>NC_143564.1:84845833-85505416 GCF_054136105.1 Typopeltis vanoorti | reverse complement strand
CATAGAAATCATATGGTCATTGAATGACACCAAGTATGAAGCAGGAGTTGGTTTCCTTCTTGACAAAAAAGCTAGAAAGGTACTGTTAGACTACAAACCAGTAAACGAACGAATCATAGCAGCAAGTTTCCAAGAAAAACCATTTGATATATCAATAGTCCAGATATATGCATCCACATCTGACAGCAGAGATGAGGATATTGGCTTATTTTACAAAGACCTCATAGAGACAATAGAAACAATACCAAAAGCAAGATGAACTTACTATTGAAGGATATTGGAATGCCAAAGTCGGAATATATAATGATCGTTGTGAAAGATTCATGGAAAAATATTTTTTCCGAGAAAGAAATGAACGAGGTAAAAAAATCTTACAATTCGCTGTGAATCACAAGATGATGATCTGTGACACAAGATTCCACCAAAAGAAGTGTAAAAAATGGACGTGGCGATCAAATGATGTGAAAACCAAGAACATGATTGATATGATTATGATTAAAAGAGTATGGATAACATTAATACAGCAGTTTCAAACTTTTCAAGAAGCGGATATAGACTCGGATCATAGTTTAGTGATTGCAAACTTCAGGTTGAAATTAAAAAGAAAATACACACCCCATGATCAGAAACGAAGAGAGCAAGAATAAATGAAGCAGAAATAGGAAGAAGGTACAGAACAGTGTAAGAGTAGAAACTTAAAAGTGTGGACAAAAAAAAATCGAATCTAAGAGTGAAAGGAATAATGAAGGCAGTAGAAGAAGCAGTTGAAGAAAGAGTACCAGACGAAGAGAAGATGAAGAAGAAATGGATTATACAAGAAACACTGAAGTTAGTACAGGAGAAAAGAATGTTGAAGATAAGAAGGGATACATCAGAACAAATAAATGAGCAGTATAGAAGAAAGTGTAATGAGGTGAAAAAGCTGTCAGATTGGATAAGATGAAATGGCTAGAAGCCCAATGCAATAGTATAGAACAGTACTATGGAGAGCATAAAAGGGAGGTGAACAAACCGATTAGAACCATTAATAGAAGGTCGCAACCAAACCAGACCACGGTTAAAGATGAAAAAGACAAAGTATTGATGAATAAAGATAAAATTGCACAGCGATGGACAAGATACTGTAGTGAGGTATATGAAACAACAACAAAAAAAAAACTAGATTTTGATAGCGTTGAGAAACTGACTGATGAATTGAAATAGATATCACCACCAGGTAATGAGTATGATATGAATCGCTTGATTGGTATCGCGGACCTTGTTGATCCGGGCGACGTTCGAGCCAGCATGCTGTAGCTGTTGATTGTATAGGCATCAGATAACAATCGTGTTTTTTCTTTACGGTCAGAGCATCGACACTCATCTGACACCGATCCTCCTCCTTTATCCAGGCTTGGGACTGACATGAGATCTCTAAGGATTCCATGGCGGCTTTTTGCTTTTCTTCATGGCAAATCAGAATTAACTTACAACAGATTATTCAGTGCCTTAAAGGGCCTACGTTCATCATTAGATCCCGAAACATTAATGTTTGACATCGAGAAAAAAAATTTCAACGCTTTTTCTAACATATTTACATCAACAGATATAACAGGTTGTTTATTTCATATAGCATAAAAATCTTTATCGCAAAATTGTTGCCATTGGTTTGAAGTTACGCTATCAAACAGATGCTGAATTCAACACGAAAATTAAATGCTTTACGGCATTAGCATTTCTTCCAATGAGCGATGCTACTGACGGATTTGTTGAATTGACGATCGCGCAGCACAAAGTTAATTATTTAAGCAGCATCTCTTTTAATTTGCACAATTTTAAATGGTTTCATTATGTTATGACATTCACCTTAATAAAGATTTGTTTTTTTAATGAATTTTAAGTAATGTTTTTTATCATCAAAAAGTAATGCAGATGTCTTACAGCGTAAATGTTTACGGAGACAATGTTATGTTTGCTGCGAATTTTCCCACGGCGAAACTTTTAAGGCGAATTTTTCGGCAATGGAACAGGATGCGTAATGCACTTAATCTTCGAAAGCCTGGAAGTGAACTAAACATTCAGCAGCCTAAGATGCTAGCATGGAATTGTTTTTAGTTTTCATATAAAAGTACATTCCAATTACTGCATAATGAATGTAAAAATATTTTCGTTCAGCTATCATACAAAGGATTGTTTTCCAACAAAGAATGTAAAAACAAAGTTTGCAAAATGGAAACCCGATGGTAAACGAAACACTTGGTTATTTTAAATAAGAATAGTACACTTCTAACAACCTGATTATAGTAGGAGATTATCATAATTCCCGAACTGTACTCTGTTTATATATTTACAAAAGTTCTATTCTTCGATATTGCTTTTAAATTTTTATTCCACCGATATACTGCTAATTAATACTTTAATTCCTTAAAATTAATGACTGAAATAGCTTAAGCCATATCTAAGGTCTGCTGTTGGGTTCTGTTTTTATATAAAACAAAACAAAACAAGCTCGAGAAAAATAATTTAATAAAATTATAATAAATATAACGATGTGAACTTTGTTTCTCTTGATTTCACACCAGTTTTATAAACTATGTTTTTTTTTTATTGAAAAGGAGGGTGATTAAGAAATTCACTGTCTCCGTTAAGATACTCAGGATTTAACAGTTAATTCTAATGGAGCACGCGAAAACATTTGCCCACTAAAGTTGCGCTCACAGTTAAATGTAAAGATAAAATAATGGCTTTGAAAAAAAATCTTTATGTTTTTAATTTCATTTTTTTTTTCATTTAAACCTTAATGTTACTGAGTTCTGAATTACAAAGAAGCTCTTACAGGTAAGAAACTTATATATTTGTCAATCGGCTAGGTGTGTGTGTGTGTGTGTGTGTGTGTGTGTGTGTGTGTGTGTGTGTGTGTGTGTGTGTGTGTGTGTGTGTGTGTGTGTGTGTGTGTGTGTGTGTGTGTGTGTGTGTGTGTGTGTTCCCTTGACAGTTTGTTATATTTTCTCCAGTAGGGAAGGAAGAATCTGAGAGATTTCAAAAATGTAAACCCTGATACTTTTATGACAACTACATTTGAAAAAGACTAGGAAAAGTTTCTGTCATCGCATAGAGATAGACTACATCTTCAGCAGACATACAGTACAAAGAATTTCGCTATTTCAATCAAACTCTATCCATCAGCAGAGTTCAAAATATTTTAAAAAACTCCATCTAGGATGTCGATTAACGGGCATGAATTCCAAAGGTGCAATAATCCTTCCCTACATCCTAAAATCACTCATTAGAATCATGTCTTAGCTTCCAAGTTATGACATAAAAGTGCTTTCACTCCGCTTTACAAGATTTCAACATTCGCTTTAAAAATTCATTGTTTTTGAGTCATTTGGTATGTTGGCCAAACAGAACATTCCTGAAAAAAAACCCAGTAAATCAGAAGACCTCAAAAATGTGAAAAGAAAAGATAAAGTCAGAATTCGCTTTTCCCACAACAAATTGTCAGCTGCTCAGTACTCTGGCAGAAGACGTCATAAGATACGTCATATACGCCAGAAATACGTCATATTGAACAAAACTGTTTCATAAGAAATTTTCAAGAAGACGTCTGAAATGCTGTGCTCCTCTGTACAGTTCAATAAAAACAGACAGAGCTTAATATTTCACCACATTTGGTGTTCATTCAATTAAAAATCTAATATCTCGGACTTGAGATATGGCACGCAGAACATTACAAACGTGACGGCATCAATCAGTTTACTTTTACTTCAGGAGTACGTGTTTTACGTTAATTTTTGAAGCCAATGTATTTTTGTGATTACAATCTTTACAGTTTTTAAATTTTTTTGGGAAGCATCTATAAGCTCATGATGAAGTGTTACTATCTACTCGAAAAATAGATATTTCCAGTTATTCATTTTCAAAACAAAGAAATCTCGTACGTAAAAAAGAAAGCATATTCTTGGATTTCATCTAATATGCATATATCATGCATTTCGACATCACGCGGGGCATTCTATTAGAGAGATGCAACTATTTGTTTCGCGGCTAGGTTATAAGACTTCGGTTCGAATCCCATTAGGGCAAGAGAAATCTTTATAAAGAGGTCTCAGTTAAAGGTTTTGTTTGTTTCATTCAATAAAGATAGGACATTTTATTCGGAAACTCTGGCGTTTTATCCAGTTAATAGTCAAATCAGACAAAGTATAAACGAAAGGTACAGAAATCATACACTGGATTTACAGCCTTTGTTACTTCAACTGACCAAATAAATATGCAATTTCCATCTTACAGAGTAATAATATGAATCAATATTTGTTTCATAAATTTCATTTAATAATATGGATACTTATTTTTAATTTTCCCTAAAATATTCTACGGAGAATAAGGAAATGGAATTTCACTTGCATACGCTTGTTCGTATTGATGTTTAGAAATTTTGCAATTTAAAGAAATGAAAACGCAAATAAATGTCACGCATTTATTTGATTCCAATACAGTTTCTGTCAAGAGTAGGCGTTATGAACACAACGAAAGATTTCCACTTGAGTTTATGTATTGAAAAGCTGTTTCACAAATATCATTCACTCCTTTCTATTGTAAGACGGAGCAAACGGATCGCGAAGCATTCTGTAAATTTTATTCCTTTTTGCTTCACATTTCTTCTTAGAAATGACCAAAGATCTTCGATAAGTAGTTCAGAAACACTGTCTGGTAAGCATGATCGAAATATCTCTGAGTAGTAAAGCAGACTAATATTAAGTAAAACACGTTATGCACGGTGTGGAATTATTGGATATTCAGATGGAAAGTTGCGGATGAAGCACGATTAATTATTGATCATCTGAAGATTGCTGTAATAATACAATCCGCAAAATCTTAAGAAACAAATAACATTGATTTCTGACATAGACAGATTGCATTACAGCCCCTGAAATCACTATTTCGAGTGAACTGGCAGGTGGGCGACATATGTTGGTACGGTAAACTACACGAAGGGCCACAATATGTATGAAAACCACATACATGTAAACCACGGAAGGCATGAATCAGTAAAGAGCATCTCGTCTTGTGGTGTAAAACTAAATACTCCAGAAGACGATACGGAATGTAGTTGGATTATCCAGATGGGTCTTGACGAGAAAAGAACAATGGAAAACCATTCGATCAATTATTATTATTATTATTATTATTATTATTATTATTATTATTATTATTATTATGCGACAAGCACATGGCGATACACAGACTTCTGAGCATTAAAAACCTGAAATATTACATGATATTAACAAGGAATTATTTCAACATCACCTATCGAAACAACAGAGACACATATCGTATGACACGACCTGCAAAAACTCTCTACATCCCCCACCCTTCAACAACTCATACGGTTCTTTTGTGAGATCACATCAGATACCCACGCAACTCAACAACCTATCAAGAAAGTTAAAACACATAGATAACTACAAAACATTAAAAAAAAACGAACTCTGGAAAATATACCAACAAAGTTAAGAAGCCATTAACACTAATATACACATCACCAATTACTAGCATCCAAAGCCTACATCCCATACATAAACAGTAGCGACAACACAAATAGTGAAGGCTAATCCCACTCTCTTCATAAAAGCTAACCCAAGCTTCTAAGTAGGTGGGATTAACTTGCCTCACTCATCTACAAGTAATCCATATAAACAAATGCAGAAATTTGTTTATATAATCACTCTTTCTCAAACTCAAACTTCTCTCATTATTGTAATTATTATTATTATTATTATTTTTTTTTATTATGTCTCAGTAAAAATTACATACAATAATAATACTCACAATATTTACAATAAGGTTTATACAGAATTTTTGAATTTAGAATATAATAATAATAACAATAATAATAATAATAATAATTTTTTTATTTTTTTTTATTTATTTTTTTTTTTTATAGACGACTTATTTATTTTTACAATGAAAATGATAAGGTTTCACTCAGAGTATCTGCACACACACAATGAAAATCATATTATCTTTTCTGTACAGTACGAAAATTCGATATACAAAATGCAGAGTACATTTTATAATATGAATATAAATTATTTTTTTTAAACTAGCTAAATATGTATTGGCACCAATGTGCACACAATTCACGATACAATGCAGTAATGCAACATACACACACAATTCAATAATAATAATTTTTTTTTTATGTCTCAGATGAATTGCATACATAGTTGCTGTAGTAATTATATGTGTATAATATTTTTAACGCATTACAAGTGTGTATAACAGATACTTGCAAGTTAGTAATTTTCTTCCTCGAAGCTTAGCAGAGCTTATCTGAGGAAGATAATAGATGACAGAGGGTGGTGGTTTCATGGTTGTGTTCCTATAGTGGTCACAAGCCAGGTGTTGATTTTACTGTTTGTTGGTACGTGCTTGAAGGACTTCGACTGCTATTACGGTTTAACTTTTTTTTTTTTTTGTGCAAATAGGGTTGGATTTAGACATGGTGTGTTTGTTTCTTTGTGTTCTTGTAGTGATAGTTTTTGAGAGGGAGGGTTGTCATGGGTTTGTGTATGTGTGTATGTGTGGTGGGGGAGAGGGAAACAGGAATTGCTCTAATTGTCATTCTCGCTATAATGTTTATATAGTGCCTGTTTCAGCTCTCTGTATGTTCCTAGGTTTCTGTTGTCGAACGGCAGTTTCTTTATCATGTCAGGTACGTAGAAGTTTCGGGTGGCTTTGCGGTGGTGATTGTTGTACTTATATGTTATGTAGTTTGTTGACTTTGGTCTTGTTATTTGATATGTTGTTCTGGTTACTCTATATGTTGGGCTGTAGTAGTGTTTTAACATGACTGTGTAGTGGCGTAAGTGTTTCACCTTAAATATTTTGTGTTTTGTCCATGCTTCCTGCATAAGATTGTTTTGTTCCCAGAATATCAGTTTTATCATTTTATCTTGCAACCATTGTAGCCTGTTAAGTCTGTAGTCTGCGCAGAATGCGTATGATGTGATTGCATATCTTAAAATGTTTTCACATAATGCTTTATAGATTAGTATTTTTATGGGGGTTGGGGCAATGTCTTTTAATCTGTATAGTTTGCTTGCTATTATCCTAAGCTTGGTATGTAGGTAGTTTGTATGGCTATTCCAACTTTGATCTGCATCGAAGTGAAGTCCAAGATAGCGTGTTGTTTTCACCTGTGTGATGGTTGTGATTTTAGGTTCTGCACTTTGTGTATTGGAGGATGAATGTTTGATAGTGAGATATTTAGTTTCTATGGGCAGGGTTTGAGGGTTTTTGAATATCATTAGCTTTGTTTTTCCAGGGTTTATATATATGCCGTTTTCGGTTAACCAGTTAGTGATTTGATTGATGTCGTGTTGCATATTTTTGTAAGCGATTTTTGCAGTGTTGTGAATGGATACTATGGCAGTGTCGTCTGCATACTGGAAGATTTTACTTTTTAGGGGGAGTTGGCTTATGTCGTGTGTGTATATGTTAAATAGAATGGGAGATAGGACAGCTCCTTGCGGTACTCCACAGGTTACATGTACCTCTTTGCTGTGTGCTGATCCTATACGTGTGATGTGCTTTCTGTTTTTCGTGTAGGCTTTAAACCACTGGAGTAGATGACCTCCAATTCCGATATGGGTAAGTTTCGTTAACAAGGTTTTATGTGTTAGTGTGTCAAATGCTTTTGTTAGGTCAATGAATACCACTAATGTTATTCTGTTTTTATCCAATGCAGCGTTTATTAGATCTGTGAAGTCTTCCAGGAGTGTTGCTGTTCCTTTATTTTTTTTGAAAGCCATATTGTGTTTTGGGTATGATTTGAAATTTTTCAACGTATGTGGAGAGTTTCTGATGTACAATGCGCTCCATGATTTGGTTGATTACAGGCAGCGTGGCGATAGGTCTGTAATTACTTATTATGTTTCGTTTTCCCTGTTTGTGTATGGGTGTGATTAATGCAGTCTTCAGTGTTTCAGGTATGTGTCCCGTTTCGAAGATTTTATTTAACAGTTTTTGTATAACTGGAAGTAGGTCGGTTGAGTGTTTCTTGATGTCTTTTGGTCTGATTCCGTCTATCCCCGGTCCTTTGTTAGGATTAATTTGTTGAATTGCCAGTGATAGTTCTTCTTTTGTTACTGTGGGGAACCACATCGACTGGGTTGCTCGTGGACCTAGTGGAGAATGTTTGTATGTGTGAGGAAAGGTTGTTTCTTGTAGCTTTTGGACAGAGTTCACGAAATGTTGATTAAAGTTGTTTGCCAACTGTTTGAGGGATTTGGGGTCGCAGGCAAAGCTGTGTTTTATTGTTTCTGTGGCAGTGGTTCTGTGTATATTGTCCAGCATTTCATTAATCAGGTGCCAGGTTTCCTTTATGTCATTCTGTGCTGTTGTTAATTTGTTGCTGTAATAGTTTCTTTTTGCCGTTCGAATCTGGGTTTTTAGGAGATTCCGTTTTCTTTTGTATTCAGCTTTTAAAGCGATATTGTTCAGTGACTTCTTAAGTTGTTTCCATAGGGCATCTTTTCTTTGTATGTCTGTTAGTATGTTGTCTGTTATCCATGGATTTTGTTTCGTTTGGGGGCGTATTTTTATTTTTGTTAATGCTTTGTTGTATATTTTGTTAAATGCAAGTTTATCGTTGCAATAATAATAATATGCAATAATAATAATAATAACAACACAGATTATTATTATTATTATTATTATTATTATTATTATTATTATTATTATTATTATTATTATTATTATTATTATTATTATTATTATTATTATTATTATTATTATTAATAATAATAATAATAAGAGCTGAAACAGGCACTATATAAATATTATAGTGAGAATGAAAATTAGAGCAATTCCTGTTTCTCTCTCCCCCACCACACACACACACACACACACACACACAAAAAAAAAAAAAACCTATGACAACCCCCCCTCTCCAAAAACTATCACTACAAGAACACAAAGCAACAAACACACCATGTCTAAATCCAACCCTATTTTCACAAAAAAAAAAAAAGTTAAACTGTAATAGCACTCGAAGTCTTAAGCATGTACCAACAAACAGTAAAATCAACACCTGGCTTGTGACCACTATAGGAACACAACCATAAAACCACCACCCTCTGTCATCTATTATCTTCCTCAGATAAGCTCTGCTAAGCTTCGAGGAAGAAAATTACTAACTTGCAAGTATCTGTTATACACTTGTAATGCGTTATAAATATTATATACATATAATTACTACAGCAACTATGTATGCAATTCATCTGAGACATAAAAAAAAAAAAAAAAAAAAAAAAAAAAAAAAAATGTATATAATCCATATTGTAAATACTGTAAATATTATTATTGTATGTAACTTATACTGAGACATAATGAAATGTAAAAAAAAAAAAGTATTATTATTACTATTGAATTGTGAGTGTACGCTGCATTACTGCATTGTATCGTGAATTGAGTGCACATTGATGCCAATCCATATTTAGCTAGTTTAAAAAAAAAATGTATACTCATATTTATAAAATGTACACTGCATTTTGTATATCAAATTTTCGTACTGTACAAAAAAGATAATATGTTTTTCATTGTGTGTGTGCAGATACTCTGTGTGATAGTAAACCTTATCACTTTCATTGTAAAAACAAAAACAAATAAGTCGTTTATAAAAAAAAAAAAAAATTATTATTATTATATTCTAAATTCAAAAATTCTGTATAAACCTTATTTTAAATATTGTAAATATTATTATTGTATGTAATTTATACTGAGACATAATAAAATGTTTAAAAAAAAAAAAAAATTATTATTATTATTATTATTTAGGTTCTACTATTAATATTTAGGTTCTACACAAAGTGCAGAACCTAAAATCACAACCATCACACAGGTGAAAACAACACGCTACCTTGGACTTCACTTCGATGCAGATCAAAGTTGGGATAGCCATACAAACTACCTACATACCAAGCTTAGGATAATAGCAAGCAAACTATACAGATTAAAAGACATTGCCCAACCCACATAAAAATATTAATCTATAAAGCATTATGTGAAAACATTTTAAGATATGCAATCACATCATACGCATTCTGCGCAGACTACAGACTTAACAGACTACAATGGTTGCAAGATAAAATGATAAAACTGATATTCTGGGAACAACCCACTCTTATGCAGGAAGCATGGACAAAACACAAAATATTTAAGGTGAAACACTTATGCCACTACACAGCCATGTTAAAACACTTCTACAGCCCAACATATAGAGTAACCAGAACAACATATCAAATAACAAGACCACAGTCAACAAACTACATAACATATAAGTACAACAATCACCACGGCAAAGCCACCCGAAACTTCTACGTACCTGATATGATAAACAAACTGCCGTTCGACAACAGAAACCTAGGAACATACAGAGAGCTGAAACAGGCACTATATAAATATTATAGCGAGAATGAAAATTAGAGCAATTCCTGTTTCTCTCTCCCCCACCACACACACACACACAAACCACGACAACCCCCCCTCTCAAAAAACTACCACTACAAGAACACAAAGAAACAAACACACCATGTCTAAATCCAACCCTATTTGCACAAAAAAAAAAAAGTTAAACTGTAATAGCAGTCAAAGTCTTACAAACACGTACCAACAAACAGTAACATCAACACCTGGCTTGTGACCACTATAGGAACACAACCATGAAACCACCACCCTCTGTCATCTATTATCTTCCTCAGATAAGCTCTGCTAAGCTTCAAGGAAGAAAATTACTAACTTTCAAGTATCTGTTATACATACTTGTAATGCGTTATGAATATTATATACATATAATTACTACAGCAACTATGTATGCAATTCATCTGCGATATAAAAAAAAAAAAAAAAAAGTCTGTATAATCCTTATTGTAAATACTGTAAATATTATTATTGTATGTAACTTATACTGAGACATAATAAAATGTAAAAAAAAAAATAAAAATAATAATTATTATTATTATTGAATTGTGTGTGTATGCTGCATTACTGCATTGTATCGTGAATTGTGTGCACATTGGTGCCAATCCATATTTAACTAGTTTAAAAAAATGTATATTCATATTTATAAAATGTACTCTGCATTTTGTATATCGAATTTTCTTACTGTACAGAAAAGATAATATGTTTTTCATTGTGTGTGTGCAGATACTCTGTGTGATAGTAAACCTTATCATTTTCATTGTAAAAACAAATAAGTCGTTTATAAAAAAAAAAAAAAAAGAAAATTATTATTATTATTATTATTATTATTATATTCTAAATTCAAAAATTCTGTATAAACCTTATTGTAAATATTGTAAATATTATTATTGTATGTAATTTATACTGAGACATAATAAAATGTTTAAAAAAAAAAAAAAATTATTATTATTATTATTATTATTATTATTGTAGACAGAGGGCGTTTCGTAGACATATGAACGGTTGCATGGTTGTATCGGTGGTTCAGTTTTTATATTTTAATGTGGTTCAAACTCCTGTTGTTAATTTAAAAGTGTCACAAAGTAACTCTTCTTGTCACGCTGAAGACAGTTATATATAATTCATCGAAATCGGCCAAGTGAAACCCAAATTTTGAGTGTTCTGAATATTGAGCAGAGTTCACCGTGGTCACTAACGAGCAAAGAACAAAGGACGTCGCCATCTTTACAGTTGTCCAAGGCAAGAAAGGTAAGCCATGAAGTGCAACAAGTGCTTGAAGGAATTACCGTCCGACGGAAGTTATATAACCTGCAGGAAATGCCTTAGGAATCTGCACTTTACATGTTCCGGAATATCAGAAACAACATTGCAACGCAAATCCAATGCCAGGGGAGAGGAATGGAAATGCCTATACTGCAGAGAGAACAAAGAAACTCCGCCACCCACGACGCAACTGATTAACCCGGAGGCAGAATCGGACGATGAACTGAACAGACAAAAAAATACCGGTGAGTCTTATAATTTGAGTTCCGTAAATTTATTACTAGAAAAAAGGTTTAGAAAATATAAAAGCCAGCTTTAGCGAATATGAAGAGTTTGTTAAATTTAATAATTCAAAAGTCGAAGTCTTACAAACAGTGAATGACATTGAAACCAGCATTAACGCACTAACTGACAGCTAGCACAAATTGATAAAAGACATATCGGAACTCCGTCAAGAATTTAATTACCTGAAACTACAATATGAAGTTTTAAACCAACAACAACATAAAGAAGACCTTGTCATGAACGATCTTCCAGAAACTGAATTCAGACAAAATCTCAGAGACGTAGTTTTAAAGTTAGACCATGCAATTTACATCCCCCCTAAAGCATAATGATATTCAGACCATAAATCGGATTCCAGGAAGAGTAAAAAACAAGGCTTGTCACGACCCGCACCAGTAATAATCCGTCTGACAAGCAAGGCTACAATAGACAATCTCATAAAAGCCTGCAGACTGAAAAAAGCAGTAATCAAGGATTTAAATGCATCGCAAGACAATACGCCAATCTTTCTATCTGAGTATTTGACACCTTTCAATCAGAATCTTTTGAACCAATCAAGAAAAAAAAACAGAAAAAATGTATCAATTTTTATGGATCAAAGACGGCAAAATATTCTTGAGAAAGTCACAGACGTCAAAGTCTATACAAATAAAAAGCTCGGAAGATATAGATAGGTTACCAGAGTGAAACAAAAGACTCCAACCTAGTTCAATAAGAAGATCTCAACAAAACAAAATGAATATGAACCATCAGATAGATGTAATTACACCAGAATACATCAGTAACTGTACTGTCGAATCGCTTGATGCATGGAAACAACACACAGTACAAGAAAGAGGTCTCTTAATCTTGCATATTAACATCAGAAGCATCCGACAATATTGGTTATTGTTACAGGCTTATTTGAGGAATTACATTGATATTATTGATGTATTGATTCTAACAGAAGCATCCATAACTAAGGACGAAGCGACTGCTTTCCAAATTCCAGGCTGCCAACAACACAGATCATGCCGCCAAACGAAAAAGAGGGGGTGGAATATTAATATTTATCAAACAAAAGTTAATAGCAAAAGAAACGGCCTATCAGTTTGAGCATGCTGAAACCCTTTGCCTCGAAATCACTAATACCAACAATAGACAGCATCCCATAATAATAAATGCTATTTACAGGCCACCAAACCTAAACATGATACAATTCTTGCACGAATTCAATTGCTGGCCTTCACGCCAAGAAATATGCTCAACCGAATACCTAATGATAATTGGCGACATAAACAGAAGTATTGCTGACGAAAACCAGAACAACACTGTACAATACCTAGACACGCTATCCATGTATAATCTAATACCAACAATAACATCATGTACTAGAGAAGAAATATTCGGAAATACTATCACTGCCTCCTGTCTAGATCATATAAACGTCCGAGCACCACCAAACAGTTACACTGCATCAGCCATAAAGTGCAACGTAGCAGACCATTACTTCACAGCTCTAAACCTGCACACCGAGACAATATCCATGCAATGTCCCACAGAAGAAAAGCGACAGAAAACAATAATAGACGAAGAAATAGTCAACCACGAAATAAGAAAAAAAAAACAGACTGGGAACACCTGGCATCAGATTCAGCAGATATCTTATACATCAACATTAAACACACACTGGAGGAAATATATAACAAAGCTACAAAGAAAGTCAGAATGCGTTCAAAACAACACAAAATTCTTGGATAACACAAACCTTAATCCTAGAAATACACAGAAAGGACGCTTTATGGAAAGAATTAAAGCGATATCCAAATAAGACTGCTTTAAAAACTGAATATAAGATAACAAGGAATCGCCTTATAACATAAATCAGAAATGCAAAAAGAAGCTACTACAGAGACAAAGTAACCTTCACAAAACAACATGAAACAAACCTGGCAGTTGATCAATGAGATGCTAGATTGTGGTCCCAACATCACCGCCTCCGAAACTATAAAACACAGCTTCATGAAAGACGCAAAACTTATTCAACAACTACGAAATGATTTTAACCAATACTTTGCAGACTCCATCCAAGAACTGCACAAAAATATTCCCCCAATCACAAAACGTGACCTTCCACTTGGACCACAATCAAAACAGATATTATGATTCCCAACCATAAAAGAAGCAGAACTTCTCTCTGCTATACTTCAAATCAAACCAAACAAAGGCCCAGGAATTGATGGCATAAGACCTAAAGATATAAAGCAACATGAAACTAGTTTAAGTTCTATCCTACTAAAATTAATAAATACAATATTTAAAACAGGACAGATACCAAGTATGCTAAAGACCACCATAATCACAGCCATACACAAACATGGAAAAAGAAATTTAATCAGCAATTACAGACCCATAGCAACATTACCAATTATCAATCAAATTATGGAGAGGATTATACCGAAGAAACTCATAGCATACACAGAGACATTTCATATTATCCCAAAAACACGATGGTTTTCAGAAAAATAATGGAACAACATCTCTCTTGGAAGACTTTGCAGACGTAATTAGTACCGCCTTAGACAAAATCAAAATTGCCATGGTAGTCTTTATTGATCTAACTAAAGCATTCGATGCACTCACACATCAAACCTTGTTAGAAAAGCTGAGGCATGTTGGAATAGACAGGCCACTGCACAAATAGAAAGCATAACACAGGTATCGGGTCAAACCGAAGCAGAGCGCTATCAGTAACCTGTGGAGTACTACAGGGAACTGTACTCTCCCCAACTCTATTCAACATTTCCACGCACGATATTAATCATCTACAACTCAAAGGTAAAATATTCCAATACGCAGACGATACAGCAATAATATCCATCCATAATAACGCAGGCATAGCCCAAACAAATATGGAACATGACATAAATCTGAACATTGACTGGCTCACGAAAAACTCCATACACCTAAACTCAGAAAAGACAAAATTAATGATATTCAGAAATCCACAGACTCGACCATTTGATAACAAATATATAACCATGCAACATCCACTTTCCAAAATAAAAACGCACAGAACAGCAAAACCGCTACAATCACTCAGGTTGAAACAATACGATACCTTGGAATTTACTTCGATACAGATATGAACTGGAATAGCCACATCAACCATCAACACAACAAACGCCGAACAATAACTGGCAAACTCTACAGATTAAAAGACATAGTTCCCGTACGCCTATAAACACTAATATACAAAGCACTATGCCAAGTGCAACGTATGCTTTCTGTGCACCCTAAAAATTAAATAGATTAATATCGTTACAGTACAAAATGATAAAACTGATCTTTTGGGAACAAAGAGAAAATAACGACCTTATATACATCGCAATGTCAGAACACAAAATACTGACAGCTAAACATATATGCCACTATGCAGCTTTGCTAAAACATTATTTCGCTTCCAACTACAGGATAGTCAGAAATACATACCATATAACAAGACCTCAGACAACTAAGTATATCACATATAAATACAATAATCACTACGGAAACGCCAAGGGACATACTATGAACAAGAAACAGGCACCCAAAATTCCATAAAAACTGTGTGTATGTGTGTGTGTGTGTGTGTGTGTGTGTGTGTGTGTGTGTGTGTGTGTGTGTGTGTGTGTGTGTGTGTGTGTTCAAAAACAACACAAAATCTTTGGATAACACAAAACTTAATCCTAGAAATACACAAAAAGGACGCTTTATGGAAAGAATTAAAGCGATATCCAAATAAGACTGCTTTAAAAACTGAATATAAGATAACAAGGAATCGCCTTACAACACAAATCGGAAATGCAAAAAGAAGCTACTACAGAGACAAACTAACAACTGCACAAATCAACATGAAACAAACCAGGCATCTGTTCAATGAGATGCCACACACACACACACACACACACACACACACACACACACACACACACACACACACACACACACACACACACACACACACACACACACACACACACACACACACACACACACACACACACACACACACACACACACACACACACACACACACACACACACACACACACACACACACACACACACACACACACACACACACACACACACACACACACACACACACACACACACACACACACACACACACACACACACACACACACACACACACACACACACACCGCGCGCGCGGTGTGTGTGTGTGGCATCTCATTGAACAGATGCCTGGTTTGTTTCAACACAGTTTTCCCAACACAGCAAAAAAACAATAAATAATAACCAACTGATGTCATCCTCAGATAAGCTTGCACATAAGCTTCGAGGATGAAAGCAGAGAAATTAGTTCTCATCCAAGATATATCATATGTAACCAAATGCATGTAATGTACGTATCACATGTAAACCAATGTATGTAATGCATGTATTATTATTTGTAAGCAAATGTATGTAATGTAATGTATGTAATAACTGTAACAAAAGTATGCAATATACAGTGATTATATCCATTGATATTGTATATATAGAGTGTTAAATTGCAAAGAAACATCTGTAATAATCATCATTATGAATATTATAATAATATACGTTGTAAACAATTATTGTTGTTATTATTATTTAAGAAAAAAATATGGACGAACAAGTATTTGTTATGCATACTTGGGTTCATATAATGTATGTAATTTATCTGAGAAATAATATAAAAAAAATTATCCGAGACCACCAGGGAGTCAAGGACTGATCGAGGGAGGCTATAAATGACCCAAATCGGCTATCATACGTTCCCTTAAATTCATTCACACTAGATGCACTCACTATTTCTAAGAGAAAATTATTCCACTCACTCACTGCTCTCTGTGAAAAACCTAGCTCAGGGGTTGGGAACCCTTGGCAATCGTGCCAAATATGCCACGACAACGACTTTTTTCTGACACGCAACCCATGGCCCACCTTAAAAATAAATAAATACATATCCAACATCTTCGCTGAGTTGTATATTTTTAACTTAACAGAATACAGTTTTCTTAAGTAGAGCGATACCAAATAAAAGTGCAATAAAGAAACAAACATATCAACTGTTTTATTAATAATAAGTAATAAGAAAATGAAACGAACATCCTATTTCCAAGCCATCCATCTCCTCGATATACTCACGTTCAAGTTTTTTCCCGTTACATAATTCATAATTCTCCAGGCAGCCAGACGTGGCACGGACTCCTTTACCTTCATTTTATATATTTTTTCGTGTTTCGTAAAGAATTTATCGGTTTTCTAAAGTGTGTATACATGTCGATTTGGGTTTAATACCGACAATCATTAAAATATGGATTGGAAGTATTCATTGTCAATTAATATGTTTAATTTATTAAAACTAGATGCAAATTTTCTTTACATTGCCATAAATAGAAGTTATTGTTAAAGCTATGTGAAATGTGTTATCAATATTCAGGATTATGAAGTGTTATCTGTTCGTGATTATATGGCATGCCTACCCTTCTCTTTCATTTGCATGTGTGTAGGGATAAATAGGTGTATGCAGACCTACCCACACTACCTAATTTTTGGTTTGCTTTAACCTCGTAGGGGTATGCAGAGTGATTATGAAGAGAATTTCTGAGTCCAAATTATAATTTTGATCCATGTCATAAGTCTCTGTCTACATTTTTACGCCCCATAATCCGATTTTCATTAAAGGTGGAAGCTGTATGAAGAAAGCAATTATTTTTTGTATGTACCTTGGGGTTGTACAATTTTGGTGATTTGAAATAAAATTTACTTTTTTGCTTTGGCATTTCACTTTATTTTCTTTTTGACTTCCTTTCTCTCTTACTCATTTTTCTATTCATATTTATGCTATATGTATAAATATACCATTATCATATATTTTTATTTGCTTCCTGTCCTTTACAGATTGTATAGAATGTCACAACCACCAAGAACTTATATGAAGCCAAATATTTTGTTAATTGTTCTGCTATCTTACTTTTCAACTTAAGTATCCTATCCTTTAATGTTTTTCTACTCACAGACGAATATTTAATACGCTGAACAATTTCTACCTCTTCTGGAAGATTATCAACAAAAAAAAAAAAAAGGAAAGGAGCACATTCTAGCCATGCTTGTTTAATACACTCCCTATCACTGAGTGGTTTTCCATGTTGAGTAATAACTTTTGAAACCTCAAAAGTAAGCCTACCTGAAATGAAATTCACAAAGTATCGGATTTTTTTTTTTTTTTTTTTTTTTGTCTTACTCGGTTCAGGAGAAATTAATTCTCTTTGTTATTGCTCACTTTTATTGTTTAAGATTTAAAAACATTTTCAAAATGTCTCTTTGCAGAAGAAGTCCTACAAACAATCGATTTGGAACATAAAATGTATAATGCTTTATTATTTTTCTTAATCATAACAAAAGTTTCAGTCCAGTATGCTTTCAATTCTCTAATATCCCTTCATTTGAATGCTTGTTTCTTTGCTGGAGGTTGTGACATTGTGTACAATCTGTTTAAGTCAGGAAACAAATAAAAATATATGATAATGGTATATATATATATATATATATATATATATATACCATTATCAAAAGAAGGAAAAATATATATATATATATATATGTGTGTGTGTTAAAGATGCCAAGCTATATCACATATGAATAGAAAAAATTAGTAAGAAAGAAAGGAAGTCAAAAAGAAAATAAAAAAATTAATGAAAATCGCATTTTGGGGTGTGAAAATGTAGACAGAG
Source organism: Typopeltis vanoorti (assembly GCF_054136105.1). Classification (NCBI taxonomy): domain Eukaryota; kingdom Metazoa; phylum Arthropoda; class Arachnida; order Uropygi; family Thelyphonidae; genus Typopeltis; species Typopeltis vanoorti. Next base: position 85,486,655 of record NC_143564.1, on the reverse strand, counting down.
ACATGGATCAAAATTATAATTTGATATGGTAGTGTAGGTAGGTCTGCATACACCTACTTACCCCTACACACATGCAAATGAAAGAGAAGGGTAGGCATGCCATATAATCACGAATAGATAACACTTCATAATCCTGAATATCGATAACACATTTCACATAGCTTTAACAATAACTTCTATTTATGGCAATGTAAAGAAAATTTGCATTTAGTTTTAAAAATTTAAAACATATTAATTGACAATGAATATTTCCAATCCATATTTTAATGATTGTAGATTTAATTAAATAGAAATCGACATATATACACACACCTTAGAAAACCGATAAATTCTATACGAAACACGAAAAAATAAATAAAATGAAGGTAAAGGGAGTCGCGCTACGTCTGGTTGCCTGGAGAATTATGCAACAACTGAACGGGACAAAACTTAAACGTGAGTATACCTATGTAATGGATATTTATATATATCTTGGATATTGAACAGAAGTAAACACACAGAAAGTAAATACACTTTGTCAAAAGTTTAATGTTGGGGATTAATATTTCGAAAATAAAGCTTGAGCAATACCTTAGGTAACCGAAATTCATATAAATGCCAATAGCATTGACTTTCGCTTGCCAGTTTGTTTAACAGAAGTGTATTTAAGAAAATTAAAAATCATTTAATCTGAATTTATTTATTTATTCGCTTTATTATTTTATTTCTACCTTCACTAAACCTGAGATGAAGTTTAGACTGATGCTGATTTATTTTCATTTTATTTCTTATCTTACATATTTGTCGACGTGCTTGTTTGTCCTTTGTTCATTTTGGAAGCTCAATCGCTAATGCGGTTGGAATTAGAGCATAAGCAACTAAAATATGAGGCCACATTCTATTAAATGTTTGTGCTTCCGGGAGTTTTGGCTGTGCAAAATCTCATTTTCTGACATGTCTAGTTCTGTATGAGAGTATCTGAGTCAGTATCGATGGTCGTGTACAATTGGTACGATGTGGATTCGAACCACACTTAGCACGTGAATTACATACGGATTCGACAGTGTTTCCCTCAAAACTTTGTTTTCAGCCATCAAAAGGGGAAACAGGTTGCAGAATACAGGCAATTAACAGTCATAATACGAATCTAAGCCTTAGCTCTGATTATGAATAAATAAAAAATACAACAATATAACAACTGTATCAATACACAGCTAACTCACCTTCTGTTGAAAAGTCCGTATAAAGATATTTTGCATCCTGGACGGGATTTGAATCGCACTCTTTTAAACCAAAATGTGACGTCATCCTCTCGATTTCAATATAACAGCCATTTCTCTTTGGCGACCATATATTCGAAATATATATATTGAAAATATCTAAACTATTGGTTGCTGAATTTAACCACATCATTAAGGATAATTTCTTCTTCTTTTGCTTCGCATGTTACGCAATTATTTGCCTGTAATTCTCAAAGGATTAAAAATCCTTCTGGTTATCTTCTCCTGGGGCTTCCTTTTGACCAGTGTCCCTTTGGTTTATATTTCCACGTAATATTTGGCTATCTCTCCTCATTCATTCTTTCTAAGTGGTTTTTCAGTTCTTTCTACAGTTTGTGATATCTTCTGTTATGTTAATTATGCTTCGTTTCTTATCTTGTCTATTCTTTTCTAGCCTGCGAAGGTTTTAGAAAGTGGATTTCTGCAGCTTCCACTTGTGTTTTATCTCGTCTTCTCAAGTTCATGTTTCACTGCCATATTTCCGAATTGGTTTGATATTATTTTATATAGTTTGGGATGTTCTATATATTTGTTTACTGAAGTGTCTCTTCAAAGTTCCAATGACTGCTAGGAAATTTTGCTTTTTATATGCAATGCTGATTTCTCCATTGGAGCTTATATATTTTCCTAGATATTTAAATTTGTTCACTTGTTCTATTACTTTGTTGTGGATGACTAGTTTGCATCTTTTAATTTCTTTACCTTGAAATGCTATTGATATCGTTTTATTTATTGAAATTTTTATGTCACACTATTCAATTGTTTTGTTCAATACGTGAAGATTTTTCTTTAATTGGTGTTCATTTTCAGCAAAAATAATTTGATCTCTAGAACACAAAAGGATGATTAATTCTTTATTTCCTATTTTAATTCCTATGTTTGTAGTCCACACTCTTGAAATATTTTGCATATATATATATATATATATATATATATATATATATATATATATTGGTTTAGGTTTAGGACAACGTTTTCGTTTCTGAATTATGTAAGCCTGAATACCCAAAATCTAAAGTGTTACTGTCGAAGATTCCTTGAATGAGATCTCTCATCTCTCATCTTCTTTTCACCCTCTTTTACTTTGCGGTGTCGAGGGTTTATTAATCATCGGACCTCAAACCGTTTGCAGGACACGATGGTCAGTCCTACTCCCCGGTGAATCCTTCCTATGTCCTGTAGTGTTGAGTTCTCAATGCCTGTTTGCCTGCTTTGCGGAATGAAAAACCACAGGATAAAATGGGGGAAAAAAACCCTACTGTCCACGCTTAAGATCGGCTAACTTGGCTATGGCTGTGGAAGATTTCTCAACTGCTCACGTCCCGACGGGAATCGAATCTAGGACACTCCTTTCACAAGCATGTGGTTGCGAAGCGCAAAGCCACCAGGCTAACCTCGCGGACATGAGACCTCTATTGATATTAATTTTTTTTGTTTCATTATTAATTTTAATTTTAATATAGCTTTCTTCCATTATATTTGCTATCGCTTTTATGGTTTGAGGTGGAGCTTTCAATCCATGCAGTATATTGATTAATGTTGTTCTGTTGATTTGATCGTATGCTTTCTCGAAATCTAGGAAGGCCATATATGTTGCAGGTTAAATTCTATTCTGTTTTCTATAATTTGTTTGAGTGTAAATGTGCGATATGGGCAGGATCTTCCTCTCCTAAATCCACATTGTTCTTCTCCAATAATGTCCTCGGCCCATGATGTTAATTTACTTTTAATTATATCTGGATATATTTTATAGCATGTATTTAATAAGGATATTTCGGGATATATCCCTAATATTTCGGGATAAATATCCCGAATATTTCGGGATAATTATCTTTTGGAGTAAGATTACCGCATTGCTTATTTGAGCATGAGAACGCTTTTGGTTTAGGACAACGTTTTCTTTTCTGAATTATCTAAGCCTGAATACCCAAAATCTAAAGTGTTACTGTCGTTGATGCATTCTAAGGGTGGAGTTCGCACAATAATATAAGATGTATGCTGTATAAAACTATAATTAATTATAGTGTTTCAAGTTTTATAACGTAATCCAGATTATTTGAAACTTAGTTATACAGTTAAACCTTTTAAGAATTTTTTTTCACTTTATAATTAACTGTGCATAAACTATTATATATAAATCATAGTTTTTGGTTTAGTCTTTTATCTAAGCGTAAGCGAACAAAAAAATGGATATTAAATATATTTCGGATTAATCGAGTTGTATATGGCGACAGATTCCTCATTTGTTCAAGTATCCCATAATGAACAACACGTCTCTCCCACATTCGTGTAGGAAAAGTATGTCTTGCTACACTTCACTTTAAATCCCCTACTATCCCATTCTGCATAACATACTTGTTCTGCGTATTACAGAATAGCGGGACAATTTGTTTGACATCATCTGCCTCGATATACCTATAACTAATCGTGACAATTATTCAGTGAGCTTTTGTTTGCTTATTCCAGAAGAAATCAAGAATATAATTTCTGCTCCATTACAAGTTATGTTGTAACCAAGGAAGGAATTTCGCTAGCTCGGAGTCTAGGACATGAAGAACCTTTATCAGTGTTTTTCATCTGAATGTGAATTAACCAATCTAAAATAGAGCTGGCAGATATTTGTTTCCCCGGAAACTCTGGTTTTTCATCACCCTGAACAGGCAAACTGGTCTGAATATCATCTTCACTATACAGACATCGAAAATGAAGTCTTTTGAAATAAGGTTTAAGCGCCCAATTCTGTCGGATGTGGTGTGGAAAGTCTGTATGGTTCTGTGAATTTTTGCACCTAAGCGAAAAACAGAACCGAACAAAACAACAGAAAGAAACTTGAATGTGTTTTCTCTAATCTATAGTGTTTTAAATAATATGTAGGGTATTTTAATAATCGGTTGCTTTTAATGATCTATAAAATCACCATATTGTTACTTTTGTGTGAAAGATGTGATTTCTTCATTAATTTATTTCTTAGTATTTCTTCGAATATACCTCCTATTTGTGTGGTCTAACCCACTGTAATAAACCACTGTAATACGGTGGTTAATAGTTTGTGTTTAGCTCATACTGATGTCAAATTCATCAAGGATTTCTGTAGGGTGCTTTCCCTAGAATTATAGCAGAACTTTCTGGCTACTGGTTAAGGCCAAGGTTTAGTATAGTAGTGGGTGTTTTTGTCTTCTGCTGAGCAGTGTTAATGAATGGCACACTATTGCCTGATGAGGGTCAATGCTGCGTATTTCGAATAATGAATTTATCAAAATATCGACGCAACAGGAATGCCAGATGTCTAAATGTAAATTATAAATGCTTTGATCGAAGCAGATACTTTACATATTTGCTTATTGCTGGATCTTTTAGTTAGGAGTCCATGTAACATTCGTAACACTAGTTCAGGTATTTATTTATTTGATTTTCTGCAGAAGCCAAGTAGATGTCCAAAATACTTGCATATAATGCATCACACAATATTCGTTATATTGAATTTTAATTAAAAAGAATTTAGAAATTTAATTTTCCACATTTTTGAAAAATTAAATACTTAAGTTAAATACCAAAGCTTAGCCCGTATGATTCAACTGAAAATTTAGAAATTTAATGAACTTTATAATACCCTACATCCGTGGCACATCCGACAAAATAGCCAAGATACTAAAAAAGTACAACCTACACACAGCATATTAGCCCCACCGCAAACTTGCTACCCTTATCCGTTCTACGAAAGATCAGCTCCCTCCTCTCTCTCTGCCTGGAGTTTACAAAGTACCCTGTTTCTGTAAGCTGGCGTACTTTGGACAGACAGGCAGATCAGCATCCATCCGCTTAGAGGAACACAAGTCTTACATCTGCAAACACAACTATGGCCATTCAGGCTTGGCTGACCATGTTTTGGATACCACCCACAGGGTATCTTGGAAGAAAACCACCATGCTCCACCACAGCAAATTTAAGAAAGAGAGACTTTTCTTGGAAGCAGCAGCAGCTCTCAAAAACCAACCAAATCTGAGTAAATACGGTTGTATTAAGCTTCCGAAGATTTAGGAAACACTCATCACCAGAGGTCCCACCTTACATTCCAGGCCACCTACTACTGCCCTTAGAGGGTGCTCCAACTAGATAGGACTTTAGTGTCACCCACGTGGTTGGGCTCAGTATTGTTTATTATTTGTGTGTATGTTACATTAACTGTTTTTGTAATCCCCGTAGATGTCCTAGTGACTAGGACGAAATATAGGAAGTATTAAATTCTATTTTAATTATTTTTGAGTGTTGTAAAAAATCCATTAAGCCTCCAACATGATGTCCTGACAGCACTTAAGCCTCTACACACGAATTAGTAACGAATGTATCTCTCAGATACACGCGACCTACGCCGCAATTTTTTCGACCGCGACCTCCGCAGGGTTAATATTTAAAAAACATCATGTATCCTTGATGCTTAGGAAAAACTGAAACCAATTCGTTATATTTCACTTATTTTTACTCTGTCACGTGATTGACTTTTGACGATCCTAATAGTTTTCAATAGTGCAAATCACGAAAAAACTGAACATTAATAATTAGCTTATATAAGTATTATTAACATAATTATAAAGCATAGTTACATGGGAGTTGCTTGAATGCTTGAATTTCGCTAAGTGGTTAAGTAAAATAAGTTATTCATGAACACTTGGCTTTTAGAATGGAAATGAGACAAATAATGGACTTTTAACCAGTAATATTACCCTTCTAATATTTTTTTTATGAGGAACAGAATCGTTTTCTCCTTCATAACCAGATTTCAGTCAAGTAAATAACTGCATTCGACAAAAAAAGTTGACTTATTTTTGCCGAGTTTACTACCGAATGTATAAGGACACATCATTAACTGCAAAATCATTCAACTTCTCTGAACATCATTCATGAGTATTAATTCGTTTCTTTTCCTTTCTTTTTTCAAAGAAAATAATCATGTTGAATCAGAAAACCATGTCTGAATTCTTTCATCTCTGAGACCCTGATTATGATCTTTTAAATTATTTTCCTTACAAAACTAGAAGCATCCTATTATGAGATTTATATTTATGTATTTCAATAAGATTAAAAGAAAATAATGGTATCATAGGGAATCATTGCTGTTAGTGATTATCTTTAACGTATATCAGAAATAATGAGCCTCGTACATATGCTGAGAATTTAGGTTTAGATATTGTACTCGAAAACAAATATAACTTAGGTTAGATAATCAGGTGACGCTGCTCTAAATACCAAACATCAGACTGCTAATTGCGTACTATAACGCAAAAAAGTTCCTGATGTCGTTTTTGTTTACTGTTAATGAACAATTCCCACAGCAAGATTAGTATTGGCTATAATTAACTGTACATTACAGTCAGTTATTACAGTGATTGATGTTGGTAAAGGTTGGGGAAATGATTGTGGTAAAGTAAATACACGAAACAATAAACACTCAGGCAAGAAATCGCAGAAATTGATGGGGGGGTGTTAAAAGGAGTGATGTGAGCTCCTCTCGTCATATATCAGTGGGTTATCATAACCATTGTTCAGGAATGCTACACATGTTGAAACGTTTTCCCATTTTAGATGATGTTCTACACATATACACACACCACACACACACACACACACACACACACATACTTAGTAGGTATATACACACATTCTCATTTTCCAGAACGGCTAATGCATACAAGTCAAGTCAAATGTCACACCCACTCCCATTGCTAGAATGTGACTTGCATAATAGAGACTCCGGACAATTATTAGACCCTAAGCAAGCTGTGTACACAGCAACGAATTACGAAAGAAGCAAATTTAGTCCGAGTGGATGATGTTGGTCGCCAGGAAAATTACGCTTCGAATACTTATTTGAACTAACCCCCCCACCTCTGTTGTTATCTCAGTCAGGAAAATATACATTGAATTTTACATTTACCTACAGTACACGATTCTGTGTTGTCTCATTTATTTGTATTGTGGCTCTTTGGAAACGAGAGATTCAGTCGCGTATCATCAACTGATAATGAATGCGCCATGCTAGACTTCGAGTCTTACCCGCATGGGCTTGCAATGTAAACTACGTAGGTTAACTTTGAGAAAGTTTTCTGATAATGAGATCAGTACTACTATTCGTTTATTTATATTTAGTGGAAACTCTATACAGTAGTGAATTACCACATAATACTGGCTAAAGATGCCAAAAGCTGGATTGCAAAGGCGTCTAAAAGAACGAGTTTCTACCAATCAAGCTGTCTGGATGTGGGAGAACAGGTGTCCCAAGCTTATGAATGGTAGTAGTAAGAAATATGTTAAAACATACGTTTCGTGAAAAACCAGGTGTGAGCCATCTCTGTAATGCAAAACGGTGTGCATTTTGCATTATATATATATATATATATATCACTATTCTTAGTATTTTCCATTAAGTAAAGCATATCTGACTAAGAGATGTATACTGCAAAACATTATGAGTGAGGTCACTACCCAGACCGGTTTCAACCTTTTTTGTGGTCTCCTCAGTGAGTAGCTAGACCCTAAATACCAATACCAAGGTTTTAGTAATACAGAGCGTTATTAACTTTACCTATGCAAGTTACTAAAAGGTGTTTTTATTTTGAATAAGAATCTCTGGAGGAGATATAGATGTAAATAAGTTAACCATGTTTATAAAATTACGTGGTAACCCTAACATACATTATTCCCAAGGTAAAAAAAAAAAAAAAAAAAAAAAAAAAAAAAAAAAAAAAACTTATTTACATCTATATCTCCTCCAGAGATTCTTATTCAAAATAATATTATATTTTATTTTGATAAGGCTCTGTGTTACTAAAACCTCGGTATTTAGGGTTTAACTACTCACTGAGGAGGCCTCAAAAAAGGTTGAAACCGGTGGGGGCTATTATGAGTTCGCTCTCTTAAAGTTTTTGCCTTAAGGGAGCAATTTGAGTCTCCGGGGAAAGTGTTTTCCGGCATGGCCGGTGAGGGGCTTTGTCGGTAAATGCTTTTCATCGGAATATGAGCGGTTCTGCTCGGTGGTGGGTGGAAGGCCATAACTGAGTGGAGCCAACGCTGAGATGGACGGTCTTTTACCCACAGTTGAGTGGCTTAGGGATCGTCCGAATTTTTAGAGACGACTTTACTTATTCATAAGGTTGAAACTTGTCTGGGTAGTGATCCCACCCATAATGTATTGCAGTATACATCTCTTAGTGAGATGTGCTTTACATTTTGGAAAATACTAAGAATAGTGATCAGAGCTTTACCCACCTTTACAATCAGTTGCCCTGGTGTTGCACCACCTTTAGACTTGAACTACGTTCAGGCGCAAAACTTAACTGTTTGCTTGCTTGGGATTACGAGTAAAATAACCAAGTTTATAAAATTACTTGGTAACCGTATGGTTTGGACAATAGTAGTTAAATAATAGAAGAAAATAGTTAGACTATGATTACAAGTTAGGAGTAAATAGTAACAGTAAGAATAAACTTAAATAGTAAGAGCTAAAACAATTAATCTCAAATGTCTTAATTTCTAGAAAGTCAAAATATTCAATTATTTCTAAAACTAATTGATTCTAGAGTATCTATGAAATATTCAGTGTGGTCTTATGGTAGTGAATTGCCACGTTTCTTGAAATAAATGCAATTATTACATTTAGAAATTCAGAAACACAAGCAGAAACAGAACTCTCACACGGTACTAATTTAAAATTTTCAATGACTGAAGTTATGGACGGTAATTCCACGTCGCCATTTAGCAAATCGCCTTCCATAATAGGTAATCATGATTCCTGAAATTCAGAAATCAGAAGCTATGGAGATAGAATTCTGGTAATGAGAGTGAATTACCTTCCCTCTCATTACTAGAATTAGGCTTCTATGAGATAAGTCGGTCATTAACGGTCTATTGCATGCAACACATGACCGAAATTTTAAGGAGATTGGATGAGAATCCTAATGGCAGAAAATGATAACTTATATGGAATCGCAGAGTTGCTGTGATAATCAAATTATCACACCAGTATGCCCGTCCATATAACGAAATGAAAATTGATTGTTACAGAAAATAAGGTGCTTGTATTTTAACAATGTTTAAGAAATAAATAAAATAAAATCTGAGACAAATGCTGTCGACTTCGATATAACCTTTAAATAAACATGGAAGATGAATAGAAATCCTGATGTTCATGCTATTTAAGATATTTATATCTTAAATAGCAAAAAATATTATTTTGCTCGCTGGTCTTTTATTCATAATGAATAATTTTAAGAGAATAAAGGCTTTTTGTCTGTTTAATGTGAATCTAACCAACAAACGTTTGGAAACGTCTATATTTAATACTGCGTAGGAAAGTGATGGTTACATAATCGGATCCCCCCCCCCAAAAAAAAAACCCTAGACATTTTAGATTCTAGGTTTCCTATAACCAAGCTGGGTTTATAATAAGAGACGGAAATCATCCACAACCAAGACATTTCATAACCCTTGGTGCAATAAGTATTGTAACCCGACAATTTCTTGTTTACAGAACTGGAACAACAATCAAGATGGAAAACTAGGCTGGAACATGTCTCTCTTTTCGTGTTTATTTGGTTTGCATAATCAATGGAAAATAAATTTCTTGGAGAAAATAAAATACCTTTACTTTCTCTTGAGAACCAGACATGATTGTGGAGACCTAGAACATTCTTGTTGTCCTCGACAAAATTTCAACCCAAATTATTCAAAGCAAGAGCGATATGTGTCGTATCGACCACGCTCCAGACTTAGTTTGAAGGGTATTCAACGAATAAATTAAATTTGGATACAACCTATCAAACGACATATACTTCCAAGAAGACAATAGTAATGTTGAGAATTACAATATACAAATGATTAAGATCCTCAGAAATGCTCATCAGTAATCTTGTTCTATAGTCCCCAGTTATCTTGTTATACTCTGCAGCATACTTACTTGTTTACTAGGAATAGAATACGAATTGGCATTGACAAATCTTTGGCAGTGCATCTCTCAAAACTGCTTCCATTATTTTTTTTTACAAATAAAACGTTATATTAATATGTTTGAAAAACGTTATATTAATATGTAGGGATTGTTGTTATTCTGTTATATGTATTTAACTCATTGTTTTTGCAAGTTTATGGTAGATATACATGTTCCGCTAAATTTACAAAATAAATTCCTTTATTTTTCTTTTGGTAGTCGTCTCTCGTAGATATTTGTTGTATGAAATGCTTTTTGCGATGAAGGCATTCAAATTAATCATAATATCAATTAACTCACCGAAGATCTGATGCTCAGGGATACAATACTCGGAAATTTATTAGATCAAATTTCCATATTTTGTTCAAACTGACAAATTATTTTGAGGTGAACAAATAACGAAACTTATATGCATTCATGCATTTACATCGACAAATCATTGTTTTGTTTCTGGTTGCTTAATTTCCGAATTGTGTTTCGTCTATTTCTCTTGACTATCACCATCGAGTTTCCTGTTAATTAATATGGGTATTCTTTATTTCTTGTGTTATTAATGGAATATTAGTTTGCAAAATCAGGAGTTTCTTCGTTTAATACTGCGTCGAGACCACTAATTACATAAATTCAGTGAAAGTCGTAAACAGGACTATTCTATTCTAAAATAAAATTGCTTTATCTAGGTTACCAGAAAGTCGCCGAATTGATCAAAACAAGTCAGTCATCAACTTGTTGTGAAACTCCTGAAATGGGAAACCTCGAAGGGTGGTTATTCCAACTTTATTTTTACCTAATCAATAATACTTAACTTTTCAGATTCGCCTAATGATGTTTATTTATATTTCTGAATTATTATTTTAACAAGTAAAAAACAATTCCAGAACCCTGTAAACAAAAAAAAAACTTACAAAAGTGACTTACAAAAGTGACTGTTGATATTTTATATTAACTGCGGTCGACTTCAAAATAGCATAGCGTTAAAATATAGGTTCCACAAATACAAAAAATAATGGATAAAACAAACTGTAAGCAGTTTAAATTAGTGTTCTTAACAGAACTGTGTTACACATGCACCGATTTATGAATGTCGACGATCGATTCTACTTATGCCGAACAAGACTAAGAAATTATATGGTAGCAATGCCAGAGGAAAGGGGAGATGATGCTAAAGCAATTTATGGTTTTCCTTGACTTATGGAGAATTCTGGATTGATACAGTAATAACTATTAATTAAGATCGCATGTTGGATTTATGTTCTAACTACAAAGATTGTCTAGTATTTCTTACTGTTCCGCTAATGAATATGACTTTTTATGCAGATTTAAAGTGTTATTGGCGCCTTTTTTATGCAATCAGAATGGTGTGATTTATACTAAGCAGTCATTTTATAGAATAATGTGCATTATTTGAATTGATCATTAGTATGGAAAATAATAAACATAATTGTAGATTATTTCATAACTAGCATTGCAGAATGAATTACTCAATCAACTACCGTTGTAAATAAAGACCTTTATTAATAAAACTCATTAGCAATTAAAGTTAATTATAATATTAAATTATGTATATATTATACAGTATACGAAACAATTATGTACACAGTTAACGCAGTTATCCATATAATAGCCGAAATTTCGGGATATTTATCTTTTGGAGTAAGATTACCGCATCGCTTATTTGAGCATGAGAACGCTTTTGGTGTAGGACAACTTTTTCTTTTCTGAATTATCTGAGCCTGAATACCCAAAATCTAAAGTGTTACTGTCGTTGATGCATTCTAAGGGTGGAGTTCGAATAATAATATAAGATGTATGCTGTATAAAACTATAATTAATTATAGTGTTTCAAGTTTTATAACGTAATCCAGATTATTTGATAATTAGTTATACAGTTAAACCTTTTTAGAATTTTTTTTCACTTTATAATTAACTTTGCAGTAAACTATTATATATAAATCATAGTTTTTGGTTTAATCTTTTATCTAAGCGTAAGCGAACAAAAAATATGGATATTAAATATATTTCCGATTAATCGAGTTGTATATGGAGAAAGATAACTTCCTCATTTGTTCAAGTAGCCCATAATGAACAACACGTCTCTCCCACATTCGTGTAGGAAAAGTATGTTTTGCTACACTTCACTTCAAATCCTCTACTATTCCATTTTGAATAGCACACTTGTTCTGCGTATGTATTACAGAATAGCGGGACAATTTTTTTGACATCATCTGCCTTGATATTCCTATAACTAATCGTGACGATTATTCAGTGCGCTTTTGTTTGCTTATTCCAGATGAAATAAAGAATATAATTTCTGCTCCATTATAAGTTATTTTGTAACCAAGGAAAGAATTTCGATAGCTCGGAGTCTACAACATGAAGAACCTTTATCAGTGTTTTTCATCTGATTCTGAATTAACCAATCTAAAACAGAGCTGGCAGATATTTGTTTCCCCGGAAATTCGGTTTTTCATCACCCTGAACAGCAAACTGGTCTGAATATCATCTTCATTATACAGACATCGAAAATGAAGTCTTTTGAAATAAGGTTTAAGCGCACAATTCTGTCGGATATGGTGTGAAAAGTGTGTATAGTTCTGTGAATTTTTTCACTTACGCGTAAAAGAGAACAGAACAAAACAACAGAAAGAAACGTGAATGTGTTTTCTCTAATCTATAGTTTTAAATAATACGTAGGATATTTTAATAATCGGTTGCTTTTAATGATCTATAAAATCATCATATTGTTACCTTTGTGTGAAAGATGTGACTTCTTCATTAATTTATTTCTTAGTATTTCTTCGAATATACCTCCTATTTGTGTGGTCTTTACGGTATTAACTTTCCACCGTAATAAACCACAGTAATACGGTGGTTAATAGTTTGTGTTTAGCTCATACTGATGTCACCTTCATCAAGACTTTCTGTACCCTAGAATTATAGCAGAACTTTCTGGCTACTGGTTAAAGCCAAGGTTTAGTAGTGTATTGGGTGTTTATGCCTTTTGCTGAGCAGTGTTAATGAATGGCACACTATTGCCTGATGCGGGTCAATGCTGCGTATTTCGAATAATGAATTTATCAGAATATCGACGCAACAGGAATGCCAAATGTCCAAATGTAAATTATAAATGCTTTGATCGAAGCACATTCTTTACACATTCTTCCACATGCCGTATATTTGCTTATTGCTGGATCTTTTAGTTAGGAGTCCATGTAACACTCGTTACACTAGTTCAGATATTTATTTATTTGATTTTCTGCAGAAGCCAAGTAGATGTCCAAAATACTTGCATATAATGCATCACACAATATTAGTTATATTGAATTTTAATTAAAAAGAATGATCCTTAATTTTCCACACTTTTGAAAAATTAAATACTTAAGTTAAATACCAAAGCTTAGCCCGTATTTTCAACCGAAAATTTAGAAATTTAATGAACTCGAAATACAGACTGAGAGAGAGAGAGAGAGAGAGAGAGAGAGATGAAAGATATGATCCTAAAAGGACTTGTTTTTCTTTAATAAGTGTCTTTGATTGAAATATTTTAGAGAAGTAGATGATGAAGAACTGCATTCTTTGAAGTCATCTGTTGTGCAGTGCTATTAAGGTGTTTATGTACACTAATTAAACATACTTCTCTACTTATTTTTTAATAATTTATGATTTTTATTCCATTTTCGCTTCAAGATAAAAAAGAGAGAGTAGGGAGATTTCCTTGATTTCAATGATCACTATAATTTTTTTCTTTGTTATAGGTTTTTCTGTCTGGTTGTTTTACATTTTTTCTAAGTAACTAACACTTCTTGCAAATTGAATATTATGTAGGATGAAGAACAAGAGACGCTAAGCAAAACTAGACTACCTCCTTATGATCGTGATTTGATTCGTCTTCTAACTTTCCAGTCCACTCTAAAAGTTTTCTAAGTATTTCTCTCATTTGACTGTGAGAAATCCATGCCTCATTTATTAAGATGTTAGCTTAAGTTAACAGTTTAGCTTAATTTAAAATATCTTCTATATGGAACACGATTTTCTCTACAAAAGCTACAGCAGTGCGATCAAAGATGAGAACTAATATGGCCAAAGTATACAGGTAAAGAAATATATAAGGAAATATTTTTGGTGTCTTTCAGAAATCCAGCTGAACTCTAGAGGAGTGTGACTGGCACTCTCACTTGCTTAGACGTATTCCTTCCTAATCGTTATAAAGCTGCCCTGACTTGAACAAAAACCATGACATCACGTGTATCCCATATACTGATTGGCTGCTTCCTTTCTAGTGATTAGGTATGTTGGTGACTGCTTCGCTATGTGGTTATTAACCCTGCGGAGGTCGCTGCTAATCTGACAGATACAAACAAATTGTTTAATATAAATATTCTTACACATATCCAATGTATAGCTTGGAGGTCATGATTAGCTGCGCATGCATATATTATGAGTGATATTCCACACTGTTTATGCGGTCAGTTTTGGTTTAACACGTGTTATGTAAAGGTGTGTAATATTTATTACTAAGTTGTATCTGAGAGATACTGCCACCTCATATGTCAGTATAGTATTGGTTTATTTTTTTTCTTTTTTTTTTCTCAATAATTTCTAGATTGGAACTGAAATAAATAAACATCATGTTCTATATTTGCAGAGTTTTGTTTAAGTTTTATTGCAATTTAGCACATACTAGTAATGAATGTTTCTCTCAGATACACGCGACCTACTCCGCAATTTTTTCGACCGCGACCTCCGCAGGGTTAATATTTAAAAAAATCATGTATCCTTGATGCTTAGAAAAACCTGAAACCAATTCGTTATACTTCACTTATTTTTACTCTGTCAGGTGATTGACTGTTGACGATTCTAATAGTTTTCAATAGTGCAAATCACGAAAAAAACTTTTCGTGATTTGTATATATATACTTCTTTCAGTGAAGATATCCTTTACCTTATTCTTCTCTATTCCCTGTCGATGATCAATGATATACTTGTAAGTACGAGTATGAATGGTTTGGACAGTTGTAGATAAATAATATAAGAAAATAGTTAGACTATGATTACAAATTAAGAGTAAATAGTAACAGTAAGAATAAACTTAAATAGTAAGAGCTAATTAATTAACCCCAAATGTCTTAATTTCTAGAAAGTCAAAATATTCAATTATTTCTAAAATTAATTTATTCTAGAGTACGTTTTAAAATTTAATGATTAGTCCTGAAATATTCAGTGTGGTTTTATGGTAGTGAATTGCCAGGTTTCTTGCAATAAATGTAACTATTACAGCTATATATATATATATATATATATATAGATGTAATAGTTATAATTTTAAATTAGGTACTAATTTAAAATTTTCAATGACTGAAGTTATCGACGGTAATTCCACGTCGCTATTTAGCAAATCGCCTTCCATAATAAGTAATCATGATTCCTGAAATTCAGAAATCAGAAGCTATGGAGATAGAATTCTGGTAATGAGAGTGAATTACCTTCCCTCTCATTACTAGAATTAGGCTTCTATGAGATAAGTCGGTCATTACCGGCCTATTGCATGCAACACATGACCGAAATTTTAAGGAGATTGGATGAGAATCCTAATCGAAAATGATAACTTATATGAAATCGCAGAATTGCTGTGATAATCAAATTACCACACCAGTGGTAATTTGATTATCATACGTTATATGGACGGGCATACTGGAGTCACCAGTATGCCCGTCCATATAACGAAAGGAAAATTGATTGTTACAGAAAATAAGGTGTTTGTATTTTAACAATGTTTAAGAAATAAATAAATTAAAATTTGAGACAAATGCTGTCGACTTCGATATAACCTTTAAATAAACATGGAAGATGAATAGAAATCCTGATGTTCATGCTATTTAAGATGCAAAAAATATTATTTTGTTCGCTGGTCTTTTATCCATAATGAATAATTTTAAGAGAATAAAGTCATTACCTTTTTGTCTGTTTAATGTGAATCTAACCAACAAACGTGGAAACACGTCTATATTTAATACTGCTGTGTTAGGAAAGTGATTGTTACGTAATAGGCTTTCTCTTCCCCCCCAAAAAATAAACATAGACATTTTAGATTCTAGGTTTCCTATAACCAAGCTGGGTTTATAATAAGAGACGGAAATCGTCCAAAACCAAGACATTTCATAACCCTTGGTGCAATAAGTATTGCAACCCCACAATTTCTTGTTTACAGAACTGGGACAACAATCAAGATGCAAAACTAGGCTGGAACCTTTCTCTCTTTTCGTGTTTATTTGGTTTGCATAATCAAATGGAAAATAAATTTCTTGGAGAAAATAAAATACCTTTACGTTCTCTTGAGAACCAGACATGATTGTGGAGACCTAGAACATTCTTGTTGTCCTCGACAAAATCTCAACCCAAATTATTCAAAGCAAGAGCGATATGTGTCGTATCGACCACGCTCCAGACTTAGTTTGAAGGGTATTCAACGAATAAATTAAATTTGGATACGACCTATCAAACGACATATACTTCCCAGAAGACAATAGTAATGTTGAGAATTACAATATACGAATGATTAAGATCTTCAGAAATGCTCATCAGTAATCTTGTTCTATAGTCCCCAGTTATCTTGTTATACTCTGCAGCATACTTACTTGTTTACTAGGAATTGACAAATCTTTGGCAGTGCATCTCTCAAAACTGCTTCCATTATTTTTTTTTACAAATAAAACGTTATATTAATATGTTTGAAAAACGTTATATTAATATGTAGGGATTGTTGTTATTCTATTATATGTATTTAACTCATTGCTTTTGCAAGTTTCTGGTAGATATACATGTTCCGCTAAATTTATAAAATAAATTCCTTTATTTTTCTTTTGATAGCCGTCTCTCCTAGATGTTTTGTTGTATGAAATGCTTTTTACAACAGTTAATTACTCTGGGCATAATAGCATTTATCTGTTTACAACTTCTCAGGATTAATAATTTATAATATTGTCTATTCCTAGAGTTAAACTTGTGAGATTGAATTAACCATTCATTTCCATTAGGTTATTTATTTCTCTATTGCGACTAGTGCGATCTCTAGAGCAAACCGAGAATTAAAATTTAAGAAGCACGCTCATTTTATGTGTGCACTATCGCCTCATTATTTCTTCTGACCATATTTTCTTGGAGAAAGCATTCAAATAAGAAATATATCCTTCTTATCTTTTCAGACATTATTCTTATACTCCATTAACCTTTAGGGTTTTCCGATTTCGTTTATCTGCGTTCTCGTTTTTTCTTCAGTAGAGCTTATTTATTTATATTTTTTTTCAGGATGTTCTACAAAGTCTTTCAAATGAAAGTGATATTTGTTTTATTGCTAATATAGGATCTGGAATGTTTTCGTTATATGTTATTTTTCTTATTATGGTGGCTCTCTTCACTAATCCGATATCGCAGTTTGTGGTTTTAGTCCCTCAACAATAAAAAATAGTTCCTTTTACAGAATGATTTCTATGGTCTAGTAGCTGAGCACTGCATTTCAGTTTTCTATATTTCATAGATTTATTAGTATTGTTATTATTTTGGTCTCTCTTAATAAACCACCTCTCAAAAGGCGTCTTAAATTATAATTACAAAACTTATTACTGTAAAAGTGAGGATAGCTTGCTGGTTTTTTCTACAAAATGAAACAAAGTTTGACACAATAATGTAATATTTCTGTAGGATAAACTTAGTTAACTGATAATATTTCCTGTGATGGATATAAAGTCGTGTTACAGATTGCTTTAGCCCAATAAAGCACGATTTCTCTTGTGATTGTTGTTCCCTATTCGTTTCCTCGCATAAAATGAAATGAAATGGATGTTTATGATGTGTACCATTGAAAAACCATCGAATCACGGACTAAAGCAAATAAGCCATCTATCTGAAAGGTTATAATACAGAATATTTGAAATTGTAATTAATCTTTGTCCGCGCGGTTAGCCTATAGCTATGCGCTTCGTAACCATATGCCTGGAGAATGGGTGCCCTAGGTTCGATTCTCGTCGGAGACGTGATGAGTTAAAGGATCCGCCATAGCCAAGTTAGCCGGTCTTGGGCGTGGACAGCAGGGTTTTTCTCCCAGTTTATCTGGAGTTTTCATCCCGCCAGCAGGAAAATCGGCCCCGTGAACACGCACAGATTACAGTCATGAATATCGCCCTTAGGGGATGCAGCAGAGGAGTGGCGAACCAGCTGCATTAATACGCCAGTAACCTCTCATTACGAGGGGACTCAACCCGTCCTGGGGCGGTCAAGAGGGATAGGATAAGTATAATTGTACAGCTAAGCAAAGTCTGAATTATGCTACAGTATCGACAAAGAACAGGAAAGAAATAAAAAAAATAAATAAAACTTCAAAAATACGTTCAAAGTTCCGAATGTGAAGGCATACAAATGTTACGTCCTATATTTAACGGATACATTGGACTATATTGGTGCCAAGTACTGTTTTGATAAACTTCGACATTCCATCAAATAACTCACTTAAAATTATGTCGAGTGAACTGATTTTTACTTATACAGTAATGTGTAGATTAACAATTTCGCAATTTTTGATCTCGAGGTAGTCATGCGTACGAACACCCCACAGCACTTATAAAAACGAACAGTACCATATTATTCGGAAACTAATGTACTTATTTCTTTTCCAATAAACAATGTGCTACTGAGAGGTATTTGGAGATCCGATTTTTTAGTATTTTGATATATCAATAACAGTAACCAAAAATTGAATAAATCAATAAGCAGGATTGATGTCTTTTTTTTTACCAGCTCAATTCATGCCATCAGTTAGCAGGTAGTGAACTCAGAATAGGTGATAAAAATCGTCTCTTTCTTAAGATATTATTCATAAGCATCCATGACACCATGGGATTTGAACAGAAAGACTGCAGTTTGGGAAATGGAGACAATCCACCAAGGCAGACATGTTGTCAAATACAGATATGTGTACAGTTTATATATTTTTTAAATTCAATAATCAATTTTTATATACGATTCTGATTGTATGTATTATTATCATAAACGAACTGTGAGAATCAAATGGCTCGCTAATTTGATTTTTATGCAGATCAAAACAACGGCTTTGGAAAGGAAAGACTTTCAAATGACCTTCATTTGAAAAGCTCTTAATCAAGGGTACTGCATATTGTAGATGGGATTCGAACTGCAGTTTTATATCCAAAAAAGCAAAATATTGCTAACTCTTCACGACGGTGCTATGGATGAGCTAAAAGTTAATTAGTTTAATAGAGTTTGATACAAGTTTTACTTTTAGCGTTTTAACAAAAGAATCTTACAGATTTATTTTACCTGTTGCTTGTGAAACGTGTTATATATTTACTGCACAAAGTTGAAAGATTCTAAAACATCACTCTTTTACTTATCACAAAAAGTGTGTAAAATTTGAATTTATCTTCTAGGTGATACTACCAAAAATCTCCGGTAAGCACTTAGTGTTTTTTATTTTGAGCTTTTTCTTTTAGGTACTGAAAAAATTTACGTTTACAATTATTTATTTTGTGTTTTTGTTTATAAATAAAATGACGTACATTTCAAAATCTTAAGCCTCTTCTTATTTAAATAATTAAAATGTCCTTGCAGTAGAGATCTTACATATTACAATACTTCAACTGGCTTTCGTCCTGTATTCTTGTAAACTATATTCTTTTCATTCGTTTCCAAATACGAAACGAAAGCTTGCCTCTCCCAGCTAAATCTTAAACATAGACCAGTTATAGAAAACATCACGATAACTGATGTTAAAACACACTTCGATCAATCACATCTGGTTTTTGAAACTGATCAACACAATATTTGATACCGATATCTTCGCCAGAAAACTAAAAACAATAGTAATTACACCGCTATACACACTGCATAGAAATAACATATAAAAATACAGACCCACTACTAATTCACTTGTTATTTAAAAAAAAAAATTCTAGAAAAAATAATGCACACCAAATTAGAGAAATTCAAAATAATCTTACAAAAACAATATGAATTCCAAAATACCAAAATGATTATTATATTGTTAGAAGATATTAGGGGCACCATTTACAAAGCGCTTGATAAATAAATTCGCAGTAATTTATTATTTGATCTAAGAAAACCATTCGGTTCTCTCCACAATCAAATATTACTGACAAATTATATTCCACGTCAATTCTTGGAGAGCTACATTCATTGCTGATAAATTACCCGTCAAACAGAACTCAAGTAACAAGAATGGATCCTACCATTGTACACGTATCTAAACAGAATATGACATCCCTCAAGGAGCAATATTATCACTCACCCGTTTTCAACATATACACACGCGATATTCACATCCTTCCCGTACAGAACACTGCATTAAATAGATTCCACAGAGATATCAACTCTCCAAAGCACAACAAGGTCTGAATAAATAAATGAAATATATTCATAATAATTCAATCATAATAAACACTACCAAAACCTAAATGCTAGTTATTAAAAGCCCAACGGTTGCCTATCCGTTACCAATTACACTACGCGGGTATATAATATCTAATATTATGTAAATTTATCAAAATGATGAATGTACTTTTACTGTGTATTTGTACTTATGATAAGTTATTTATATAATTGTAACTGTAACTTATATAAACATTAATTAATTATCGTGTTATAGTAATTTCATATTACATATATTATAATGATATTAATTAGAATATATTCTTAACAACATACAAAAATTGTAGTATTGCAGTAACAACATGCTGTGGCTTAGAATGGATGTTTGTGATTGTTCTTTGGTTATTCATACATGCATATACAAATAATGATGATGCTACCAAGATGCAGTGGGTCCTCATAGAAACGTAGAGCTATTCATTCCGCATTCGGAAGGGGCCTTTATCTACCACTGGGGTTCTGTAGGTTGATCGTCATCATCATATTTATACCGTCCAGTCTTTATTTCCAAATTTGTTTGATAGTTGCTTTATTTTTATTAGTTTCCTTTGGATACTAACATCTCTCAATCCCAGTAAGACCTAAAGAGAGAGGAGAAGGGGCGGATTAACTTAGTTCTTATTAAAAAAAGTGTTTATCGCATGACCGCAATAGTAAAATAAGCAAACATTGAATAACACATTTGCAACCAAATACAAAGTTTTAAGCAGGCATTGCTTCGTTTCAAATAAAAACAACTTTCAATCTCGCTCCATCCATTTGCTAAAAGTGTATTACTTAAATGAGGTTATATAGTTATTTACCAGTCAATCCTGGGTATTATTTTTTTATTTAAGTGAATAATTCAAACAAATTTAATATTTTGTCCACTCTAGTAGAAATATTTCTTATTATGTGAGATCACTAACATATATCCATAGTCATCGAATCCCTTTGAAATGCAGAAAGAAAACTATCAGAGTCAATTTCGAAGTATTTTTATTTTAAAACAAAAAGCTTCGAATAACTGAGTTCGTGAATTTAACCA
Source organism: Typopeltis vanoorti (assembly GCF_054136105.1). NCBI lineage: Eukaryota > Metazoa > Arthropoda > Arachnida > Uropygi > Thelyphonidae > Typopeltis > Typopeltis vanoorti. The sequence goes on along the minus strand of NC_143564.1, from coordinate 85,464,931 downwards.
TTTGTTAAGCAATTTGTCATGTTCGTGTTTTTATATCCATAGAATAAAAAGACAGGTTCGACAACTTTATTTTTTCAATAAAGAAAAATGGAGAGTTCGCATTTGAGAATCTTACCAATAAATAGTTCTCCTTTTCCAATATAGACATAATAATTTTGCTCAGTATTGATCCATATGAAAACAGATCATCTCTTCACAATGAAGTCTCACTGAGCGATAGTTAAGTAAACGTTTTGTACTCAAAAGTAACTCTTTAAGTTGGTGTCTATCTATTAGCTGGTAAAGAACACTCTGACCAACTATTTTTTTAATATTCTATTTAGGTGTACCATACATACTTCCTTCAAACGATAATATATAAAACTACTCAGTTTAACTGTGAAAATTTGTTGATCCTGTTGTATACCTACAAAATGGATCATATACGAGTGATACGTAGTTCTTATGACAAGTACCTTTTGTTTAGCCGGAGGAATAACGCCGAGACGAGGAAGTCATTACCACCAAGATCCACTGCAGAGCTATTAGAATATAGAACAACATTATTCAAAATAGCTATTGAAGGATCTACAAAATACGCAAAGCCAAAGGATAGAATAGTGCATCCTAAAGGATGCCTATAGTGTTATATATACTTAAGCTGGAAACCCCGACCTTGAGATCAAACATCAAACTATTCCTTACTCTTCGGGTCACTAATAGTAGTGTATCCTCAAACCAGGTGCTGAAATTCACTTCTACGCAAAGGAAATTATAAACTTTCATGCTAATGGCAGAAGAACCGAACCAGCAACCTCCTATTGGTTGAAGAACGGATACGCTAAACTCACTCCGCTAAACATACCAATGTTGTTGACCAACACGTCGAAACCATTATTAACTTTTTTGAACATTCGAGAGCGAGTCAGCTTTGTTCGGAAAGCGATGAGTTCACATTCGGTCATTCGATCCGGGTCACACTTTGAAGGAGTTGTGAAAGGAAAGCAGTTTGAATCTATTATACTGGGAGGAATTCGTCTGGATATCAAACATGGGATGGAATTAAAAAATAGGAAAACAGAATAATTTCACGGAAAATGTACTTAAATAAAAATGAACAATTACACATTTAAAACAATTATACATTATATTACATATTATTCCGTTAATATATCTATAAAGACCTTCACAATAGTAGAGAAAACTATTTTGATATATTTTTTACATATAAATGAACGACTGGAGAATATATATTATTCAGCGTAGAGGCTGTTCAAGAGATAGTTCACAAAAAATCAAATATATTACTTCTCAATTAAAAAAAAGTTAAAAATGTTGTTCGGGAGAACTTTATAAACGTTCAGTTTCTTAAGTAACATCCTCAGGAATATTGTGTTTCTCTCCAATATTTGTCAAATTTTTCCGTCTCGGTTTCTCTAGAGGTTTGTAATCTCCAAATAAATAATTTTCCTGAGAGATTGAATTTAATAACGTCTTAAAGAAAAGTGATGGAGATAAGTATCCAGAATTCAGTTCGGAAAGTTTGATTAAATCCTAATCCTAATCCTGTGGCATCCTCTCTCTTTAAGAAGGTTGTAGCTAATTACTAGGGAGACATGACACAAGGTGGTTTTCCGTTGTCTACTTTGAAATTTTGATTTAAATAACTTAGAAAAATAATAATTTTTGGCTTTTATCAATAGATCACCAGCTTGTTTACTGAATTTTAAGAGACAAAAATTCAATTCACAGCCTCGTCGTTTGAGCAAATAAAGATTTTTTCACAAAAGGGAATAATATCCAAGTAGGATGTCCTGAGTAAAGTTTGGAAAGTTTGATTAAATAGAAAACTAAAAAAGAAGTTCTTTAAGAAAGGACTTCAATCTTAATAACTGCCATTTATATATAAAAAGTAATATCAGATATAGAATTCAAATATATTACATAATTCTTTCAGCATATATCTATTTATTAAGAATAAAAATAGATGCATTCCCTCTTTGGTTTGGTTGGTTATTGATTGGTGATTCAGAAGATAACATTGTTGCTGGATTCTGTGCAATAACTGTACAGAGCAAAAATTTCCTTAAAGTTAGTTATAAACACGAATACAGCTAACATTGCATGTATATTCCAGTTACTTTCAGGTTCAGGAAAAGATTATGATGAAATTATAAACACGGAAAGTATTACCAATCTCGTGGAAACCTTTTAAAATAAATGATTAATGCCAACATTTCGATTGAAACAAGATTATATTTATCTTTGCAATGAAATTGTGCTAATTATTGGAAAGTACATAGTTATACCTAACTAATTAGGTATAACTATTCAAAATAGCTTCACTATATTTAATAACCGGAATTTTACATTTTACGAAATTAAATTTTGTTTGTTCTATTATCTCAGTAAATACTGTTGGTATTATATTATCATATAGAAGAAAAGTAGACATGTGACCTGAATCATTGTTCTGTTTATGAATTGTGCCTTAGACAAAAGTTTTTTTTCTTTAAAATGTAAATATTCTGATTCGAAACAAGGCAGTAGAATATATAACATTACATGTGTGAGAATGATGAAGGCTTTTATATTTTCGTTATAATGTCTTTGCCGGCGATCGTGATTTGCCGATTGGATGATGTTTCTGTTTTGCATATAAAGAGCGGTAAAAATAAAATATAAAAAATAAACGTACAGAAGAGAATTCTCTTTTACATGAAATTCAAGAGCGTACGTGTAGATCGTCTAGAGTTAGAACTGTGATACTTATTGCAGACTAAACGTTATTTATTAAAGTTATACTATGTTTATTTTTTTCCGTTATATTCATGGATATCCCATAGCTTCTTAATGAAAGCTAGCTATTGTGCAGAAAGGCAGACAAACAGAGAGCAGGTTGAGAGAGGAACCGTAGATTTAAAAAAGATGAGGCTGCAATGAATGTTTTGGAAGATTACCCATTTGAAAAGTAACATAAATCATTCACATCGGTCGATATTTTTTTCAGTGTTTGTTTTTTCTCATTTATATTCTAAACAGTGCCAAGTTATTCTGTTGCCATGAAAACCCAAGAAACGAATCTGAAATACATGCAGTTCTTCAGATGTCAGTTTCTAATAAAACTCATAAAAGCATAGAATTACTTTTTGTTTTTTGTTTTTGAGCCCAAAAAATGGATTGTTCCTTTAATTGATAATTATTTACTCCATTAACAGTCAATTATTGGTAACACTAATTTACTCAACAATAACTAACTTTAGCAGTTTTTCTAAATGATATTTTATTAAAAAAACAACAAAAAACTAGAGACTATAGGAATTAGAGGTTGTACTTATGCCAGATTTAAAAGTTATTTAACTTCTAGATCGCAAGCAGTAAAAGTTAATAAAAGCTATAGGAATTTCATTCAGCTAAAGTTTCTGTGTTCGCCAAGATTCTCTTCATGAGACAGTATTATTTATAATTTACATCAACGATTTCTGCGAGTTACAATTATCAAGTAAGTAAACATCTTTGCAGATGACACACACCGTATTGATATTCACTGCAAATTCTGCAAATGAAATGCAAAATATGGTTAACACAGATCTGAAACCATTGACAAAATGGTTTCATCTGAATAAATGTACTCTTAAAGCTGAACAGTAGAAAAGATACTTCTGTAGAAAACCAGGCTTAAAATATATAATTCGAAAAGCGCAAAAAGAAATAATACACAAACACTAACTATATATATTTGGCTCCAAAAATCTTTAATGACTTACCTCTCTTAATAGGAAACGAGATCAACGTGAACACATACAGAAAGCTGATTAGAGAGTTCCTAAATTTTTATAAGAATATTGAAAATTTCTTTAGAATAAGAGTATAAAATCATAAATTAGCCATTTCAAGATAATCAATTTTATTTATGAGATATACTCAAAGTCATAAAATATAATTTAGTGATTATTATTATTATTATTTAGAATTACGGCCGAAGTAAATAAAGCTTAAAAGTGTATTATACTGTTAATTGCGTATGTTCGTCTGATCCGTTTTACTGTTTAACTAGATGAAAAACCAGAGTTTGAGGCACATAAAACTCTTTCGATGCCGTATCAGACCGGCTAACTCACCTTCAGTTGAAAATTGTTATCAACGTTCTTGTCGTCATAGACGGAATTCAAACCCATGTCTTTACAACTTAAGAGGATGGTCAATACCAACTGAACTATAAAGGTCCACTTATTGAAATCAGAATTCTTCGAAATGTATCTTAAAGAGTAATGCGTGTGTATATATATATATATATGTTTGTATGTACTATTTTATAATCTTAAACCGGCTAATTAGCTTTAAATATAAACTATCACTTGTACAATAAAGATATATTTGTATACAAAATTCATTCTTTCACTCCTTCGGTTAACCATGTGCATCCTATATTAGAAAAATACTTCCCAATGTTACGCTTGTATGTTTCTAATCTACAAACTTCATAATTTTCTAATTAGCCTTCTCTCTTCCTGTTATCACAAAATATCAGTGATACTAAGTTGACTGGCCCAAATATACTAATAAGAGCTAATCTGATTCGGATTGGTTGCGGCAATACTAATGAGAGGAGTTTTTCAGAGTCATTCAACTTCTATCTAAAGTATTCTTTTTGCAAATAGAATTTCTACCAGTAAAACTTTAGATATGTAGGGATTGACTATCCTAAAGATTTCTATACAGGAAAAAAATGTGTACTGTTTAATGTTTCAAGGCTCTGATATATCAAAACGCAATGTTACTTAGAATATAAAATAATTAATCTTATAAGAATATCGTTAAGTGCTATGCTCCCCAGGTCAAAATATGAAAGTGATTTTTGAAATTTTTGATTTTTTTAAATAACATTTAACAAATTATTTCAATTAGTTTAATTCAACAACTTTTGACACTTGAGAGTTAGACAATCGCATACGACCGTGACAGTGTTTTCCACTAAGAAACTGGACTTTTTTCTCCACAAACCATGTAATCTGATCAGAAGAATCCATGCCAGTTACATGAATAATTATTGCCTTCGTAGGTGAAGTTACTACGGTTGTTATTCAAAACAGAAACAATAAGGCAATCGATAATTCAAAATGAAACTGAACTCATCAGACGATCATCTTAATCTACCTTAAACAACAATCACAGGCAACTGTAATTTCGTAACAATATAGGAAAGCAAAATAGGCTAATTGTTGGCAGCTGGAATAGCCAATCATGGATCAAAGAAAGTACAGATGTTAGAAGTAAAACATAAAAATATTTTATCAGATAATTATAAATATGTTTTATGATTGATTTAGATGATTTCCTAACTTGTGTGATTTGTCACCTTTCCGTCGTAAATATATTGTCAATGATATTGTTATGGAGTGCGGTTTGAACATATGATGTCTTGTCTTTTCAAATATGATAATAATAATAATAATAATAATAATAATAATAATAATAATAATAATAATAATAATAATAAAGAATTCCAGTATTTTCTGAAGTGATGGAATGTGTTAATATTGCAACGTCCATTATAAGAGTTCCAAAAATAATAGAATTAATGTCTTCTTTGATTAATAAATGCTTTCATTCTTCGAAAGTGTTTATTATAATGAATATTTGATTGTGTAATGTATCATTTCATGCGTTAGTGTTCTTAAAGTAAAATGTTTTCATAAGGTTTTGCAAAAATACTCAATTTTTTTAAAACTGATTTGGCGAATTCAAAATGAAAAAGATCCACTTTGCTATATCAGATCCTTCCTTTGATATCCAGCGTTTGTAGGAAGGTCACAAGCAATACTGTTCTTGGAACATGATAGTTTTATAGAATTATTATTTATTATTATGTTTCTTTTATATATCCAACTGGCTTTACATTTTAAACTTTACTTATTGAAATAGGTTCTGAGTCATTTACCAACGAACTTACAAATTGTTATCATGGCTGCAGAATAACAACCTACAACGCTTTTGATGTCTTCCTCATCAATGACCATTGAAATGTATAATTTTGATATTTTTTTCTGTTAAGCATTTCATGTAGCAATGTGATATCGATATCTTTTCCAATGAAGAAACGCTGTTCAGGTTGACCCTCGTACATTACTGTTCTTCTAGTGGTATCATGGTTACCTACATACATTCAAGAAAACCGCCTTAAGGTGAATTTCCATTATTTTGTGAAACTCGGCTTTTCATCCAACAAAACAATAACTAGAAAAACGCCTGGGGATGTTCATGATTAATGTCCAAAAGACTTCTGTTGCTTCGAAAGGCATCAGAAATCCTTCTGCAAAAGGATGATCATTCTATTATTCTACAACAGGATGATTAAACCTAGGAATTCTGCGAATTGCATGTATTATCTGATCGGTTTGTATGTGTTAATGAATGAAAACCCGATTTTCGGAGAGGAAAAATCTCTTCCACTTGCGTATCTCTTGCACCTGCTAAATCGTATTCCCTTTAAAAACCTTATGAATAGTTCTTCGAATGGTAGACGGGATTGCAACCTAACTCTTTCCGACAAAATGGCATCGTAATTACCAAGAGGACTATCGTGGACGGAAAAAGAAGAAGCAGACAATATCACAAAATGAGTAATCAGTTCTTTAGTTTAGATTAGTTTTTCCCATTCCATATTCGTATTGTTTTTCTTTGGATACATTTAATGATTTAATGAATGGGCGAATTGAATGAATTAAAAATAAAATTTATTTTGCCATTGAAAAGCACCTATTAATGATTGTCTTTGGAAAATAGCTGTATTTCTTTATTTGTTGTGTTGTTGTTGTTGTTGTTGTTGTTGTCGTTGTTTCATGGGTTAAAATATAAACATAAAGAATTAGTCTGCTCCTTCGCTTCCAAATTTTATTATTATCTAGCTTTTTGACAATATGATAATAGAATTTCCGTTTCCTATCGCAGATGTGTTTACGTCACTGACGCTGATTCACTTTGCATACTGAAATGAAGTCGTATAGAGTTTAATTCACTATTTTCAATAGAAAAAAGAAAATGTTATTTTGCAAATACCCTTAGGATACGCTGTCATAAAACTGCACGGAATGTGGCCTGCTTTCTTTCCTTTTATAGCATGAAAACATTTGCACTCGCTGAATAAATTTGCACAACACTCTGGATTCAGAGAAAAAATATATTTGTTGATTGAGGAAAACAAAATATGTACACAGAATGAAATGGATATTTTGAGAGGAAATATTTTACCAAACGGAAGTTTAAAAATAAAATATAACTAGATATGAATAATGTTTATATACTCAGAGAGAGAGAGAGAGAGAAAAGAAAGAACGAAAGAGAGAAACATACGTGTATTGGGATTTAAGTGAATAATCATCAATAATCTCGATGACTTTGAGGTATTATCGTTGATATCTCTAAATATTTTTAACAATGCGTGTATCTCTTATTTTCTCTGAAGAATTTCTGTCTCATAACAGGAATAAATCAGCAGAATATATTTGCTTATCCTTAACTATTATCGCATTGTTATTATTTGACTTGGGGATGATCTTGTCATCCCCATATTTTAGAATGAAGGATTCTGTGACCTTCATTATAAAATTAACAAGACTGAAATTTAAATACAAGTCGTCTCTATATTTGTTATGTCAGTAATATGGGAATCACGAATGGTACCATCGTCAATGGATGAAATGAAAAACATATGAAATGCCAAATAGTATTTCAATCCTATCTTCCCAAGTATGAAATACAAATATTCTTATCAAAAACTATTATTTGTAATATTTTAATCACATTTGTAGTTATTACTGATACAAAATACAACAGACAAACCAATGTAGAATTTAAACAGCAATTATATGATAAACAATACATTTTTGGATTGATCTTAACAAAGGAATTCTTTTATTAGGCCGGGAAGAATCGAGTCCAAAAATGTCTGCTATTTTTAATTGTTCTACCTGATACAAGAAATCCGATCGTAATATTTGGTCTAACGTATTATTATTAGATTGCGATTAATAACCTTGTTACGAGAATATAGTTTACTTCGAATTTCTTTAGAATATCAGGATACTCACTAACGTCTCCGTGGTAAAATAATCCTTCGATTTCTTTGAGTGTGCAATTCAGTACTTTCATAGAAATAAACTGTGAAAGTAAGTACACACAGAATCGTGCAAGTGAACCTTTAGGAAATGGAATATTCACTTATTCGATTCAGCAATATTGAAACTGTTTTATTATGGATGAAATAATCTTGAAAACGTTCATTTCTCATAAAAGTTAGAATTCCCTACTGTCAACCAAATCGAATATCATTTCGAGGAAATATGCAGAACAAGACAGAACTGAGTTATAGGAACGTTATAGGTAATAAACGGAATCACTTGCATCATTCTTATACTAAAGAATGATGCAAGTTATTCCAGTTATTACCTCGTTGTTTTATTGGAAATGATGCGGATCACCGGGAAGAAAAACTAAATACTAATTTTGGAACATGTGCCTACAGACACCAGAAGAAGAAAAAATATTCATTTTTTCTTCTTCTGTTGCTTAGAAAATGAAGTGCTAAGAAGAGTGTGTCCTCTAGGAGTGATTGTGTGTTCAAGAACATTATCTTCTCAGATTTTATTTCATTATATGTGTAACTTCGTGTTTATTTATTTAAAAATAGATATATCTAGAGACCAGTTGTTCACAATTATTGTTGAAAGGCTAAGATTTCTCTTGACCACAATAAAACATTCGAACGAGATGGTCATAGAAAGTTGGCCTCACATCCTCAAATTATTTAGGATGACTTTGTAGGTGTGTGAACGATATTTCGTGTGTATATAACATCAGCTGTGAACTCTGTCTTTAGAAGTTTAAGAAATAGATTTCCAATATGACAGAATATTAGATACGAAACGGATCAACAAAGAACTCTCTAAAATGTAATTCATGATTTTCATGCAAGTTTGAACATATGATCATTAACTCACTAACTTGTCAGAATAATGTCAGAAAACTAACTAAAAACTAAAACGCTTGAATTCAATTACATCGTGATATTCTATCGATGGTCGCTTACAGTGGAAGGACATGAAGTTATATCGATTCAATTCTGAGGGAAAGTACACTGGGTTCCCAAAAGGTTTAATGTACGTGAACAAACACTGTATGTGAAACTATTAAAATATCAGAAGCACGCATATTAAAACTAAGCACTTCTCATTACACCAGTTCGATTAATAAGTAGTAATTTCAATTTAGAAGCTAAGGCAGTTAGATAATATCGGTCATCTATCAGCCCAAGATGATCTTGTAATCTATTATGGGTTACTTAACCCCCATTTCCAAATTAACTAAAGTGGACTCCTTCCTTATTTTCAGCAGATGAAAATCTGCTGAAAATAAGGAAGGAGTCCAATTTTAATAATATCAGTCTGCTAATATCAGTCTGAAAACGACTATCAAGTAATGTCCACTTGTATAATTTTAGGGGTGTAATTATAGACACTGTGTATAATTACACTACAATTATAATTATAGGATTTGTCTATAATTATAATTATTATAACGCAACTACAATTATAGTTTTTGTCTATAATTACATCACAATTGTACTTGCTTTCAACGAGAATAACAGTAGAATTTGTGTGTGTGTGTGTGTGTGTGTGTGTGTGTGTGTGTGTGTGTGTGTGTGTGTGTGTGTGTTGGCAGCAAACTGAAATCTGTAAGACATACAGAAATATGAAGTGAACATCACAAGACAAAAGGTAGATTATCGATGCGAGAGGCAAATGAAGAATAAATCCTTGATAGTATGGCTATAAAAGGAACACACTTCTTAATGGGTGTAACTGCGGTTGCCTTGAAATATGATGCTGTTCCAATACTTATTTCCGAGCAACATATTTTGATATAATTATAAGAGCTGTCCACTCTTTAATAAAAAGATTATAGGTTTTAATTCCAAATTGGGCATGGATGTTTTGTAAATGCCTTTAGGAGGTAGATAAATTTCATCATCCAAGAGGTTGAAATGTGCCTTGAATGTAAAGATATTTCGCATTATTTGTCCCTCGAGTGTTTTTTGTTTTTATCATTCAATATAAGAAGAAGACAAAGAAAGAAACCGACTTGCAAGGTGGTCAAAACTATTTCACTCTGCTAAAATTGATGCACATTTCCGATTTACTTTTTAGGTGATCCTGATCTGTGTTGAGTAGCGTGAAGAGATCATACATTTTCTCCTTTTTATTTCAGAATTCTTCACTGAGATCCTTTAAATCCCTTATTTTTTGTGTAATTCCGAAACAAAAGTTAAAAACAGAATTAATTAATGAAAATCTTCCCTTTAAGTATGATAAAGTAAATTGATGCTTATCAATTATGTTGTCCTGGATTAGCAAGTATGTTGACCTTAGCTTCGATCGCTCATAAAAGGAAGTAGAAAATTAAGTTTGAATAGAGTATACTCTTCAGCATTAGCCGTATAATTTGGTGCATAATTTTTGAATAGTTCCACTTTTAAATGATCCGTGGTCAATGAAAACTTTCTTAGAATTAGGTGAATTCTAGGAAATATAAGAGAATTTATTAAAGGGCACACTTTGGGGAATAAAACAAAATCTGATGAACATATATGTCCATATAATTCGTTATTATAAACTATTGTGTAATATTCATAATTTGCAGTTTCCTTTTTTTCAAGGAAAATTTTAAAATGGACCTCTGCTGTCCTTTATGATTAGTGGGTGAATTTACTTTACTAGTAAGATTAAAAAAAAATGTAATTGCATATGACATTCGAGTTCTAAACCTTGTTTTGTCTTTTTAAATGTATATACTATTAGTAAGTTAAGTTCACAGTAACCGTTGTCTAATAGTTTCTTCCTTCTTCTTTTTCTCTTTTCTTTTCTTTGAAAAAATTGGGCTGGTACCCCCTTTAGGTGTGACGAGATATATTAGGAATTTGCAAACTCCGATTTTCAAATTCCTTATATGGCTCGTCACACCTAAAGAGGATACCAGCCCAATGTTTATTCAACGGCATATTGTCACCACTGACTGCTTTATACTTTACTTCGTTTTCTCTGATAACTAGGTATTAATACAGATTTTTGCATTGTATCCGTCAGTGGCAAATTATTCATAACATATACAATACAATACAAATGTTTATATTAGGACTCGTATTTCATTAGCCGGTTACAGTTTCTGCTGAATTACATCGCAATCTGTTATATATTATCTGTATTCATATTTATTGAACAGTTATTACCTCAGTTGACAGTAATATCAGACTATTTTTTAATTAGAAATTATTCAGTAAGAAATTTATCAGTTATGCACTAACTATTGATTGATTTGAAATTATGGCCTTAGTAACAGTTGAATGCATAACATTGCGTGAATTGACTTTCGACTTCTTTTTTTATATTTCTCAGAATATCCTATCTAATGGCAAATTAATAATGTTTTAGAGTCTGAATAATCCTATGAATTAATTAATCCCATTGCGAGTGGTCAGAACTCAATAATATATTTCACACGTGCGCGAGTGTGTTTTGTATTAGGTTAGAAAAGGTTCGTGGAGGAAAAAGGATCTGAAGATTCCTCTCACAATACGACTGCAATCAAACACAGCTTTTTCCAATAGAGAGAGAGAGAGAGAGAGAGATTTATCGTTACTTGGTTATGAAGAGACTGCATACATGGATTGACTTTCAACATTTTAGAGAATACTGAAATGATCATAAACGCAACATAATTAAATTTGTCAATCTGAGAAACTTAAAATAATTATAATAAATGAGAGCAATACTTGCATTTGTTTCTGCTATTTGACTTTTTATGCAGTGCTGTCAATAACAGAATTTTAGTAATGAGAAGGTTTAAATACGTCTCCTAAGCATATTTTTAATGAACTACAGAAATGTTGATTTTATTCTAATAATTATCCACATAAGTCGATCGGCATGAACAACAGTGTAGCATGACGAGAATTGATCATCACTAACACAAGTTAAATGGGCACACAGAATGGCAGCCGATTTGCGATTATATTAAGTTCAAAATCTTATTATATTAATTTCGAAATGTAATTATATATTCATTTCGAAATCTAATCATATTAATCCATTATTAGTATCAAAGTGCGTCAATTTAATTTTTGTTTCCTACGAAACTGGTTCTGATTAGTGGGACAACATTAATCAGCTTACACTTTGTAAGAATAAAGCGATTTAAAGAGATTAAAACGCATAAGCATAAAAAACAAAAGAACAGAACAGACAAATGCAGCTAAAAACCTATGCATGCAGATGTTTATTTATTACTTTATATTAGTAGCGTCCTTTAACGCGCGCTCAGGCGGTGCGATATTAAGGCCAGTTTGGTCATTTGAAAAATGCGAGTAAACGCTAATCCTGCAAAGAAGTTTTTTTCTAAAAACTTTTAGAAAAGTATTATATCGCTTAACATAGAAGTGTGCGTTGAGCTCGCTGTAATGACTGTTTTATTTTTTAAAAAACCGGCATAAAATATAGAACACAATTAAAAACTTGATGTTCCTAGCAAATGGTGTTTCAAATATTAAAAATGCATCAGAGCTCATTAGCAAGAGACTAGTTCTGGAAGCTGAGTTTCTTTTTAAAGCAATCAACTACGCAACGTATATAAGTCATTGTTGGTTCGGCAAAAGAAATTATGAAATACTCAACTAACGTATACTTTGAAAAGAAATTGAGATTAGACTGCTTTTAAAACAAAGAGAACTAAACCATTCCTCTCTCCATCCATTCTTGAATATTCGTAATAGAAAACTTATATCCTTAAAACTGGAAAACAATCTACTATTAAAATAAGGATACTAATTTTTGGAATAACGATTAAATAATTTCCCGTTATTTTAAAAGGGCTCTCTTTAGAAGATATATCAAAAAATAATTAACTTGATTAGTGTTAGTAACTGCATTATAAGATAAACAATCCAGATATTTGGAAGTACATATAAAATTTTAGACTCGTCTCTGGATGATAATGTCATATTCTTGAAGATCGTTGAGAGAATGTGATCTATTCCATCGATTCATAATTAAGGAAAAGAGTGATAAATGGTTGGCGAGCACACTATTATTGATCATCCATGGGAATCTCTAGGCGGATGTCATTTTCCTTGCACTTGTTATTACGCGTTTCCTCATAAGTGGAACGTTGGTATTACATGAAGAGCCAAAGCACAATTTCGAATAATCTGTTATCATTAATGTAATAGTTTGTGTGCAACTTAGGTTTCCCGGTACATCTTTATATGTTCGTCTCGTTAAATATATTCATAGTAACTTCTGTAATTCATAGTAACTCCGGTTTTCTTATTACTTAAGTGTAAAAGGTCTGTGTATAGTTGAAATGAATGTAATGGACTCTGCTCTGCTGAAATCATTTCCTCAGTATGGCGATATGGAAGTAGGATTTTTTCGTTGAAAAAGTTCACAACTCCATAACACCAATTGGCCTCTCATACAATCACAAGTGGTAAGCAGATTGCACAATTTTCTCTTTAGGTATATTTATTCATTAGAATTGTGTATATAAAAATGAATATTCATTTCTTATCTCTCTTTATATTTAGAAATTCTAGGAGATCCGCTTAAACTGTCGAATTTTGCAAGAAGCTTGTGCTCATTTTCAGTAATTTACAGCTTTAATTCGCACCTAAGTTTATATCGTAAATTTCCGTTAGGTAAGGGGAGCTTTCTCTTCTTTTATTTTGTTTTACAGAATCTGAAAAACGACAGTGAACTGAAAAATAAAATAAAATATCCTTGGCATTTTCCTTTTTAATTTTAAAAGCATTGTAAAGAAATTTCTTTGAATTTCTGTTCAAGAATTAAATTTAGATATTTGTTTGATATTTGTTTCTGGAATTTAAGAAATAAAGAAAATCAACACTTTTCAGGAGTCCTCAGAATTAAAAGACTGTTTATTTGTTTTAAAAAAAAAACATTGACCTAGGAACCCGATCGACTCCAGAAGGGTAATCAAAGTCGACTCAGTCGACTTGTACAATATTATTCTACTGGTAATCAGTTTTTCAATGGGGTATAGCGCTCTCTTTAAGTTTTGTATATGGATCAGATTTTCATAAAAACATATTCAAATTAGGTAAAGGAAAAGCTGATTTATAAATGATTATTTTACGTTTATATTAATAAAATATAAACGTAGCTAAATCTAAAATTTAGATTTATTTATGGAATGAAGCTGAATTTAAGATTTTACGTCTCTAATTATAATCGAAATTGTCAAAGTAACCAATTTCAGAGCGTACCATTTGTTAATAATAATAAATAATAAATAAACTTAAATCACTGATGTGAATTTGAAACTGCAGGATTCCGCGAAGGCAAAAAAATCTGATTAGGGATGATTTGTGAACACACGTGAATTGTAACCAGTACTTTTATTTATTTATTTATACTTATGTTCAAATATTTATTTTAAAGTAAACAAACACTGTATTATTTTATTTCCCTTTTCTTCGGAATCTTATTAAGCATAATCCTAACTTACCGGTTTTAGAGTAAACTAACCTAACCTAACCTTCATACATATTTAGTACGTTAATATTAACACCATGGGTGAAATAAAGATTATGTAATCCGAGCAGCGATGTTCTAGAAGCCAAATGTAGGATTATTTTTTCAATTTCAAACTCTCAGTAAGCGGAGTGGAGGAATTCACACTAACGATGAAATTAATTTTCCTACTAAACACAGATATAAATGCAAAAAAAATCTATGCGCAAGTGTGGGAGGAGAAGAAGAAGAATGTTAGGAAAATCTGTGTTAGAATTCTACCTGGACTTCAAAAGACTGTTATCAGAATTTTCCGTTGAAGATGTATTAACAAATCTCATAATAAGGTGGCAGGGTTTTGTGGGGAGAAAGTGGAGTTGTTAAGTGCCACCCACTGATCGGAATGCTGCGAAACTACGAGCAGGAAGAACACATTGTTCGTCATGTGGAAGAAATATCATCTGGAACAAAATACAAAAAAAACGAGTTCCAAAATTCGCCACCAGGGGCGCTCTATGGTGTACCGAAGTAGATGTAGTAATTTTTCTCTGTGTGTAAGGAGGAAAACGATTCAGGCATAAATTATATGTTCACGAGCTGTACTGTTCAATATGCGGCCGTCTACCTTCTAACACAATGTTCAAAGGCAGAACGCAGATGGAAGTGACTGATGTTGCGCAATACGCACTACGTTATTCTGTCTTTCAGTGTTGGCAAGTTATCAGGATGATCTCAATAAAAATAAACCTTGTCTTTGAAGACTCCCCAGAACTAAAAGTCACGGGGGGAGGGTCAGATCAAGTGAACGAGGCGGTCATGTAGTGGGAAATGCACGGCTGATCACTTTGGCATCTGTAAAATGTTCTCGAAGAACCTCCTGTACGAAGCGAGTGATGTGTGGAGCCCCCCCCCCCACCATCCTGCATGAAAATGAATAAATCCATGCACAGGACTGCTGTAGCTGTGACCAACAAAATTGTTTATCACATCACGATTCCTCTCGGTAGTAACCGAGCAGGTCACAGACCTGACTGGCAAATCTCCTCAAAGAAGAAGAATGATCTAATGATAAATGAATATGAAAACCCGCACCAGACAGTAACTTTGGGTGAATGAAAAGGAATTTGTTGCATTATATGCGGGTTTTGAGTAGCCTATACCTGCCAATTGGTATTCACAGCTCAGTGAAAGTGAGCCTCACCTTCACAACAAATCCTCCACTGCCACGCAACATTCAACTCCATTCGAGTATGGAATGTTAAAGCAAATGCCAGTCGACTTTCAAATTTCTGAAGGTGTAAATATTGTGTCAGGATTATCTTGAATGGGTAGAAATGCAGAATCATTCGTAGAATTTTCCAGACAGTTGTGTAGGGAACATCCATGTGTCTTGGTACAACACGTACACTGCAGGAACCAACGCTGTTATTCATGGCCTGCTCCACAATGGTCGCAAGCCAATTCAAGTGAATTGGCTTACGACCTCTGCCACGTCTAACTCCCAGTTATCCGTTTCTTCAAAAAACGACTAATTATTCGTCGCAGAGCATATGAAGATAGTGGACCTCGTCGATATTTTTCAGGCGATGAAATTCGCGGAATGCAGCAAAAAAAAATGCAATTCTTTAGGTACGAGGGGTAAGGGGGCTGGAAAGTTCTGATAAACACCTAGAATACAGATGATATTAAAGCAACTGATATAACCAGTGGCGGCTCATAGCTTGAAATTATGGGGATGCTGCAACTTTCGAAATATACATACACACTGTAAGTACAATGCATATGTGTTTGGATAAATTATCAAAATTATGGTAAAAATTAAAAAAAAAATTAAACATGAAAAAATATTGTTTTATGGATAAAATTATACAGTTTAGTATAATTCAAAATTATCTAAAAAATAAAATCCCTTATCATAACCCCAATATTCTAAAATAAAAACTATAACAAATGTCTGTTATATATTTGTTATAAAAAATAACAAATTAATTATGTCTTTAATTGTAATGTCCAATTTAAAGAGACGGAATAAACACGATAAGCACTACGAACACTCTACTGGCGCAACTGCATATAAACAACAGTGGAACTGCGCGACGGACAATGCCGCATTACGCTAATAGCTCGCATCTCACTATGACATACATATTCATGCGCGCGTAGCAAAATGACACTGTGATAAACACAGTCTGCTACTGTCCTTCCTAAGTGCTACAAAATGGATTTTTATTATTTTTTATACAAAATAAGAGAATTGTACAGGATTGTCGATGATAAAATTAAATATTATAAGCAAATATCAATAAATTAATAAATATATTTATATATCGAGAAAACGTGGGGTGCTGCAGTTCCTTAGTGCCTATGCACGAGCCGCCCCTGGATATAACCACAAGAAAGAACATACTAGCAGCAGAAGTATTAAGGTAACTTATGTTATTATATTCTTATATCCTCGTATGGTCCTTCTTGAGTTATATCAGTTGCTTTAATATCATTTTTGTTCTAGGTGTTTATCAGAACTTTCCATCACCCCCCTCGTAGTACAGATTCACTAGCAAAGCACGCGGGGCAAGATTATTGCCATAATTGCAGATAGTATAACATCCAGAATGAAGAAAAAAATCTCATAACCATCTTTTTAAACCCTCCTGGCACTTGCGAGCTGCGTGATTTTTAATTGCAAAAACCAAGGGGTGTTTGCACTACTCTCCCTGGTGGTGAACTTTGGAACTATCTTTTTTCTCATTTATCGCTTCCGCATAACGCACAATGTATTCTTGCAAGGTTTCGGAGCATCTGGATCAATGGATGGTGCTCCACATGGCCTTAAATAGGGATACCTTTTTTGATCCCTGTTCCAAATATTTTACTGCACTCATATACTGTAGTTTCTTTAAAATATAACCAACTCTTGTTTGAGGAGAGAGAGAGAGAGAATTGAAATGCTTTAAAACTTCACTTTGATAAACAAATTACACTAAGAAAAAAGAAGCTTGCAAATATGGACTAAATAGAAAATCCATAAACATCCTATCAATTTCATCCTTATACTGTTTTGTTGCTTTTTTTCTCTTCTTCTTACAAAGATAAAAATATTACCCATTCTGGTTTATTGGAAATTTATTTGTCTATTCATAAAAATCCTTTCTGTTCCATCACTATAGTTTTTTTCTTGTTAGGTAAAAACTATTCATTCATAAAATAAAAAACATTTTCTCATCTCTTCATTATGTGCTTATCTGTGGAGTTTTGTACTTTACTTGCAAACATTGTTGTTCGTGAATTTATCTACGAGAAGAATTATTTTTTATATGATTCCTTAAGAAATATTAGCTTTTGTTCACAAGTTTATAAAAAAGGAACAGTGAATTACTATGCTTTCCGTTTAGTGGAACGTGTTTTCACAAAAGTTTAGATGCAATCTATTAATATTTCTTTCTCGTTCATTCTACTTTACAAAAAACTTTGCAACAAACTTTCAATATAACGTACACTTTGCGAGTTTTTCAAACGAATATCTATAAAATAACAGTAGTGCGTGTTTGAATTGATGATTATGTAGCGAGAACACTATTTTTCCCCTTTTGAAGACATATTTGAAACCATTAAATCAAATATTATGCACACGAAACTCTCAAAGGTAAGTACTGCTGAAGCTGGGAAATAATAAAAAATATTTATTGCGCTACAGAAGTGGAGAATATAAAACTCCTCAGGAGACGTGAATGAAATAAAATGATGAAATAAATATACATTTTTAAAAAGTTGTAGCATCGTTTATTTATAATAATGTTTTTTCCAGCAACTCATCAAATGAAGCAGATATCTCTTAAACGCATCCAAAATGATAATTAAAATTTATAATTAATATAACCGTCATAAAACGCAGCTTATATAATAAAACAAAGTAGAGGCAATTAATGCCTCCAAAATTTTAATCTGTTACAGAACTACTAATACACTCAATGGACAAAACATTAGAGTTAGGGGTCATGGGAAACTGACACTGGCATTTCCCCTGCAGAGTGAAATGTACAACATCGGCGCAAGATAGATGGGTCATTCTATCGCCCAAGTGGTAAAAACCCTAGGGTTCTTCAGGGCAACCGCATCAAAGGTCTACTGCGAGTATACTATCCACCGAAGAACCAGCGCCCAGGATGACCGGGTTCGACGTAGAATGTCCAATCTCGTACAGACCAACCGCAGGGCCACGGCGGCACAAATCAATCACATTCAATTTCAATGTCGGAAGTCAAAGCAGCAGTCAATGAGCGAACGCTACGGCGTCCTTTGCATGCCATGGGCTACGGGAGTCGACGACTTAATTGTGTACCACTGTTGACAGCTCGTCATCGGGCATTGCGCCTCGCTTGTTGTCAGGACCATCAAAACTGAACCTCTGTAGAGTGGATCAGAGTCGTGTGGTCTGATGAATCCCTTTATCAGTTGTATAGTCTGACGGAAGGGTTCGGGTGTGGCGTCGACAGCGTGAAGCCATGGCCGCGTCGTGACAGGTCAGCTCTGTTTAAGGAGGTGGTGGTGGCTCTGTGGTGGTTTGGGGAGCCTTCTCATGTTACACATTAGGTCCCTTAGTGAGATCTTTAAACGCTGCGAGCTGATCACGGACACACCTTCCTGACCTTCGCGTATTCTACAGCCAATGATCTGTTTCGGTAGAACACTGCACCGCGCCCACCTGTCTGTAACTACCCAGGCATAGTTCGAGGAACACTTATCTGAGGTTGGAACCATCCAGTGGCCTCCAAGGTCCCCAGATTTATATTCGATCGAATCTCTCTGGGATGCCGTAGAGCAAGACATCAGTTCCATGTATCCGGGACTCGAAGTATAAGGCGCAGTTGTGGACAATGCTGCAATAGGCATGGCTGGAATTACCTCCTGCAATCCTCTGGCATCTGATGGAGTCAATGCCTCGGAGAGTAAAGGCTGTTATTCGCGTTGAAGGAGGACCATCACGCTGTTAGGTAGGTGTCTGTAATGTTTTGTCTATTGAGTGTACGAGTTAGTGTACAGCAGGCTTTCTATGATAACTGTCTTTTGATTTGAAGGGACTAAAAATAAACAGAATTCGAACTTTAATAAATGAAATCAAAGAATAATACTGAATTTCTAGCGTTATTGAAACTGTTAACATGTTTATTTCTGCTAAGAAGGTTAACTGGCGAAAATATATTTTTGTTAAAATGTTAAATAACTTTAGTATGCTACTTTTACAGTATATGTTGTCTGTTAATGTAAATTTTAGCCAATAACATCGGAGAATTTAACTTTGGCCGTTGGAATATTTACCTACTGACTATTTTGCAAGATGTTGTTTGCTTTTCTTGGTAGAGTAGATGGCTGGCTCCGAGAAAGACAATTCTCTGCATTATTCTGGATTCGAATTCATTCCTATTAAGAATTCGTATACGGCTTTATTTCAGTTTTTGGCTGTACAATTAGTTCTCATCCACGGCTGAGAGTTGTCTTCCATCCATGAGTAGGCATATCTTTCCAACTGATTGTACAGACTTATTGATGATAACCGCCGACTCCAATTTACAGCTAAGTATGGACTCTTATTAGAGAGAAGTAGAGGTCATATATCTGAAGAGACAGAGTATATGTTTCGTATAGTCTGTTGTTGACAGTGGCCATCCAGTGTGTTACCTGTGTCGGAAACGCACTGGATACTAGATACTGAGAATCGTCAGTGATAACAATGGATTGACATTTTTCTCTATGTAAAAAAGTCTTCTTGCCTTTGTATTTTTTAAAGTCCACCATAAAATCTATATTTTAAACAAAATGGAATTGGAACTGTTATAAAGCCATTTACAGAGGGTTTACTTCATATAAATCTTTGCGGTAGTCATACACACATGGTAAAAGTTATTATGAGCATGAGTGTAGTTTACATCTTTCCTTTCCAAAAATATTACCAGTGGTGATATACATTTGGCTGTGATCACAGATGTTGATCCCTAGGACAGACTTTTCTAATGTTGATTAATAGACACAAATATTTCGCCGCCTCATTTATCCAAATGGCTGTGACTTTCTGTAGATGATAATTTTTTTCAGCCATTAAAGGAAGACAGTCTTCGGTCAAACCATAGCGCATCATCGACCACTCTAAACAAATTTCAAGATTGCACTCTGGTAAATAAAATTTCTTCGCAGACCCATACCTAAATAAGCACAACTAATATGGAGACTGTATATCGTAATGCATTACTCCATACTACAAGTCTCTTCAGTGATCGAAGAGAGCTTTGTACTGAAACTCATTCCCAGTCATCGTTTGGAATTGCCGGTGCGTTTACGCATCATGGAAACCGAGGCCGTGAAGTTTAATTAGTAATGTTACGCCACAAACCCCTACATTTTTGAGATTCCAAAAGCTTTTATCGATAAATGTACGAACTTATCGATAAACGACAGTAGGAAATCACACCTTTCTTTATGCCGGTGTCTCTTTAGGGTTTTATTCTCATTATAAGTTTTCATTTTGTAATGAGACTAGATGCAGCTAATGGAAGCTCAGTTTCCTGAAAGTCGGGCTACTCTAATTGATGCTCCAGTTCTCTACATTGGTGAAATTATGATTAGTTAATGTGGATCCCCTTGCATTCCCCCTCGATATACTGTTTATTATTATTATTATTATTATTATTATTATCATGAGGTATTCAAAAATGGCATAGTATATCCATATAATTTTTGTGATATAGTCAGTTTAATAAAAATTTTCGTGGTCTGTTCAAGCAGCATTTTCTGAATTTCAAGGTATTCTGTTGATAATTTCCTATTGCGAATATGATAACTTTATATAGAAAGTTTCACATGTAAATGAGACAAAACTGCAGTATATTTTTCCCTTTTTAAGGTGTGACTACTGAAAAAAATCGCACGTCTTGTTGAGTGTTTTAAGTAAATTCCACTAAATCTCGCTCCAAAACGCCGTAAACTTCGTAGGGCACAAGAAAACTCCGGAAACATCGAACATTTTCTCTTCAGGTCTCTATAAAGAAGATTGCTATACTCACGCAATTCGATGAAGATCGCCTAACACTTACCTTTGCTAAAGTTTCAAGATCTAAGAGTCTCTTTCCATCGACCAACCAAGCGATAAATGGTAAACGATCCTTTTTATACCGACTCTAGCGAAATTCATGGCTATGAAATAGATGCTATTTTCACATTTTTCCCTTTGTGCTATACGTTATGGAAATATAACGTGGTGTGCCTTTAATTTCTAGTTTATTAGTAACAGTGATTTTCCAGTTTTGTTTTTAACATTACTCCTCATCATAGACTTAAAGATTTTATTATACAAAATATACTACTTGTGGCTTGCTTAAATCTAGTGAAGGAACTTTAGAATTAAGACCTGATGGTAACCGTCATCCATCCTTTATTTCTTCCAACTGAAATGTGTTTCAGTGCAATAAATATTAATCTACAATAGCAACAGTATACAAGATGATATGAACAATGGTGCATCTAATGCACGCATTGTTCTTATTGTGGTGTTTCATGCATGAATTCTAGTATAATATAATACGGAATAGTACGGGTTTTATACAACATTTGAAAAATACGTTATACGATGCTATGTGGTGTGTGTTGTGAACATGTTCGCGATTATAAAAACAAATACACGCGCCATAGAAACTCATCCTCCCTACACACACACACCCACACACACTCAATGTATATCGTATATCTGTCAACTGTCCGATGTTTTTGCATAAAGACAAATCAGACAAATGTCTGATTTGTATTTTCCCTGAAAGGAATGTCAGAATCGTGTACTTTTGCTTTGTTAATCCCAACCGAGTAAAATAACTTGGAAGGAATAAAATAAATAATAAAACTAGAATGGAAAAGTAATGATTATATGCCAACGCATAAGAAAAAAATGCTTCTTGGTTTTTGTTAATTTAAATCTTCAGAACACAAAAATATTGTGTACTGCGTTTATATCGTTTATATCGTTATTTTAATGGTTTATCCCTCTAAATATCTTCACAAAAAAAAGCACAAGTCGACTTCAATTTTATATTAATAATATAGGCCACTTAGCACGTAGCGAAGAACCACTGATAATATCTCTCAGGCTATTATCAGTGTTTCTTCCTCAATTATGTGGGAATAATAACGATTTTTAAAATAAAAATAAAAAAAATATATATATATTAGAAACTAGTATACAAGGTAGTATTTCGACCTAAAATTATTTAGAGGAACCTCTAAAGAATTCGCCTCCCTTTCCCATAAAATAAAGAAAGAGAAAAACGTCTTTTCTCATCGTCTTACAACATATGAGTACAGTTATATAAAACTGAAAGAAGACATTAACCTTCATATAGCCTACGTTTATTGTGAACAATACACACGATATTTCTAAGATGAATTCAAAATGGCAAGGCGGCAGTAGCTGTTTCAATGTTTATGACATAATTATTCCGTTAGTTTTAGTGATATAGAAAAGTTCTAAGGATGTAAACTTGCATTTAAGAATTTATTTACCATTTATTTCCTACAGCATTTTTGAAAATATCAGTTTTATGTGATACGTGTCAGATGCGTATAAAGGGTAAAGAATACATTGAAAAGGAATAAAGTAGGCGATATCTCTGTGTTTGGTAATATGCCAAAGAAACAAACAAAAAAGAAATAAAAACCTTACCAATGGATAGCCATGTTAAGAAGCAAAAACGGTTTTCGAGAGATTCTTTGTTCCACTGGTTACCTAAAAATCTGCGGACGTGAGTCTTATACTGACAGAGCATTATCATTCCATAAAGTATAAATGCATTGCTGGTTGTTGCTAGTCACGTTTTAACAAAACCTCAAACAAACTTTGTATATGCTCAACATGCTAGCCCAGTTGCGACCAAAGTGTCTTATATACGTATATTGGCATGCTAAAAAAAAGCATTGAATGTTTTTCTGTTGGAGTTTTGTTTATTTATGTTATTCATTTGTGCATTTATACTTTAATAGCGAGTTAATTATTATATTTTTAAAAATAATTACATGTTTAATTACTGGTAATCGCTTGGAAATTTCTATTTTTTCAATTTTAAATTCCAAACTTCTAAATTCTAAACTTCTAAATTCTAAAACTTTTAAAATTCTAATAAAATTTTTAGAAATTTTAAAATTTCTAAATGAAATTTTTTGATTTTATGTTATTTTTTATCTCAGTAATAATTATTTGTTTATTCAGTTAGAAGTGACATTTGCATCCACAGCGCAAATCCGCCCGAAAAAGACAAAGTTATAATCGCCCAATAGCGGAACGTTTCCAAGCCGTTTTTTTGACCGGTCCCTTAGTTAGTCGATGTCTGGTATAGTCAAGAAGGTTTTATCTACAGAAACTCAGGTTTTAATTATTGAAATTCAATAAAATCGACCTTCGGATGGGAACGATTTCAAACAGTAGTAACACAGTGTTTTACGACTTATGAGATGGCAGGTGTTGTCTGCCATACTCTCCAAAATGGATGATAATTAAAATCACTAATAATCTTATGCTAGTTATTCTCTGATAGGCTACTAGTGGAGATTGTTTCTCCCATTAACTTTAGTAATTGCAGTATTATTCAGCAACAAAGCATTTGACTCAATTCTAAATTCTTGGATCCTAAAATCATTCGAGATATTCAGAATCAGCAAAAATTATATGTTCATTCAGATTCTGCTCTGAAATATGGAAAACAACTTTTCAAAACAATCAACATGATTGTTTTCTAATCATGAAAAACTGAACTGAAATTTTTGGTCAAATTTACTTTTTGACATTTAAAATTTTTTTTTTCTTTTGTTTTGAAAAAAAAAATCAAATGAGATTTTTAAAAATAATAATGAAAGGTCCATCTTTTATATGTGATTGAATGTAAATTAAATGGAAATTTGGAAATTCAGCCTAAAAATAATTCTCGTCACTGAACACCTTTCGTATTTTCATTTAAGAAATAAAAATGGAATACTGCTAGGATGAATGTGTAGATTTAATCTATTACACGAGCAAAAATTATTGACTATGGCGATTTTAATTTTATCCCGGAGAAATATGTAAAAGGAATATAACCGAAAGACTAAAGATGCTTAGAATATGAGATGCTAGTTTTATTTTCCATTCGACACATAAATAATAATCATCAGCTGAATGCATCAAAAGAATCAGGTATGTTTGGGGAACAGAACCTAATAGATTGAACACAATTTTGAGCAATGAACTCTTTAGCTATACCAATCATCCAACACAATAGATTGCACAAACTGTCCAGGTAAAAAAAAAAAAAAAACACGGAGAAAAATTCCAGAAACGCAGGCACCCAGAATCAAACACCAATATATTTTGTTACCAGATGTTTTTGGTTTCGAAGTGACGTAAACCAGGGAAATGATTTTGAAACTGTTAAGAGGTAAAAGGACACTACGCAACTCTGTTCAAACAATTAAATAAAAAATAATAATAATTTTGAAATTTATTCGTGTTTGGTTCTTGATGGCCACGTTTCAATGGCTACAGTCCCTTGGAGTGCCAACTTGAACCATTTAAAGTTAGGGAATCCAATCAATTGCTACCCCCAACACAAACAAACAAACAAACAAACAAACAAAAAAAACTCTACAAAGCTGAAAAAATTAATGCCAAAAATGCAAGCACTAAAAACCAAATACCTTTGGCCTGCGAGCCTTGAGAGCCAACGAAATATATATTCAGTTTTCCTACTGAAAAATACTAATCCAACTGGTTGTCTTCTTAGAAATCTCCATTCATCCACCCCGTCCACTATTTATAAAACACCGACCTACTCACCCAACCAACTAACCCAACCTCTTAAAACACAGTACAATACATATATGTTCCTTGAACAATCCTCGACATTCTACACATCTTGATATTTAGCTTGCCAACTGCTTACGTGCCTTTATAAATGAATCCCATGTTCTTTTTTTTTGTTTTTTGTTGTTGTTTTGTATTTTCTTAGACTTATTTTTGTATTGCACATTTTTTATGATGTCGATTTATTTTAATTACTGATTTGAATGTGTAGTGTGTAATACGAGGCCTTTTTTCTACTTTTTACTTTGTTTCCTTTTCTGAATTTCGAAATTTGTCGTGCAATAGTTATTGTCTTCCTCTTGACGGAGGTTTGGTCTCTAGTAGTCCGAGCTGCTGTATCGCGTCTATCGCTCTATTGATGTCGCTTCCGAAGATGTGATCTTCATACCTCCCACAATGTATGTGGTTTTCTACGTCTCGGTTATCGGAGAGCAAGTTATCGTTGTATACTTTCAAAATTTGATGCACTCGCACGACAGCGCTCAACTACACTAGTGTGACATCTTCTCTGTTGAATTAGTCTACAATTCTCATTAGCTTTTTTTTTTTCAGTTTTACTGACGATCCTCACTCGTGCTAAGGTATTTGCTGTATGAACCTTCATAGCGCAAACTTTCTATTTAAGCTCTAAATTACAAGGCAGCTCTATCCCCCTCCTAACACTCAGTCTTTACCTGACCAGTTCGAGTCGAGTTTGAAAGTGTGCAGTACAAGTAAGTTTTTTTGTAGGTAATTTAAACAGTACTTTGGTATACAAGTTTTCTCTTGTACAGAATATTATTTCTTTAGATATTTTCAGTTCGTTTTCTTGGATACTGTAAAACGCCTATTGCGATGACCTTCATTTTTGCTTCTTTCTGGCATAATCTGGTTGCTGTTTTGATTGTCGGATTCTGTCATAAATGTATTCCATTTTCTTAAGGGGAAATCGAATAGAATTCGCCTCTTGTACACATGGCAGTTGTCTGTCATGTGCACAAGAGATGAATTTGTCTGGATACGGAAATATCTAATGGTTTCAACAATTTTCATACTCAAACCATATAGGAAAAATTTGCCATAAATTAACAGATATCCCTAAAAAGGAAGATAAACTTTGAAAAAATACATTCCCAGTTGTCGGATATGGTTATTATCAATATTTTTAATACTGCTAACAAACAGGTAATGACTAGTCATCGGTTTGATTCAATGCCAGTCTCATTCCCTATTCCTCTCATAATTGCATGCGTAATACTATAGAACGGTAAAGAGAAATTTAAGCAGTCAATCTAGAATTGTTTGGTATTCAGGGTCATTCAACGAACCACCATCCTTGGATCCGCACATTACATTTGTATGGCTAATTTTCTCAGTCCATTTTAAGATGTTATCTGTGATTGTTTTATTTTTTATTTTTTGGCTATTTTCTCCCCTTTTATGCTAAATTTTACACAAATCAGAGCTCTCCCCCCCCCCCGTTACAACCGTCATTCTAATCTTTCTGCCTTACACCCTTTTATCGACTTCTACTCTAAATTCCATCTCACAGAATTTCATTTAACTTATTCTTCACATAACAGCCTTCCTTGCTCATTATTCTCGCAGAATATTAATATTAATATAGGTTATCAATATATTCATATTAATATATTACAGGTTCTATAACCTGCCCTGGTGGGATTAATGTAAGAGAAAAGAAAGGGTAAGCTCTTTCCACATCCAACTGAAATAACCTGAAAGGTTTCAATTCAGTATTTTCTCTATTATCATGATCTTCATCGCTCGGAAAATAAGTTAAATTTATCAACATCTTCTGCTGCCAACATTGAGCTGCATTAAATTGCGATAGGGACTCAATATTGTATTGCAAGTGAATTAATTCGTTTTCTTAGCTAAGTGCCCGAAAAGTAAATTTTTATGCCAACATGGATTTCCGAGTCTATGACATTTTAACCGAAATCATTTTTGTTCCTGATTGATGCGTATCAATTTTTCAATCTCTTTGATTTATCCTGTCTAATGTAGCCGCTCAATCTCAGCAAGTTATGCAGTAATATTGTGTGGGATTTATATAAAGATATATAATTAAATACGAAGAGATGTCAAATGCCATTAAAGGAACCAAAAAGCACCAAATAATGGCGTCATGTATCGAAAGAAGCAAGCAAAAACAGTCCCAAGAAGCATTTAATTCGACATTGTAATATAGATCAATTCGCTTTGAAAATAGTCAGTACTTTAAAAATGAGAGATTTGGTTAAGTTCCAGCACCTTTGGTGTTATTCTTAAATGTCGCGTATTTCGCTGCATTCGTGTGCTTCTTGCATTTAATTAACTGTAGCTAAATGTGTTTAACTCTATAAAAGTCAAATATTATGCACGCTAATAGATGTTAACTCCATCCAATCCAGTGTCCTTCTTCAAATTCTCTTGATGACCTTGATGTCAGTAGAGAGAGACAGAGAGAGAGAGAGATAGGCAGAAATCTTACTTCCATTTCAGAAATCAAATGGGGAAAGTGTAACGGGTTTACGAAGGTCTGAGAATCTTGTCATATTCTGTAAATTGAAAAACATTGCACCTACTCATTTCGAGGAATACTTTATCAAAGTAAATATTCCATTCTTGCTCAAACTAAAGTACATTTTAGACTCAAATAGCAAATTATAGTGGTTTTAAACTACGTAAACCGAAGATACTGACCAAGAACTTAGAAACATATGAGACATATATTTCAGCGAAATGTATTATAAACCGACACTATGATTTTTAATGAGAGGAAAGACAAAATAGACGTATTTAGTCAACAATCAACATGCAATTCTTTACACATAGAATCATATTTATTGCAGAGTGCGGGATCCATTATCGAATTAGAAAACTGAAAATATGCATGTATGGAGCTTATTTTAGAGAAATTCCTTATACTGAACAGGCAAAGAATATCATTTATTTGTTTCTTATTATTGTTGTTGCTAATTTTGTTCTTCTTTTTCCTTAACTTATTAGACCTAGTAGTCTGTTACGGTGACTATTAGGCTTCATCGCCCATTACGATTCGAAACCGGAAATCCCACTGAATAGGTCAGTCAATCCTATTCCAATTATAATCCTATGTCTGTAGATGTGTGTGTGTTCACGGAGCGGGTTTGCTTGCTCTGGGAGACGAAAAACCCGAGTTTCCGAGTGAAAAAAAAACCCTAACCTTCGTATTAAACTGGCTAAGTCACCTTTAATCGAAAGAGACCAGATAAATATTTCTCACTTCACTGACGTGAATCGAACCCAAGTCTTTCCAACCAAACGGTTTCGTCTATACTGACTGAGCTACGAAGGTTCGTTCATACCAATTAATGACATTATCTTGAAATATTGTAAGTTAAACATTGTTTCGAAATAATATCTCACTAATATTGAACTATTTCAATAAAGATGCGAGAATTAAATTTTATATAGGGCGTGTGAAAAAAAATAATTAAGTAATAATATGTTGATTTTATAATTACATGGTAAGTAAGAAAAAATAAGAAAATAAATAAACGCTCTAAACAGAATGAAGTATTTCTAAATCTACAGAAAAGTTTGCATTTTTATTTTTGTTTTGGCGGACTGCATAAGGATTGACATATGCTAATTTTATTTATGTTAATTACTCGTACTTCTTCCTTGATGATAGCCTGGAATAAATTTGAAAATTTATGTTTTTATTTGGTTATTTATTATTTTTTATATTATTTAGCCACTTCAGCTAAGTGAGCTACTATGTTACTTCGCTAATAACTTGGATGAAAGCCAAAGAATAACTGAATTCCTTGGCATGCTACTCTGAAATAACTTCAGGTTTCATTTCCGGATAGCATTTAAATAATTGTAGGTTTTCTAATTACCAATTAAGCAGCTTTTGTGTTATAAAGCAAAACTATTTGTGAGATAGCAGTAAGAATGTGATGCATCCATCTCTCCATATAAAAGTAGGCCGCTTTAAAATTCTAGTAGCCTTTACATGATGACTTCATTGCATTTTGTAAAATTAAACTATGATTATAAACTGATGTTTCTTTCACTACGAACTCTGTTCGCGACAGGATTGCATGAATACAACTTAGAAATGATAAATATTCTTAAGGTGAAGTAAAGATAACTTCTTCGAGTAGTTTTCGCTAATTGATTAGACATAAGCAGAAATATTTTAATGCATCCCTATTTCATTACATTTTTATATTTTGTTAACCCATCATCTTAAAAATAATTTAAGTTCTATCAAATATATTTTTATATTTTAAATGCATAAATTTATTATTTTTTATTTTTCAAACTAGTATCAGCAATAAACTGATTTACATCATATAATTAAACTTATCAATAAGAACATTCTCGAAGTTACTCTGTTAATTTTCATTTTGCATAACTCAAAATCAAAGTTACTGTTCTTCCGTGAGCAACCAAAAATAAAGTATTAAGTGTTGCGATCGCTGCAAAAATCTCACTACTGATATTCTTTCAGTTTTTCCTGATAGTGTATCAGATTTTCCTGATATATATATATATATAATAGAACACACAGGTATACACAAAATTTCGTATGAATGTGTGTGTGTGTGTTCATTTGCAAGTGTGCAAATTTCTCCACATTTATCATGACATTAATTTGCTGAAGTTTTCTGTTGGTAGAACAGTTTATATAGGAAGAGAAAAAGTCAACTGAGACGCTTTATATAAAAAATAACAAGATAATTTTGTTATATTATCAATCATTTCTACAATATATATATATATATATTGTAGAAAAAATATTACAGGATTATCTTAGCTGACGATGCTCTAGATATGATTGATAATATAACAAAATTATCTTGTTATTTTTTATATAAAGCGTCTCAGTTGACTTTTTCTCTTCCTATATAAACTGTTCTACCAACAGAAAACTTCAGCAAATTAATCTGTCATGATAAATGTGGAGAAATTTGCACACTTGCAAATGAACACACACACATTCATACGAAATTTTGTGTATACCTGTGTGTTCTATTTGCATGTATTACTTATCATGTATATGCATGTATTATTTGCATGTAAATGACATGTAATCTAAGAACAAAAATATTCTGATATTATTTCTGTACACTCTAAGATTTTCTTCGAAAGCTAATATTAATTATTTAAAATAATATTTGTTCTCTATTCATTTGTGTTCTTGATTTATGCATTGTAATTGCTTTTAGTGTTTCGACTGTAGTGCAATATTTTTAAAATACTATTGAAAAAAGCAATGAACGTATTTTAGAAGAATGCCTGCTTTGCAGTAATAAAGTATGAGAGTACAAGTATATCTCAAAACAAGCCACCAAGAGCACTTTCGTGACGGACATTGACACAAGTCGATTTTGACCATGTCACTTTTTCAAACACTGTCAAAGATGTTTATATATTTATCCCACTGTGAGTATCTGTTAAGATATTAAGATGGTAGTAGTATTGCAGAATAACTTAATAATCTCACTTAGTTTAGTACGTCTGGAAAAAAAAAACCTTCTGTGGTTTTTTATTAATTAATTAGTAGAGCTAAAGTAACCTTTTACATGTCTCTAATATCACTACTGATATTAGTTCAGTTTTTCCTGATAGTGTACGTATTGCTTAAAGTACTTTGACTGG
The DNA here is from genome assembly GCF_054136105.1 of Typopeltis vanoorti. NCBI lineage: Eukaryota > Metazoa > Arthropoda > Arachnida > Uropygi > Thelyphonidae > Typopeltis > Typopeltis vanoorti. Next base: position 85,433,863 of record NC_143564.1, on the reverse strand, counting down.
ATGTAGCTGACAAATAATTTTAATTTCTCTGGACAAAGATAATTTTCTTTGTCCATACATTGTGATTATTATGACACTTATTAGAGAATGACTTAAAAAAAATCTTTGGTCTGTAAAGCAAGATTTGTAAGAGAAATAAAATAGATGCACTATCATACTGTTATATTCATACGTTCGTTGATCTTCAAGGTTTCGCTAATCATTCACAGCAAGGGAACAACGTTCTGATTCTGTTCCTACGTGTCGATTAAAATATCTAACGTCTTCAGTAACTAATACAAAATACTAAAATTTGTTAATTTAATAACTGTAAATCTTAAGAAATGCAAATCCTTATACTAATAAGCATTCTGTTATTTCTTTTTCTTTCTTTCTGTTTACTCAACGTTATAAAAGCGGAGGCCATTTCAATAACTTGCTATTTCCATCTCCTATATGTAGTGTTGCTGTTACTGCAATTTACTTTAACATCTCCGATGAAAAATCATTGCAGTACTTAACAGTTGGTCAACAGATGACATGTCTCTAACGAATAATTATTTCTTTTAGTTCCATTATATTTTCTACCTGTGACATCTAATTCGGTTAAGAGTTGCGTATGTCTCGAAGTTCCTTTCAGATGTGCAGTTGAGTTTTCCGATCGATAGTTTTCTCAAATTATTTGCATCCCAGTTTTAATTATCTTGAGCCCAGCTAAGCGTCCATCTTATTAATCCCCGCTGCAGGCAGAAAATCAACTCTCAGCTGCCGTTATCGATCAACGCAGTGAAATGAGCAGGGTACTTTCTTTTTTTTTTTTTGCCAGTCACCGAAGTATCTGAATACAACATAAATGAAAAATTAAAATCTTTAGTGATGTTAAAGAAGTTTATTCGTACATTCCCCATTCGTTCTAATCTCTCTGTGCTCAGTTGGGAAATATCCTTAATTTTTTCTTTCTCTACGAGGTATAATTACTGATGATTAAACAAAAATTCGCTTGCTGCCAACTCCTTTTTCCACCACAGCAATGCTCCCGCACACTATGCTTTTATTGTGCAGAGATATATGTCGTCTAAAAGATCAAGACTGATGTTCTTTGTTCATCCTATTTACTCCTCAGATCTCTCTATTCACTCTGAAGCCTTTTCCTAAATTGAAGTTGAAGCCGATAGAAAAAAGTTTTGATATACAAAACAGTCATAAACTTCTGTGCTTCTATAAACGGTTTCAACAATGATATGAATACAGAAATTGATTTGGGAGTAATTTCACTATTTCAAAACTAGCAAAGCCTTCTAGCAAAATTATCTAGTATGATTTTCAATGTATCTCTTTTATCGAATAGACCACGAAGATTGGTGCCGTTTTCTTTACATGTATATTTTATATATATATATATATATATATATATATATATATATATATATATATATATATATATATATATATATATATATATATATATATATATATATATATACATATTGTTGAAATTAGGATTTACTCGGGATGTATACATTTATAAAAATAAATTTAACTGACTAGAACCCGAGAAAGTATAACAAAAACCTTTAATACATCACAACTAGTTTCATCGGTGATCCGACTTCTTCAGGTGAGAAATAAAAACATAAGACATAAAATAACACGGTAAAAAATGAACTTTACAGCTTAATAAAAAGCAGAATAATAACAGTCATATCTGAATAGGTGACCGCGTGCTACCGTTGGCATGAGTAGAATGTGTGCGACAGCTAATTTTTGAGCGCCAGTACTGGATTACTGCGCTATGGGAATCGGGTAAATTGTAGCTAAGATTATTGTTTAAATGTGAAGGGTCCAGAACTATTTCTTTTGATTCGATGATTCTTCTTTCGAATTCATCCTTGCAAATATATAAATTAGTAGTGCGTTCCCAATCAACTTGATGTGGCTGTTCTTCAAGGTTAGAGTTTGCCGAGAAAAGGACATGACTGGAAAGGGCGCTCGCTCGTGCTCTACTGTAGGAGATGTCACGTCTATGTTCCTCAAGACGAAGTGAAACAGATTTGTCTGTCTGGCCAAAATAAGGTCGACCACAGTTGCACAAAACTTTATAAACACCAGGAAAATGCAGATGGTTGTGTTTTGGTTTTGGTCGACTCAGAAAAGAACGAAGTTTTGGCAGCGTAGTATAGTCGGTCTTTATGTTGAATTTTTTCAGAATCTTAGCTAGTTTCGGGGTAAGAGTGCTGATAAAAGGCAACTGTATATGAGTGATTGGGTTGGAGTCATCTTCTTGTCGAGGATGTTGGCGTGGTCTCAAGCGTTTAGTGATGTTACGAGACGAATATCCATTATTTAAGAAGGTGTTTTTCAGGAAGTTAAGCTCTGTTTGAAGGTCTTCTTCTGTGGAAATGAGACATCTTGCTCGATGGGCGAGGGTGGAGATGATGCCCAGTTTCTGAGGTGGGAAGTGATGAGAAGAACCATGTAAATATCTATCAGTGTGGGTGGTTTTTCGAAAAATTGAAAATTTAAGACAGTCAGGAAATCTACTGATCTTTAGATCCAAGAAGGGGAGAACGCCGTTAACCTCTAGTTCAGATGTGAATTTAATGTTTTGATGTTGGTTATTTAAATGGTTATTTAGTTGATTGGGAACGCACTACTAATTTATATATTTGCAAGGATGAATTCGAAAGAAGAATCATCGAATCAAAAGAAATAGTTCTGGACCCTTCACATTTAAACAATAATCTTAGCTACAATTTACCCGATTCCCATAGCGCAGTAATCCAGTACTGGCGCTCAAAAATTAGCTGTCGCACACATTCTACTCATGCCAACGGTAGCACGCGGTCACCTATTCAAATATGACTGTTATTATTCTGCTTTTTATTAAGCTGTAAAGTTCATTTTTTACCGTGTTATTTTATGTCTTATGTTTTTATTTCTCACCTGAAGAAGTCGGATCACCGATGAAACTAGTTGTGATGTATTAAAGGTTTTTGTTATACTTTCTCGGGTTCTAGTCAGTTAAATTTATTTTTATAAATATATATACATATACATATATGTATATATGTGTACATAATGACACAAATATGATGTCTGAGAATTATAACTTTTCTTTCTACCAACATAACAGATTATTTCTTAAAACTATTTTAATCAATTGCATGATTAATATTCTAAGAGAACAAGTGAACCCCATTTCGTTGAAGTCTCAAAAGACGGAGTCTTGTAGGTTCACAGATGGGAAGCATTATCAGGTAGCTTGAAACAGTAATTAATCATCAAAATGTAACTAAAAGTTAATTACTGGTTTTAGAAATTATTTTGATTGCAGACTTTTCCATTAAATCGAAATTTACTATCTGCAGAAACAGATTTCGAAGAAGTAGATGGCACACTGAAGACGTAGCTGTTTATTTTAATTACTTCTTCCCGGTAATGTTGATAAATGAGTTCTTATCTTATATTCGTGGCAAGCGTTGTCTTTCATCAATCAAATATTTTAATGATATTATTATATATAATAAACGAATATTTCGTAAATTCTCCTGCACGTATTACGTTATGGCTAAGTTTATCGATATTATTAGAAGTAAATCATTTAATCTATTTTTTTTTCATTTCTGAATTTTGCTCCTGAAAATCAAACTTATTTAATGCGCATAAAACACAAGATAATCTGCATGTTAAGTTTTGTTTTCATTAGCATTATCTCTAGTCTAATTGTTTGCAACTTCTATTACAAATATAGATTCTGATAGTACGGTATTTAAAGCCAGCCTTAGAAGACTTGGAAATATTCTTAAATCGGATTTCTTAGGTGGGGGGGGGGGGAGGTATGGGATTGAGATAATGTAAGAGATCGAAGGTATTAGGCATCATCGTCGAAGCATTAACTTAAAAAAGTTTAACATAAGCATTTTAATATGTTAAAAAAAATAAAACAAAACTGCTGAATACAAACAAATCTAACAAATGAGTTCACTTATTTCTTCATATCTATTAGTACAAGTATTTAAGAACAAACATAAATCCATTTTAAAGGGTAAATTTTGCGTATTGCATCTTGTTAATGTTCGGAATCGTGTTACAATATCATTAAAGGATTGAATCCTTAAATATTTAGCTATTCTTAGCAGGCATAATGAAAACACGTCTATTGCACTTTGAATGTTTTATGAATACAGCGGGTTTTAATCTTTACACGATCAGCGTTTCCCATCGGTTAATTGAGGGAGTGTGCACGTTCCAAAAGGGAATACATTGAATCGGATGTATCACTTTTATGAACAACGTTTCAGGGCTGTGCGGAGAATGCAATTGAATGGAATTAGGCATAGATAGAAAACTATTAAATTACTTCGCAATCGGAAGCAGTCATCACACTATTTTTTATTTCACTGAATAACTAACTGACGTTGATAAGAGTGACTTTCACTCTCTGAAAAAAGTATTAAGTAAATACCAAAGTACACACCGGTCACCGAATTAGAAACTTTTATTTAATACCGTGTTAAACTTCCTTTAGCCCGAATTACAGCAAATGTGCGGTTTGGCATAAATTAAACAACGTATTGGATTGCATCTATGTCTACAACAAACCAGGGGCTCACTAGACAGTCCTTAAACTGACTCAGATTTGACAGAAGAGGACTCTGCTCCGGGTTTGTTTTTTTCTAATATGTCCCATACGTTCTCAATAGGGCTCACATCCAGAATTTGTGGCGGTCAGGGAAGATGCAGCAGGTTGCTCTCATATGAACCACTGCTGAACAATTTTTGCGACATGGACAGTAATATTGTCATCCATGAAATAACTGTCACGTGAGGCATTAAAAGTCATCATTGCAGGATGGACCTGATTGGTAACAATACTCGGATATTCCCTGGAGAACACCTACTTTCCAGCCATATCTGGGGACACGTTCCATATCATCAGAACATGCTCCACACCATGCATAAATTTGAGGTTAGTTTACAGGGCAAGATGGGTTCATTGCTACCTCCAAAGTATCTGCATATCGTCTGTAAAGAACAAGATATACCGTGACTGATCGATTCACATGACTTCTTTCAGTCTTCCAGTGTCCAGTCACGGTGTTCCTGAAACCACTGTAGGCGAACTTTCCGATTCTTCGCAAAAACCAATGGTTTTCATATAGGCATGCGACTGCAAATACCGATCCTCTTCAATTCCGTGTGCATATCTGACCAAACTATGCGCAAGAAATTGAAGAGGAATAGTCTTCATTAAACGCTCGGTGAATTGCTGCACAGAGAAAAGTCTGTTTTTCGTTACAAGCTCTTCTTAGACGACGGCAATCTCTTTCTTGAGAGACTGTCTTAGGACCACAGTTACGCTTCTTAGGCAATCATTGTGAGTTATTTTCCAGTGAGTAAACACTGATTAACCTCTCCAAAGGCTAGTCAGCTTTGCTCTGTTCAAAAAATCGTGTCTCCAGCCAGACAAGCATCCACAATAAGCTCTTTATCGAACTTCGAAAGATCCTTTGTTTTTCTCCATTGTGATCAACACTACTGACGATTGCCAACCAGCTTCTTAAATATTTGCCTAGAACCCATGGTGATGTTCGTCACCAAGTGTATTTTGCATATACCCTGTGGAAGTGGCATCTGAATAAAGGTTTCTAATTCAGTGGCCGATATGTATATTATATGTAATTCTAAAAAACCGACGACACCTAGAAACTGTGAACTTAGGCATTTAGGTCTATGGAGAGAATCAGCGAGTGTTACATATTTTGAATACTACTGTACCTTTTGGTAGTAGCCAAAGTATTTTGAGCAGCTCAAACGATATTGACGATGTCCTTTTGGGTTGAAAAACCCTACTTTCAAAAGAATCTTCAAAAGAACTTTTTCTTGACAGAAAGACGCAAACACAGGTAGGAGAATTTTCCTTCTGAATCTTATAATTTTTTATCCCCAAAGCAAGAAATTATGTATATTTTTCTGGAAAGTTTACGGTATTGCAGATGAAAAATCATATAATTTTTCATTCCCACGGTAGGAAACTGTCCAGAAGAATACACATAGTTAACAGATATAATACCGGACTCCGTCTTCTTTGCTTCTGCCTTAATACAGAACAATGCAAAAAGTCTCTGAACCTATGGTTCATCTGGTTCCGTGCTTAACTTTTAGTACAAAGTAACAGGCAAAACTTTATTTCATGCAGTGTTCCACATGCAAAATGTATTTTACTACAACTGTTTGTAGCAAAATACTTTTTGCTACATTAATGTTTTCCACTAATGAAAGCAATAATAAATCTCTATTACTGACTACCGTTTCTGTTTTGGCAGTAAAATCTTTTAAGTTGCTTTCTAGAGGTTAATATTTATCAGCGTTAATGTAAAATACGATAAAATAAAATAAATCAATGAAGAATAAGTAGGATGTTGATATATAAAGAATGTGAATAAAAATCCGAAAAAAATATAAAAATTAGTAAGACAAAAAAGTTACATCAAAATATGAAGAATAAGAAAGACGAATTTAAAAGTCGAAGTATTAATAAAAGTGTTTGCCTTTATAGTATACTTTTATCATATATTTTATTTCGTATTTAAGGTCTTAGGTCTTTTCGGAATAGGAAGCACAATCGGAAGTGCTGAGTTCCGAAATCGTTTGTTTCTGTTTATGTTTAAAATATAACATGTTTATTTGAAAGTAAAAGATATAAATGAGCACAATAAATTTAGTAATGTATTTTATTTCTTAGAATTCATAAATATTATACCATTATAATATATACCTTATACCATTATTTACTGATGTTAAAAATGTGTGTATTTAATTGATTCAGTTTAAAATATTCCACATTTGCTACAACTTAAATTACCATACATTTTATATAACGAATTTTGTTATTCAGTCGCTATCATTAGTTTTGCCTTTTCAAGACACGAAACAATATTTTTATTTTACTTAATGATTCCTATCAAGTTATAACTGTTTCCTATAACAGTGTTCAGTTCAATATTAAATATTTACTATATTGTTCTTACAGTAAATAGTGCAATCCAATTAATATACACTTATTCATTCTTTATATAGTTATTGAAGATTGATTTTAATGTTCATATTTTCTGCTGTTTTCTTACGGAACTTTAATATATGTATTCGTAAAAGTATATGCAGCGTAATTATTCCGGTATTTTAAAATGTTGGTAACAAGGGAATAAAACTAATGTTTTGATAGAGTGCACGAAGAAGATACTCGCGAAATCCTTTAGCTAATTTTCTTAATCTCTTCGTTTCGTGTGAAGAGAGTAACAAAATTGAGCTTGAAAAGCCTCGAATAGTCCAGATAATTAGGTTGAATTTTAATGAATTTTAATAATGCTAACTGAACAAATTTATTTCACAACTGTATATGGGGTTACTATGCTTATTTTAATATTAGAGTACTCCACCTCTCTATTTACCGAAGGTTGCCTGTCAGTTTCGCCTGCGCGTATAGTGGACTGGTGTAACATCAGGCAACTGGTAGATCTACTCCTCACGCCTTTGCTGAATATGTCTTTATTAATGGAGTACTTAATATGACAAAAGCGAACCAGAATCATTTGGTCATGCGTGCTCATGTGGAATTAGACAGTTCCACAGCAGCGTGGATAACAGATTAATTACGGTGTCAATATTAAAACTGAGACTGATTAATCTCTTATGTGGGTCATTAATTTTCGATATTTCAAAGCATATTCTATAATAAAAGTCGCACTTTCAAAGTGATGAGAATTAAATGATCATCAATAAAAATGGCAAAGCACGTCGAACGTTTAATTAACACGACGAAAGATTAATTAGAGGTGGCTATTCTTTTTATTTCGTTCTGAATATTAAACCATTAATAGAGTAATATCGCTTTATTCATTTATATGGTGTAAAGTTTATTTGGTTTCTTGTTAAGCGCCTATAAATGAGGATTTACTCAAATACCGTGCTTACATTCAAATATTTGACGTTACAGAGTATAGTGAGATAATTGCGAGTTCTCATAGCTTCTGTATAACTTTCTACCATAACGTTATGAAGATTTTGCAATTTTAAAATGGTGGAGGATCTATCTTAATGAGATTTTCATAACAGACTTCATGCAGAATATTTCTACTCATGACTGCATACTTGACCATTGGAGGGTTAAGGGATATTTTTTTTGTATTAAATACTGCCCGTTAGTTCTTCAAAGGATTAATCCTATGAAGAACTATCAGTAACTTGTTGAATCCAAATCTTTTTTAAACCAAAATGAAGAAAACTTGGATAGCATTTGAAATATCACACAGTTATTCTGACTATACGGAAGATCTTCTGAAGATCTTCTGAAGATCTTCAGAAGATCTTCCGTATAGTCAGAATAAATACGAGTCTCAATTCTGCAGAATTGAAAACCTTATTTTTTATATATGAAAATTCAGTTTTGAATAAATGAGTCATTTTTTCCGATAATTTTTTATAAAATAATTAATAGTATTTTTTTAAATTTTGAAAGTGTCCTAAAAAAAGATAAGTTTAACCACAAGATCTGTACGATTTATTTTTTCACGAAACGGAGAAATTTTGTATCAGTCGGTTTTTCATATTGCCTATGATTTCTCTGATACGCGTGTCATATATGTCATATGCGTGTATCGAAGGGAGTATCGAAGTCAGTACTACTTTTTTTTTCTTTCGCCATACAGTATCTATAGAAACCTTTCGAAGGGAAAGCATATTATATTGGTGAAAAAAATCACACTGAGATTACTAGAGTAGGCCGAAATTTTCCAATGTTTGGCGTTTGGAATGACACGAATTTAAATATAAAACGGCATTAGCCTGACAGAAGGATGATTAACGATTATAACTAAAACAGTAACTAATGGTTGATATTGTTAGTGTGATCTAGCTATACTAGATCAAGACTCGTTTCCATATAATATATGCGCCAATATTCTACTCTGTAAAAAATTAAGTAGTGTTTTTCAGTAAAACAAACAAAAAAGATTTAGTAATGAAACTATTCCTCTACCAAATTGCAGTAACTGTCAAGTATTTCATTGCCTGTGTATTCCAAAACTTCAGGAGTTATTATAATATTGGTTTCTGTTTATGAATATTTCGAATATTCTAATATTTCCAAGTTTCCGAATGCATACTGAAAGCAATAATAATTTTTAAGAAACTACTGAAAATAATTCGAAAAGATTTACATAATACTCCTCGCTAGCTTTCAACAACCGATGTAGTGTTATAATAATTTTTTGTGACACTTCATTAAACAGCAAAATATTTTTTTTATTTGTTCGAACACTTCATTATCTACTCTTGTATAGCAATCGCTTCGAAATATCACTAAGGATCACTTAACAAATATTCTATACTGAGAATATTTTCACTAGAATAAAATCAGTATTTTTTTTTTCAAATGTCCGTGTTCTTAGATTTCACTTGCATAAGCTGAATTGAAGTAATTTATCGTTGCCAAAAAAGGTACTTGGAATCATTTTATTACTATTGAGTGTTTATGGTTTGAGGATGTTAAAAATATCTTGAAAATACTTATTATAATTTTAAGCTTCATTTTGTTTAGATTAATTTTCAAGAATAATCTAAAATTACACAGGTCTGCAAAATTCGGGTCATGAAAAGTTGTCTGGAAACTATTAACTGTTTCTGATTTTATTTTTGACCGCTGAGTTCAAATTTATCTTCCATTTTTTGCTATCACGTAAGGATGTTTCACAAAACGGATCTCAATATTACAATAAAATATTTGCATTAGATTAAGTAAAATAACAGTATTTAAAATTTTCCGTAAACGTTTTTGGAATGAAAGTATTGGAATTTTTTTTTGAAACTAAAGTAATTAAAGATTAACCTTCAGTACATACTTTATATTTTGTTTGGTGTCATTTTAGTTTTCCTTCAAAGCTTCTTTTTGAACTTTTTTCTGAGAAATTCTTTTCCCGTTGTCTCTGTGCAACATCCAGCAATAGTCCTCCATAATGTTGACATTCCACCTGCCCTGATACCTCTTTCCATCCCCTTGATGTCTTGGTGGGATCGCTCTCTTGCACTTCGCTGAAAGTTCCCAGATTCTCAGAAAAGTAGTCTAAATGAGAGTTGAAAAAGTGCACTTTTAAGCTCATGGAGCATCCCAAATCCTTGAATTTCTGTAGCATGTCTTCCACAATCATTTTATAGTTGGGGTCCTTGTGATTTCCTAAACATTTGGTCACCACCACTTTAAAATATTTTCACGCTTCTTTTTCAACAGTTGCCATTTTTTCTTCAAACAGTTTATCCTTCATAAGTTTCCTGATGTCCGGACCGATAAAAATACCTTCTTTCAATTTTGCTGTAGATAATCCCGGAAATTTTGCACAGATGTATTTAAAACACTCTCCTTCTTTCGACAACGCCTTGACAAATTGCTTCATCACTTCAATCCGCTTTATGTGATGTGGGGTAAAAGGATTTTTTTCCAGAGTTTCGTGTAACACATTTTTAATTCCGGGTTCTAATGTGACTCTTTCTGGCGATTCCTTCTTGATCCAATGTTGCTCTCAACCTCGGCTCCCACTTGCACAAAAAGCACGGGTATTTGGTGTATCATCTTTGTTGTCCCAAAATTATAGATGGACAGTTTGCGGTGATCTTTCAGATCACCGCAAACTGTCCATCCATGATCATTATACTTAAGTTTGCTGGAAATGAAGGCTAAATTTTCGTATCGTTCTTTCAAATGCACAGAATGTGCTACTGGTACTGAAGCATACTTATTGTAATTATGGAGAAGCACAGCTTTGAGGCTTCTTTTTGAGGAATCGATAAACAACCTCAAATCGATGACTTCACATTTTACGTTGAGTTCGCTTATCAGTCCGGGAATATCGCTACAGTAAACTAAATCATCTTCCTCTAAAAAGCAAGGAAGAAAATCTCTTTCTCTATATCTAAATCATGAGAAAGAAGTGCTAGGAGCTAACACATTCTTTTCCTTTAGTCTCGAGCCCAGCAGTCATCCTTATGAAGACTTAAATCTCTGACCATGTCGTTTAAATCGGTCTGTGAAAAAAAGTTCAGGTGGGCCACTATCTTTGTATTCGTCATCATTGAAATATTCAAATTCTTAGTTTGAATCGCTGCTGAGTGGTTCTTCTAAAATTTGTGGAGGTATTGGCAAGGGTATTTCAGGACCGTGTTCCACTGGGTGTATTCCAGATGGTAAATTAGGATAGGAAATGTGTTTTTTTATTTTTCACATTAAACGTTGAGCATTCAAAGAACAGAAGTAACATTCCTCGGTATGGTAGTGGGGTTCCCACCATACCATGGGAATTCCGAAACGGAAAGATTTTTGTTCTCCCTTCGACCACCTTCTAAGTTCTTTTACACAAATGGAACATACTATATGTGGTGCCCATGGCTTATCTAAGTCACCAAGTTTCATCCCAAAATACGCATAGTAACTTTTTTTTCACGAAATCTGTAATGTTTATACATTGTTGTTTTACCACTAACTCCCCGCATATGTAGCAGAAAATGTTAGGTGAATTTTTGCAACCTATTGAAGCCATTACAAACACCACTTAAAACACAGTTAAATGAATTTTAACGAATGACATCAACACTGTTACACGACACTACGAAAAAAACATTAAAAAACCGCAAACATATTAAATAAAATCTTCACACTAACTTAGAAAATATGCCAATTTCAGAAATATGATAACCTTAGTAGTCAACGACTAAAGTTCAACTAAAGAACCACACAAAAAAATGTGCCAGTGATAACAAGAAAGTCATCCGTTATCTCGGCGAATCAGATTTAAAGTTGCCATCTTCACTTTTATCTGCATTCCTCCCTCCCTCCCCTATTTTAAGAATGAGAAGTTTTCGTGGAAATTTGTTTATTTACCATAAAAAGGCACTTCAAAAAAGCACTTATACAATTAATTAGATGTAAATAAAGAAGAATGAAAATAAATACCAATGCGCTGAATTTAAATCCAAATACTGTACTACTAATAAAAACTATAAAATTAGAAATTGGGCAAAATTTTGGGTGATGGAATTTCTTTTCTATTTTATTCTAAACTCAGCACCTAAAAATCTATAAGAATCAATTATTACTTTTCAGGCCTGTGTTATCGTTAAGAATCTAAATCAATGGACAGGATTATCTATTCTTAGATAATAGAAGAATAGATAATCCTGTTCATTGCTTTAGATTCTTAAGAATAATTTAACTTTAAGGCCACAAAATCATTCTGATTAATGATAATAAGCCTTTATACTAATTGGAAGAAGGATTGAAGTAGGTCTTAGAGGGAAAAAAATGATGTACACAAACAGAGTTAGTTTCTTTAATCCTTCCTTGTAAGGAAAGTCCACAGAAGAAATTTTAAGTAATTTGTACTGTAAATAGAACAATTAACAAGTGATTTAAACTCACACATAAAAAAAACGAGACTCGTATTCCAGTAAAATAATTAATTTCATAAAATTAAAGTAAAATACTGCGTAAAGTTGTCATGATTAAAATAATAAAAGTTGTCGGAAATAACGAATATTTAAAAATACTATACACCAAAACATAAATGCCATGATCATACAGGGGATCAATCCTATTAACGAATAATACATACATTACATTTTGATCCATGTCTTATTGTTGTTAAAGCAATCCTGTTTCAGGAAATTCTAGTGTATCAATAGTCAACCCTTATTACATGTTGTTAAAATGCGTTAATTTAAGAAGATAAATTTCCAACATAAATGATTTTAACAAAAGATTTTTTAATTCTCTATACAAAAAAAAAAAAAAAAAAAAATCAATCACAAGTTCAATCTCTTAATGGTATTATCTCTTCTAATTCTTATAATTTAAATCCTTGTTAGCCTCTTATTAGTCGAAATGAATTAGCAGCGATCATCCTCACGACTGAACCCGCTTTCTTTAAAGGGCGGTACTTGGGTCAATTTCTTTAATTTGAATGAACTACTTCGTTTTTGAAAGAACAGTGATTATTCATGCATTGCCAAGTCGTTTACGTAACTCTTTAGGTCGTATTGCTGGTTAAATCAATCCTAATAGGAAGAGAAAGAATAAAGAAGGGAAATGAACTTGCTGAAAGTCCTGTGAATTAAGCATGCATAAGCAACATCAAGTTTTAAAACACGCACACAAAAAAAAGAAATAAAGAAAGCAAACATGGGAATTGGGTGGTGCAGTTTCATTCTTTATCCTGACGCATTATTTACGTTTGATTACACCAATTAATACCTGTTTACTTACAGAAGTTAACAGTTATCAGAATTAAACCTCAATTTTTATTAGCACTGAATGTAACTATTTAACACAATAATGTTTCAAAATTGATTAAATATTCCGAGGATTATTTTAGATTCTTCACAAATAACATTTTTAAAAATTACAAGCAAATAAATAAACTCCATATAAAGGCCAATCAGTATACTATACCGCGAGAAGAAATATTCACCTTGCTGCAAGTGGTAAACAATTAATTGTTGGTAAAAAGGTGCAGTGACTGCATTTACAGGTGAGTGTGTCCGCGCGGTTAGCCTAGTGGCTTTGCTCTTCGCAACCATATGCCTGGGGAAGGAGTGTCCTAGGTTCGATTGTCGTCGACGGCGTCAGGAGCTTAAGGATATTCCTCAGCCATAACCAAGTTAGCCGGTCTTCGGTGTGGACAGCAGGGTTTTTCCCGCAGTTTATTTGGGGTTTTTCATCCCGCAAGCAGGCAAATCGGTCGTGTACACATAAGGATTACAGTCAGGAATACTGACCAAGCCACAGGCCTGATTCGTCACCAACGCCAGTTCCGGAGCCCGGATAAATTTTAGGGGACTTAGATGGTGCCGTACATTCCCGTAAAGGGAGCTTAAGTTGTATAATCACACGGAAATGAATTAATTAGGTGAGTGTAACAAGATAAAATGCTCATTCGAAATCATCTTTAAATGACCATTGAAGATTCACTTATATGCGCCTACAATCACGATCAAGTCCAGTTCAAGAAAGTTTCAAAAAAAAACTTTTGAAAGTAACAGAATAGTAGGAAGTGGCTTTCAATTGTGAGTGATGGTTAACGAGTATGTCTCTTACTTTAGACTAGATTTTTTTAGCCCATCTCAAATAATTAGAGCAATTAGACATGCTATCGGCAGTCAGACCAGTTTCTGAAACTCCCCCTACTTCTAATAGTGTTAAAAGTTAATAAAAAATAATAATTATTGTAAATTCCACGTATGTTTCGCGAATTAAAAACAAACCACTTTAAGATTCATACGTCATTCATAATTTCGTATACTTTTTTTTTTCTGGAAGATATTGTAACAAAAGTTGTAAAAACAGTGGCTCAAAGGCTTTCCAGCAGATATATACGGACAAAACCATGTATGTCGTAAGTGATATTATTACAGATTTAGCGGATGTCTCTTACTTTAGACCACATTTTTTTAGTCCATTTCAAATAGTTAGAGCAATTAGACATGCCATTGGCAGTCTGACCAGTTTCTGAAACCCTCCTCTTACTAATAGTGTTAATGACATAACCCACTGAAATGCAAGAAAAATGTTCTGGAATGTGATTGCATATATATTTTTTCATTTTCAATAGCACTTCCACATGAGTTCACTATTTCTGAACTATTTTCTTATTTTCCTTCATAAAATTCCAACAGACAGAACAGTTATTTCTAGGAACATACCTTTCCTTTTAAATGTATTTCGTAATGAGTATTTTGGTTTATGGTTTCCTTTTTGTTTTATTTTTCACAAATAAATGCACAAGTCCAAATTAATGACAGTTTTCTTTCTGTACAGTAAATTTGTTACAAATGATACTCGATATAAGATGAAAATATTTCTTAGCAGTTCATGGTCAAGAAATAAATATACTCGACATTTCTCCTAAACCTTTTGAATTCAGGTACAGTTTATACTTTCAAATAGAGGATACGTTAATTTTGGTATTCTCTCTCTCTCTATATATATATATTCTGAAGAGGGTTTTTTTTTTTTTGAATATCAATATTCGTCATATTCCGAATTTGATTTGATATTCCAAATAGTTTCTTTGTCTTGCACATATTTGAATATTCTTAAATATATTAATTTTTTTGTCTGATTAGAGTTAGTGGAATCTCATATTAATCTGACATTTTATAATATAAGGCAACATATATATTTGCATTTTTTTTTGTTTTACTTTTCGCAAAAAAATAGCTTCTAAATAACTAGATCGATACTGAGTTCAGACCATGCATTATATTCTCTCCTTAAATAAAAAAAAAATGTTACAAAGAAATCTACCGCAGCAATTTAGAAAGAAGATTATATTCCAAGGAATTAAAATAAGCTTCTTAGTGAATTACTAATAGAAGAATAAATTGGTCGTAATAAGATGCATATTTAAAAAAGTGTTTGTTAATGCATTGTTTATTCACCTTTGTGTTTTACAGATTAAAATGCCATATATATATATATATATATTATTTAACTTGTTAAAATATACATTAGAAAATTACGATATACATTAGAAATTACGATAGGAGACAGAAAGAAAATAAAATGTGGTAATTATTATTTTTTATTTAAGAATGTCAATCAGATATTTAATCAGATATTTATTACTTCGCATTTCTTTTGGTGCAAAATAAAAAGAAGGGAAAGATAAAGAGAGAATTAAAACATAATGATTATTGTTTCCTTTAAGATTTTAAAGCAAAGATATAAACTGTGTACTTTACTATTCTTTTGATATAAAAAAGAAGAGAAAGAAAACGAAATTATTTCCATATCGTTAGTAAACTTTTAATGCCTTTTAACACACTTCTGTGTGGAGCAAACTGGTTGAATGTCCAAAGGAGTCGGATTTAGAGTATTACGTGAATGATGCTAAACGTGTTTCACAGTGTGATCTGTAACACATTAATAAGCATTGTCAAACAACAATAATACAACACTTTGAGGCAGCAATCATCAGCGAATATTCCAAAAAATATTTACTCGTAATGCATACCATGCCATCATCTTTATTGGTCTCATATGCAAATAGCAATGTTTTACAAATTCCAATATATGAAAACCGGTCAAGAAATACGCAATTTACTGACATTATATACGGGACTCATAGCTGTAGTTAACTTAAAGTTTTCATAGCTTAGTTAACCTTCAGCATAACCTAACTTAACCTAACCTAGTTGGTCCAGCCTTAATTCTAAACTAAACTTTCTCATATCATTCAACTTCATTTGCATTTAAGGCGGTGTTCTTAACATTTTGTTAGAGAGCTCTGAAGAGGTGCGGAAATGACTACATGAGAATTGTAGTCTTGTTTTCAGGAAAGATCAGGTATCAATTCTTGGTTGTATGCAAGTAAATTAAAGGATGCATTTGACTGGATTTTAAACTCATCATTTCAGTGTGTCAATCATAGTGGGGTAGGCAGGATTGGTAAATGATTGATTTTCCCACCCCACCTCTGTATAGGTTTGGTAAATAAATAATTTATCTACTCCATACTGAGAGATCCGATGAAGAGAGTGAGAAGTCCTCTGAAAACCTATGGACTGTTTTATATTGTTTCCAAGATTAGATGTTCTCTTCATTCTAGGAGTGCAATACAAACGTTGCACTAGGTAAACTGTATGCCAGTTAGGCTGGACTGTGAAAGATTTAGTTTGTGGGAGCGTAACGTCAGAGAAAGATCGCTGACATTTGCTCGTGATATCAGATTATTACTTGGACAACAAACATTCATAGATCACAAAATTAAATGTATTGCATATTGGTAATGAAACGATGGAAGAAAACATCTTGTGCATATTTGTCTTAGAGCCGACTGTGGCACAGACCATCAATTAGTAAAAGCCAAAGTAAGGCAGGCTAAGAGTGTGAATCCTTCCAAGTCAGTTCTCTTCCACTAGAATGGATGGCAGGATAAACCAGAAGGGTCCATAGAACAAACTTCCAAAAACGTTAAATGTTCTTTTCGAGACGGATGAGGACAAAATGAAGAAATATCTAAGTACGATTACAAGACGACTAGTTCCATTGGTATTTGGTATTTGAATCTAAAGAATGAGGTTTGAGAATCGAAAACAGGCTTGAGGATGTTTTCTGAGAAGTCAGAAAGCACATTAGATGGGACAAAGAAATATAATGCGAAGAGATAGAGTTCCGATGTTTGATTTGTGACCTTAAGCAGAAGTTTTAGAATATATCAGGAGATCAGAAACAGAGTAGTGATTATTGCTGTACACTAGACTAAATGAGACAAATTTAGATGAGGCGCTTTCCAAAGGGAATCTCGAGTTGGAACGATTTAGACATGATGTTTGAAGAGCAATTAAGAACTTAATAATAATAAGGCACATATGCAAATGGCATGAAAATTCAAGTAGAGTTAATTAAAGCTACAACGGAAAGAGGAATGGCCAAATTGTAGGATGAGATATCTGCGTAACAGCTTCGAGGAAAGGCAAAGGATCAGATACTTTGCATTATGTAGATCATCGAGTGGTACAGAGAGTTTAGATAATTTAGTAATGCGCTTCATAAACTAGTCAAAAGCTTTTGACTGTGCTCATCATGTGAAATTGTGGAAGATAATGAATTATTCGGTTCTTCTCAACATTATTAGGTTGCTAACCTACTTGTTAGGTGAGGAAGAAGCCATTCTAAAAACAGGTAATATGTTAACCGATTTGTTTCAGATAGGCAAGGGATTTAGTCAACAATACTTAATTTCTCTTCACCTGTTTAGGATTTATGCTGAGGATCATGCTGAGCTGAAGACAAGAAGAAAGTTTAGGGGGCAGATGATTCAGCAGTCTGAGATACACTGATAGTATAATACTTTTGTGTAATGAAAGGGGAACTACAGTCAATGAAATTGGCATGGATTCAAACTTGCGAAAATAACGATAATGGTTCTTGAAGGAAGTATCCACAGGAAATGACAGGAAAAGCAAGTATACATTGATGGAAAACAAATTGAGGAAGCTAATAGATTTGATCATCTGTCATCTAATATCAATGTAAAGAATTGTTATTTCAGAAGACATCAAAAGAAAATTAGGAATGGCTATACCAACTGTCAGAGACTTATCTAAAGTCTGGAAAGATTGATATATCAATTTCTTCTACAGTGGTTAGAAAACTATTCAAGAACCGCTTCGATTTTTCGCACTCGACTCATGAAGAGCGAGGCAATTGGGAGCAAGTAAAAAGATTTCTGAGAATCTCAGAAAATAAATTAAAATAGTTGATCATGTAAAGATGATAAGCAGTAATGAAGAAAACTGGATTTCAGAATAAGATGGACGCGGAAAAAAAATATAATGAACATACATTTATCATTTACTTATCCCTCTTATCCATCGCATTTTAGAATTATGAGTATAGTTAAAAAATATTATGACAACTAGATCACAATTCAATACCGTATTTAAGCAATAATATGCATAATTTAATTATGATGATATTATGCTTACTTAGCACAAACGGCACAGTAAAGTTATTTCTTCATTTTTGCTTTAAATGATTTCGCAAAGTCAGGGAATCTTAGAAATAAAATAATCCTAAAGATCAATTAATTCCTGATCTTAAAATTCAAAAGGGTATTGTTAATTCGCATCGGTAGCATGTAATATAAAACATACATTTTAATGTTTTTTATTACATTATAAGGATTATAAAAAGAGCGAAGCAAGGGTTAATGCATGAGTAATGGTACTGTCATTAACTTTTTTTTCGATTAAATTTCGTATGCACAGTTTCTGTTTAATTATTTAAAGGCCATCTTATTTGAAACTGGAATAGATACTTTAGAATGAAAGTTCAGTAAGTGTTTACTGAACATTCGAGTGCATTTTAATGCAACTATTAACATGTAATCAATGAAAATCCTGAGGTTCCAGTAAATAAATATTATCGAACGTCTATACTCAGCAAAGAGAGTAGGTACCACTGTTTTAATTCCAATTTCTAGAAACTATTTAAGCATCTCCTCAAAACTATTCATCAATGTCGCAGTTCAATGTATTTCTGCTGGGTACTATGCGAAGTACGGTGTTCCTAACCGAACTGATCTCTGGGAACCAAATCTCTGTATCTGGAGGGACCTGGAATATAGCAACTTGCAGGGGGGGGGGCATTGTCGAAGCCATTCTTGGATTGAGGACTAAGCAAGCCCCATCTGGGAGTGGGGTTCACAAATTTATTTAAAACTCTACTGCATGCTCTATTTTTTTTTAAATTTCCTCTGGAAGAACAGCATAACAGTTATAGTGGGCAATTATTGCGGTAATTACTTCATAAAGCAAAATATTTAAAAAAATATCAAACTTATAACAAGATTTGAAAGAAAATAATAAACAGTTCTTTTTAAAGATATTGTTATTCTATGTAATAACCGCGTCCACATGGACTTTACCAACAATAGATAGTTCGATGAACTTTACATTGACATACTCTCGCAGCATTAATAGAGAAAACGAGGATTAAGAATCGCATGCACAAATATTCATTCCCCAGTGATAAGAGTAGGATTAAATTAATATATCAGATTTTAAACCTAAAGTACTGCCTGCGATATGTGGTTATTTGTGATTGGCACGATATGACATTTCCTTTAGAAGGTTTGTATTGTTTTAGTTGTGGTTTGTTTTCCCTTTATTTGAAAGTATTAACTGTAATGATCTTTTCATTCTCACTAAATGGAACTTGATAATTTCTGAATTTAAAATATATTTAATTAGTTATCTGATATTACGACTGAGGTCCTGTGTTTTTATAGTCTTGTTTTGAGGGATGCAAATTCGATTTTCAGACAAAAAGCATGACTCGTTTGGTAAGATGACCCTTTCTTGAAATTTCTAATATTGATGCCTGCGGCATCGATATTAAAAATTTGTGGAACTCTGTAGATTTTTATATGAATGTTATTCTCTTTGCCTGGGGGGGGGAGAAGAGTTCATTAGACATTATTATAATTGCATTGTTTCGCTTTTGCATTAATTTATTTTTAATTAGATAAATATCTTATCTTGCTTAAAACATTGTGACTAGATCTGTTTCTATTTTCAAATATCTATTGAAATGTTTTTGCTTATTTATATATATCGGAGATAAATTTAAGGAAATAACAATTAAAGACGAGAAAATACATGTAAGAACTAGCTTTAAAATGTTTGTTTACCGATAACGATAATTATCATAAAATGCAAGTGTTTAATTTTTCGTTGATTCACTCAAAATATTTTTATCATCTGAATAATCTGTAAAAAATAAAGCAGTCTACTTATAAAATATTTATTATTATTTTGTTATTATGAAATGAATGCAGTATTATGAAAATATCCACAGACCAATTTTCCCTTCAAAAAAACTATCACCTATAGAGCATGTTGTAAATGAAATATTTTTAATTATTTTAAAAATGCTGCAGCTTCTCCGATCAAATGAGTGATATTAATGTAAAGCGAAAACGACGACGAACAACAACAGCATAATCGAAAATTAGTAGATCACATAAAATCACAAACTGGGAAAGATAAGTGTTGAAGTGCAAAGTGCAAAAAACGCACTCGACATTGAGTCTCGAAATACCTCTGCATGCAACACCATGCATGGTGTTGCATGCATAGCATGTTCGTCGGGAGCCGAAGAACAAGAGTTTCTATTTCCGCGCAGACGCAGTCGTGTAGTAAGTAGTCTGACGGACAAGTCTGGGTTTGGATGCACAGTAGCATTCTAGAAGAATGCCACTTGTCGAGTGTGTTTTACGAACTGTGAAGTTGGTTCCTACTGAGTCGCTAGTTGGAGTGAATGGGAAAATCTTAATGCTGCAGACTATAATGATATTCATGCCAATTCTGCTTCCAACTTTATGGCGACAGTTCGGTGACAGTCCTTTCCTGTATCAACACGACAATTCCCTATACACAAAGCAAGGTTTGAAGCAGGAATGACTTTGATTGCATGGGGGGTTAGACGACTTTACTGGCCTGCAAAAAGTCGATCTCAACCTCATTTATCACGTATGGGATCAACTGTTTTATAGGTTCACCTATAGAACCTATAGAAAATCATAGACTTTTATCATAAAAGAACAAGGATTGATTAGTCTATTCAATGGATTACGAGATCAATGGTGATCTCATAAAGAAAATTAATTAATGTCTAAAGACATTCATGCCAGAGTGTATCAGATATAAATTGTTACTAAATAAAAATAATTTGGTATAGTGTGGTGACTCATAAAAATAAATTAAAACTCCTGTTAAAATAATATTTATTATTCTCATTCTAATAATTTTTGAAACAGCAGTGGAATTTGTACTTCTCTAGTGTGGTCTAGTTGCCTGATTTTAAGTTTCAAGAATATCATAAAACAGTGCAGGCAGTAAACTGATTTTTTTTGCTGACGTCTATTGTTCGATATATTTTCTGTAACATTTTAGGTAATATCTGTTCCTTTCGTAAGATCTGAAACAAATATTAAAAGCAAGAACACTTTGATCTGAGTTGGTCATACTGTATAATTGCTATATCTATGGAGTAGTGTATAGTGAACTGTCAATTTCTTTATATTCGGTTCTCTTCATTTTTCAGCATGGCTGTTTTAACTTAACGACAAATGTTGCGTTCTTTACGGCGAACTTATTTTTTTTTCTTTGTCTCCTTGACATCGTTGAATATAGATGAGTTGGTTCCTGTTATTGGTTCCTATTTTCATTTTATTGTTTCTTGACATTTTAGTTTCAGTGTGTGGTAGGAAAGCAACTTAATTTATGATAAATTCAATTATTCAGTTACAGAGAAGCTGCGTATATTGGATTATGCTGTATTTTATTATTATCCGTTCTCTTCTATATATATCTTAGTATAATATCGACTTTAGTTGAAAGATCAAAAGCCCATAGAAATATTCATTGTGCAATAGACAAAATTCGAAGTAATTTCATCGATGTTCAAAGATCTTTTCAAAGGAAAGTCATTCACCCTATTCACTGTGCTTTAAGAAGGTGATTTCATTTTTATCTACTTTTCTAAAATTTGTTTCCTCTGAAGTGATTGGTTTCATTATATTGCAGATGTGCTTCCCATAGACTTATTCGTTTTGTATACTGCTGATTTTGCATTCTATAAAATGCGGGTAGATTAAATCTTATCTATTAAAAAAATCCTAATTTTTAACTACTATGTGAATTTTACGAATGTTTTCACATTTCACATAACCAATCCTTAGATGAAAGGTATGTAGCGCACGCTCGTAATCACACACACACACACACACACACACACACACACACACACACACACACACACACACACACACACACACACACACACACACACACACACACACACACACACACACACCGAGACTGCGTTCGGTCGATCGTGTTCAAAAAATGTATTTTTTTAAAAATTGCAATAAAATCGATTAACGACATTCTGTTTCTGTTAATCGCTTATATCTAGTAGCGTTCTACATGGAGACAGTTTGCTAAAGGGTTTATGTCAGCAAAGCATCTCCGTGATTATAAACGTGATGATTATAAATACGTTGAAACACTTTCAACGTATTTCCTCATTTGCAGAAGTTTCCGAAGACATTTCCAAATTGCTTTTCCTTAATATATCGGAGAATATTCAGAAAGATACAGCAGAATTATGCCGAAATCTCGAAATGAATTACTCTAAAGAATTCAAAGCCGAATCTAAGAACTGAATTTCTTAAATTATTTCATGACTGGAAGTGTCTTGCTTTTTCTGAGTAAAATAAAGAGAAAGGATGAAGACACTAACACAGAAAACAAAAGCTACCTCAAGTTTCAAGAGCAAAGGATTTATCACACCAACTGCTGAAAACTTTAATGGCTGGAGACCATAAAGTACTGTTGTTCTCTCTGGGTTCCTATTAGATGATAGCCATGATATGTATTGTATGAATAATAATAAGGCTTGAAGGTAAACATAATATAATTATATATGTCCTTTTATCACAAACACACTGTTCGTATGATAAGTTTATTACAAACAGTTAGAGGTTCAAGTTATTCGAAATAGATAAATTTAATCTTGCATAGAGATTAGTATGTCAAACGCTAATGATATTCAGACGCACTGGGACAAAATAGGACTGGAATTTGAAGAGGTACCTGATTGTTGGATGTTGTTTCCATTTTCACTGCAGATTTTGTTAAATGCAGAGTATTCTTCAAACGTTCTACAAACGAAAAGAAAACACTATTTTTTTTTACTTAAAAGACTAGGTTATTAATAACAAGTTAATATAAAGAAAGAAACACATTTGATAATTAAATATCCTATTACATCCGAGATAAACTGAAATCTTGATTATAAGATCCTTGGACTCAAAACGGAGTTTATTTTCTGCTGATTGAATATTCACAAGGAAGATATTTAGTATTAAACATTCACAGGCTGAAAGCGTTTTATTCTTTTACATATCATAAAATAAATGCAAAACAGGAAGTTATACATATATGCACTACTACGATAATTATCTGGACACTTTAGCAATTTACAATTGATACCAGCAAGCAAACGCTAATATCAGTTGTGTCCACCTTTGACTTTGATAACCTCCTGCACCCTTTAAAGAAGGCTTTCCAATGTGCGGCAGACATCGGGTGGAATTTGTCTCCATTCCTCTATCAAAGCAGCACTGAATTTAGCGACAGATCGAGGACGTGTTGCACTGGGCCTCAATCGTCGCTCCAATTCGTACCACAGGTGTTTGATGGGGTTGAGCTCAGGACTCTGCACAGGCCAGGCCAGTTGCTTAACACCCATCTCTTCATACCATTTCATAACAGCTGCAGCTTTGCGGTTTTTATGGAACGGACCGTGTTGCTATCAAGACAACAATGTCCATGATAGCAACACGGGTCCGTTCCATAAAAAACCACAATGTAGGCAACACCTGATCATGCAAAATATCAAGGTACTGAGCTGTCTTCATGGAATAATGGAGAACGACCAGTAGTCCCACTCAAAATCACCTGAATGCACCCCACACCATCAGTCCTGCAACAAAAAGTTTACTGTGGTACAGTACACTTTGGTAACAAACGTTCACCAGGCTGCCTCTACACCCACACCCTACCATCAGACTGGAAACAGGTGGATTTTGATTCATCGCTCTAGAGTACCGTTTTCCCCTGCTCAATTGTCGAGTTCACACGCTCTTTGCACTACGCCAGACGAGCCACCTTGTTCGATGTTGTGATGTTCGACTTGAGTGCCGCTGCTCTTCTTTGGAAACTCAATAAATGGAGTTCTTAATGTAAACTATCAGTGCTCATGTGCCGTCCACTATCTGTGCCAATTGTAGCCGGTTTTTACGTGCCACACGTTTTAACATCATCCTTTCCCTATCGGTCATTTTCGGCTGCTGTCCTAGGTGTTTTTCTGCACTGGTAATTCCAGAACGTCTCCATTTGTTGATCACATCGCCAACCTTTGATTTGGGATGCTCCAGTTGAGCGAAAATGGCACGTATGCCACCAATGTAACTGCCCAGGATGACACCTCTCTCTTTATGAATCACCGAGTTCACGCCGTGTTGCATACCTTCTGTATCAACTGTATTAACTGTCACGATGAAATACTGCTTCATACTATCGGTACATTGGTTTTATGTTATTTACAAACCTGGAATATTCTATAACCTCAAATAACAGGATAATTATTGGCGGATAGTGTATATTTCTAATGTAATATGCTTTAACTTACGAACTTCCAAAGTACTCGATCAAAAAAATATAAAATCCAAACTAAAATGCTAACTTAAACTCATAAAACAGGCCATATCATTTATATATATTTAACTACCTATGTGTCTAAGAATACCTAAATAGAGGCGATGCAGAGATCTTACAGGGTGATGTAAATAGACTGGCGGCATGGGCAAAAGTAAATGGCTGCCAGTTGAATGTGGCCAAGTGCAAGGTGATGTACTTTGGAAAGAAGGAATCACAAGCTGTGCGCAATATTTTTGGAACTGAACTGCAGGAAACTGATGAGAACAGGGACTTGGGCGGTGATTGTGGACAGGGGGTTGAAGTTTAGAGGAAATATTGCAAAGGTAGCAAATACAGTACATCAGATTACTTGGTTGTTGAAGAACGCACTAACATGCAGAGATGGAGGTTATTTTTCCCATTATTAAGCATTAATAACACTTCATTGGAGTATCGTGTGCAGATCTCGTCAGCTGGATTAATGAGTATGAAGAACTGGTGCAGATGTTTAATAGGTGAGTTGACAAAGATTGCTGCAAGGCTATGAAATGCCTCTTAAGATAATCGATTGAAGGTCTGTGGGCTTTACAAACTTGCTAATAGGCAAGAAAAAGGAGACATGATGGCAGCATATAATTCATTAAACGAGTTTTATAGTATTGACACTGAAGACTTTTTTTTTTCATAACATGGAGGAAATTGTGTAAGTGTCTGGTTAGGAGGGGTATTAAAACTAGACGTTTTGCATGGAGGATGGTCAATGGGTGAAATGAGTTGCCAAAAGCGATTGTGAATGTTTCGTTAATCAATGAGTTTAAGGAGAGGTATTGTGTGAATAAAAGTTAGTGCGAGTCTCCTGCGATGAGTCTTCTGACTCCATACAGATATTGGTATAATAATAATAATAATAATAATAATAATAATAATAATAATAATAATAATAATAAAACTTTCAATATTTCTGCTATTTAAGCTATTTTAGTAAATTAAGAGTATTTTTTTGTAATATTTTAATCTACAAAATCAAAAGGGAATATTGGGTAGTTTTCCATAGGAGAACATTTGCTAGTCTAGTCCAAGGCTACAGGTCACGAAACTTTTTGGGGTCAAGAGTTGAAAAAAATCGGAATGCCGCCATTTGTTTTAGTTTAATAAGAAAAAATAAATAAAACAAAGGTATTTTTGAATTTGAAAAATAGAAGCATGCAACCCGAGCAAACGCAAATCACTGTTTGACAGCATCAGTGCGTGTCTGGAGAAGACCACTCCTTCCAAGTTTTAAGTGACGTAAAGGCCATTTCCAGGAATAATTATGTAATTCATTAAAGGGCTTAAAGGGAATCATGAAAAAGACATTAATTTAAAACATAATTTGTTCTCTGAATATATCTTTAATCAGTACTCAGTTTTGCTATATTCAGGAAATGATCATGTGACTGGGAAAAAATTGAAGATATTTTTGGGAAGCACAAACTTTGGTAAATTAATGGACTTGCATAATTAGTAACGAATAGTTGATATATATATATATATATAACAACATTTACCGTTGCCATGACGAATTGGAGAGAAAAACTGTAGAATCTAGAGAAATCATCCTCAACCTCCTGTACATTTAAATAATAATTTAAGCTATAACCTCCCAGACAGTCATTCTGCTGTGATAATATACTGGCGCTCACGAGATGCTATACGCACGCACTCACCCAACAATGTGGCCAACGAAGGAACAGCTTTGAATACGTTAACTACAACGTTTTCATGTTAAATATGTATAGTGACTTTCCTGTGCTGTTCACAGTTTTTATCTTCAATGTTTAATGTTTCTTTTTGTATAAAAACACCCTCTCGGTTTATGTCATCAAATTCTTTTAATATATATACATATATACACACGGGGGTGAAAAGTTCTGATAAATGGTCACAGCTTTCAGCGTGCGTGCGTGTGTGTGTGTGTGTGTGTGTGTGTGTGTGTGTGTGTGTGTGTGTGTGTGTGTGTGTGTGTGTGTGTGTGTGTGTGTGTGTGTGTGTGTGTGTGTGTGTGTGTGTGTGTGTGTGTGTGTGTGTGTGTGTTCCTGCTATAGAGATCGAACGTGGAACTGTTCAAACTACTTACGATTCTCAAGAAATGCAGCGAAGTGGTGGTTTCACAATCTGAAAATGTTAATGGAAATTTATTAATAATTTATTTATAATTTATTAAAATGAAATAAATTATTCAATCAGAAAATACTGCCATGACATGTGAAACCGAAATCTTTTACTAAGTAGGATTGCAGGTCGTTCCATATTTCGGCATACTGTGCACCAGAAAGAGAATGTGGGGAGTCGCCAATATGGATATATGCAAGAGTCCTCATAAGTGTAGCTCTCTGATTTGTGGAATTACTGAATAGAGCAGTCACTTTAACCAGATGTGAGAATGCTTGCTATCTAAGACCTTCTCTATAGAGAAAAATATTGCAAAACCTATAGCTTCAACTGGAATTCTAACTGAGAGTAAAGTGAATGAGACCGACTGTAAATGCCTACGCAAATTCGAGCTAAAACTTTCGCATTATTAACAAAGAGAAGCCGTGTACGTGTGAGAATTACTTCCACGATGTCATCATAAAAATGCTAAGATCAAAAGAATTTAAGGAAATGTACGGTTAAGGTAAAGATTATTATAAATTACTTCTGAAGATTATTTCTGTACTATAACATTTACTATAAGAAACAATGAGATAATTCCTATTTGACAGTAGATCCAAGGACGAAATCATTAAAATACATATATGGATCCTTCACATCTCGATCACTAACAACGATACCCTATGCTTAAAAAGTCATGGGTTCGAATCCCGTTTAAGAATGCTAATAATATTTGAAGGGCTTTTCAAGAGTTGTCCTGTTCCATGCAGAGGTGCATTATTTTTATCCCATAAAAAGAGCAAATTGGGCGGTGTATATACGCACTTCGGAGACATTATACATTGGACTTATAGAATGAAGAATCAAGAAGAATGATGACAATTGTTATCTGTTTTAGATAATTAAAAGGCGATATTCGATTGCTGTTCATAATGCATACTTTCTTTGCTTCATCAATGAAACATCATCTTGTTTCATTGACATTTTAAAAGTAGTCTGAATTGCAGATATAAACTGTAACGTTAGAAAGAAGACACTGTGCCTTTTTGTTCTTTATATTAAATGAATAAAATTAAGGCCTAATTGTTTACGCAAACCGACTCATACTTTAGAGAAGCGTTTCCCAAACTATGTTTTGCGGAACACCAGTGTTCCGCGGAAAGTGAATTAGTATTCCGTGAAAAATTATCAAAATTAATATGAGCTTGGAATGGTTTTAAATTCTACAACAAGCTTAAACATGTTTGAAAATCAGGCGCTCCTCACTTTGCTTGTGAATTGTGCTATTAAAGCCAGCGCTGCTGGCTGATTTAGCCACTAGTTCACAGGCGCCTGCGATTGTCGACACCTCCGAGCGCGAGTGAAGCACAGAGGTTCTATTCTAGGAAACGTGCAGTCACAAGCAAGGTCAGTGCGATGCGACGCGGTCTGGCACGCCTGTAGTGTGTGTATGCTGTCGCATTTTTGCGATGCGATATAGCCTGCTACAGCGATAATGTGCGCTTAGCTTTACATTGAATACCAGACAGATGATACTCGACTCTAATCAAGGTGTTCCGTTAAAATTTCAGGATATGTATAGTGTTCCGTCGTAGGAAAAATTTGAGAAACTCTGCTTTAGGGTATTCAGCAAAGAATTTGCAAGTCATCTTCATGGGACTCTTGAACGAATGAGGATTAGATAGTTTGATCAACACTCTTCAGTCTTTTGTGTTATTTCTTGTACTTCAAATCTATTTTTTCTTACTCTCTCTCTCTCTCTCTCTCTCTCTCTCTCTCTCTCTTTCTAGCTCTTCTCTCCAGCTTCTCTTACATCTTCCCCGTTGTCATTTCTTTCATTCTTCTTGTTAGCTACCCTCCACATATTTTAATACATCTCTTGCCTTCCATACTTTCTGTTTAGGTCTACTGATAAATACTATTGCGTATTTGATGTTCACAATTAAGTTGTCATTTTTATCCAATACTGTGGCGATCAGTATTGCTCCTTTCGCTCTTCGTTTTGTTG
Organism: Typopeltis vanoorti; assembly: GCF_054136105.1. Taxonomy (NCBI): domain Eukaryota; kingdom Metazoa; phylum Arthropoda; class Arachnida; order Uropygi; family Thelyphonidae; genus Typopeltis; species Typopeltis vanoorti. Next base: position 85,404,927 of record NC_143564.1, on the reverse strand, counting down.
TATGAAGTTTACTTCTTGGGATAGAAATAATAATATATGTCTCTGAATCATAACTTGGAGAACACACTCTGCACTGATTTCAATTTCGTTTAAAGTTGTTGTGTTTTAAGATACCATTTCATCTAAATGCTAACCATCTTGTATCGATTCACATCTCGATTTCATGGTAGAGTGCTGTTTCTAAATGTTTCTTAAATATTTCTACTTTTGTGCAATCTCTAGAGCTTGCTGTTTTTTGTTTTACTTATGATCTCGTTATGCATTTGATCTCATTATTTTATCAATGGTCAATTAGCCCATTATTTTCTTTTACTTTCTTTCAGCACAGTTTCTCTTATGTTAACAGATAGAGCCTATTATAATATCTTCCCTATTCTTTGACTGGAACAAAATTGTTTACGAATCTTTATTATCATTTAGTATTTTGGACTTTGAAATTCCTGTAAAAGGCTTGATGACTGCTTGCTCAGTTCTTTGTAAATTCAAATTCCTTTTTGAATGGTACCCGGACCTTTGTTGACTAAATTATGGAGGGAAACTAATAATAACACTACTTTTATATGAATCTTAATATTTAGTTTATAGACAATATTTTTCATAATCAACAAATTCCATACATAAGGGAAATATGATTTTCTCTAATGTAATCATCTGAAGATGGACAGTTTTTCTATATAGTAGACTAACGTAGAATGTTTAGCAAATAGCTTACATATATTAATCTAATTAACCAACTGCTTTATAACTTTCTTGAATTTCTAGAACAAACCTTCCTTCCCTGCCAATAAAACATGTATTTATGAAGATAGTCGTATTATTATTATATGACTTAAAGATGGCAGGAAAATATTCCATTTTATCTAATTCTTAAAATATTAAGTAAAAAAGTACATTTGGAAAATATGAGACTCCTGAGAAAGATAAGGGATGTGAACAGATGGCACTAATGGCAATAATATATTAGAAACGAGGATATTAGGAAAGAATTTATATCGAAAGTATTAAAATGACAAACAGATTCTTTTATTCTAAGTACTTTCAATTGCGAAAAATGTCTCTGAAAGTGCAGGAACTTTCCGCGAATAAACATGACAACGCTAAATAAGAGCATTTGTTGCGTTTAAAGTAACCAATGCCATTCATTATGTTTCAATGTTTATCTGAAATTGAGACGTTATTTGATAATGAAATCGAAAAAATCCCTTTGTCGTTCAGTTATATCAGAGGACTATCTCATATTGGCAACAACCATGTGTTGTTATCAAAATCTGTTTCTCTTTTGTGTTGGACCGATTATTCTTATAAAAGAAACCAGTGTGGAAAGCGACTGATAATGCTTCTGACAAACGACTGATCCGAAAATCCATGGAAGCATTTCAGCAACATTGGCTGTGATATTAAACAGCTTTCAACTTGTTGCAAAACCAGAACTTGCTCGAACACTGTAGTCTGAAATCGCAAGTTTCGGCTTGAAAAAGACATTCCACAAAAATGTTAGAATGAATTAACGTTGAAATATGATCACCTTCATCTGGACTAAAGCACATTATCCATCAATTTTTATCGTTTTCTAAAGGGAAATGAAGCACAATTTTTAAATTATGCAACTGGCTACATGTTGGGAGAACCACCATGTTAAAGTTTCAATCATTGGAAAAACTAATGATGTCGCAGAGTTCAGTAAAAAATAACTGTCGGTTGATTTGAGAGTTCCTGGTGTAATGTCTGAACAATATTAATCTATTGCAATGCGTAATGATTAACCCAAAGTTAATGATTTATATTACGTAAAATACTTCACCATATTAATATTACTAGAGGGATAACTATAATGTTCGGTGCTCCTTAAATGGCAAAGTTTTTTATCTGCAACTTTTAGACATTAGAAATATTATTAAAAATAGATTCCCCTTTCTAAACTCCCAGATATTTCCATTTTTCTTTTAGGGAAGTAAAGTCTATCGAGAATATTTTGTTATTCAAAAGGCGTTACGTCAATACGTCAATTGCAAAAGACATTATTAGTCTTTATCCTGTGATTTCCTTTTCCTCTGATATCGGTTTTTCTATCGCAGAAATCTGACAGTTGCCAGGATAAGGGTAGTTTCTAAGTTATAAAGCCAATAAAAATTAAAAAAAAAAACTTTCAAGTGGTAGAGATTCAGGTAGATCCATAAGATCTGTAAGCATTATTGAGATATGATATCTTCACTTACCACAAAAGAATTATTTCTCTGTTATCCTTTCCTTCGTGTGGGTTGTTTCAAAGAAATACGATTTTAATGCTTTTTAAAAAAGAGAAAAGATAGGCAGCGAAAAGAAGAGAGAGAGAGAGAGAGATTTTTGACTTATTTGCTACAGTAATTGTCAAAGTTTTATAGGCTGTCAAAATTTGACATAATACATCAACAATATAGTTCGCATGGAAATCTAGAAGAGTTTGGGAGCTATTTAGAACTTCATAACAATTAATTGGATGAACATATTGAAAAAAAAAAGAAAAGATAAAACGTTATCTGTTATTGAAAATATATGTTAGGCAGATGAGTTATGGCGTTATATTTTTTCCTAAATTTAGTTATTATTTTCATTCTAGTCACGTTTTATCAATTGTGAACTGATTAAATTGGCATTTTTATACTATTCATTCTTTCATGCGTTTCAAGTTAATCTAAGCTAATTATTTTTATCCAACTCTTATTATTTTTTTTTCTAGTGTTTTGGTTGACTATTTTTCTGAAGCCGTTTTTTTGAATGCATCATAAAAATGGACATTTGGATATATCAACCGCACTGCATTGTTCAAAAATCCACAAAAATATTTTCATAAAATCGAAAGATGATTTTGTGAAGAAAATATCTTGGCTTGGCATGAATGCCCGACAACTGCAATTGTGCTGAAACTACCACAGCGTAATATTTGGAATTCTCAGATTTATTAACTGCCTTACTCAAAACGTATTATCCTAATATAAAAAGCTTGTTATTTACGAAGGATGCTATTCATTACTGTCATCTGTATTGCTCTTCTAAGGAACATAGAAACTACGAGATTCACAAGGTTACACATTTATGACACTTCCTTTGTCATACTTGCGGCTATTAATGTAACAAGAAAGATTATTAGCAGAAGTAATGAAATATTACACAAATTTGATAGTCCAAATGTATACGAACTTCTAGCATTAGAAATTTATAGTCAGGAGAGACATACATTGCTAGTGGCATAAAAGGTCACAATAATGTCACGAATAACACACACACACACACACACACACACACACACACACACACACACACACACACACACACACACACACACACACACACACACACACACACACACACACACACACACACACACACACACACACACACACACACACACACACACACACACACCAGAGATAAAAAGGAAATTTTTAAAGATCTCAAAAAAAAAAGAACAGAAAGAATTACTGGACGTAATAAAAATTAAGAAAACAAATGAATATCAGTATGTAATATCAATATTTTTTTAAAGTTCTGTTTTGAGATAATACAAATTCTTCTGCTTTCAAGTTCTTTAAACCAAGCTCGTTTTATTTATGCGAAATAAAAATACTTTGTTATTATGAAACTTCGTACGCAAGAAACTGTTTTATTATATGCTTGAATAAATGTTTGAAGATACCGTTCTTTCTAGTTTTTCTTCTTATTGTCTGTGGAAATGAGTCAGGATTGTTCAAACAACTCATTTATAATTGACCCATCTAGTAAAATCTACATTTGCTATTTTTGACTCTGTAAACAGATATAGCAAAGATATGTGTGTGTTCCTGTGTATAACTAATAGCTTGATCACAAAATCGAAAGGAGAAAAGATTGATGATAGGAACGTGACAATAAAAAGAATATAAATAAATAAAATGTGATCTTTGAAGCAGAATTTTTTGTATTAATTAAATATACTGTTGCACGTATACGGCATATCGATTGGTAAGCTTGCAATGTTTTGGACGCTTTTAATTGACTCTCACGTAAAAATACAATAATGATTTTTCCCATTGAAATGCGAGTGAGCGAGAAGTGAGAGAAAGAGAGAAAAAACGATGTCGTAGATTTTTAATTTATTGAAAATACATAAAATCAGAAGTTCTTTGTAATATATTCGAGGCTGCAGGTGCATTCGTCGCATTCTTATCGGGATAGCTGATACGCTATCAACTTGGCTAACCAGTCTGGCGAGAAAATTGTAAACTACAGATAATAAAAATCAAATAACAAAATCAGACAGGGAAAATCATACAGAACTGCGAGATAACAAATAGGCAAAGAAAGTAGAGAACTGGATTCCAATAGGGAAGAGAAGCAGAGACTGAGGCAAACTGATCAGATGATCAATTTATTAAAAACAGTTATATTTATTTTATCTTTTTAAAAATATTTTATATAAAAGGAATGTCTCGGTACTATTGTCCTTTGTAAATAAGATTATTTTTTCCAAATGAGATTTCTCTTTTTCGCACACATTGTCTTAATCCTTAGTATCGAATGAGAATTTTTTCTCTTAAGGTTTCTACCTGGTCTCTGAAGCGAACCAACCAGTTCGAAACAGCTGTCAGGCCCGTGAAACATGCACTAATAAAAGGCGACCCTTGACACTTTTCAACCAATTAGAAGTATTTATATTACAATTATCTGTCAAGTGATATTGTGCATTCTTCTCATCTGTTCTTTGTCAGCAAGCATGTAACTATCATACTAATATCGTACAGTAGGAATATATATTACCTGCTTATCAATTGTTCTTTATACATTGCATTGATATACTACAGAAAGTGAAAGTAAAGAGACGAAAAAATTTCATGTAAAATGATATAAAAGTCACTCATGATTTAAAATTCTAGTGATTTGACTTCTGTTCTCTTGTAAACAAGATATTGCTTGTAAAGGCTATTGTTTATATGAGTCAGGTATATGAGACTGAAATACTTCTCTTTGTCCATAAATTCATCTGTATATTTATTACATAATATCATTTGTCAGAACTTTGATTTTTATACTTGTATATTAAAAATATGTTCTAAAATTTGTGTAATATTTGTTTTAGAAGGTAGAATTTCAAGTTGAGTTTTACTTATTTCAATTCAATCCTATCCTCCTGTCCCTCTCGTCCGTCCTATGACGAGTTGAGAGGGATAGGACAGTCCCCTCCTAATGAGGGGTTACTGGCGTATTAATGCAGCCAGTTCGCCACTCCTCTGCTGCATCCCCTAAGGGCGATATTCATGATTGTAATCTGTGTATGTGTTCACGGGGCCGGTTTGCCTGCTTGCGGGATGAAAACCCCCAGATGAACTGTGGAAAAAAAACCCTGCTATCCACGCCCAAGACCGGCTAACTTTGCTATGGCTGAGGAAAATCCTTACGTTGTCCACGGGAATCGAACCCAGGACACTCCTTCACAAGGCATATGACTGCGAAGCATATAGCCACTAGGCTAACCGCGCGGACTTCCATTCAATAGATTTACAAAAAAAAAAAAAAGCTCAATCCTCAAAGTTAAGAATTTGCTGGATTCTGTTCTTAATATCTTCCTAATAATTACATAGGCAAAGCGATATTAGATCCAACATTATTTCAAAGCCGAATGTTTGTAGAAATTATGACAGCTTCGCAAAATTGACCTGCGAGCTTACGAGAATACAATCCTCGGCGTCAGAGTTACCTTAGCTTGCACTACGTAAATGATATTAGCGCTGCCCAAGCGTCCATATATATTCGGCTTTTATTAGTGCATTTGATAAAGGTTTCACTGTTCTGAAAGCTGTTTCGAACTAGTTGGTTCTCTTTAGAAACCAGGCAGAAACCTTAAAAGAGCGAAAATTCTCATTCAATACTAAGGAATTCAAATATAAGTAAAATGCATTTTTCGTAAGTGAACTCTCGGTCAGTGTGTAAAAATAATTACTATGAAAAGAGCTATACGGCTTCATTTCAGCGATGTAAAGTCCTTAGTATTGAATGACAAATTTCGCTCTCTTAAGGTTTCTACCTGGTCTCTGAAGAGAACCAAGCAGTTCGAAATAACTGTCAGGCCAGTGAAACCTTAAAAAAAAAGGCACTAATAAAAGGTAAATATATGGACGCTTGGACAGCGCTCGTGTGTTTTAAGTAGTGCAAGCTAAGGCAACTCCGATGCCGAGGGTTGTATTCTCGTAAGCTTTCAGATCAGTTTACGAAACTTTCTTGGTTTCTACAAACATTCGGGTTTGAAGAAACTTTGCCAGTGTAATTTTACATCATCGAAATGAAACCGTATGGCTCATTTTTTAGTAATTATCTTCCTAAAGATAATTACTAAAAATGGCATAAATATAATATTTTATATTTATGGCATTTTTGATTACTGCTTTTTTCAGTGCTTTAAAATATTTGTTGATTATAACTGGGTGACATATTTTTGCACTATCCGCTACCCACTAGAGTTAAATTTTAACAATGACACTTGGTGATTCATCGGAGCGATGTAGGCGACAATATCGAAAAATTTTTCTCGTACTTCTGTTTTATTCTTCTTGGGCTAAAAATTACATAGTTGTTATATGCGTCCTGTGACAAGCGTATGCTTGCGCCACACATGCAAAACGGAAGGCGACAATGTTCTTCCTAACCAATTTGCAGATTTTGAAAGCTGTCACAGTCTATTAGTAGTAGATTGATATTCGTGGCATGATTGCCACGGATATCAGTCGTGGTAGATTGATATTCGTGTCTTCTTCCAATTTTGATGCCATTTGCATAATGATCGGAAAAGGCGTTCTGTGAAATATCGTTTCCATTCGTATGTATTTAACGGAAGAACAGGTAGTCAAAGAACCTCAAATTGGCAAACATCTTCGACGCCAAAATTGCTTTAAAAAAAATAAAATAAAATATATATATATATATATATATATATATATATATATATATATATATATATATATATATATATATATATATATATATATATATATATATTATCTATGCATGAAAGGGTGTTTTAAGCAACTTTTCTAGTTACCAGTATTTCCAAAATAATAATAAATAAATAAACAGTAGTAGTAGTAGCGAAGGCGAAGTAGAATATAGAAATATTATGAGCTATTAATTTTATTATTTACTTTATCAATGATGCCAAGCCATTCCGGTATGGCTGCATTTACTTTTAAGTGTATGCCTGGGTGAGAGGACATGATTACATGTATGTTTAAAACATATTCAAAATAATTACATACATTTTAAGTATCATGCGAAGGCATTGTCCTCGCGGTTAGCCTAGTGGCTGTGCGCTTCGCAACCATATGCCTGGGGGAGGAGCGTCCTAGGTTTTCGATTCTTTCGGTGACGTGAGGAACTGAAGGATCTTCTTCAGCCATGGCCAAATTAGCCGGTATTCGGGTGGACACTAGGGCTTTTCCCCCAGTTTATTCTGGAGTTTTTCATCCCCAAAAGGCAAACCGTCCTTGAGAATTCATTACTACAGGACATAGGATACGCCGGAGAGTAGGGCTGACCACCTTATCCTGTGAACGGTTTGAAGTCAGATGATTAATAACCCCTTGACACCGCAAAGGAAAAGAGGGTAAAAGAGAAGATAAGATATGCGAAGACATTTAAAATAAAATCATTTGTTAGTTCATTTTTTATCTTTCACTGGATAATCTAAAAATTATTTTAATCCAAATATTTCAGATTTAAAAAGAAGGCAGATTGTATAAAATCCAACGTATAATCTAAGACGTTTGAATTTATACCTGCATTTAAATACAGTATATAATATAATCATACGTTTGTTTCATTAACTGAAGAAATAAACGAAGACAAAATACAAATTAGGAAAATTAGTTAACAATTTTGTTTTGTATGATAAAGAGTTGTTATGTGCGTCCTGTGACAAGCGTATGCTTGCACCACACATGCAAAACGGAAGACGACAATGTTCTTCCAACTAGATGCAACTTAAAAATACACACACACACACTTGCTAAGCAGTGTCAGATTTTTTTTCTTTTTTGTAACAGGCATATACCAAACACATCAATCGGAAATAGGGAACAATCAATAGTCTCTATCGATTTTTCTGAATCCAAAATGTTATTACCACAAAGTAGTAAGAATGAGAGCTGACGTCATCAGAATGATAAACGTTTTGCAATGCCTTCGCTGCAGTGGTGAAATATCTTGGGAGAAAACTAATCCTGATGGAACAGTGCGCAGATTTCTATCGCTGCAATTCCAGATCTTCAAACTATAGCATGAGGATCAGTCATTTCAAAAAGTGTTTTTTTTGTTCAAATGAATGATTTTCTTCAGGCAAACAGTTTTATTTATTCAGCCTTTTCAGTCATCGAATTAATATCTTCATTTCTTTGTTTTGTGGGATGTAAAAGATGATGATTTCTAAAATGATCAAATATAAAGAAAACGTGGAGCTGATCATATAGGCATTTAATAGCGTTTGTTCTAAGATGCAGATATAATAAGACAACGACTAATGATGAACTGTTACATTGATAAAGAAATGGAACTTTAATGAGAAATCTGCATTTTCTGCGGAATATATCACTTTAATATACTAGAAGACTGTATATATATATATATATATATATATATATATATATATAGGTCCTTTCATAATGAAGTCGGACGGAACCGTTTGTTACAAACATTAAAACTCCTCTATTTGTAGGGTTTGTATTAGCGAAAAATGTCTGCATCAAGCAGAGCGAGCAATATACCATCAGTTATAACACGGCTCCTGAAAGACGATTTTTGACTCTGCCTCCAAAACGTTTTATAAAAAAGATTGGAAAAGTTTTACTTATAAAAACGAATTCTCCGTTAATGATTGTATTTGTATTTTGTTTTGGTAAGTAAAACACGAGTGACTGGTTACTATTGGAAGCACTTCAATTATCGATTAGGTTTTTTCTGGTTTCGTTCTTGCATTAGATTTGGCAATCATACTTTACATGAAATAGTTATGCAAACGAAAAACGAAAAAGCAATTCATGTCCAGGCTTCAGTGGTTCGAAGACATGCCTCACTTGTCAATGACAAGGGAGGCATGTATTCGAACTAAATTTGGCAACATAAGGAAGACACCCGTGTAGATATTTTCTGGAAAAATTACTTAGTGGTATATGGAAAAAATAATTTAATAACAAAAGTAAATATTTATATGCCAACATTTCGTTAGATCAGTTAGCACTGTCTTAGCTCGAAATGAACATTCAACAAAGAAGAAAAATTAATTGTCTTCTGGAACAAGGATAATCACAAGCATGAAGCTGGATTCGAGAGTTGCGCTCTCTACTAATGGGAAGATAAGGCGATTCATCACCTTATCTTTTGTTTGAATTATTTTTTCTATATTTTTGATGGTATAAGCCTAATGATATCAAGCAACATGCAGCTAGCTTAAGTCTTAAGTCCTATACTACAAAAATTAATAAATAAAATATTTAAAACAGGACAGATACCAAGTATTCTAAATACCGCCATAATCACGCCCATATACAAACATGGAAAAAGAAATTTAATAAGCAATTACAGACTCATAGCAACATTACCAATTATCAATCAAATTATGGAGCTGATCAACACGACGCAAATGATTACGTCGGAGGCAGAATCGGACGATGAACTGAACAGAGAAAAAAAAAATACCGGTGAGTCTTATAATTACAGTTCCGTAACTTTATTACTGGAAAAAGGTTTAGAGATTAGTAGACCTTGTCTAACAACTCCTTGATAAACAGAATAAACAAATAACAGAAAACATTAGCGAATATGAAGAGTTTCTTAAATTTAATAATTCAAAAGTCGGAGAACTCTTACAAACGGTAAAAGACATTAATACCAGCATTAACGCACTAACTGACAGGCAACACAAATTGATAAAAGACATACTGGAACTCCATCAAGAATTTAATTCGCTAAAACTACAATATGAAGTTTAAAACCAGCAACAACATAAAGAAGACCTTGTCATAAACAGTCTTCCAGAAACTGAATCCACAGAAAATCTCCATACAATTCAAATTGACATCCCCTTACAGCATAACGATATGCAGACCATAAATCTGATTTCCAGGAAAAACAAAACACAAGGCTTGCAACGACCAGCACCAGTCATAATTCGTCTAAAAAGCAAGGCTACAAGAGACAATCTCATAAAAACCAGCAGACTGAAAAAACCAGTTGTCAAGGATTTAAATGCATCGCAAGACAATTCGCCAATCTTTCTATCTGAGTATTTAACACCTTTCAATCAGAATTTTTTGAACAAAGCAAGAAAATCAAAAACAGAAAAAAGCATCAATTTTTGTGGATCAAAGATGGCAAAATACTCTTGAGAAAGTCAGAGACTTCAAAGTCTATACAAATAAAAAAACTCGGAAGATATAGATGAGTTGCCAGAATGAAACAAAAGACTCCAACTTAGTTCAAAAAGAAGATCTCAACAGAACAAAAATGAATGTGAACCATCAGATAGATGTAATTACACCAGAATACATCAGTAATTGTACTTTCGAATCGCTTGATGCATGGAAACAACACACAGTACAAGCGAGAGGTCTCTCAATCTTGCATATTAACATCAAAAGCATCAGAAAACATTAGTTATTGTTACAGGCTTATCTGAGGAATTACATTGATATTATTGATATACTGATTCTAACAGAAGCATCCATAACTAATGATGAAGCGACTGCTTTCCAAATTCCAGGCTTCCAACAGCATAGATCATGCCGCCAAACAAAAAGAGGAGTGGAATATTAATATTTATCAAATACAAATGAATAGCAAAAGAAACGGCTTATCAGTTTGAGCATGTTGAAACCCTTTGCCTCGAAATCACTAATACCAGCAATAGATAGCATCCCATAATACTAAATGCTATTTCAGGCCCCCGAATCTAAACATGATAAAATTCTTGCACGAACTCAATTGCTGGCTTTCAAGCCAAGAAATATGCTCAACCGAACACCTAATGATAATTGGCGACATAAATATAAATATTGCAAACGAAAACCAGAACACCACTGTACCATACTTAGACACGCTATCCATGTATAATCTAATACCAACAATAACATCATGTACTAGAGAAGAAATATTCAGAAATACTATCACTGCCTCCTATCTAAGATAAGGCGATTCATCATCTTATCTTTTGTTTGAATTATTTTTTCAATATTTTTGACCTAAGTTCATATAAACGTCGAAGCACCACGAAACAGTTAAACTGCATCTGTCATAAAGTGCAAAGTAGCAGACCATTACTTCACAGCTCTAAACCTGCACACAAAGATAATATCCATGCAATGTCCAACAGAAGAAAAGCGAAAGAAAACAATAATAGACGAAGCAATAGTCAACCACGAAATACGAAATACACACTGGGAACACCTGGTATTAGATTCAGCAGATATCTTATACAACAACATTAAACTCACACTGAAGTAAGTATATAAGAAAGCCGCAAAGAAAGTAATAATTCGTTCAAACACAAAACAAAATCCTTGAATAACACAAACCTTAATCCTAGAAATACACAGAAAGGACGCTTTATGGAAAGAATTAAAGCGATATCCAAATAACACAGCTTTAAAAACTGAATATAAGATAACAAGGAATCGCCTTACAACACAAATCAGAAATGCAAAAAGAATTTACTACAGAGGCAAACTAACCGCTGCACAAAACAACATGAAACAAACCTGGCATCTGATTAATGAGATTCTAGATTGTGTTCCCAACACCACCGGCTCCGAAACCATAAAACACAGCTTCATGAAAGACGCAAAACCTATCCGACAACTAGCAAATGACTTTAACCAATACTTTGCAGACTCCATCCAAGAACTGCACAGAAATATTCCCCCAATCACAAAACGTGACCTTCCACTTGGACCACAATCAAAACAGACATTACGGTTCCCAACCATAAAAGAAGCAGAACTTCTCTCTGCAATACATCAAATCAAACCAACAAAGGCCCAGGAATTGATGGTATAAGCCTAAGGATATCAAGAAACATGCAACTAGCTTAAGTCCTATCCTACAAAAATTAATAAATAAAATATTTAAAACAGCACGGATACCAATTATTCTAAATACAGCCATAATCACACCCATATACAAACATGGAAAAAGAAATTTAATCAGCAATTACAAACTCATAGCAACATTACCAATTATCAATCAAATTATGGAGCTGATCATACTGAAGAAACTCACAGCATACACAGAGACCTCTCATATAATCCCCAAAACACAATATAGGTTTCAGAAAAATAAGGGAATGATATCTCTCTTGGAAGACTTTAGAGGCGTAATTAATAGCGCCTTAGACAATAATATAGAAAGCATATCACACGTATTGGGTCAAACAAATATGCAACATGGCATAAATCTGACCACAGACTGGCTCATGAAAAACTCCATACACCTAAACTCAGAAAAGACAAAATTAATGATATTCAGAAATCCACTGACTCGACCCAGTTGATAACAAATATATAACCATCCAACATCCACTTTCCAAAATAAAAAAAACACACAGAACATCAAAACCACTACAATCACTCAGTTTGAAACGATACTATACCTTGGAATTTACTTCGATGCAGATATGAACTGGAATAGCCACATAAACCATCTACACAACAAACTCCGAACAATAACCGGTAAACTCTACTTGTTAAAAGACATAGTTCCCACACACCTAAAAACACTAACATACATAGCACTATGCAAAATATACTAAGACACGCTATAACAACGTATGCTTTCAGTGCACCCTACAAACTAAATAGATTAATGTCGCTACAGTACAAAATGATAAAACTGATCTGTTAGGAACAAAGAGACAATAACGACTTTATATACACTGCAATGTCAGAACACAAAATACTATCAGGAAATCATTTATGGCCATATTCAGCTTTGCTAAAACATTATTTCGATGCCAACTACAGGACAGTGAGAAATACATACCGTATAACAAGACCTCAGACAACGAATTATATCACATATAAATACAATAATCACTATGGAAAGGCTATGCGAAACTTCTACATCCCAGATATGATAAACTAATTACCTTTTGAATACAGAAATCTAACAAACTGCAATAGCCTGAAAAGAGCTCTTTTCAGGTTATTGCAGTTTTTTTTTTTTTTGACATTAAAATCACAATGACAAATGACATTAAAAATCTTCAGAATGTTTAAGCAGATACCATCATGAAAATAAATTAAGAATTCCACCAGAAGATAATTTTACAATTTTGCTAGAATGATCTACTATGCATAAAACAGTATTGCAGTACGTTGTTTGATTTAGTCGAAAAGTGCAGTAAAATATCTACTGACCCAGAAACGTATGAACTATTTCATAATTTAAATAATATACGGGTATAGTTTAGTAATTTTTCAGAGTGTTTAGATTTCTTTGAGATTCTTGTCTAGGGCGCAGGAAAAAATCATTTCTAAGGACTTTTCAACTGAAGGTGAGGTAGTTGTAATTTGATTCGGGGATGGCAGGGATTTTCGTACCTGAAATTCTGGTTAGATATTGCTAAAACTGAAGAGGCCCGCTGGATATCGCATGGAACAGGCTCATTTATTAAGTTAATTTATTGAGTATATTAAGTAAGTAAGTAATAAATAGCAATTCCTTGTCCCAAATCGAATCATCTCTTCACGTTTGAGATAAAATGTTTTTTAACTATTTCTCAGCCATAATTTTGAAAATCATCATCTTAATTTTCATCGTTATAATCATCATTTGTTAACACTCTCATGTGGGTCCATATTGTACTCTCTTTGTTGAAATCAGAACTATTAGAATAAGTCGAAAAGTACCTTATTCATTCAGTTTACTATGAGTATTATTTGCATGTATTATCTGGTTGGATTTCTGTGTCCTACGCGATGTAAATTCCTTCAGTCTCCGTGTAAGACAGGATTACCTTCAGATGAAATATATCTTATAAGGATTCTTCGAATCCCAGATAGAATATGAACCCATGACTTTCCAGCCAAAGGGTGTTGTCGATACACTTTGTAGACTGTATCAGTAGTTCAGTCCACATCGTGAAGATTATGAAAGTAGAAATATCATATGTTTTTGATACTCTTCAGATATGATTACTTCTATTTTTCTCACTTTCTTAGTTCCACTCTTTCGTTGCTCTAACGCTTTAAGAAATTTTAGGACCTTCTTGTCATGGTGAGATTATTTTATAAGTGCAAGTTTCAATTTCTGAGTTTGGGTAAAATATGCATAAAATTATATTTTTTTCTAATGGATATAGCAACGAGGTTTCATATTAGCATTTTGCTAATATGAAATACGAATCCCCTTCCAGTGTGAGTGATTCTATGTAATAATTATAATAGGAAAGTTTATCTCCTTGTCGGAATTAAATCAGAAACTTAGTGTTCTTAATATCTGTACTTTTCAGAATTGTTTCTAGCTGAATTTATCCCTTCCTGTGGGCCACACTATACCATAAGAAATATTGCAAAGACACAAAGATACTAATCAAATAAAATTGATGTTTCTAATTGAAAGAAAGTGTTGTAATCAGGATATACAGAAATGATTCTCATTTCACAAACAGAATGATTGTTTATTCTGTTTGGGGAATGAGAAATTCAAATACAGTAGGTCATTTGGGAATATCTTAATGTAAAACGAACATCAATGAAAAATCGTAGTTATATCCACCCTCGCAGTAACACTGCGTAGGTGACTATTCTCAACAATTGGGTTCAAGAATAATTTTTCAGCATTTTAGAACAAAACACTGTTTTTTTTTTTCTTTTTGAAGGAAAAGTTATTCTTATAGCCCCAAATGCGAGAAAGAAACAACCAAGAAAGAAACAAAAAACTATTACGTACAACTGCATTTATCAAAACGGTAATTAAGTTAAAGTTTACTTCATCAAATCACTTTTAAGGCTAGAAGTGGCACAAAAATTTGGCATGTTCGATCTCTAGAGGAGGATTTCAGGATCGTGAAATATTTTGCCCAAGGATGCTATTAATACTGAGCGTCTGTGATCTAACAGACTGTTGTATATGGAGTTAGTATTACAACACCCGGTGGATTTTACTTTCATGGAAAGAAACAAAACTGGTTCAACAGAAATGCAATGAAATAACGAAGCGCAGATGATTTTAGTTAGTGCTGTTCAAAAGAAGAATGCTCACTTGCTCTGAACGAGAAAGAGCACCTTCCAAAGTATATACGTATATACTTTTTGATTTGATTTTTTATGCCGCAAAGAAATTACAGGTCATACTGCACCAGGCCCAGCAGTGTATATGGTAATTGATTAGTAGGGCAAACATCCATGCTCTTGGTGAGATTCAAACCCGTAGCCTCTTGGCTGGAGAGCGGACACGCTAACCACACGGCCAACACATATACTTACTTCTTGAAGTAAGTATATAAGTAACTTAAGAAGTATCATACTTACTTCAAAATCTTACGCAGCTAGTTCCGTTCCGATTATTATTATAAACTATTTTCAGCAGAAATCTGAAATTATATGAGAAGTATCTAATAAAACAAAGTAGCAAGCAAGATATGACTGAGTACCATTTGCATGATCCTTTATCTGAAGAGTGATTTGAAATTGTATGAATTTTGATTTTAGCTCCTCTCGATGAATCTACAAAAGAAAACAGCCTTTCTCAAGTGATAGTTTTCTTTAGGCGAATGTCGAATTACCATTGAAATTACTGACTAAAGTTAGGAGAAAAAAAATTGAAGTTAAGTGTTTTCAATTATAAATGGCGTTACTCTGACAGGACATTATTTCCCATAGTTGCAGATTACATTGTACTATCCACCTCAAAGTTTACTTGTTAAAGTACCTTGCTCGAATATGTAAAAGAATAATGGATAGTGTTGATATAATGTCTTTTCAGCCATGTAACAGTTGGAACAATAAAGACATAAGGATAAAATCTTTCCAATATATCGTCTTACCATTGAATCATCCATCAAAAGTTCCATTTACTAGAGTGCATCAATTTGGACGTGCCGAAGGTAATGTGATAGTGATAACTCTTTAACGCGTCATTTTTGCAGCACAAAAGAATTTTCCAAGAGATTTTAAGGAACTCTGGTTATAGGCTGAAAACGAACATCGGAACTCACAGAAAAAAAAAATCACGTAAAACATTTTAGAATATGTTACGTCTCCCTAATCAAAGACAATTAAATAATTCAATGCTTGCATTTATTCTTCTTCTTATTATTATTATAAATATTCCATTTTAATTATTTTTAATACTGAACAACCAGTAGGTTATAATTTGTGACTCGTAGTTAATTCCAAGAGTTTAAATTTGTATACCTTCAGATAACGATCTCACTGGAATGTTTTTAAGATTGTAAGAAATACATTTGAATCTTAATCGGTCTTTCTCATTCTGTTACGACAGTTATCTACCAAAGTACCCTTATTTTCCAAGACTCTATCTGGAAAAACTGGTTAGTCTAATGTCTAATGGAATATTTTCTGTTTGTAAATTGGATATATATTTCGATAGTTTACAGTTACATTTATTTCATTTACTTTTTTATTCACTTTAGTGACATGATACTGAAGTTCACGTTAGCTTAACGTGAACTTCAGTATCGGCCTCTCTGAGACTACCAGTTTGCTTATTGGAGGCTTGAACTGGCTTTAAATGTATTCACTATTCGCAGGATTATCTTAAAAAGCCACGATTGTAAATATTCTGGAGATTTAGAACATCTAACATTTTTTATTTATTATCAGGACTTGGCATAAAGGAATATAGAAAATATACATATGATTTTTAAACAAGCCTTATGTTATCCGTAGACGTTGAATTAACTTGGAAGATACTTTTCAACAGAAAATTACTTTGAACTCTCAGCTTCCTATATTTTTTAAAACTTTGCTTCAAAGCCACTTTAAGAAATCGGTAACATAAAAATACAAGTTGCAGTTTCATCTAATATGCAAGAAATGTATTAATTTTTCTTTTTATGTTAGATAATTTTATTTTTATGAAATTGTCGTACAAAATACTTTTATTAAAAATTCTCCGAAAGATGTTTTAGTTTATTATTTTATTATTTTACATCTGAATCAGTGATGCAGTGGCAATGCATATTACAAAAATAGGTTGCGGGTGGAATAAGTTGTCTGTTCACTTAACATACAAGAATCAATGTTTATCTCCGTATATACCACATTATCTTGGCACAGAGATTACATTCTTTTTCTTGCTTACCAGTTGACATTTTGAGGAGGTAATTTGAATAAATGAACCGGAAATGTTTACGATTCTTCTTTCTAAGAAGTATAAAGTTGAAATGTTCATTTTTTGCAGATGAATACCGCAGAATAAGGATACAAATAGTGTTTTAATGAGATGTAAATTCATATCTCTATAATCTGTTATAAATTATTCGTAATATATAGTATATATGATATTGGTTGAAATGATAATGCGACGGGAATATTTTCCTATAATTTCTCTGCCTTAAACTTTCTTTTGATCGAGACTAACAAATCTGGGATAGAAATGAAGTGAATCATTTCCCTTTTGAAGATCAATAGAAGCTTCGTATTTTTCTGTTTTTAAATTTATATTTATTTAGAGACAAGCATATATGTTATCTTCTTTTCTGGAGATAAAATATCCATAATTAACTAATTTTACAGACAATATCATGCCACTCGTCAAGAAAATAGATAATTTCTACTACTTGATTGATACTTTGAATTCTGAACCCACTGTTTATATTAATTATGAAGAAAATAATCAGCGGGGCATTTATGTAAATGATGTCTATTCAGCAAAAGAAATAAGAAGAGCATCATGATTATCCCATTGGTAAGAGGATATTATTCATCGTAAGACTATTATGTTTAGATTATATTTTCGAATGGTGAGTGATCACTTCCCATTTCAAATCTTCGATAGCGATATCTTCGCTATCAATGCTTTTTGTACCATGTACATTTTTGTACTTTTTGTAGCATGGATAAATGTTTATCCCACTGATTTTCCAAGAGCTAAATGGATTTTAATGAGCATACGTAAAATTTACCAACTCATCTTTTTATTGATCTTTTTATATTAATCTAATATATTTTATATATTAGATGAAGAGTGATTATGTCCTTTCACATCGTTCACTCGCTCAAGGCGTTCACTCAGATTTAGCTGCTATTCCTTACATTTCACTTAAAATCATTAATTTCAGCCTGCACATAGAGCTTCATCCTCTCTCTCTCTCTCTCTGTCTGTCTCTCTGCCTTTCCACTCCTTATGTCATCAATCATACCCTGCTACTACAAACCTATTGTTCGAAAGGGTGTTCTAAACCACCCAGCAGCGTATATTTCTATATCTGAAAGAATATATCACATAGAACCCGATTATTTCTTATGAAGAGGGTGAACTTACAAATATGAATAGCCACCAGTTTACGCATAAAATAGGGAAAAGCGCTTTAACTAATGTATATTGCAAACCAAAGTACAGCTCTCCCACATCGCAGCTATACAAAATGTGATCAAACGTTTTACTATTGCCCTGTGAGATAATTCTAGTGATTTTTATCTACAGTAGTAAATCTTAATTTAGCTGTAAGTAGATTTAAGAAAAGTTTGGATCGCTCGGTGTATGTACTGTAGAAACTGCTGAATTGCTTGGTAGGTAGGTAGAAACTACTGAAACATTCGAATTTATGTCGGAGTTGCTTCTTTCGCTATTACAATTGCGTAGAGTGTTCCTGTGAGCTTAGTCCTGTGTGATCAAACCTTCTTCCAAAAATAGCATACTTTGAAATACAGCTTATGATCATCAAGTTTTGCTTTAAAATGAAAACAAAAAGTGTCCCAAAGAAATTTAAGTTATTAAAAGATCCTTTCAGAAAGAAAATTACGATTAAATCTCAAATATCGTATTTACTTTCCAAAATCAAAGTGAAGAAAACAGTTTTTCATAACTCTCAACGTTCGAAACGAAAATTTTTATTACGAGTTCTTTCCCATGAATGAAACAGTGAACCAGGATTTCTATTCGGATAAAATATGGCGTTTGGCTGAGTCAACCAAACTTTTAGGAGGAGGTTCGAGTATTATGTTTTGTGTAATGAAAGAGTGGATCTGTGTTTTGTATCAGAAAATTTTGTGTCTTGAGGAAAACATCCTTCCTCCTCCAGATGAGATAAATTAATTATTTTCAGTCGAAAAAGCTATCATAAAGGCTTTTTTTCTCTTTCCAGACGTGATCTAAACCATGATCTTTCCATCAAAAAGGAATCATCGATGCGAATTGAGCAATGGTAGTGTCCATCATCTGGACGATATGAAAGCGACATCAGTCCGAAAATAGCTCACTAAAGATTAGTTCATCTCAAAGACCATATTGCTTCTTAGTTTGTTTTTCTATGCAACATTACTGGCCAACCATCCCCCCCCACACACACACACCGGTATTATTCTCACCCTCCTCGTTCCATAGAGCTAACCCCGTATACTTCCAATAAATATGAATATAATGCTAATGATTAGTAATAGAAATAATCTCTCTCTCTCTCTCTCTTTTTCTCTCTTTTATTAAAATATCAGTTATCCTTTAATAGAGTATCTGATATTTTCACAGCATCAGTTGCGATAAAAGTTGACACCAATCCTTTTATTAAAATTCAACCAATATTAACGTACTTTCTCCAGACACACAGTAACAAATTTGTTCACTTTCGGAATTACATTCAATTAAGAAAACTATTGCTAGGCAAGCCATGAAGTTCAGAGAATCCAGTTCCAACAAGGATTTTGAGAGGTTTCTTTGTTACCTAGTTTCAACAACCCTTTGTTGTTTAGGTTACCTTATAATATCTAAATAAGTATTTATTTATTTATTGAATGGTCGCTGAATATTCTGAATAGTGTACTGTTTAGATATGGAACTTGGTTTTATGGAATTACATTATTATTAGTTTTATTTTCAAGAACATTTTCTGTCAGTTCAATGCTGAAGTAATATTTCAAGTGGACACCTGAAATATTGACATCTGCGCGTAACTAGACATGTTTAAATTGCTCACGTATGACTGTGGACTTCAGGCTCCTGACAACTGAACTTGAACAAGATGTCATCCCTTTTGTCTTTCAGAAGGAAAGTTCAAATGATACAGAATATTGTATGATGAAAATCATATTTGCATTTACTCAATAGCTTCGAAAGAAAGAACGTTGTAAACGTAGTTTACAACGTTCAACATATTTCTAAAATGTGTGTGTGCCTTCTCGAGAGATTGTCGTTTATTCCTTGCTTGGCTAAGGTTATTCAAACCAAAAGTCTTATTCAAATCGAGGTGACGTAAATCAAAATAATTGCCAGTTACGTTTCGAGGAAATCAAGTAATAAATTTGAATGTATTTCGAGAGGGAAGTGATATTTGAAGAAAGTTTATACGGAATAATATATTATCAAGTGGATGCAACTTGACAGTCAAAAGCTACAGAACGCCTACTAGGATTCAGAAGTAATGAGAAGGAGGATGAGCAGTTAAAGTGGGGAGAATCTATAACTTAGAATACCTCAAAATCTTTTTACATATAATATATATAGATAAAAATAGACTCTTGTTTGTTTTTGTTCTTTATGCTCAGTTTCCACTAAAGTCCATTCTACAAGAAAGGCATACCTCTCATGTCTAAAGAGAGAGAAAGAGACTGCTCATAATAATTATATTTAAAAGTACAGCTTCTTTAGTTCAACCAGTTTCGAAGGTAATCTTTGGTTCGGAAAAAAGCGGGTTCGAATCGTCCAGGATGAGAACATTTGTCAGAAATTGATTGAGGTTTAGATATCTCGTCTCATATGGAAGTGAGAGGATTTTCCATTCTGAAATGGAGAAGATTTCAACACTCAATAAAAAAAAAAAAAAACAGACAACAAATACATACAGTTGACAACCATAATCCACTGAAAAGGATTACCCATTTCATTAGAGTGTTAGGTAAGTTTCCAAGAAGCCAAGTAATTTGGCTGAGACAAGTTATTGAGCCTAACACACAAGGGAAAATATGAATTTTAAAGGACCTGATTACGAAATAAGATGTGGATGTTTATTTCATCATTTGTTTATATATTTTTCTATTAGCGAGTAATTTTCCTTATCTTTTCAAAAATCAGGCAACATTTCTGCGTAATATTCCTTGTATTAATTTTAATATAATAATCCTTTTAGTTCAATTACATATTTATCGAACGCTTGTGAGCATTCGAAGAGGATTGCACAAGTTCCCGATTGTTTTGAAACTATCTGTGTATTCTAAAGTTAGTCTTTGTATGTGTCAGAATTATTAACTTTAAAAATCTTATATTTTCGTTCGGAGCTCTTTTGAGTTTTCTTCAGTGACGAATCATCATCAGCTGAAGATTTTTCTACAGGAAACGAGAGGATACGAAAACACATTTCAAAGACACAGCTGACAGAATTAATTATAGCCGAAGTAGATATGACGGTGAAGTCAGTGTACTGTGTCGATTAAGTGACATGTTAAAATCTGCCATATTATTCTTTACTAATAATCAATCAATATAGGTTTAGCTGAAGGAATTTTGTAGCATGAATGTCCGTATGTCAGAGGTTTCAAAAACGATTTGGTTGGAATGTCCGATGTTCGAACCTCGTCAATGACGCCAAGAACCTCCATCAGGACTTTCCTATTAAAACAGAGTGGGCTGATCTTATAGGGTGGTGTACGTTTTTTCTCCTGGAAAAAGCGAGATTTTTATCCCACAGAACAGCATGCGAGTACCGTGAACACAAACACATATCTAAAGACATAAAATTAGCTTTTTCTGCTTCAAGCAGAAAAATGGCAATCCAGCTACATTAATTGCTCAAAACTCCTGCTTAGGGTATATAGCCAATCTACGGATGGAAGAGAATTAGATAAAGGGATGAAGGATTTGCACTAAATAATAAACATAAAATGTTTATTATATCAGATGAAGATAAGTGACTTCATTTGTTATTTGTAAATAAGTGGCGTCATTTGTTAGTTGTAAATAAGTGACGTTGTTGTAGGGCGCAGGACGCAGGACATATATGGCGCAGAGGGTGAAGCTTGACGCTTTTCATATTCCCTGTTGTCTGTTTCGGGAGCAGTGATGGGAGAGATTTGTGAGCTATTTTAGCTCGCCCTGAGTGGGCAGAAGTGGTTATTCGTCGTTGGGTGTTAGGATGGCTTTCGGTCTTTTATGTTTCCAGTAGTCATTACCGTCATAGTTTCCGGCTTGTTGTATCAGTTGGTTTGGATGGGTAGATGTCTTCATAAAGAATTTTTCTGCTAGGGAGCGTAGTAGTGGAGAGATGTAGGGGATATTTATGTCCCGGTGGATCTGGGCGTTCCTGATGAACCACGGGGCGTCCAGAATCATTCGCAGGCATTTGTTCTGTAGTCTTTGTAGCTTGAGGATGTTTGTCTTGGAGGTATGGCTCCAGGCTGGGGAGGCGTATATGACTGTGGGACGGATCACTGTCTTGTACAGTAGTATTTTATTTGTTGAGCTTAGTTTGCTGTGTCTGTTGATCAAGGGGTATAGCTGGGCGATAACTTTTGAAGCTTTGGTGCATATGCTCTTGATGTGGCTGTTGAAGCATAATCGCTTATCGAGAAGTATTCCTAGGTATTTTGCTTCAGTTTTCCAGGGAATTTTAGAGTTGAACAGGGTGATGTCTCCTTTGGGGGATGCTCGTCTTCTTGTGAAGAGTATCGTTGTACTTTTCTGGGGGTTTAATTGTAGTCGCCAGTCTTTAAACCATTTTTCTAGATTCAGGATGGTGTCTTGTAGTTTTTTGGTGACGAGAAGTGGTTGACGAGATCTGGCTAGAATAGCCGTGTCATCAGCATAAAGGGCGATGGTGGATGTGAGAGGATTTTGAGGGATGTCTGCCATATAGATGTTGAACAGGATCGGGGCTAGCAGTGATCCTTGAGGAACTCCAGCGAGGATTTTCCGTTGGGTTGAGACTGTTTCATTGATTTTGACTTGCATCCTCCTGTTGGAGAGGTATGATTTGATCAGGTGTATCATGTTTAGTGGAAGGTTAGCGATGATAAGTTTGTAGAGGAGGCCTTGGTGCCAGATCTTATCGAAGGCCTTTGAGATGTCTAGGAAGACAGCTCCAGTGTGTTGATTCCAATTGAATCCTGTGGTGATGTATTCTACCAGTCTATGGATTTGATGGGTGGTGCTGTGATTTTGACGGAAGCCGAATTGTTCTTCTGGAATGATATTTAATTGGTTGACATGATCTTGGAGTCTGATGAGGATGATTTTCTCAGCTATTTTCCCTAAATTGGATAGCAGGCTGATGGGACGGTAATTTTCAGGTAGGTGTGGGTCTTTGCCTGGTTTGTGAATTGGGATGATGTCAGCTATTTTCCATGACTGGGGGAAGTGCTGCCATTTGAGGATGGAGTTTATGATGTTTGCCAGATGTGCTATGGCTTTGCGTGGTAGTGCCTTGATGACTTGGTTAGTGATGCCGTCAGGACCTGGGGCTTTTTTGATCTTGAGATGGTTGATGATGCCGATTATTTCGGTAGGTGAGGTAGGCATTATAGGACTTGGATTGACATCGGGACGATTTACTGTGAACCTGACTTTACGATGGATCTTGTATACGTGGCTGATGTTTAGGTTATCATATGCAGGACTGCATTGTTTCTCTAGGTTTCTTGCTATGGCTTCGGCTTTGTCAGCATCTGTGTATGCAAGGTGCTGTTCTGCTTGCAGAGGGGGGAGGGATTTGCGCTTGATCCTGAGGTTGTTTAGGAATTTCCATATAGAATGATCTGCTGTGGAGATGGAGGTGAGCTTGTTGTCCCATTGTTGGTTCCTGTGGTTCTGGAGAGCTTCTCGGACAGATTTGTTTAATCTGTTGAGGGCTGTTTTGTCCTGGGGAGCACGAGTGTTGTGATATCTTTTTCTTTGTCTGTTTTTTTCCCTTATTAAGTCCATGATTTCTTCCGGGAGACGATTTTGTTTGTGGGTAATCGTGGATACTGTGGCTGCTGTTATGGCTTTATTGATTTGATTGGTGAGGTTCTTTATTGCCGTGTCTATTTCTTCCTTGGCTTTTATATGGGGAACCGGACCAATGTGTTCTGGTAGCACTTTCTTGAGTTTCTCCCAGATGATGGAGGTTTGGGGGGGAGGTGACTGATCTTTGTTCCCTAAGTGAAGTAGGATTGGGTTGTGGTCTGATGATAATTCGTTCAGTGCTTGAATGCTGTGCTGGTATTTGATGTTGTGTAGAATGGCGATGTCTAGGATGTCGGCTGTGCCAGTTGGGCTGTGGTGGGTTGGTTCACTGGGTCCTGTTACGACAGCGTTGTTTAATCCTGTGTAGCTGAAGAGGATACGGCCATTTTTATTTGTGGTTCTGCTGTTCCAGGAGGGATGTTTGGAGTTTAAGTCCCCAGCGACGATGATGGATTCATTTGTGCCTAGTACAGCATCCAAGTCAGAAAATAGCAGGGTCTTAGCAGGGGAGTTGTAGGCGGCATAGATTTTAAGTCTTCCAGTTGAATTTGTGTGGACTTCGACACCGGTGAGTTCTAGGTTGGAGGTTGGGGGGGGTGAGTATTCCATTGTGCCTGATGCAGTTCCTGATAAATATGGCTGTACCACCACCTCTGTAGTCCAGTCGGTCGTTTCTATATAGTGTGTAGCCTCTCAGTTTTGGATTGTCTGCAGGTCTTAGATGAGTTTCATTAATTAGGATGACGTCAGGGTTGTATCTGTGAGAGAATTCTTGAAGTTCCAGAGTCTTGTTTTTTAGGCCATTGGCGTTCCAAGCGGCGATCTGTAGTGAGTCTGGCAGTAATCTAGTTTTATTCATTAACAAGCATTGATAATATGGTTTGAGTTTCTTTTAGAAATCTTTTTGTGGAGTTTGGTGAAGGGTTTGACTTACTGAAGTCTTGAAGCATGTTTGCCAATGAGGCTGTGATGACTGTTGTCATGTTTGGAAGAATTTGGTCCTGCTGGATATATTTGGATGAGCGGGCTACTTCGGCGTATGTCCTGCTTCGACGGTGGCTTTCCAGACTGTTGGTATTTTCCACTTGTGAGAGCTGGTATTTTGTTGTCTTTTGTTGGGTGTCAGGCAACTGGGGAGCCGTCAACTCAGGTACCTGTGGGCAGGGTTCAGAGATCTGTTTCCTTTTGTTGTCTGTTTTATTCTTAGGGTAGTGACTGCAGCCTCTGTAGTTTGCCGGGTGGGGGCCCCCGCAGTTCGCGCATTTGGCTGGTGAGGTCCTGGGTTTTGAGCAGGTTGCTGTGGGGTGGTTTTGCCCACATTTGAGGCATTTGTAGTCTGCTCTGCAGAGTTTCTGTGCGTGTCCGTACTTCTGACATCTGTAGCACTGGCCTGACGAGGCTCTTTTTCTTAGTGGTTCTGTTGTGATTTTCAGACCACAGATCGTTGTTAAGTTGTATATGTTCTTGTGTGTGTTAGGTATCTCAACGAGTACTAGGGGCATTGGACTCTTGTCAGCCCGTAGCATTCTGCTAACTTTGACAGGTGGGAGATCGTGGAGGCAGAGGTCTTCAGTAATTTCATCTGTGCAGATGTTTTCTGTTACTCCCCTGAGTACAACTTTTAGGTTTTTCTCCGACTTCAGTGAGTAAGTATGATATTTAATATTTGACTCGTCCATGGTTTTTGTGAGGAGTCTGTAGTCGCCTACTGTGGTAGGCTGGATTTTAACTCCGTCGTCTACGTTTTTTGCCCATGAATAGGCAATTTGGTGGTTTTGCATAATAGGCCTAAGGGCCGTCCAACGTTCTTTTTCCCGTAGAACAATTGGGGGAACTTTTTCGTTGTTGGGCGTGGGGAGGTCAGTGTTGGGGGTATCTTCTTCCATCCCCTCGTTTATCTGAGTCTCCGCTGTTTTACGTTTTTTCCGTGCATGGGTTTCTGTATCATGTTTTGGAGTGGGAGCAGAGATTATCAGGTTCATCTTCCCTTCTTCCCCTGATGTTGAGTTGTCCCCTTCTGTGGAGTCGTCTGTCGCTGAATATAGGTTTAGAAACCCTGGCCACTCTACCTCAAATTTCTTCAACAGTTTTTTGAGGAGGTCGAGCGCTAGCTTCTTATCCAACGATTGGATAAAGTCATCGGGACTTAAACTGGTCATGTTTGAAATATTCAAATATATGCTTATATGCTTACCTGAGCTGGATCTCAAGGATTTCCGTATAGCGTATAAACACAAAATATAACACACTAAAGGACTATCGCGAGACCGCAATCACTAATTAACAACACAATCATCAGCTACTTGTTTACCTTCGCTTTCCGCTTATATCAAAAATCTGAATCAACACTCCGAATTATTCATAACAACTATTTAAATCACTGATCACATATATAAACACTTGGCAACCGCCATTACGCACCCTGACGTTGTTGTTTTGAATGGAAAGGCAGATATATTAGTGTATAAGAAACCTTGTCGTGATTGGGGGGACACTTCTGACCAGAACAAGATCAAGATAAGATAAGGAATCGTGACCTAAATGTTTGTTGTTATCAGATAAAGATAAGCGACATCATTTGTTAGTTGTAAATAAGTGACTTTATGTGTTTGGAAATTTCTGGGAAATATATGTCTCTCTGTGATATCACTTAGTGTTTTGGTTTGCCTATGGAATTGTGGGCGATGTTTTTGAGATAAGATATCTTGGAATTTTCCAAGTGTGACACACATCCATCATTGTCATCATGTTTTGTCTTTGGTTGTCTATCGATGGGTGTACTAATTTTCCAATGCATTTTGGGGTATTTCTTTCCTGTTCAAGGGTGGGAATTCTTAGAGTAGAGTAGAGTCTAGTGGCGGCTGTGCTTTGAGCTTTTCTGAATAATTTAAATATATTATGATGTCACTCAAACATACACGTTTTTTCTTCTATAGATGGCTGTACTAATTTTCCAATACATTTTGGGATATTACTTTCATGTTAGAGGGTGGGTATTCTAAGAGTAGATTCGTGATGGCGGCTGTGTTTAGGCTTTTCTGAATAATTTAATTATATGGTTGTGTCCCTCAAACATACACTTTTTTTTTTGCTACGAAGTTTTCGTTATCAGTTGGAGGTGACATTACTAAAATATTATTGGCAAATGACAACCTCTTTTTCGAATTAACGTTATCTTGTTTACAAATATTTAGGTAATGGTGTTTTTTTTAGTTTATATGAAGAGAAAAAACAAAACAGTATTTTAAACATAAACGGAGACTTAAAAGGTTACAATAACTTTTTTGTTTATAATCTAGAAATTCTAATGATAATTTAAACTTACTGACGGTTTTCCAGAATGATTCTTCTTAAATCAAATAGATATTCCAAAATAGTTGAATTTTTATCCGCACCACACACACAAAAACACAATCTTGAATGAACGAAATTTCTGTAATAACCTGAAAAGCTATTTCACTTCTGTTCCTTAGATTTTCTGTCTGTTTGGTACACTGTTAATTCCTTAGCATTGGGTCATACGATGTTTCTGATGTGACTATATGTTTTTAGGATTCACATGATTCATTTTTTGGACACACATATCCTAAGTCGTGTGTTTTTCATGAGCAATATCCGACAGCGAGCGGTAACTTCAAATCGCGGTATTCACCTTTTTCATAACTCATATTCTCTCTTTGATGTTTTGCACGGTTTTATCAGTTCAGGGAAGTACGACTGTTTTTCTGATGTAAAATTCTTATGACACATATCCTAAAATTATTCATTTCTGATTAAGGATTTTATACAGCTATTGTTTTCAAGTAGATGACTTGTTTGTTTGTTTACATTTTGTGTAGCTAGGAAACTGGAATTTATTTCAAACGAATATTAGCTCTGTCATCTCTCTTATCCGGTCGCCAATTTTGTTGTTTGTAGGTGAGAAATCGTGTGTTTAGGTTGGATCTCTTCGTTCCCATGGGAAATTATTGCTGTACAAAATTAATGCTTACATTTATTTTTTTTTTAGAACCAATATTGACTATTCATTTTACCGGCAATTCCTTGTGCTCTTAACCTATTTCTGTAACTGAATTTTTTTTTCTTTAGCATTAGTAATTTTAAGTAACGGATGTGCATCAAATAAGCTTTTTAACTCGCCATAGCGTTTTCTTTCAGAAATTTCTTTTGCCAGCACAACAAATAAATAGTTATTTTTTATTATTTCAAATGAATATTAGCTCTGTAATATATACTTTATTTAATTTCTGTATGTTAGATTCAGTAAATACAATTTGTTAATAATATTACAGTCAAATATACGGTAACATAGAAATTGGACATCACGTGATGTGTTTAGTTTATTTTTTTGCCTTGTGGGTGATATCTAAAGATAAGAATCGTGACGTTATGTGTTTGGAAATTTCTGGGGAACATACGGCTATGGAACAGTGGGCGATGTTTTTGAGATAAGATATCCTGAAATTTTCCCAGGGTGATACACATCCGTCATTGTCGTCATGTTTTGTCTTTGGTTGTCTATTGATGGTGTACTAATTTTTGAATACATTTTAGGGTATTTCTTTCCTGTTAAAAGGTGGGAATTCTTAAAGTAGAGTCGTGATGGCGGCTGTGATTACGTTTTTCTGAATAATTTAATTATATACTGGAGTCCCTCAAACGCACACTTTTTTTTCCATAGCTCATCCGTATTTTATTCTATATTCATATTCTAATTCAAATAAATTTTTTATTCATAATTCATCCGCATATTTTGATTTATCTAAAATTAAGATCTTAAAGTTCAATAAATAAACAAATCGTGTGTGAATTCACAGCGATTTCAAAAGTGATCTTACTTAAACCTACATAACGCATCAACGACACTGATTGTTCTTTTAAGTTTACATATTCATTTCACAGATTTTGTTTACAATGGAATATGCAGAAATAGGAATTTACAGATATCACCAATGCAAATGGTGTTTTTCTTGCCGTAACATTTCTTTGATTGCGCATGTGTGCTTGCTTGATTTTGACTGCTTACCAGATGATTATGGCAATTTCCGCGTACACTAATAGTAGCAGTACTGCTATAAGAGCAAGTATCTGTCACTTTTGCGATGGTTCTTGATTTTCACCTGGAAAGAAAAAATACAGATAGCACGACCGCCACTAGACTCTACTCTACTCTAAGAATTCCCACCCTTTAACAGGAAAGAAATACCCCAAAATGTATTGGAAAATTAATACACCCATCTATAGACAACAAAAGACAAAACATGATGACAATGATGGATGAAGGGCTTTCTGTACCCTAATTATCATATGCTGTAAATCAGTCAATTTATTGGCTATGATTTATAATGCATTAACACACTTTGATATAACACATTTCATTCAGCTATCACGCCTATTTCATGGATTTGTCTTTCGAAAGGCAAAAAATCAATCAGACACACATACCTATAATTTTTTATAATATAATGTATATAATTTGTCGTATGTATTTTATCTCAGATTAGTTACTAAGCTAAGTTACAGTGGAAAGCGTTCCTTGCGATGAAACATTCGGAGATAAAAATGATATTTTCATATCTTTGAAGAAAAAGAAAAGCATGTGCTTTATTTTTTTAAAAAATTAAAAAAAAAACATCTTATTATCGTAGTATTATTATACATTATTTCTAAATTATCACAATAATACCAGTTATTTAAATTATTTAAATTAGTTTTGAAGCTTTTTAAAAATTGAAGCTTATTAGCTCTTTATATTTAAGTAACAATAATAGCAGTTCAAAGTAAAATAATTGCAATAATGACTGCACTTATTGAGGTAAATATTTCAATTCGCAAAGATTAAATAGTGGAATTATTAGAATTTATGAACAAAAAATAAATTTCTAATACTCTTGAAAATATACTAAACCAGATTTTATTTTCACATGAGCATGCATTTAATTGCTGGAACAATTGTATCTCGTTCAAGCGTGAATTAATATTGTGATGGTTACTTTAAATCTTCAAATAACGTTCGATTGCGATGGCGCTTGAATGTATAGGAGAGGCAGAAAAAGAAAATCGAATGTTTGCTATTCCAGTTTCATCATGATACATTTCTTATACAGAGTGGGAAAGTTGGTAGTGACAATATTTTGATGTGGGCGTGGTTTGCATGTAGGGGAAGAAGAGTGAAAATGCAGTGTTGCTTTCCCCACTAAAACTTATGCAATCGAGAAACGCAAACAAAAATCAACATTTAGAACAAAACTTTCATCAAAATCTTCAACTGTTTGTCAATAAAGATGTTCCTTTTCTAAAATTAAAAATAATTTTTCCGACGCCTAATTGCAAGTTCTTTTCATATAAAGCAGGTTGATTGATAACCTTGCAAATGAATAACTCGAAACAATTCTGAGATTTAATTTGCTGAACGGAGAAAATCTTCTCCACAAATATCCATTTCTGCAATATATTTGTATGAATGTACTTTTGCCGAAACCAAACGGATAGTTTGTTTTTGACAAATACTTAAAAAGATTAATTTTTCATTAATATAAGAAAAAGACGTTAGCAGAATTGCTTTTAGAAAAATTACTGGTTTAATTATGTTAACGATAATTTCTTTCTGCTTATTTCCCTTTTTTATGTCAGTTGCAACCCTGAGGTTGCAAAACAATGAACACATTGATGAAGGAAGAATTTGGAGGATAGAAGGAAATGGAAAGATTTGTAGAGGGACATGCGAGCCGTGTATAGGGTGAATATGTCTGTATAACACAATAATTTCTCTTTCTTTCTTTTTTTGTTTCTAAAACCCCAATTTGTAGCATATTTGGTTGAAAATCAGACGACTATGTTTCTCTTTCTAGTGAATTTCTTTTTTTTTTTCTCGGATGGAAAGAATGAAAGAGTATAAAAACAACTCACAGATCTCGTAAAAAAGATATCAGAAGACTTGTTCCTTCTTCCAGAAAGACACATGCTCAAGAGACGTTTTTCACTTATTGTCCATAAACCCAATAAAGCCTGACTTACTGAGGCGAGTTGATAGCGTCTCAGCTTTCTAAAATACTTTCTTTTGGATCACAATATGGCATGGATGATTGTGAATGCCCTTAGCTAGTTGAGACGAATTTTCACACCAAGTACGAAACGGGAGACTGTACTTGAAAAAAAAAAACACTTGTTTTGTAGAGTAAAGGAGGTAGGCAAAATTGTCATAAAAATAAAGAATCATAAATAACCAGGCGTCTGTTGAAGAGTGAGCAAAGCAAAAAAATTCCTGCTACAGATTTATTAGTGGGAGTAATGAACAGATAATTAGTTGGTGTTAATATTGAAAATTCAGGTGCTCGTTAAATATTACCTAAGACCTTTTCATGTATGATCGGAGTAAGTTTAAATGACTCCCCTAAATTCAAACAAAAGAGAGGTCCTTTGAATTCTCTGGTTAATATAGAGAAAGATAAATTAGTTTGAACCCGAAAATCCCACGAAAGGTAAGAAACGCATCGAAACTCGAAATATACCATATTTCGTTTATTTATTGGAAATCATAAGCCAATTCTTTTCAGAAATAACTAACTATTTTCTGACCATTTCCAACATTGCGAACTGTAAATAGGTATTCGGAGGATTTGTTAGAAGTCTATTTTAGTCGTATTGCCATCGTACATAGCCTATCTAAAAAAGCACGTACTTTTCTGAAAGAAAAGGTTTATTTAATCTGATGGTGTTTCTCATATTAAAACCATTCAGGAGAATAAAGTTTGTCAACTAATAAAGCACAATTTATGTATGTTTATCCCGCTCTTGGCGTACTCATATAACCTAAAACGTGCTGTAGAATAAATAACTAAATGCGTTATGGATGTAGTTGTTTCTTTTAATATTATGCCTTTGGTAATCACATTTTATCTGATCTGATTACGAACCTTGTTTTATAGCTAGTGCAATAGCAGTCAGATATTTTACACTCAAGAAACTGACAAATGCTCCATCGATGTGTATTAAAAATATCTTACGCGAAACTAAAGTGTAGAATTCCCTGATGTTTCTTCAGTGGCATTCAACACTTTCACTTAATTCCACTCGGTAACACTATTTAGAACAAAGAAAGCAGAACAAATTCAATGAGAAAAAAATTGTGTAATTTGATGTGCATAAATAATTAGTACTAAATAATATGCTAATTCAAATGTATTTTAAAATGAATTTTTTGTTAACTTTTACGTGAAGTTGTAGATTTACTATATTTATTATATAGTAAATAATTCATGTGAGGAGCTGGCAAAAGTTATTGCACGCATTGTGGACAGGGGAGAAACAACAAATCAAAATATTCGTACTGTGCTGGACAGAATCAAATGCCATGCCTTTGATATTCTCCATTTAAAATCTGCATGCTCACAAACAAATTCAGCGTAGCATTTGTTGTGAGCTCTTACAATGACGATGATTATTGCAATTTCCTTCGCATGTAGTGAAGACTATTTTATTCTGATGACTATATGTAACACAAATTTAAGTATAAGTAATTGTCTGTGCTTCAAAGCACTGACAATTACTTATACTTAAATTATACTTAAATATGTTAGTTTTTTTTTTCTCTTCAGATTATAATAAACTGATCATTCCTTTAAAAAGGAATAAAAATTTAATTTTACTGTGTTTCAACTAAACCAACTACTAACATAGAAAGGATTTTTTAAAAATAATTTTCATAATTTTTTTCATGAATTATTTATTATGAATTATTCTAGTCTAAATATATAGACTAGAATATTGCGTTTTCAAAACTATGAAACAATTATAAATAAATTATTTAACTATTGCACGATATCTGTAGAATTCAGATTAAACATTTATAAGAATAGATAGAAAATTATAAATCACATGTAAATGATATTGCATAATATATTCTGAGATAGACTGAATGGAAGTCTCATAGCAAGTGTGCATAATTCTGGAATGGTTTTAAAATTCAAGATTTAGAATTCATCCACTAATACGTATTTATACTTAACACCTTTTCACATTTTTGCTTTATAAAAATTAGAAATAAAAAAAAGAGAAAAATTCTCTGCATTTAAGTGTCCGATATTCCAGTCAGATATTTGATAGCATATATGATTTTTTGTACAAAAGCTAACAGTATTGCAATAAATGAATTCATTAGATGGTTCATTTCAAATTCATCCAGTAGAAATTAATATGAAAGAGAAATAATTTTTATTCGTTGTTATTTTTAAATGACATTTTTGTTTAGTGTGAAACACGCAGCATAACATGCGTTCTCACGAGAAGAGATGCTCCAGCTGTTCGATTGTTTGAAACCGGTCAGTTCGTCATTCGTTTGTAATTTCGTTTTTTTGTAAATGAGACTGTTTTCTATTACAATAGAAAATCTAAACGCTGAAAAATTATAATCTGTTGTCTTTCAAAACCATGGATTCAGTTATTCCTGTTACTCACCGAGTTCAGCCTTTCTCCGCCAGCAATAAGTTTTCTCCTCAAGCATCTGGAAGCCAACATGTTGATGAAATGGCAACGCAGGCCATAGCTACAAATCAAGATAATCAACGTTCAAGCGGATTAATTCTAAATCATTTCCCATTACCTCTACAAGAAGAATGTGGAAATGTTGACAATTGTGCTGATGTTCCAGTAACCAATGCGATCGAGAGCAATTTGTCACCTGATAAAATTAGAAAAGCAGCAATTATTATAACAGAGGAAAACTTCAAAATCGAAAACAAAGATGTTCTAAGTAAGGATAATGAAGACAGTGCTGATATCAGCACCAAAGCGAAAAAAAAGACAAAGAAAACCGCACCAAAGAAGGCAACAAAAGCAGTAACCAGGGAAGCAGCAGCAAAGAAAGCAGCGGCAACGAGCAAGGCGAAGAGTAATGAGAAAAAGAAGATGATTTCAAAAAAAGTAAAGAAAACGGAAGTTAAAAAGCTCATCACTAAAGTTAATAAGGCAAAGAAATCGGTGAAGAATGTTCGAAAAATGAAGGCAGTAAAACAAGTAAAGAAGACAGTAAAGAAAGCCGGAAATTAACCGTTTGAGGCATCCATTAATGTTTCTAAATTCTGTTTGCTGTTATGCGACTTGAAGCATTTATTGCATAGACATTTAAGGTAAGAAATGCCAAATTATACTCTCCGATCAAGAAGAATTGGTCAGTTTTCACTTGTTAAGATCTGTTTTAAACAGATATTTAATTATTGTTTATCGATATATGATTCCAATGACACTTGGGGTTTTAAATTTTGTCACATATGTTAATCTCTTTATATAAATATGTAAATGTGTTTATCTAAATTACTGAAATAAAATTTTGCTTGTTTAAACTAATTAAAATACTTAAAATACATGATGTTACTCCAACGAATTTTCTCTCTCTCTCTCTCTCTCTCTCTCTCTCTCTGTATATATGGTTTATATAATAATTAAATATATTGCAAAATAAGTTTTTGAATTATCCTGTAGCTCTCAACTTACTACGCCAGGACACTATATGAAGAACGTTAATACAAAATTATCTAATTATTTATAAAATACAAAATATTTTTAAATATATGAGTACATATTTAATATATTTAAATATTCATAGCCACGATCTGCATCCCTGAATTCTTAATGAACGTTAGGTGTGAGTCAGAATGTTGATTAGGTTTTTAATGCCCTGTAAAGAGAGTCTAATTAAATTAGAATACTTTAAATTAACTTAATTGAAGATATATTTCCTTTTAAGTTTTTAGTTATGTAGTATTTCCTATTGGATAAAGTTTATCGTTGTATTTTAAAATAGTGCTGTACATGATCAAATAATTTTCATCGTAGTATTTTTGAAGTGGGTAGCTTTTGTTACAAAGTATTAACTTAAAAACCGCATAATGTGAGATGATCAAACTTCTCGCATTTCTCAGAATAGTTCTGATTTTGGGAAGCATATCAGTATTTCCCTTCAGTATATTTTCAAAACATTCCTCTTTCTAATCTTTGCAAATTTTTGTGTATGATCTAAGAATATTTTTTTTTCTCTCTCTATTTTGTATAAAACGTTCCACCGATTGAAACGTTTTCGATTTTTTTTTTCAGCTGATTCCAGAGTTAAACGTCTTTGGGGGTGACATCAAGATCTTTTAATCCAGAACTCTAAAAATACAGCCACAGAACTTACACCATTTCAAATACTAATACCAGATCGAATTAAAAACATAATATTATTCTTTTAGTCATCTACAATAGTGTAGTAGCTATCTTCAGTATTCTGGGCAGCGGTTTCGCTGGTAGAGCTGACTGTAGGTGAAGACCAGTTACATCACGTGTTTCTGAAGGTAAGGCAGAAAATTAAATTATCTTTGGAGGGTAAAAGGTGCTTAAATATTTAGATTAGTATACAAACTGACCCTCCATAGCTTAATCGTAATATTTTCTATTCAACTGAAAATACTGGGTTTAATACCGAGGAAGCAAGGATTTTTCTATAGGAATGTTGACTGTTAGCCGGTCTCATATGAGTTTTTTTCTCCTTGAAGTCTTGAAATTTTAACCAACAAAACAGTCCAGAGAATATTTACCTACATAGGAGACTAACAGAGATGTTCCTAGGACTGTTGACCATGTCAACGACAGTCGCACCGAAACTTCAAGTTATGCAAACATGAAAGCACAAGAACGTTAGTGAATAAACCACTATAAAATCCAGCGTGTTTCGTGGTCTATATGTGGATTTCTTTGGTATATATCCATCTGAGTTACTCATCTTTTGGTGGGTATGGTTTTAGTATTAATGTCGGGAAGCTGAGGATTTGTGCAGCGATCTCTTCATAACTAGAAGCATGTTTGGTTATGCATTGGCATCCTATGTTATGCATCCTATGCATTTGTCTTTTTTTTGTGTGGATAACACCCCCCCCCCCTCCGAAGGATGATAACTGGCTTACTTGTTAGATTACTTCCAGTTCAGGATTATTTTAAGGCGTGTTAACAGGAATATATACATATATCTTGGTTCTATACTATACAACTCTTGTATAATCCATATGAAGCTACCCGGTTCTGCAATATGTCTCTTGATCTACCTATTTTTTCATTTTTTCATCAAAAAAAAATCAGTTTTTTTTTTTTTTTCAAATTATTATAATTCTTTTCGTTTGGCTTTAAGTTTTGATTTCACAAGGTATATCTCAGAAAATTCTCTTGTCACACAGTTCTAAATATGAACTTGTCGTACGACTAAAAATAAAGAACCAAAAGGCTTCAGTTCGGCGATGCAAAATTATAAAAATCAAGTGGATATTAAATCCAGCATTATTTCAAAGCCGAATGTAGAAACTATGAAACGTTCGTATGAAATTTGAGAAAGGAGCTTACGGGAATACATTCGCCGGCATTTACGAGTAGCCCTAGCGCGGACCTAATAGAAAACAAGATTGCTTTCCCAAGAGTCCATATATTCGCCTTCTATCGATCCATTTTGATAAGGTTTCACTAGCCTGACGGCTGTTTCGAACTGGTTGGTTCTCCTCAGAGACTAGGCAGAAACCTTAAGAGAGCAAAAACTCTCGTTCAGTACTAAGTAACCCGAAGTGACGGAGAGGTGTATTTTTCGTAAGCGAACTCTCGGTCGGTGCGTAAAGTACTTACTAAAAATAAAGAGCCAAAAGATTTACATATTAGGAGCCGTACATCTGCAATCGGAAAATAATATAATTTTGATCTTTTCAAATATGAGCATCCACCTGAAATCTCAAATTTCGCTTTTTCTGCTTCATCCAGAATTCTATGGCATTAAATGCACTGTGCTA
This sequence comes from Typopeltis vanoorti, assembly GCF_054136105.1. Lineage (NCBI taxonomy): Eukaryota > Metazoa > Arthropoda > Arachnida > Uropygi > Thelyphonidae > Typopeltis > Typopeltis vanoorti. Next base: position 85,368,016 of record NC_143564.1, on the reverse strand, counting down.
TTCCTCCATTACACCATTTTTCTCTTCTTTTTTTTCCTCTTGTTGCATAGTATTTTACTCGTTCTAGTAGTCTATTCGGTGGCATTATATTGACATGGTATATATATATATATATTATATATATCTACCATGTCAATATAATGCCACCGAATGATGTTTCTATTATTCTTTTATTCCAGTTTTTCTAGCTAATTATTTTATTTTTCCTATCCGGTGAAATCATTGTTTCCAATACAAAGATTTTTCCGATTATTAGATTATTACGTTATATTTTTTTTTCTGCTTTCAGATTTCTAAAGAAACTAGTTACGTAGTTTCTTTTTTTTTCTACGTTACTCTCCCTCTAACATTCTATGTTAAAATTCGTTTTCGGTCGAGGGTTCGTTAGGAGAACTTTTATTTAGAAAAATGAACTATTTTCAATTTATAATAAATTTAGTTTAATCCTTTATCCAAGTGTAAGCAAACAAAGTTTGCACCTGAAGTATCTTCGGGACTAAGGCAATTCGTGGTAAAGGAGACCAAACTCTCATCACTCCTTGTCGCAGTACTTCCCATAATTCAAAGCACATCTTCTTGCCGATATGTATAATAATGCATACATGTATTATTATAATGCATAGCATTATGAATGTCCGCAAGGAGATGTGCTTTGCATTATGGGAGATACTGAGACAAGGAGTGATGAGAGCTTTGTCCTCCTTTATCACGAGTTGCCTCAGTCCAGAAGATACTTCAAGTGCAAACTTTGTTTGCTTACACTTTGATAAAGGATTAAACTAAATTTATTATAGTCTAACCAAGTGGAAAAAACTTCCAACAATATTTTTAATTTAGTTTAACGAAGAAGCCTTGCCAGGCTAATATGCCGTTTGGATGATGTACTTGCTCTACAACCGATTTGTTATGGGGTTATGGGTTCAAATTCCACTGTGGCGATAAGTTTGTATGAATACCTTTAGGTTGGATATAATTTTTCATATCGGAATACGATATGAAAAATTTCTTTTTTTCATATCGGAACACGATTTCGCTTATTAGAGACCTGATGTGACTTGAAAAGGTTTGGTATTTGGTCTCTAGAATAAAGTTTCGCAATTTCTGTGATTATTAGGATGAAACAAAATCAAATGTACTTGAAACGAGTCTTTGGGGGTCGTCTTTTTTATTGGAACCGAAGGAGTTTCTATGTTAAAACACTAATGAAATGCTATAAACCTCTAGAACATAAGTGCAATGGATGAAGTAACATTAAAAATCCTACTTCGTTCGCCAATTAAAAGACGACTCGAAAGACTCGTTTCAAAGACAAACTTAATTGTGTTTCATCGTTACATATCATTGAACGACTTCATCATCACTATAACTGTCACTGGGTTGCTTGCGTCATCGGCTGTAAGTTCAACTTTATTAATTTGATTTTCAATTAGTCGTATTTTCCGTTATGAAATCGTATTAACATTTTTTTGTAAATTCTAACTCTGGTTCATGAAACGGCATTGCCACTCTCAATGCAATCATTTCCTATTTTTTTTTATGATGGCATTATTACTCTTGAGTGGTCGATACATGACAAAACAACTGCTAAACAAGAAAGTGCAGTTTTCGTCATTGTGCATTCGATTACTAAGAAAGTTCATATGTTAATATTAAAAATAATATCGTTCGATCATAATCAACGCACTCTTTCCGTAGCCAAAATGATAGTCCAAAGCATTTATATATTTATATATATACATTACTGTATATCATGTTTTTTTATGATTGTCGGAGATCAAAAAATAACCGTGAAGAAGTATCAGACTTCATCAGAGTGAAGGGAAACCAAGTAATCTCTCTACCGTATTATTTAGCATCCCCCGTCTAGCCCAAAATCATGAAATCTATCATTTCTATTAGCTCCGCAGTCGTTTTTTTTTTTCATATTGCTGGGATTAAAAGCCCAGATTTGATTTTCAATAAATAAATAAATAAATAAAGTAGAGGTCTACTTGTCGTAAAATTCGCCTAAAGCGGAAATGGATTCAAAAAGGCCTAGAAAAAATATCTTTAACTGGAGACTAAAATCGAATCTATATCAGGCTTTTATTTATTTATCTTAGAGATAAAATGAGAAATCTGAAATGAGAAGTATATTTTTCACTTATGTTTTGCTATTCAGTTATGCATTCAAACAATATTCATGTGCAAAAGAAAAACAACCTTGAAATAGTAATTACAGGATCCAAGATAGCGTTAAATTCACACCCTCGTTAGAACTGCGTTTTGAGTAAATGCATTGCTAATGTTATGATACACAGATCTTACTTTTTTCGGGTACTCTGTTCACATAATGTTAAAGGAAAATAATGAAACGTTTAATTCTGTTTTTCACACGGGAATTACTAGAAAACAGAATAAAATCCACCAACTGATCAGGAATGAAAAAAAAAAGGCTACAGATTACTCTTAGGAAAATAATATTCAAGGGTACAAAATATTGAAGTCATTTTATTAATGCAAAAAAGTATAAAATAATTTCGCTCTTTCACTCTTATTTTTACTTCCATTATAAGCATTTTTGGGGGAAATAGAACTGAATATTAAAAATCCATTTCTGAAAAGTGAAAGTTTGACTGTGTATCTTAGAATTGGATTTCGAATATTAGCAAAGCAATCGCAGTTACATACCAATGTAGGTAACAGATTGTTTTAAGGAAGTTTGATTTCGATATTTCTTTTAGTTATTAATTCCTTGCGAAATATTATGTTCATAATTATTAACAGGTATGTTAAATGTGTTGCGATTAAAATCATTGGATAACCATATTCGAACATATCACATTTAATTTAATACCATGTTAAGAAGGTGAAATCATTAATGAATTCCGTCTTGCAAGAAACATGAATTTTGTACTTAGTTCTGTCACATTTCTTGAAGGAAATATACAGTTCTAAGCATAACGATGGTCTCTTTCTAAGAATGCCGACTTCTTCGTTAGCTATCAAGCCTTTGATTAGCTTGAAATAGTTCCAGGTTTGTTGTCTAGTAAAGGGTTTCCGGATTATGAACACACACACACACACACACACACACACACACACACACACACACACACACACACACACACACACACACACACACACACACACACACACACACACACACACACACACACACACACACACACACACACACACACACACACACACACACACACACACACACACACAAATAAAATTCATGATAAAATTTCCTTATCCAGTCAAGACTAAAGTGCCATAGGTCCATCCATAACCTTTCGTGGATGAGAATAACATAAAAAATAAAATAAAATGGAAAAGGTGTTAGAAATCTCAATGGTGTGGGTATGCAGAAAGGTGAAGCACCGATCATAATATTAAGCATGAAATAAAATGGGTAAAAGAATATGAGCGAAGATAGCATATTGATCCGAAAAATAGTAATAGGCTTTTAAGAAAAAGGATATTATATAACCAGTTAGATTTTATAGCAAAATTTTCCTGAGAGCCTTTGATAATATCACGTGCGGCACGGCAGTTCCTTGGTGCAACTACTTAAAAGATATAAATACAGCCAAAGACAGTGATAGATATTAATAGATCTAAATCACTGTAATAGACATTTTAGTAATATTAATGTATAGTTTATACAAAGAATTACGAATAATTGTCATTTTAAAGTGCAAAAATACCGGACCATTACGATCGTCGTATTATCAATATCATTTAGCACTGGAAATTACTGAGCAAATACTACTGTAGACATCGAACTACATGCTGACATGATGTTATTGGCTCACGTGTTTTAATCCTCCTCCACATCAACTGCCTCAGAATTACAAAAGAACAAAATAAACCCTTATTATATGGCTTATTAAATATATTATATTATATAACAAATATATAAATCAAATATATTTGATATTTATATTGATATATAAATATACTAACTGTCTATCAGGTTATTAGCATAGTTAAAACAATTGTCTGTGATATACTGTATTATTACCAAAGAGTAATTATAATGCAATTACATTTTACCAAATATCCCATCTAGGAGTATAAAGTAAATCACACTTTTCATTCGAGTTCTAAGCACTAATATAAAGCTTCATATTTCTGACACTAGAGGTCTGTGAAATATTCAGCGAACATCGTGTAATAAGTTCTAGTGCAGAGATTTTGTTTTGCGCACTATTTTCGAAGGACGCATAACGCACTATGCATTTTATCACATAAAATGCATAGTCCGTTATGCGCTTCATTATTTTGCTTGACTGGATGATCGTTATTATAATAGCATCATATTTGGTTGCATACAATCAATTTTGCAATAACTTTGACGATAAGTCCGATCATTTCTATGCGAAATGATCAGGGAATGTATCTTGCAGTGGCTTGTGTAATGCAGTCATTAGATGCACTAAGATACCGCTTCGCGTGATGACTAGCATAAACGTGATCTGTTTTCCAATGTGATGATCGCTTTCGAAATGCGAGTTTTGTCGTAACTCACTTGCGTAACTGATCTTCCTATCTCTATAAAAAAAGAATGTCGCTCAGTGCAACTGTCGGTTTTAAGTATACATAACTAATCTAAGACTAATGAAAGGGAAGATCAATCTAAATTTCGTTTTAATTTTAAATAAAATAATCCTTCTGTTAAGGCTGTTTACTATAATTTGTGATTATTGTGAACTTCATTCAATTGCAGTTGTAAATTTTCCTGAAAATTCTTAGTATGGAATTATGAATTGTATCAATTTTATGTGAATTCCACCCTCTATTGCCTGTTACCTTAGAATATATTAAGTAACCCTTATCCCTCGTCTCATCTATTCTAATAGTTAACTATTGATAATTAATCACAAACATCCGATACCCACAGTGGAATTCGAACTCCCAGCTTGTTGCTTGTTTACACTATTCTCTTCAAAACTTTGTTTTGAAGAGAATAGTGTAAATACGGAAAATACACGTTCTTTTTTTCTTCTAATCTCTGCAAGAGCTACATGAATTCGCATTGATGTATTGTCTTATTTACACCTTAAATTATACATCCTTTATAATGTGAATTTATAACTTTTGGTAAAATTGACTACGTGAAATAAATAATTTTCCTTTTACTACCCAGACAGTATAGCGCAAAAAATCGTACCGAATAACTACAACGATATATGTTATGTAGTAAATATACCAAATATCAGGCTTGTTTCTTATTGGTGTTAATTAGGGATTGCCCTCAATTAATATACGTGAAGTTGTAATTCTATCTGACTGGTCTATTGCTGATTCAGAATTCATAAAAATTCTATATGTATCTATAAAGAAAGAACAGCATTAAGAACCATCTATGATGGTGTTCAACGAATAAAAATATGGCTTTGTGAGCATTAAGTAAAATATATTGCATTACAGAGAGAGATAGTGAATTGTGCAGTATTAGAAGTAAATCGCGTAACGTTTCGTAGTACCGAATTCATCAGTCAGCTTTGTCTCTCCATAAAAGTGTCGTATAATTGATAAAATCAATAACATTGATAATAAAAATGATGGTTTGCGTACACACCTCAGTTAAAAAAAGAGTACATGTCAAGAGGCCAAAGTTCTGCTGATTACATGAGAGGACATTATTGTACATGCAGAGTCAGAGCAATTATTAATTTTATACCAAAAATCTTTAAAAACTCAATCACGTGAATAATTACAACGCACGGAGATTAACCAGCAGTACTTAGTTATACATGTAAAAATGAGATTTGTAGAGATTAGTTAATGGTGAATTTTATCCATACACTAATGACGTTGAAAAGTCTGTTTCGTTATTGTTTCATACCCAGCATTCCCACAGTGTAATGAATCATAAACTTATCTTGTTATAAATTATAGAAGAAATTTGTGCGAGGCAAATTTAGTTTCACTCTGATATATGGAAACAGGACATATAATAATATAAGAGCTTTTGGCATGGCTTAACAGATTCACAACTTATAATAGCTTTTAAGCCAGTCTCTACCTTCTTGTTCGGAGTGACTTTCCATATCATTATCACTGTCAAGCAACATATTATTTTGTTCTCCTGAATAACTACATCCAAAAAACTTCGCTGTTCATAAAAATAAAAAAGAGTGACGGAAATAAATCTCAGATAGTCCCAAATGAAACAGGAACTCATGCCTGAGTGACATTTCGCGAAAGGGGGAAAACAAAATTAACTATTTATAATTGCGAAAAAAGAGATTCGTTCATTTCATTAATTAGACATAGATATAAATTGAATTGAATTCCACAGCATTTATGTAATTACTTACTTGTAAGGGTAATTAGATTCGTGCGTGCCGTGGTAGCTATAAGGCGTGAAAGTATCCAATATCTAATATGACTTACACAAAACATTAAAACTGGATTTTTTTTCATTGATGAAGAAAACGCTATAAAATTTAAATCAAACATCCTCGCTTACATTCGTCAGTGGTAATATTTTAAGCCTTTCTCATACTTTTGTTTTCACAACCAATGGCAAACTTATAGATACGGACATTTGAAGAAGCAATTTTGAATTAATAGACGCCCTTCTGAAACCTCGGGGTAAATACTACATTTTACTTCATCGCTGCAGTCTGTATAACATGAACACCTCTTCACTTTTTTAATCGAAAGAAAATATTCTTCTCTTGATCAAAAATTCAGATAAAAAACGCAACTGGGAGATACAGCCTCCATTTCTAGACATATTAATCAATATGTCTAGAAATACTTTGAGGCAACAATCATCAGAGACCACTCCAAAAATATCTTATTGTAATACAAACCATACCGTAATCTTTATTGCTTCCTGCCATACACATTTCCTGATAATGTTGAAGAGTTAAATTATAAATCGTTATTGGCAAGAATCTGATCTTTTCGTAAGCAGTTCTTGTTCGGCTGGTTTTTATTATTGCATCCATTACACTTTGTGGCAAAACTATCACGATACCGTGCAGTCGAACTGCTATGAATTTCAACTACAGATAGCCTATCACTGCAAGCAGCTCTTTTTGTTTGTTGGATATAGTCAGAGGAATAAAATTATCTTTATTCGCTCGCACAACCCAGCCTACCAATGGATTATTCCAGGTCAAATATAATATAGACATTCCCAAGCATTCAAGTATAATGGGATTCGAAGGCGACAACTGTTCTAAGGAGAGTTAATACCCTAACTTCTCAACCATCTTGGCTAGCCACATGACAGAGTAGATACCTAGGGTATTTAGATAAAACGTTACATTTTCATTTATCCTCGCTCGTTCATAGATATTTTTATTTTTTATTTTTAGGCCGAATCGATTTAAGCGAATCAAATGGCGTTACAAATGCTCTGTTTATTCTTTTAAAGCCTGAATGATTAGACCAATTTATTTAAGTTGAAAATAGTTTTATTTAGTATAATTTGCAATTGCTTTTCTTTGTTTCTCTCCCTTCTGGACCTAACTTAACTAGCCCACTAGACAGCCTTATTTTCTGATTTTTGTAACCCTTATCCCGTCTCCAACATATACTCATTTTCTGTAGCTTTACATCCTTTCGAAAGTGGACGTGAAAAATTATTTTTCAGTTCCAAATTAATTAAAAAACATATGGAAATTAATTAAAAACATATGCAAATTATTAAAATTTGCATATGTTTTTAATTTTTATTCTTGGTTTAAAATATTCTGTTTTCTAACAATGCTTCTGCATTTGTCACAAGATTTCTAACTGTGAACTTTATTCTTAACTTCGTCAAAGTACGAATAAAACTAAAAGGCAAGCACAGAAATGTGACGCTTGAGAAGTGCATTTGAAATGCATCTTACCTCTAAGAACTCCATAACGAGATGCGAAAATTAGCTCGAACCATTAAACCGCACGAGGAAATCGAGCGCGAAGGAAGGAAAAGAGCAACTTTGAGATATTCGAAGTGTTATTTGAGCATAAACGCCACAGTTGAATTATCTCTTCACACTTAAAAGGTTTCTTCGCATTTTAATTAGAATTATTTTCCAAGTCTTGCTTATCGTAGCAGAATATGTGTCATCTTTAAAGGAAGTGTGCTTTGAAACAAATCTCATCACCTTTTAATAACAAAATATCTTCATTTGAAGAATAAATTTGATGGTTTCAAACTTGGTCTGGAGTACTGCGTATTTGTGATTAAACATTTCACTAGAAATTTGTGATTGTATTGTATTGATGCATTTTACTAGTTCCTTTAAGCTTCCTGTGTGCCATGATAATAAATGAAGAGTATAACGTGTTGTTGTACTTACTTAAATTTTTTCATTGTCACTCTTTTCTGAGCTTTTCGTTTATGTTTGCCATTGGTGGCTTAAATCAGTATCCCGCTTTTTTTTAACGGGCAACTTTTCAATTTGTCTTCACTTGGCAGACTTCATAGAAAAGTTTCTCTTGTAAACAGGTGTCACTCCTCTCTTTTTAAATTAAGTTTGGATTTTATTACGTCGCATCACTATAAACATTTCTACAAGAAGCAGATGTTTGTTTGATCCCTTCTCCTCCAAAGGAGACGATATTATTTCAAGATGATAAAATATATTCTTTCAAATTATTTTTTTATGCGAAGTAGCATTCTGAGATCGTGCACTTGAATAGTTGTAAACTTCTTCACGATACATCATTCACTAAACTGATTTATGTAATTTATTCGACGTAATATATCATATATGAGACATTCTTGGAATGATCTCCATCACTTTTTATTATGACTTTACATAGATTTCAATTTCAAAGAGAATTTGATAACAAAAGCATCAGAAGAATGAAAATGAGAAGTTGGTACTTCTCATTCTTGAATATGCGGGTTGGCCTCGCTTTCATTATTGATATATGACAATCTCAGTGAATTTCATCGGGGCTTCCGAGGTTCAGCAATTCTTATAATGATTGAAGTTATGATTGGACAGTAAAAATTTACGGATATCAGTTCTTCGATTCTGATAAACATGAAATTGTTTTGGGACTCTCTTTTAGCCATGTTCTTCAGAAAAAGAAAGACAATTAAAGGAATGTGTTGGTTTTCCTTGAAGGAAAGAGGGACAATTAATTATTCTTATCGCTTTAACCTTTGACATCAAGAAATTATTCCAAACATTCAGGAATAGAAAATGCATACAGTATGTATACACAACATATATACTGTATGCATTATTCATACGGTTGGTAAAGAGTTAATTCGGCTGAAAAAACCGTCTTGAGAATATTTATATCGAAAGTGAATAATTTAGTAGCGAGAAACTCTCGAATGAATAACTGAGTGAATGAAAAAAATGTAATTTGTTTCATTCGATTATGTCAATCATTAAATGGTACTTACGATAGAAAAAGTATGGTTACACGAAGACCGTAGGTTTGAAATAAAGAATCGAATAGTTTCCATTGAGGTTACTAGTTTCAGAGCAAGTATATTTTAAGCTTTGAATACCAATAAAACGTGCCCATAAGAGGGTGAGGATGGCAAAAAAAAATGGATTTAGACGTAGAAAAGTAACATATAACTCTCGTATAATATCGGTCTTTACTGTTTATTACTGGAAAACTATCCTCTATTATATATATTTTTTAACTAAACGTATTATAAGTACGATAGAAAGATATCGACTTAATAAATAAACTTTACTTTTTACTAAGTATCCTATAAAGGTTCAATTGCCTGCGTTCATATACCTTCACTTGATATTAACAGATGCTTTTTCATAAAATTATTAATCTATAACTGAACAAACCTGGAGGTTTATATTACATGGCAACGGTGATGGTGACTTAAATTAACAACGCAAATTTTCATTTTATAAATTTTTAATTTTGCAAATATTTGTAATAAATGGCTTATCCCCTTAAAATGCATTATTTACTTGATAATTGCACAGAAAGCAACAGAATTTCATTATGTTTATTATACGACCTAATGTGCATCACTTATGAAATAGGAATTTTAGTGGTTCGTATTGCAAATATTATATGAATATGTAAAGTATTCATCTACAAGACCATCCGAACGAAAAGGATATTCTCAAGGAAATATCTCAATGTTATGTCACATAAAATTCTGCGTGATGTGTTTCAATATGGCAAGAACCATATTTGTGCAGAAACACATCTAAGTATCCCCGTTATGCTTAAATATGCGATTAGGTTTTCAAATTCTCCGACTTTCTTTTATCTTGAAGATTACTTATTTGCATACTTTTATAATTCCTCCAGTAGAACGAAATCAACCTCATAAAACATACACACCATGTTTGGAAACATTTCATGAAATGTCCCATTGGAAATTGCTTGCCACCGTAGTTTGAAAGTTCTTTCAACACGTGCCGATTTCTAGCATATATCAGTAACTCCATTTGCGTTACAAGTAGGCAGAATTAGTGCAGTTTCGAGAAGACATACATCCTTTTCAAGTGGGATTATCCAAATATTGAAATGCGCCTTTTTAATGAAGTGAATAGAGCAGCCATTAATTTTAAAAACATAAAATATTCCAAATAAGGGCCTGGTATTCTGAATATCCCGAGCTTCACAGAAGTCTTTTGATGCTATGCAAATCACTCGACATTAAGGACGTTTATCTAACTTTATTAAATTAAATTTTGTATGCAACATTGAAATACCGAACGCCGTATCCCCATAATTAAGAGATACAAGCAGATTAGCATTTTGACTAACCATAGTTTATCATAACTACAATATAATCAACTAATGTTATTATCAAACATTTTTGTCGGTTTGGATAATGCAGCATTCTTAATAATGGTGTCTATAAACATTACAAGTTCTTAGATATTTCTCAAAAGCTGTTGCAGTATGGAAGTATGATAATGTAAATACGATGAAAGAAAATTGGTAAGCTTATAAAGTATTCTAGTACATACTTTAATGGATTTTCATTCCATTAAATAAACTTCTCAGATTTTTCTGAGCAGTTTATTTGTTGGTGAATTTTCGAATATGAAAATCCCTCTCGTGTGCGATGTACTTTGAAAATTTATGTATTACAGAAAACTAATGTACGTAAAGTGCTACAGGGAATGGAATGTCTACTTGAGTTTTGGTATCCGATAGTAAGTGAAGAACTTCTACTCATAAGTGGGAATTTTTCTCCATTATTACTGTAGCCGTGACCTCTATTGTTGGTACAGAGTTTGCACCTTCTTCTATGTTTATAGAAGAAAGTGTATCCTTTTTCTGAAATCCTGAAATCGCTGAAAGAAAACGCTAAAATCCTGTATTTGCTGAATCAAAGTTTAGCAAATACAGCAAATCCTGTATTTTCTGAACTTTAATTATCTTCAAAGTTGTTAAGCCGATGCCTCTTCAACTAGATATTCATATCGAGAAATGAAATAGATTTTATTTATTTATTTAGCGTATGGCTCACACATGAAACGTTACATTACATTAATCCTCAATATATATACATAAACATAATAACAGATTTATGTACTAGAATACTACATAATACAGTCATAAAAGAGACACTCAATAATAGACTACAATTGTATGTCTAGGTTGATTATCCAATCAACTGCACTTGGAGTAGCGTGGATGAAGTCCGACAGGTTTCCACTGTATGCATGTTGAGCACATTCTAATGTAATATTATTAATTGTCTGGCAGGGTGATCCAGAGTGCATCTGGCTGAGGCAGTCATGCATCATTTGTAAAGGAGGTCTGCACATCTGCAATGATTAGTGCGGATTCTGTTACGGGTCCACTAATTCATGGAAGTACCCTGTTGAAATATTACACCAGAACTCTTTCCACTTCTCCTTCATGTTACAACTTGTCGCAAGAGTTTTAGTTGTTAAGATTGGAGGGTGCCTTGACTTTAGCCTATTTATTTCTGGTGGTGGGATGCCTTCGTGGATTGGAAGATATTGGATTTCCATGATTTTGCCATATTCATGTCGTAGAAAGTTGAATCTTCAGAGGTGGGGAGGTGGGATGTTGCTTAGCACTGGGAACCAATAGATTGGGGTTGATTTCACAGTTCCTGAAATAGTGGTGTTAAGCTGAGCATCAACCAAGTACACATGCGCGCTGTTCAGCCATACGGGTGAGCAGTACTCAGCTGCAGAGTAAACAAGACCAAGAGCAGTGCAGCAAAGCGTTGCTGGTGCTGAGGCATCCCAAGTTCTTCCGCATAGTTTTTGCAGTATATTGTTTCGTGTTTTTAGCTTGGATGCTGTGTTAATGAGATGTGGTTTAAAACATAGAGTCTATCAAAAGTGACGCCCAGATATTTCGGGAATCTGTTGTAGCTTAGTAGTTTGTGGTTGAAGTAGACCTTGAGTTCTTTGTTATCCTGGTTATTGTTCAGGTAGAAGAATGGAATTCCTGTTTTGCTAGGATTTGGGCGTAATCTCCATTTGCTGAAGTATTCATATAGGACTGCAAGGTAATTTGCTAGTGTATCTTCCATTGTAGTAAAAGTGGTGTGTCTAGTGGCTAGAGCAATCTCATTAGAGTAACACAACTTCTTGGAGGCTGTAATAGGCAAATCTGCGATGTATAAGTTAAAAAGGAGAGGAACCGGAACTGACGTAATCCATTATCAAGTGTTCTATGTTTACTTTTGTTCTCTTCCATAAACACTTAGAACAGGCATTTGCTTAGCATGTTTTCAATTAGTTTTGCTATTGTTCTGCATGGAACTGCACAGAGTAACTTGCAGTTGCGCCTTGCTTCCACACTGAATCATAAACTGCGGTAATGTCTATAAATGCTATAGCTGTTTTCAGGCATTGTTGATGGCCTGCCTTTATGTGTGTGGTGAGCGAAACACCTGATCACAGCAGCTTCGTTTATGTCTGAATCAGGCCTGTTCCACTGGGACTTGTTCTATTATCTTATGGGAAATTCTATTGAGGATGAGCCTTTCTAGGAGCTTATAACAGACGCAAAGCAGGGAGTTTGGTCGTTAATTTTCTGATTTCTTGTTGGTTTTTCATGGGTTTAAGATGGGGATCATTTTTATCCTCTTCAACTCTTTCGGAAGTCTACCAGGCTGGAGGATGTCAGAGAAGAATTCCAGCCACTGTCAAGCTTTATGGCTTGAGTTTAACAAGAAATCAGGATGAATTCCGTAGAAACCTGGAGCCTTGCCTGGTTTCATATCCATTACAGCAGTGTTAATATCTTCAAGATTGAAAGGTCGAGAATATAAAGGGTCTGATAGTCTGTTATTTTTCAAATATGTTAGTTCTCTTTTTATTTGAAGAGTGTGCTGTTTATCCTTGGCGGTATATCTTGATGTGCTGAACATATGTGATGCATATCGGTTAGGAGAAATAGCTGATTATTTCCGGACGGTTGAATTATCTTTCATTGGCAAATAGTTAAGAGTTGAAGAGCTATCAGTTCCACACACTGTGTTCCTTTGAGGAATACAGTGTGTGGAAGGTAACTCACATTTAGTAATTGAGAGAAGCAAAATTTGGATCGATAGTTTTAAAGATAGACTACAGACGGATGACTAGTTATTTCACCTACTTTTAAAAGAAGGTGGAGGGAGAAGGTATGATAGAAGCAAGTTCAGAAGGACGCGCATGAACATACCTTCAGAAAAAGGCCTAAGAAAAAAAAATCAAAATGTCTGTGAGAAAGAGACTGATGACTACTTTCTCGTATACAGTTAAAATTAATTTATTTAAAAATTAATAAAAATAATAATAAATCAAGTAAACAAAGCGATCACTAATGAATATTTACTGGAAAAGTAGATTTTGTGTAAAAATTTTGTGTAAAGATTTTGTGTAAAAATTGTGACATCTTTGGTGTGAACGCATAAATTTATTTATATATAAATCTAAATGTATGAACAACTTATAAGCCAAGGAAAAAAATCAGCCTGCTACCTAAAGGCGTTAGCCTTCAGGAAGTGAGCGAGGCCTTTTAACCCTATCTAGCTTTTGGAGACTGAGTGGCCAGTTCAATCTCCGCCGGTAGCCAATTGGAGATAGCTGGCCTGAAACTATCAGTAATCATAAGTGCCAACCGATTAAGAGACTGGAAAAGAAGTGCGGCCATCTCTTGATACCTTACCCTAACAAAATATGTTATTATCTGAAATAATCTATTCTACCGTCAAATTTCATGCGTTTACGATATGAAAAAGCCGAGTTTCCGGGAGAGGAAAAAAAAAAAACCTTTTCCCGTGCCAGAGATCGACTAACTCGGTAATCGGTCAGAGAAACGTTTAAGAAAGGTTTAAAAAACGTTTCCTTAATCGGCGACTTGACTTAAAATTAAGTCTATCTTCTAGCGGCCTAGCGCAGAGATTCCTTACATCACTTCTACTCAGATATTTTATTAAACCAGTCGTACATATACATCATAGCAAATAATATTTATAATATATACAGTTGCTTTTACCTTGAGGGATATTGCTACTTGTTACAATTACTTAATTTTGCGAAGCCGCTTCTTGCAATTCTATAGGTTTAAACACAGCACTCTTTAAGCTGAGAATTATAATTTATTTTTATAATGTTTACTAATTTTTTTTTGTTTTTTGCATCAAGAGATACACGTGCGTATGTTGAAGAGTAACAACTTTATTGTTCGAAGAAACAAATGCATAAGCTGGTGTATTCTGAATCTTTCATCAGTTACGTTCCAAAAGTAAACAGGTTTTTCCTTTGCAAAAAGCAAATGACCTCAAAATATATTTATACATAAAATACACCTAGGATAATGGTCACGATGGCTATCTGATAATATAATATAACGTAATATGTTTGAATGCCGCCTAACATAATCGGAAGTACTATTTCTTAATAGGTCAGGAGGGGTTTTCTCTTTTTTTCCCTTTTTTTAAATTTTCTATTTTTCTTTCTGCTTAATAAAATAAACTTCGTAGAACTTCTAGAAAAAGCAAATGATACAAATAAATGTAGTAAAATAGTAAACATGTTTTATATTACATAAAACAATAACTGTTCGGTATTTTTCTGCAGTATTATTTTCTTATTTTAAAGAGAAACAGGAAGTTACAAATGGTATCCTAAAATCCTAGTGAAAAATCCCAATAGTCAGCAATATTTTCTTCATTATTTAACAACTGCTAATAGAAAGAATGGGTCTAGTTTATTTTTGCAAGGATAAAGTTAGTTCCTTTGTGAGCAACCAGCCTTTCTCTTCCAAAGAATCATGCTGTTTCTAAACAGTAGAATAAAAAGTCAAAGCTGAATATCCCTTTCTATTCTATTTCGTAAATAGCTCTGTTCCTAAGAGAATGCGCTTCCAAATATAAATATTTCTTCAAATATCTCTTGAGAATAATGAAATTTTTTTGGCGAAACGTCACTGTTAAATTGAAAAACTTGAACCACATTACTTGGTGCACATAATAAAACGAATCAACTTTTGCAACTAAAGAAACAGATCCCTGTTTACCAGGATATCATTTTCATTTTTTCTCCTAAAATAAAGAATCAGCTTTTCTGATTCTTTTTCTAGATAAGGCTGTGTAGATGATCCTCTTGCACATATGACTAGACTTAATTTCCTGAGCTTCAATCCGTCGGTTTGAATTATATCCACTAAACTAATGTTAATAATTCCCAAAAAACGAATCTCTTTAAACTACAAATTTTGTTTCTGTTAGTGGGTCACATTTCGTACTAGATATCATTTTAAAATCGGGGACATTAAATTGGTATAATATTAGCATATTATGAATCATGTCACCATTGTATTAATACAATTAATTGCAGTGAAATATAAATTGCTTTTATGATGTTTCTTCGTTGTCTTTTATTACTTACTGCTTCGGAGGATCACATGATATCCCTGCTAACCACCAAAGGACGCTGCGCGATTTAGTTAGAGTATAGCAGAATCTGCTAGGTCATTCGCCATTTATTTCAAAATGACATCTTGCAGTATTAAAAACAGTCATGACGTGAAATATAATCATACGTGTTGTGCACTTTGCAATTTCTGCTGTATCATAAAATAGCAAATGCACAGTGCTCGCATCAAGATCGTTTCAAAACACTGTGAGGGAACACTCAAGATGTTAATTCGCTTTCGGAATGGAAAGAAACCGGAACTAGATTGACGTGTGAAGTGCATGTGTCAATCTAGTTGTGATTTCTTGTGCAATCACCGAGTTTTATTTTATTTTCATTTTGGAAAGAAATGCTCATACTCTCTGAAATGTTTGCAACATTACGATGCAAATTAACCTCATAGGAAAGAACTGAATATTCAGTTCTTTGCTATAAGGTCAAATATTCAGATTAAAGTATTGATTGACCATATCTGGTTAATTAAATATGGGAATAGACACCCCCCCCCCCTTAATGGATTAGAACAGTCCATGTTCTGCAAATTTGAACCTGTAATGCAATCAAAATTAATGTATTATTTTTTATTCAAGTTTAAAAGATTAAAGAACTATACATTTCAGGAGTCATCATCATCATCACGAACCACGGGCTCATTGCCCGTTGGTGTCAGATGCCTCCTTCACTTTGTCCAGTGCACAGTGTCACAGATTCTGTACACCCATTCCGCACCAGTCTTTTATGTCGTCTATCCATTCTCTGTATGGTCTATCTCTTCTGTTTACACCATCCATAATACCAAACATAAATACCTTTATCTTCTGGTCCTCACTCATTCTACAGATGTGTCCAAATAATTGCAGCTTCCGTTTTATATTCTTCTACATTAGATTCTCTTTTGGTTGTATCTTCCGATAGAGCTCTTCATTTAAGATTTTCTGTGCCCACCCTATTCTTAGAATCTGCCTGTAACGAGTTATTTCAAATGCCAAAATACTTTTTTTTTGATTCCTTATTTATTACCCATGTTTCAGATCCATACAGTGCACTGCTAAAGATAATTTTGCTAGTACTCTTAGTTTTGTTTGTAGGCTGATCATTTACTTTTACTTAGATGTTATCCATGAGCATCATATTTGTTCTTCTCTTTGCAATCCTAGTCTTTATTTCTTTTTTGCAGTCCAAATCATACGTCATTTTACTTCCAAATATGTGAACTGTTCTACATTTTCAATATCAATTCCATCCACTTGTATCTTTTGTTTCATGTTCTTCTTCTTCTTCCTAACATGGAATTTAGGCAATGTGGCCTGTTCCAGTCTCATGCCATCTCTTTCTTGGTCTTCCGATTCTTCTTTTTCCACTTATTTTGTATCTGTATAATATTTTTGGTAGTCTGCTGTTGTCCATTCGATTTAAATGTTCTAGCCATTTTTGTTTATACTGTCTTATGTAGTAATTAATTGGTTTTATTTTCAGGGATTGTAAGATTTCTTCATTTGTTTTGTGGTTCCACTTGGTATATCCAGCTGTTTTCCTGAGGAACTTCATTTCTCCTGTTTGAATTCGTTTTTCATCTTTCCTTTTCATGGTCCATGTTTCGCTTCCGTATAGTAGAGTTGGTTTTGACAAGACATATAGCCTGATTCTAGTGTGTTTTTGTACCAGGGATGGCTTAAATATATTTTATTATGCCATTTACTTTGATAAAGTTTGATATTTTAGTGTCTATGTCTTTTACTTCTTCGTATGATAGATCACATCCCAAGTATCTGAAAGTGTTTACTTGTATTAGTATTTTATTATCTATCACTATTTTACTTCTTATTGGGTTTTCTCCTTTGAATGCCATTATTTTTGTTTTTCTTTGGATATTGTCATATTATATTGCTTTGAGATATCATTTAATGATTTTAATTATCTTTTTAAGTCATCTTCTGATGTAGCTAATACTATTTGATCATCTGCAAATAGTAGTGTATCTATCTTCATTTGCGGGGTAATTTGTATACCAAATGGGTTATGCTGTTTCCAGATTGTTAATATTTCATTTATATATATATATCTTTCCATTCTGAGGTGTGTTCTAATTTAACTGCTATTTTATTTCCTGTATATATTTCTTGAATAGATTGTAAAAGTATGTTTAAATCGGTTAATATTTTAAACAATTTTTGTCTACTAATTTTGTCAAAGGCTTTTTCATAATCACTAAAGGCCACGTGTGTTTCTTTTTGAAATTTCCTTCTCTTTTCTATTAATAATTTTAAAGTAAAAATTGGATCTATGCAGGATCGGCCTTTTCGGAAACCATTTTGTTCTTCTAGTAATTTGTTTTCTACAATGCTGCTTAGTTTCTCATTTAATATTCCTACATATATTTTATATCCTGTATTCAGCAGGCTAATTCCCCTATAATTATTGCAATTGTCTTTATTTCCTTTTTTATAGATTGGGATAACCAGTGCTTTTTTCCAAGAGTTAGGGATTTTTCCGGACATCCAAACCATATTAAAAAAATTCATAAGTCTTTCATTAAATTTTTCACCTGCATTTTTGTATAGTTCTATATTTATAGTGTCTTCTCCTGGCGTTTTCCTATTTTTAATCTTCTTTATTATATTTTTCAGTTCTTTGTCTTATAAAATTTTAATTCATTGTTCTCATCTGTACAGAGATTTTGGAAATAGGTCACCCATTTTTCTAAATCTATTGTTTGCATTTTTATCTTTTCTTTTATTTCTTTATTCATGCATTTTATTACTTTATAGGTTTTGGGTTGTGGTTTAAATAAATCCTTTTCTAGTTCTGTTATGAAATTGTTCCATCTCTCTCTCTCTCTATGTTTTTTCCTTACTTTTCGTTTTGCAATTGCACTATTTCTTTTATACTCTATTTCTGCTTCTATTGTTTTGGAATTTAGCCATTTCTGGTAACTGTCCTTTTTGGTTTTTATTATATTTTCTATTTCTTTGTTCCAGTCTCGTAGTCCTCTTTTTCTAATCCATTTGTGCTTTATTCCTAAGGTTTCTGTTGCTGCTTTTGTGAGAATTTGTTTCAAATTTTCCCATTCATCTTCTATGTCACTTGATTCATGTGTGGTTTCTGTTTTTAAGTTTGTGCATTTTTGATATTGTAGTCTAACTTGAGGATCCTGTAATGAAGAAATTTTGTAGCTTGGCTGGTAAGAATTTTCAATTCTATGTGTTTTTAGCCACTTTTATTTAAAACGAATTTTTGCTGATACCATATAATGATCAGAGTTTAACTCAAAGCCTCGATATGCTCTTACGTCTAAAATTAATTCCGCTAATTTAAAATTTGTGATAACGTAGTCGATTACTGATTTGTATCCTCTGGCTGACCAAGTATATTTATGTATTTCCTTGTGTTTAAACATTGAATTCATTATTCTCATATTATTATAAATGACAAAATCGCGCAATCTGCAACCATTTTGATTACACGTATCTTCGCCAAATTTACCTATGTCTGTTTTATATTTGTGTTTCCTATTCTGGCATTTAAATCTCCTGCTAGCAGTAAATAGTCAGTTTTGTTTGTTTTCTATGTCATTCTGTAATTCTTTATAAAATATATTACTGTTTTCTTCTTTTCCCTCTTCTGGTGCATATGCACCAATTATTGTTATGTGGCCTCTTAATGTCTTGAGTCTAATTTCTATTATTTTCTAATTTCTATTGTTTCATGTTTTTCTCACCAAATACCATTTTCTTTGTTTTTTCCAAGTTCATAACAAGTCCAAATCTCTCCCCTTCCTCATTTATCAGTTTTAGTATTTTTTGTAGTTCTCTTTTGTCTTCTTCAATAATAACAATGTCATCTGCAAATCTCAGATTCTTAATTCTCATTCCGTGTACAGATATTCCTTTTGCATCTTCCTTCATTTTGTCCATTGCTCTCTCTCTCTAAATTATGATATTGGGTCTCCCTGTCTAGTACTTCTACTTGTTCTAAACCATTTCCCCAAATCATCATCTATTCTCTGCTGGAACTGCATTCTGATAAGCATTTTAATATAGCTATTAGTTTTTTTTATCAAATCCAGAGGATTCTAGTGCCTGCTAATGTCACTTTCTGATCAATACTGTCAAATGCCTTCTGAAAATCAACAAAGAAAGTATATATGTTTTTGTTTTTTCTCCTAGCTTTATCTGCTATTAACCGCATTGCCAAAATCTGTTGAATTGGAGTTCTATTTTTCCTAAATCCTGCTTGCTCGTCTGTAAGGTATGCTTCCAATTGTGTTCTAAATCTTTCTGTCAATATCATCATCATCACTTTACCAAGGTCAATGCAATTGTTGTATAATTTTTACATTCTAGCTTATTTTCTTTCTTGTATAATGTCACTAATATAGATTTCACCCACTCCTCTGGCAGTTTTCCTTCTTTTCATACCATATTACAAAGTTGGTGCATTTCTGTAGCCATACTTTCGCCACCATATTTAATAATTTCTTCAGTGATGTTATCGTTACCAGGACTCCTGTTGTGTTTTAGCTGTCTTATTGCTTTTTCTATCTCTCCTCTTAAAATGTCCATATTATGCTCATTACCTGGTGGTGTATCTGCTTCAATTCTTCAGTCAGTTTCCCTACGCTATCTAAATCTAGTTTATCTTCATATAACTCACTGCAGTATCTTGTCCACCGCTATACAATTTTTTCTTTCTTCATCAATATTTTGCTTTTTTCATCTTTAATTGTGGTCTGTTTTGGTTGCCGCTTTCTATTAATGGTTCTAATAATTTTTTATACCGCCCTTGTTTTATGCTCTCCATAGTACTGTTCTATTTTATTACACTGGGCGTCTAAGCATTTCATCTTATCCATTCTGACTGCTTTTTCACCTCATTACACTTTCTTCTACATTGCTCATTTATTTGTTCTGATGTATCCCTTCTTATCTTCAACATTCGTTTCTCATGTCCTAACTTCAGTGTTTCTTGTCTCATCCATTTCATCTTCTAGTACTGTTTCTTCAACTGCATCTTCTATCATCTTCATTACACTTTTCACTTTTAGATTCGAATTTTTTTCCCTCCAAACATTTAAGTTTCTTTTCTAATACTGTTCTGTACCTTCTTCCTATTTCTGCTTCGTTATTCTTGCTGTATCTCGTTGTTTCTGATGATGGGGTTTATATTTCTTTTTTTAGTTTCAACTTGCTGTTTGCAATCATTAAACTATGATCCGAGTTTATATCCACTCCTTGAAAAGTTTGACACTGCTGTACTGATGTTATCCATCTTCATTTAATCGTAATCATATCAACCACGTGCTTGGTTTTCCCATAATTTGATCGCCACGTCCATTTTCATATCGTGATCATCATATCGTGTTCCATAGCAAATTCTAACATTTCAGGAGTCTAATAGTTTAATTTTTCAGAGTAATTGATTACCCTTCGCAGAATCTACAACAGTATATGAAACGTTAGAAAAACTATCTCGGTTCTTCGGTTTTACCTGAAGTTTCCTGCTTTATAGTTACTTCTTGTATACCAGCTGTTTGATGTTACTTTCTTCATGATTTCGTCTTCTACACAATCGGGAATTCTCTGACAATTTTTATTTTGTATGGATTTAAAATGCATTAATCACGAGCACACCTTGTCATGGCAGCTTAAAGCGCTGATCAACATTTTAAGAACAGTATATTATCGGAGTAATAAGGAGAAGAAATTATAATAAGCTCAATAGATTAGTGCCATAGCCATTAGTTTCAACGAGCGTATCGGTAATGCTAATGAGTGTAGGACTTTACTGGAGACGATATCTGTAATAAACATACCATGCAAGAACCATCACCTTTTTTTTGGAAATATCATTGCAAGATACCTTTAATTAATGTCTTTTCAACTAAGAATGAGTTCCAACGGATTTCATAATTAGCTTACAGGGTTATCGTTCCTGAAATAATAAATAAATAAATAAAAATAAATTTTCTATGAAGGTAGCATAATCTGATTCTTCTATTTACAAATTTTATAGGTTGCACATATTTGATTTGCAAATTTAAAACTTTGTATTAGGATTCATTAATTCAGTAATAATTTACGATCATATTTATTAAGGTTATCATCAAAGACCTAAGTTATAAGGTTCTGTGATTCTATCCCTCTATAAGGATTGGCTCGGCTAAGTCTTTCAATATGGCTGAATAGTACTGCGGAATTATAAAACGAAAGGTTGAACGTGAGACTATTGATCTAACCTGAAGCTGGTACTACATATGATCGCGAGGTTCTTTTCAAGAACATCACGGTGCTGTGATTATGCTGTGGGGAGACTTTGCACTTAATGGAGGCACCGAGCTACACGTTCTGGAAAAAGGAACTATAATTGGTGAACGTTTTGCAACAAAGTTCTACAATGTCATGTACAACTGTTACTGGATGTAGGCGAAGAATTCATTTTTATGGACGACAATTCCACACCACATCATACACGAGCAATGGATATACTTCTGGAGAACGAGGATATTAATCGATTCGAGTGGACAGCACACCCACCAAATGTCAACGCCCTAGAATATGTTTTGGATGCAATATGGAGATACACTGCTGTTCGAAATTCCTTTCCAGAAAAACAAACAGGTGCTTATCCTTGCTGTGAAGGAGGAGTAGGTCAGTTTGCCTCAAGAACTCCTGAATCACTTGTTACTAAGCATGCTACGACATTGTGAGATCTGCATCGCAGTTCAGGGTAGACATACTAAAATGTCTCTCCGCATAGTTTTTTGTGAGAATTGTATATTAATTTCTTTTCTAAGTCCTTTATTGCAATTTAATTTGCTCGAAATTTATAACATATTTTTGTGTAATATAATTTATTATTATGCTAGCGATAAATTTATGTTCACCTTGACGATAGTCATGAGAAATGTTATTCGGCGTTATCTTTTGGATACTAGTGTATTAATGGAATTGGCAAATATAAATATAATATTTTACAAGATATGTTATTAGATGTTATTAATCCATTTGGAAAAAAAGTGTTATCCTAGAATCGAATTTCGCATAAAATTGCTTTATTCTTCTAAGCATTCTCAATGTACAATGCACATATCGTTCTATAACGTCTTAAGGCTGAAGCTTAAGGCTGTGAATTATACGTAGTGTATTTTTTTATCCATCTTTTGTTGTTCTAATAATTATCCTTTCTTTGAATACCATTTTATGTAAATATATGTTATTTTCTTTTTAAGTACGTTATTCATTATTTCTAGTTAGATTCCAAACATAATGTGCATTTATATAAAACACATATAGTGTACAACAGGGACTCTTCAAGGTAAGCAGACCTTTTTTGTATCAAGATGCTTTTCCAATGGTGTAGAGTCCATTGCGACAACCTGGATCTTTATTTCCACAAAACGTTTATTCCCAAGTCGATTCTAGTACAGCCATTCAATGTGACTAGCAAGTTTTCTCCCTGGTGGAAAATACTTCTTTAACATGGGAATATGGAAACCTGAAAGCTGTTTCTTGTATCTCCGATCTGGTCAGTACCTGATATATATCCCTCGAAAAAAAGCAAAAAACGAACAAACAAAAAAAATATGCATTACATGATCTCATTAAGTGTATTTGCTGATGAGCCGTTTCGTGTTATACTTAATTCCCAAAAGAGAAGTATTCCCAGGATCAATATGAATCGATTTGTTTTCTATGAGACGACGAGATGTCTATTGTATTTCTCTGTAATAGCATCCTGTTTCTTGAACTGTGCCTTTTAGTAGTGTTATTTTCTATGAATATTATTCAGAGACAAGAAAAATAATAACACAGGCACAATTCTTATCACGTCACTAAATGGTACTTCTTTTCAGTTCAAAGAGTCGAATTGTTTACTGAAATGCATTTCTTTTCAGTAATTTGAAATTTTAACATTTAGCGTTTGTGATATTAATATGAAAATAGACACCATAAATTTGGGAATGAAAATAAAATAAAATTGTGATGCATAAATTATTTTTTTTCTGACAATGACAGAAATAATGAATTTGAATTAATGAATTAATGAATTATTAATGAATACGAATTAGGATATATAACCTATTCTCATTCGTAAAAAATATTGAGAATTAGCTCCTTAAAATTCTTCTTCTTATCTTCTTATGCAATTGAAGATTGATACTTTCATTAACTTCAGTTCCTTTAAGATTCCGTTCCGCAATCAATATTGTTTTTTAGTCATTCTTTCATGTAAATCATTTTAAACCATTTTAAAAAAATCATAATTTCTTAAACTGTATCAATTCGTTTTATCACCCAAACGACGTTTCTACCCATAATCTTGCATTTTCCTTCTCATCTTGAAACACGAAAATCGGCTGGAGAATACAAAGAATTAACAATAATAATATACTGGATCCATAGACTAGTTGCGTCGGTCGTAATTTCAATATTACTACTTGATAAAGTGAGAATTTATACATCTGACTGAGCGACTTATTTCCACAAATTGTCACTTCAAACCCCCCAATATAATAATTTAATTTAAATTAGGTATTCAATAAGAGAACATTCGAAAATTACGATCGATTTTATGTGCATATTTATGACTTTAATGCATTGGAAATTTTGAAATTAAATATATAAATTATGAATTAAAGTGGATAAAAAAGCAGAGCTGAAGAGAAATATAATATATCAACAATATTTATCCCTTGTCCCTTCAAACAAAAAGAAAGATGAAATCCATTCTTCAACATATTCATCATTCAAGTCACTTATGTAGACAAAGAAAGAGTAAATCCTGAAATGAACTGGCACTGTAGGGAGGATTCACTTAATGCAGACAGGAAATTTATTGCAATCCCTAGCTGTCATATGATCTGATACTGTCTAAGAGTTTTGGCGCAATAGAAATAATCTTAGAAATAATCTGCTTTTTCTTGCGCGAATCTTTAGAGCTGCCTATGTAGCTATTTCATATATTGTTTTTATAAATAGAACATTACCTACACTAGTTCTCGCAAACCATCTTAAATAAAAATAACAACTGACGTTTTTCATTTGACTAAAGTTTCTTTTCAGTGCAACAAACATTTGCCCTACTAAAAAGTCCAAAAATGTGTCTTAATTTGACAATACATATTATAAATATCATATTCATGAAAACGCCACTACCGTTGAATTATTTCAAAATTACAATCTTATTTAACATGGTTGAAGATTATTCTCTTTCGAAGTTCTCTTATTTTGATCAACTACTTTACTAAAAAAAAAAAAAAAAAAACAATTTAATACTCTGAATAAGTACTTTTCGAATAAGTGATTTTTATCTCTGAACAATTACTTGTTTCACAAAACTGCACATTTAAATAAATGTTCCTTTGAAGATTTGTGTTTGAATAATTTCGACAAAGATTTTTTAATCAGTCACCTTAATAATAACAGACTCCAGCAGTCTGTTATTATAGTAAGCACGCTTTATGTATAAACATAAAGAGTGCTTACTTATCACTTCTACGAGATTAGAGAGAAATATAACAAAAAAAAGTATTTTAAGCTTTGACTAATACCACTAAAAGGGGTAACTCTCAAGCTTTCGGTAAAGATACAGGCTAATGTAGAGCTGGAAACAGTTCACTTGGATTTAGTTTTCATATTCGAGCGTAGGGGACTGCTTTTCGGTTCAATGAACCGTATTGAAATAGTTTTATTTTACCTAATTCATTAATTAATATACACTGATCGTCCATTTAATTCTTTCGGTAAGAGCTCTTAATTTATTCCGTTCTTTAAGCGATATAGTTATTTGTCTGAGGACTAATTCGTGGCTATTCCTGAATTCTGCACGAAAAGTATGCGATTTTTCTAACTGCACTTTAAGAAGATAATGTTATCCGTTGCCTTAGTTGCTATTTCTAAGAAAATTATTATTTGCATAAACTTAAATGTTTTATAATTTAAGTATATGCATGTATTTATTTATTGAATGTTTTGGATATAAAAGTTACTTTTCAAAATTAAATAAATAACCTCTCAGTTTGTTTCTGGGTAAAATTTAAATATTATAGACCTTTAGAATGTCTACATCAAGTAAGTATACACAGATTATTACTAAGAGAACCCGTCATGTTTTTGCTAGATAGGATATGCTATAGGATATGAGAAAAGAGTCTGCAGAATGAGATAATTTTGAGGGGAGGAGGATCTGCAGACTAAGTGAGGCTTTATAAGGTGTCTAGCGTACCAGAATTAATATAACTACTGAGATCATAGGTGATGATTAATGATGATGTTTGATTTATAAGAGTTTGAAATGACGCAAACTATTATGCTTTCAAACCGGAACTATTGATGGAAGGTGTTATCTGTGCTAAACACGCATCTGCAATCTAGAATAACAAAAATAATCTTATTTGAGGTGTCTATTTTTCATTTTTTGAACACAGTGAACTGCGGACTAAAAGCATTTTTTGCAATTACGACAGAGAAAAATTTCCCTTTGTTTATTTTTTTTTATCAAACAATTGGATTTAAAAGCGGATTTATCTGCAAGTCGTTAAGAACTTTCTGAACATCATTCAATTAAAATATTTCTCAAAAAAAATTTATTTCTTTTACGATTTATAGTCATATACGCTAGGGTTATTGGTTCTCAACATAAAGGGACATTGCGTAAAAATATAAATAACGAATGGGCAGCAGCTTTGGTGGAATTTCATAAAATTGGATATATAGGAAAGAGAAGTTTATATCCATCATTCATCTGAAGAAAATAAAATGTTTAAGAATATCAATCATCTAAATATCAATTTAGATTCCCCAAATACTGGCGCCAAACACTAGACACCATAACGTGGTCGAGATTTGTTTACCTTATAACCAGTCATTTCACTGTAGACCCAACACGAAAGCTGCAGTAAAATAAACTTCCCCAACACAAGTCCTAAGAAATTTGAAAACTGCCGGTACCACTAATGGCGTTTTACTAAATTTTCTTCTCCTTCACCACTCTCCGGAAGCATAAATTGCTGAATAATTGAATTATTGGATTTAGTGACAGCCTGATTCTATTCAATCCTTCAACTTCAGCAGAAATGTGTCCGAGCTTAATGCATTTCTCCAACAGTAGAGTAATTTGTCACTCTCCTCTTATTTTTTTGTTGTGTCTCACTTGAAAGCCAAACCACAAGAGGCATTCTGTGTTATGATCTTGAGCTTCTTGGAATATGTATCTTGAATGTATTTTTGATTTCGGAATATTCTGACGAGACCGATTATGGTGAAACCGAACACTTTAAAGCCAGGCAAAGACACTGTTTTATTTCAAAATGGTGCAACTTTTTTAAATGCATCTCTTCTTTTAAAATTAGGAACTTAATCGGTTTCGGGAAATTTGTTTTCACTCTATATTAGCAAGACTGCGGAAAGATGCTGAATTTCTAATGGATACTTAAATACTGCATTAATAACTTTCATTATTTATTAATTTAAATAAGTTTATTGGGCAGTATTAAAACACATTAAAACAATGATAACTATCATCGATAATTTCATTTCAAACGTTTAATCCTCACTGAGAATCAGATGTACGTTAAAAATAACGTTGATTATGCTGCAGTAAAACTCTGAATATGAAGGAAATGAGCTTAACTGTGTTAGAAAATTTGTTTTTCTGCCTCTTTCTATAAACAATACTGCAGTCATCTGAAATGATATAAGATGGAAGGGAAATGCGCGACAATCATTATAGCAATTGATATAATATTTCACATCCATTCATATGATTATTTTAAAGATTACAGATGACTTTGTCACTTATTTAAAAATTCATGGAAATATTACAGGTTACATCTGCGAATACCATTCACTCATCTCATATTAATTGGTAATTGAATTTATTTAAGGATGTTTCATACTAGTTTCAGGAATGGAGAATTATGACACTTACTCCTGAACCTTTTCCCTAAAAACACCCATCACACACACACACACACACACACACACACACACACACACACACACACACACACACACACACACACACACACACACACACACACACACACACACACACACACACACACACACACACACACACACACACACACACACACACACACACACACACACACACACACACACACACACACACAGCATTCGCTTGCCACACCGGTATATCACTGCACAGCCAAGGATATTATCACACAATATCTCAAAATCACTCATACTGCAAACTTTGTATACAATGTTTGCAATACAATGCATGCTTCTTTTGAGAAAAGCCTGCATTCTGTATACAATTAAATGATTAACATTTTAACGGATAAAAATCATTATCAATAAGGAGAAAACGATTATTATATTTGAAGGAAAATCTGAATTTTTTTTAACAAAGTTTAATTTGAATTTCACCGCGAAAAGTTATAAATCTCTAGTGTTTATAACTGAAACTCTATCCTAGGGATCAAAGATGGAAATTTTTCAAGTAGTTTCAGTCCCCCACTAAGCGGTATGGCAGTTTCATATCGACTAATGTAATTCGTCTATCGTCTAATGATATTTACATGCATCCACACTTAGAGAGCGATTGAAAATACATTCGACCACACCGAATGGTTGGATGCAGCTATGCACAGTATGTGTACTGTCGGTGGTGCACGGTAATGATTATTTTCCTAGAACCTACCTCAGAAAATAGTCGGGATTCGCCAACAGTAAATTGTCCGATGAACATATGCAATCGACAAACCCGCATTTATTTACTTACTCTAAATGTTCACCGGCAAAGTCTAATAATTATACAACCCTAACAGTACTCTTCACCTCCTGTGAAAAAATACTATAAGATATTTAGGACTGCTGAAATATATTTCGAGAAAGAGAGAGAGAGAGAGATCGTCTTCAGTTTTGCAATGTATTTTCCTTATATGAATAGGAAAATGACATCGTTAAAAAAAAACCTAAGGCATTCATCAGCAGATGGCGGCGAGGTCTGACACATCGTAGTCTACATAGTTCTGCAATGCGTTCTGTGTTCGAATGAGCGATAACATGAGCAAATTTATATTTCACTAATGGAAATTCAATCCAAACCAGTTCCTCCTTTTTTCATGCAAGATGATAAACTGTTAGATGCATGAGCGATTAATGTAACAAACTGGAAAGTAGATGCTAGATATTAAAATTTACATCAGTGCAAGGGTAATCTAATTACAGATTTAATAGCTTTGGGGTTTTTCCCAAAATAGAATATTAGGATATGGCATTCACTTGCTTTTTTCGTTTCTTTTTTCTTCTCTTGTTTGGCATTAAATTTTCATTAAACGATAAGATTGTTAATAAGAGTACGTTCATACTGCTATACCGTTAGCCTTCCTTGTAACAAAAAGGCACGCATGTTCACTTCGTAACAGCTTCTTGGATATTAATTAATTTAGTACGATCTTCTACGGTAATCCTAATCTCAGGATTAAGCCTTGCTCTAATTTATCAGACAGAAATTTGTATAAGTTACGCTGCCCTGTTATTAAAACCAAGTGTTCAATGACATCGCCTTCACGTGATGTCAATCATTTTTAAAGGTTGTTTACGTCAGCATTAGAGTGAAGCACCTAAATCTGTGAGACCAGTGCAGTATGGTAATACATTATTAATCAATCAGAATCACCGGCTGATTCGTCAGTTTTGCGAGATGCAGAAAGGAGTAACAGGGAAATAAACCCTTCTACCTCCACACGAGACCAGCTAATTTATCTTCTGTTGAGAAGCACATTATAAACACCGAGAGCTTTCCATCCAAAGAGCAAATAATTTGACATTCTAACTGCTACCTGTCCGTTAGTTCAGTAAATCAGAAGCACAGTGTAAATAGCATAACGCAACTCTTGTTATCTTGTCCTATTCGATAAATGAACCATTAATTAAATTATTATGTAAATTGCTTTGGAATTTTATATAGCAACTGTTTTTGATAGCACGTATTGAACTTTTTTGTCAATTATCATGAGTAAACAGCTGTTGTATAGACTTAGTAGTACTGTTATTCCATGCTTCTGTGAAGAAAGTCCATTACGACTGGCTCTTACAGATTCTTACAGATTATTCGGGCTCATGTTAATTAGTAGCGTGCATCAGTGCTACGCTATTAACATGACTACTTTTTGAAAAAAGCAGAGTTGCAGAGCTTCTATACCTGAAATACGTGCTGTCGTTGCTTCTATATTTAGAAATATACCAGATCAGCAAATCACCTTCAGATGAAACCCTGTGGTAGCAATGTTTTAATCCCCGAAACTAGGATTTTCATCGTACTAAATAGGCTAACAGGCCGGATAACGCACACACACGCAACTGAATGACGCAGATTGTTGTCCTCATACCTTTAGGTGCTTCAATAGTAACTAGGACCAACCCAAAACACACAAGGTCAATGGAAAATCGAACTGATAAGATTTCCAACATTGTCTAGACTGTGCAGTATTATGTCCTTCATAGGTTTTTCAGTTTGGTTTACTGAATTAGCTGAGGTAGAAGCTTAATGGGAATAACGATTAACCAACTTATTCCATGAATTCTTTCGAACACCTGTGCGGACTGCGGGTTAGCGTAATCGTAAATCAGAAAGGAAGGAAGGAAAAGCTTAATTCAGTATCGATTAATGACACACTGTAAGAGTTCTCCGTTAGATCATGTTATTATGCATAAAATGAACACATGAGGTGGTTAGTTAAAGTATTGAAATCTGTTGCTTGAGACCGAACTTGGAAGTTTTTCAAGCCAATTGAGACATCCCGCAATTAAAAGCATTCACAAACATTTATGCCATAGAGGGATGTGAACCCGCAGGATGTAGTTTGGGAGAAAAGTTGATGGTGTCACTCAGTTAAGCAGACCAGCAAATGACTGATTTCCTTTGCTAAATATACACATTTTAGTGTGTGTGTGTGTGTGGGTGGGTGGGTGTAAACCAAAGAGAAGCGAGAAATACTCTTAGAGTTCTGTACTTTTCAATGACGATGGCGAATTCAAATGCTCTTTAACTGAAAAAATGTCGTTCTTACTAAATACTGTATTTAGGCTGTAGAGTTAAACTCGAAAACTTGCAAAATTTTAACAAACTCTAAAGACATTCAAATTTATAAATCCACTTGCAGCTTAGATTATAGCTCAGATCTCATTCCATTCTTCCAATAAACATATATGCATGATTCTCTGAAAAAATAAAACTTAAACCCGGCATGATTGAAAATATCCATATATTTGACGAAAAAGATTCACTATAAGCAATATATATATATATATATATATATATATATATATATATACAGGGATTTTTTTTCAGCCAGAACGGTCCAAACTTTTAGGACTTTAATGGTCCCTAAACACATATTTTATAAGTACAGTATAAAATCCATCTTGTGTTGTTGACACTAAACCTTGAAGATCGAAGTTTTCGATTAGAATCGATAGTTGGCCGGAAGTTACGGAGTTACCAGAAGCGGAACTTCTATGGGACCAAGCATACAATTAGACTCGCACATTTACAATGTGAGTGAGTGAGGTTAATGTGTTTCACAGAAGTTTCACCAGTTTTACTCGATAGATAGTAAAATAACAGAATTATTATCTTCTGCTCCCGCAACTAAAAAGTTAAAGCTCTAGAACAGTAAGTGTGGTGATAGCGATGGGACATAAACGGACCCGATGGAGTGATACAAAAACTGGAGGGATAACACACATGGCTACTACGGTTGCTACAACGACTACAAATTCTACGACGAGTAAAGGCGCACAAGAAGATCTGTCCAACTGTTGGACTCTAGATCAAAAAGCTGATTTTTGCAACAAAAATGAATGGCTGCTGGTGGAGAATAAAAACATTGGCTGTAAAACATGTAAGGAAGTCGCAAGTTTGGGGGTAGAAAGGAATAAGCAAGGTATGAATATTGCAAAGCCATGGGAAAATATTCAAATTTCTCATTATGGTAGGAATAAAAAAGAGCAAATGACTTCACTACATAAAAACATTCACGACCATAAGAACAGTTCAGCTCACATTGCTGCCGCTAAAATTATAGAATCTGCAAAAGACGATAACTGGAGGTGGCTTATTCAAAAGCATTTGAAGATGAGAAAGAAGTCGCTTGTAGAATCTTCAGAATAGCATACAAAGTTGCAAAAAACAAAAACAAAAAACAATGACCTTGAATCAGAAATTGATCTCCAAGAATTGAATGGCAGTGATATGGGTCGAATTCTACATTCTACAAATGCTTGTATGAATATAACAAATCATATTGGAACTAAAATTAATAAAATCCATTTTTTAAAAATAATAGAGTCAAACTGAGAGATTTCCTTTTTGATTGACGAAAGCAACACTATTAGCCAGTTGTCGTTAATTTTAATACTGTATATGTACGCACAATGCTACTTGATATGGAGCAACACACAAATATTTTTATTGACATTGTAGAGTTAGAAAATGTATCCGCACAAGGTATTTTCCATAGCTTGATGAATACCCTTAATGAATTGGGGTTTCATGATGATTGAAACAAAATCTTGTTGACATTGCCTGTGATGTTGGGTATGAAAAAAGGAGTAGTGGCTTTGATTAAGGAACGTATCGTCACAATTTGGTTTGGCATTATGCCAACCAGAGGCTCCAGCTCTCTATTGTTTATGTCAAAAAAGACTTCCCAGAACATATCAACCACATTAAGTCATTTCTTAACAAACTTTACTGCCTCTATCACCAGTCGCCCAAGAATGTCAGAGAACTAGGCAAAATAGCTGAAGATCTTGACAAGGAAATCGGATGAACCAATTTCAGATGAATCTGATATATATATATATATATATATATATATGAAATATATGAAACCTTCTAGTCGTGCACGAATTCACCAAGTCCCTTGAAGCCAACAAAAATATTTGAACACAAAGAATAATCCCTTTCAGTACTATCAATAAACCAACACATGAAACTAACTCAGAACAGCCCTCCTCAGATTACTTGCTACTCTTCTAAATAATATTTCCATTCGGCAGTAATGTGCAATATTCAATGTTCCTAGAACTCCATTTTCCGTAATACTATTTTCAGTTCCGTCCCTGAGTATCGTTATCCTATTATTTCTTTTTAATAAATAAAATCGACATTACTTTCTCAACAATAAGTCTCTCAAGAAATATTTCTAACTGGAGTGAAAGATTTAATCTAAGTCAGATAAGAGAAAAACTCTTTTAT
This sequence comes from Typopeltis vanoorti, assembly GCF_054136105.1. Classification (NCBI taxonomy): domain Eukaryota; kingdom Metazoa; phylum Arthropoda; class Arachnida; order Uropygi; family Thelyphonidae; genus Typopeltis; species Typopeltis vanoorti. The sequence continues at coordinate 85,334,945 of NC_143564.1, read as the reverse complement.
TTATATTTTTTCAAAGCGAAAAAAAATGATTAAATGTAGTAGTATCCGAAAACATTTCTACGTTCATTTGATCAAACATGTAATACAGATAGTGACTACCGTTCCGAGTTTAATACTGAAGATGAACTCTAACGTCTACATTGACGATGAACTCTAACGTCTACATAACTAAAACTTACTTGCATGAACGTGGCAGTAAAGTGTTTCCACAAATCAGCAAACTCTGATGTTATGGTAGACATTATTCCGCACACAGTAGTGACTCGGAAAATATCAGCGAGGCTACGATTCAAATCTTAATGAGGTTGTGCATTTCCGAACATTACGATATTCGAATATTTGGGGAATTTGGTTTGAATGCGGTTGCCATGGCTACTTTATGATGTTGCAAAATTTGGCTATAAATAGCCGTGTCAAGAAAGTAAGTTTTTGGCTTCTTGGGTAATAACAATTATTTAAACGCAAGATGGACTTCAAGTAGATTACCAGCTTCACTTGATGGCATTAAAACTGTGATATTGCATATTACGAAAACATTTATTAAAATAAGGATAATTGTTACGATATCTAAAATACACTTAAAAACAATCTTTAGTTTAACAGATTTAGAACGCTAATATTTTCAACTGTTTATTATATTTACATTCAAGCAAAAAAGATATACACTCTCATTACAGTGAATTACGAGCTCCTTTCAAATATCGTATTGGATCTTTAAAAGGGAATAATCGTTGCTTTTCATTAACCCTATGTGACTTTCCATTACCAGTAGATATCTAATAATATCGGAGTGCACCTTGTATCCATGATTGCCGCAAGGAATTAGACAAAATTTGTAAAACAGACTGCGCATCTCTGCTTCTTTACAGGAACTTCCAACATTACCAATATATGTTTATTGATTGGTTAAGATTTGATGGATTCAGTTTCGGGGATATGGTACATTCTCGTCCTGAACACCGACTGAGCACAAGTGCAACATGGCATAGGGGAGGTAATATGCTACGAGATGTCATAAGTCTGAATATATGCACAATAGGTCTAATTCTGACAAGGAAAAGTCTCCATACTATGATACATCAGCCTGGGAACCATACACTCATCCATTCCTGTATTGTATGCACAATTAATGAGTAAGGTTATGTCCGCATAGTGCATCAGAATTGTGTCTTGGTGCAAAACACTACCTTCTAACCCCCTTCAATCATATGGTGCTTCTGACGTAGTAGCTGCTTTCAGCAATGTCTCTTTCTCTCTCTCTCTCTCTCTCTCTCTCTCTCTCTCTCTCTCTCTCTCTCTCTCTCTCTCTCTCTCTCTCTCTCTTTCTTCTTTTTTTTCTCACACACAGTGAGAAAATGGGATCATGTACGTAAGCCATTGCATTATGGAACTCCCATACATACGAGAGTTTGTCCTATTAACTTGGGATATTTATTATTATTTTTTTAAATTTTTTTATTTATTATTATTACTATTTTTTTTTGCAATTATATGTCATATTGCGACTAATGAGAATACAGAGAAAAGCCGACAATTATATTATTTGTATTTTCTAACCTCTCAATATTAATCTTGTTCCAAAATATATACGGTTCGCTATTCGGTTGTGCAGATTACTGAAACTTTACAGGCTAATCTGTACAACCGTATACCGAACTACGCTGTGCTGTGCATACTGCTCTATAAGGAAGAGATGGAAAATGTTCCATTCTGGATGAAATTTTCATTAGTCTGCGTTGTATCGCTATACCTGATTTACCTCATAAATTGACATTTATGAGATTACCATAATAAGTAAAATAGAAATGTATTTAACTGTTATTTAACTGTTATTTATTTAAAAATTTAAAAGCAAAGCATTATGATTGCAATGATGAGGGTAGTTTAGTGATATAAATCATATATATATATATATGTCTTCTCACATATGGGCTTACGGAATTAATATAAAAATATTCAGAAGAAAGAGTGAGTTAATACCAGTTATGCCATCAAACTACTTCACTGAAACTTCCATAATTGCTTTAAAAGAAGAGATGAAAAGAAATTCGATAAACTATCTGCCATAGGTATAGGCACAATAGAAGTTATTTATAAAATGAATAGCTATATCAATGTAACCCTTAAGCTGATAATAGGCAACTGTAAGGCAAACTCTTAGGTAGTACAGCATCTATTCAACAATCCTAATGGACTATTCAACAACAACTACAGATATTATCTAAACTAATTAATAGAATAGACTAGATTAAAACAGCGTGACCTGGAATACTTGTTGAGATAATTATGAACTGAATCTTTTGCTGTACGAATAATTGCCTGGAGTTACTGCCTGTTTCTAAAGGAGTAATTTCTCTTCTCTTTTCTTCGTATTTAAAATGTGCTTTAATCACAACATCTTGTGATTTGCTCAACTGAGAGTTTTGCTAATTAATCTAGCCAGAGTGAGAGTGATACCATTACTCATTCTATCAGTTTCTAATGAAGTGTGTTCTATGGTGAATTCTCTCCCATTAGAGAGAACACACCAGCGGGTGCAGAAACACAATTTCACGGTCTCATGTCTGTATCCTTAATGATATTTAAAGATGTTGGCTATCTTGAAACATATTCAATAAGTATATATTAATGCTTACCCTGTCGAAATCAGTTTACAAGAATCCATTGTTTCTATGAAGAGTGTTGGAAATGAATGGGACATAATATGCTTGTTAGTTTATGGCAAGCCGATTATACTTTTACTCTGAACAAAGACCCAAATAGGGGTCTGGTCAAGCAAGCCGGGAAAAAAAAAACGAAAAAAAAACGTCTGTTCTGTCCTAAGCGTGGTACTTTCTGTCTATAGTTAATGTTCTCCTCTCAACATCCTTTTGCTTGTTATTGAAAGCTCCTAGTAGAGGAGGGTAGCGTCAAGCGTCAATACCCCAACAGTAGAGTTGTGTGTAGCAAGTGTTTCCTGCAGGAATAATAACCTCATGTTAAATGCATGCATCATTTTCCACCACCTATTGAAAGAGGCTTCCGGTGTTAGCGTTCATGTGGACGAGGGCATGACGTCATTAAGAAAGCTATGTGCGGTGTGAGTTCTTAATCTTTAGTTGTTTTATATATTTGTGTTTGTTGTTCTTAATTTTGAATCTGACTAATTTATCTCCGGATAATCTGCAACTGAATTTGTTAAATTATAAGCAGGAATATCTTTTTATCTTGTTTCTAATGGTATCATCTCTAGAGTGGGGAAGGGCTAGATTTCAAATTTAGACTTTTGTATCATGGATTTATTTCTTTTCGTGTTTGTTTTTCTCCTGTTTTGAAGCTGGGTCTTCATTTCATTTTGCTTCGAGCACTATCTGGAAATGTTCCCGACAATGAAGGAATTTGAGACACATGGTAATTTCGTAAACTCGCTGGTGGATTTACCCTTGTTCTTAGTCATTATAGAGAAGTACTGTATCAGAAGTGTATCTGAGAATGCTGACCCCATGTGCTACCTCTCCTAATTCCTCTCTTCAGCTCACCCACAGCTACATGCACGATGCCCTCAAAATAGATAGTGAATATGAAAGTTAGCATTCTTAGCTAAATCCCTTGTCCTGAAACCAATCAGTTAATCCAACATATGCTCTTAATCTGGCTTCTTGTTCGTTATACAAAGTACATACTAACCTTATAATTTGCTGAGGAAAATCCATCACTTTCATTGCCTCCCCCAATTCCACATACCAAAAATCAAAGCTTTTGAGGAAATCTAAACTGTAGTTGTCAATGATCTGCCAAACGTAAAGGATTTGATCTCTTACATTTCCACTTTTCCTGAAATCTAGCAGTTTCTCTTAGGAATCTCAGGCTTGACCTTGGCATCGATCCCATTTAGAATGATCTATAGTGTAATCTTGCTTGCATGAAAGATTAGACTAATTCTCTAGTTCGGACAGCATTTCATATATCTCACTTCTCATTCAGTAATATGAATATTGACTTCTTCCAATCTATAGATAATACTCATTTTCTTTCTGTTCGTATAGTCAGCTATGAAACATATCAATCCATTCATCTCATATGGTTCTATTTAACTCTACCTACATGCCATCTGGAAAATGGCCTAATTATTTCTAAAATCCTTAAATGCTCTTTTAAGTCATGTCTAACTGGAAGTGGTCACAACTTAAGTTTTCCCCAATGGGCGAGGGTCTCCTTCAAACTTTCCTTATCTTCTTTGATGTATACAGTGCATTACAGCTTCTCATCTGCTTTTGATATCATGTTATTATGTTAATACTGCTCCATTCCAGTACTTGATAACATCCAGTTTGGGCTTACACTTCTGTTAAGATCCGTATCCGATCATCCTTTTATATTTTTGCTACCTCCTTCTGAAATCTTTCTCTCTTAACATTTCTTAGCATACTTTTTGTCTTACCTAATGTGTTTTCTGAGTGCGCTATGTAAGCTCTTATATTTTTCAATTTCTGTCTGTTGGTTTTCATTCTCCTGCTGTTGATCAGGCCTCTTTTTGGTTCCGAAATGGATGGGTGCATTTTTCTCCTAATTGGCCCGAGCTGCTCTCTCTCTGTATAATACATCTTACAACTTTGACTTCCTCCCAGAGCATTTCAGATATGTTCTCCTTATAAGTCTCCAAAAGTGCATATGAAATTTTAGAAGTCTCTTCTGTAAACTCTCTGTAGATTACTTTGACTTGACTTTGGTGGAATGGGACTAAGTTGAAACGTTTCCTATTCTTACTTTGGCTATTATTAATTAATGGTCTGTGTCACAGACAATTACGAGGATTATATCTTTGAGCTACCTTTGTAGCGCAAAGATATAATCAGAGTAATGCCTTGATCTATCGATATTTGATGTCCACGAATTGGCACGTCATAAGTTCTTCTAGAAGGAAGTATAAATCATAATTGTTAGCATGAAAAAATTATGTCTTTCACCAAGGGACACGAGTGACCTCTCTCTCTCTCTCTCTCTCTCTCTCACACACACACACATACACACACACACACACACAAAACAAACCAGGATAAAAATAAAAATAAAAATACAGAGATACGTTTTAAAAATAAAATAAAATAAATTAATTAAAAAAAGAGATGTTTTAGTAATAAAAATAAAACGATGATATAAAAGTAATATATCGAATCATTTTTGACTGCAAATAAAAAAATAAAAAAAATGAAGGCTATCTGTAATGTTCCTAGCCTTATTTCCTAGACTTTCTCATTGATTTCCTAATTCACTGGCATCGAACTAAATAAAAATAAATAAATCTTCTCACTCCTACCTCCACCCCAAAGCAATTGAAAGCATTCCTGTAAATCAGTTGGTTTCCCGGTCCTCTACTTTAAATGTATTAGTTATGCTTTCTCATCAAGCATAGTCCCTCTTTCGGTATATTTCATTCACCACGGAATGCAAATTTTTATTCATTACACTTCGGTTTTTATATGTTCTCCATTATACCAGTCAATTTATCCGAATATTTTTTGCTCGCTGAGTTATTAAGCTGACATTTTTCAAAGTTCAGCTAACCGTGTATAAAGGTTAAATGGTTAGGAAAAAAATCCTACTTTTCCCTTTATACGAAGATATTATTATTATTCCTGACACCTCCAAGGAGTCCGAAGACTCATCGCGGATGGACATCTACAACTGTCTCAACCACTGCACCGAACCTCTACTACGAATCATCTCCATCAACGCCATCTACCGCCCACCTCCACCACAACTAGTATTCTATGTCTGTAAATGGCGCGTGTTCTAAAGGACCGATTTGTCTGTATGCGGGATGAAAAACCCGCGTTTCCGGATAAATAACCCTGCTACCTCCGTATGAGATCGGCTAACTCACCTTCCATTGAAAATCGTCCAGATAAAGATTCCTCCCGTCGCTACGAGAATCGAACTTAGGCCTATTCCAATCGAAAGGCGCAATGTACCGGCGTTCTTCCAATTGCGCTACGGAGGCGCAATTTATAACGTTTTTTTCTTTTTTTTATAAGTAACTGTGTTATATTAGTAACAAGAAAAAAAGAGTGATTTATTCTTCGATCATACGAAGGTTCGGATTCATAAATCATCTGTGTTTTGATTTTTTGTTTAATTTAATCATTAAAAAAAATTAAACTTTTACTTATAAATAATTTCTACAGAAAATGTACCATCGCGATTTTTTATTACAAATTCTATAGGTTGTAATCAGGCTAAATTGTCCTTTCACTCACTTCGCTCGCTACGTTTTACGCTTCACTCTCTGTTACTATTTTGTTTTGTTTTTTTTCCTTCACAAGGTGTTTTTATTGAGGTTCAAGAGGGGAAAACAATGCTCTTTCAGCTATAGCAATTTGGAACCCTTCATTTACAAAAGAAAGACATTTTATCAATGAGTAAAAATGCATTTTTTATTTAAAATAGGTCCATGATTATATTAGTAACTCGAAGATTTTTAAATATTTATGTATGTTAATTACGTCACGTAATTAACATTTAAATAATTGTTAATGATGACAAATAATTAAACTAAAATTAAAATCGCCAATTATTATTATTATGGGCTCGATTAATTTTCAGAATCTCGAGTCATAATTGAAAATAATTATTGTTGACGTGTAATTGCAGATCGACAAAGAAATCAAAGTAAATAATTAATAATATTACTCTATTCAGGAAGTTAGTAAAAGAATATTCTAGGAATAATAATTTCTATTTTCTTAAATTGTCTTTTTCTGCATAATTAAACGAAAGATAAAGAAATAATGAAAGAAATAAAATTTTTCTTATGAATAGGCATGTGCTTTGAGAAAACAGCTTAAATTACTTCCTTCTACATTATAGTTGTGTTTCTTGTTATTCAAAATGGTGTCACTATAATGGCATTCTAGCCATCGTTAGAAAAAACAAAATGCATAAAAGCATTTTTGATCTTTTTTTTAGTAAAGATCAAATTGCTTTTCTTCAAAAAAATCTGTTATGCAAATTTGTGTCTTAGAATAAGCATTTGTTTTCATTTTTTTTTTCATTTATATGACCCCCCCCCCCCACACACACACAAAAGTTGCAAACGGCCAAATATCGTGTATGGTGTTTTTGGTGCCAGTATAATGCAGTACTATGTCTAATAGGAAGTTGTTTATATAGGTCTGTTATTTATTCAATAAACTGAATGGGCAAAGTTTTTTGGTTCTCAAATTTCAATTTCATGTTCGACTAAATTACCTGTTCACTGCCAGCTAATAGGCCATGAGATATAATGATCTGTAAGACGATGAGAGGTAATTAAACACCAAATTGTTTAAAACACATCTAAAATAGGAAATGTACAATGAAATGTTAGGTGGATAAATAAAGCGAAGAGAGAAAGTGAGGTACTCTGGGAAATAAGTATTTATGGAAAATGTGTGAAATAGCAGGTAAAGAGCAGATGCAATAAGGCTATGTGATGCATGTTAGAAAATTCTTAGCATGATATGAAAATAAAAAGCACAATTTGAGAAGCGATTGCATAAATATTCCGAAGGAAATCAAAGCTATTTGTTCAGCTAGGTGGAGGTAAAGGAAAGAATGATTTTCTTAGATAGATAGATAGATAGATAGATAAATAGAGAGTTTATGCTGCATACTACATGCATTTTATACTAATAGTTAAGTGACAGTAATAAACGACAAGAAAGGAGCAGAATACTATAACTAGAAGTAAGCTGGATTCGCTGTATGAGCAATTTATGTTAACTTGAAGAAATGTTTTCTCTTTTTTTCCTCTATTTAAAATTGGTATTTTCTGTATTTATTTCGAAGAAGTTACATATAAAAAAGCAATTAATTTGTTGGGCCCGTAATTTTTGAATAAAATATTATACCTTCTTGATTTTGATTAAGATTTTGTGTGTATATAATTATAAACATATTGTTTTTTGGAATAAAATAAACGATATTTGTTTGTACTTTGAAACCATAGTTTGTGTGTGTGTGTGTGTGTGTGTGTGTGTGTGTGTGTGTGTGTGTGTGTGTGTGTGTGTGTGTGTGTGTGTGTGTGTGTGTGTGTGTGTGTGTGTGTGTGTGTGTGTGTGTGTGTGTGTGTGTCCCATTGTTTCTATTCCCATGATTATGCGTTCCTGATTGAAATGGGTGGAATTTAGCATCGAAATACCAAATAACAATCATCGGTACTTATCTCTATAGGCTCATATCATACCCATTAATTTGCGTTACCATAGTTTATTCTTATACCTCAATATACAGTCTTGCGTATAAATTGCGTGTATTTTCCTGGCAGGTTCGCAAGATGAAATGAACAACCGGAGTTTCCGGGAGGAGAAAGTTAATTCACCTTCGTATGACGTCGGTGAATTAACTTTAATATTAATAGCCCTAATAAAAGTTCTCGGAGTCCTAGACGGGATTCGGACCCAGAACTTTCAAACCAAACGGATTCTTTGAAACCGAAAGAGATCCTCAATCCATACCTGAAAAAAAAAATCTAAATTACCTAAAATATGGATTTAAAGGCTCCCTTTGCTCTTCGAGAATCGATCAAGTTATATATCGATTTCACTGTGTTGTTAACATCAAACCGAATCTAGTAGAAGGACACTTATAAAGGAGAGTTATCAAAAATAATGATTTAGTGGTTTCATTTTCAAGTTTTTATCTCACGTACTTCATCAATTCTAAAAACAGCTCTTACCAAGTCGTCATGATTAAGGAAGTTGAGATTTTGACATGTAATATATAAGTACTCGAGAGACAAAAACAAATCTCATCTTCATTATAGTAACCTAAAATTAAAAATTAATAGGAAGTGTATCCCACACATAATATTGACTCTAACGTTGTCCACAATGATGCAATCCGAAGAAGATGGAACGCTAATAAAGCCTAATAATTTGGAAATTTATCAAGATAGAAATGACCACAAGTTTTTCTTTAATTAAAATGAAACTGAACCAGAACGAAATACACCAGTTCACTAATATATACTGCAGATCTACAGTAATGATATAAACTGACTATTACTGAATAAATAGTTTCATATGCAGTGGAGAAGAATGATTCATCAAAATAAAATGCACAACTGAAAGTAAATACTCAAGAAGGTGAACTTAGATGAGAATGAAGGATGAGAATAGCCTGAATTTTCCTGTTCTTCACCCATTAAAATTAAAAGAAATTAGAATGATTATCGATTCTTTATCTATATATGGGTATTCAGATCCATGAAGAAGGAGGAAGGAGGGTTGGCTTTACTTTGAATTATGGCTAAAACAACTAAGATTATGCAGACTAGTACTGCGATAAAGTATAGTATTAATTATTTTTTTTAGTTAGTTTTTTTTTCTTAGCACGGCGGTAATCTCGAGTTTTCGAAGTGAATCTCTGCTACCGCTCCTCCACATCGAAGCCCTCTAACTCACTTTCGGTTGTAAAGGTTTTTAGAGATGCATTAAATTCTGTCCAGGATTAAAGCCGATGACCTCACTGTTTCTCCTTTATCCTTCTTTTGAGTACTGTTTATTTATAAATGTATGAAGATAAATGTGTTAAAACATAGGCAAAATGCATTTTATTATTTCTGCTTCTTTAGTATAGAACCATAGATACACAGAGTATTATATTTTGTTTATCTCCTTCTCTATCTCTCTCTCTCTCTTTGTGCAGACGTTGATTCAGTTTTATCTGCCACATTACTTTTGGCTTAAAATAGAATCCTTCTTCGAAAATCGAATTCGAATAACCTAGAAAGATGTAAGCTAAATATTGATTTAAGATATTCCCGGAGCAGTGTATTATTTGCTTTACAACTATTCCGAACGGGAATGTAAAATATGAACAGCCGAAGGCGTCGCAACACAAAATCTCTTTCGAATATTTCCCACAAATACTTTAAATAAGTTATCTCATTGAAACCGATGGGCCAAAACAATTTGAAAAATCAGTAAAGGAAATGAAGGATCACAGCATGAACACTTCTAGATATGAAAATGATGCACTGTGAAATATTATTATAATCAATGTTGGTATTATCTAGATAATACAGTTTATAGTAATAAATGTCGAACTCAGCACAACTACGTGTTCATCAAGTAGTTTTGGAATACTGTTCGAGAGGTACTTTTCTGTACCATGTTTCTAATATATTTAGGCCATATTTTAATCTCAATACGCTTGCGCAGTAGCAGAAAGTAAACACAATATTTTATTACTGCACACTTTTCAAAAATCATTTTATCATTCTGATGATTATTTATTTGTATAAAAAAATTTTACCTATTTTTTAAGGTACTCTATAAACCATGTACTTTATATCATTTATTTATTTTTATTTATTTTTATCAAAATTACCGATTATGGCTCTAGATAGATGTTAGGCTTGCAGAATAAAAGAAATTAAATCGTATCACTAAGGTATGTATTCTTTAAGTAGTGTAATTTCTTAAAGTACACTACTTAAAGGTTTAGCTATAGAAGCAGAAGTACGTCGGTTTTTGCCACTATCTGCTGCAGTAAGTTTTCCAGTTGGGCAGTTTTTAGCAATAAAGTACATCAATTACGTGTCTTTCGAGAGAGACTCGATACTATTTGGCAAAAAATTGGTACCAGGAAATATCACCTTTTTCATTCAGCTTTTGTTTCTACCTCATAAAAAGTATGCCAGATATATTAATGTTTATTCTATCCAAGATGAAGACGAGCAGACTCAAATTATATTTGTTTTCTTCAAATAATATCGCCTTTAGAAATTCAGTGATGCATAGTTTAGAAACAAGCCCACTCTTTGGAGATATTCGTATTTTACTGGTTGCTTTCACACACTTTAAAATAAAAGGCACTATTTGCCTTTAATTATATAATGGTAGATGATGCACGTCCATACTTTGCAAGTGAAATTTATTTAAAAATATTCAGTGAGAGCTATTATTAACATAAATAAGTGTTTCAAATAAATTTTTTCAGCCAATTTAATTTAAATAACCACAGATTGAAAATCCGTCTTTTTATCTTGTTTATTATCTGCAAATATTGGTTCTTATTTAGTAGCTTTTCTAATAAACTGCTGCATACAAATATTGTGTAAAGGAGGTCACACAAAAACTGCTGATTGGTTTTACTGGCTTTAAAGAGGGTTGATTTAGAGTAGAAAGAAAAAAGTGGACTTTACAGCTCTCTCTCTCTCTCTCTCTCTCTTGCTATAAACGATAACGACACTTACCAACACATGCCGACACTTCACTGTGTCATCTATCTTGTGAAGAGATTATTTATATTTATAGAATTACTTTTTTTTATTAAAATGGAGAATAACTAAAATAATCATAAACATTCTTCACGCAGCGAAATAACCCAACTTTAACCTTCCAACTGTTAACTCTTTGCCAGGCCGTTACACCATACATATAATAAAATTTCATGCCGTTTGAATACGATTCGCGAAACTATACTACACACAAGGGATTTAATTTTATATTTTTAAAATGTTGAAGTGAAGATCGTTGCAAAAGCATTCTTAATGAATAATTGACTGATATTGGAGTAAATGTATCCAATATTGAAAATTTCTTTCTGAGATGACAGAAAGAGAACATCAGTCTAGAGATTTCATCATGATTTTTTTGATATGGCCTCATTAAAACAGCATTAATGCTTTGTTTAATGACAGAGTTTAATGACTTTTAGCGATTAACACGAAAGCAATTACGTAAAAATCAGGAGGAATTCCGTTTTGAAATCCTTCAAAGTGTTTGTCTAATGATGAAAATTGTTGGAAGTTTCGAATTTTCACGATTTTGAATCACTTTAGTTTTTTCTTAATTGAGACTTTTAATTTACAAGCCTCTACACGCTATTGTTGCTATTATGGAGGATTTACGACTATTCTCACTCGACAAGTCGCAGCATGTGTGATTAATTGGTTGGATACAGAAAAATAGCGCACATTGCATTTTGTTTTTGTTTTGTTTTTTTGTGCACATGCATGTTTTAATGATGGGATAATGGAGAAACTTTCTCTCTTTTCTCTATTAGAAGGAAAATAGAGAAAACAGAATAAAGCGGAAGAAAAACCAATAAGCGCGCATGCATTTGTACTATCATGCATATGTTTACAGGAAAACGCAAGGATTGTAGAATCAGTGTTTTACTCTAATTCCAGTAAGAATTGTCGTGTGTGTGGCAGTATGAAGGGCGAAGTACTGGAAGTGGGTAGGATCATGCGAATGAAGCTGGGTCTTGGAGAAGAGCAACTGATCGTCTAATGTGTATACGCCCCACAAGTTGGCCGTACCACAGAAGAGATGGATGGATTCTGGATCGTGCTATATGAATAAATGAGGGAACTGGAAGAAAACGAGATGGTGATGGGAGGAAACTTGAACGTACACATAGGGAGACAGAATAGGGACCGTTAAAGGGTACATGGTGGCAATGGAGTGGAAATGATGAACCAGGAAGGAGAGAGAATTTTGGACTTTGAATTAGCGTTTGATATGGCAATTGTTAACTCCTTTTTCTGTAAGAGAGAACAGAATTTGATAACATTTATAAGTGGCAAAAATAGTTTACAGATTAACTATATTTTGACTAGAAGAAAATATCTTAAGGCAGAAACAAATTGCAAGGTAATCCCAACAGATCAAGTGGCGTAGTAACACCGGCTACTGTGCGCAGACTTTAAAATAAGGTCGAAGATACGAAACTGTGGAAGCCATGGAAGGAAGAAAAGTAAGTGGTTTCGCTTAAAAGAAGAGAGTGTGAGGAACCGTTTTAGAGAGAAAGTGTTAGAGAAGATTTCGTATGGATTAGAAGGTGTACAAGACTGGTGGAGACATAATTCAAAAGTAATTCTAAGCTGTGCAATTGAGGTGCTTAGTGAAACATCTGGAAAGTTTAGAGAGCAGAAGGAGCGTGGGATGGTGGAATAATAATGTACAAGAAGCAGTGACTGCTAAGAGGAAGGCAAAGCAGAAATGGGACGAGTCAAGAGTGGAAGAGGACAGAGAGGAGTACAGAGAGGAAAAGCGAGAAGCCAAGAGAGTTGTTGCACAGGCGAAGGCCATGGCATACCAAGATCTTTATGATCAATTAGAAACAAAGGAAGGACAGATAAACATTTATCGATTGGCAAAATGTAGAAATCAGGCATCAAAGCACATCGTACATATGAGGTAGATCAAAGACTCTGGAGGAGGGGTATTAAGAAGGGATCTGGATATAAAAAACAGATGGAGAATACACTTTGAAGGGCTTTTGAATGAAGAAAATGCAAGGACTCACAGAGAAATGGGGAGCCTTATGAGGGGATGGTGCAGAATATTAGTAGAGTGGAAGTGAAGGAAGCCATAAAGAGGATGACGAATGGAAAATCGGTGGGCCCTGACAGGATCCCAGTGGAGGCATGGAAGGCATGGGGGAGAAGGGAATTGACCTGCTGTGGGACCTGTTAATAAAAGTTTGTCAACAGTAAAGTATACCTGAGGAGTGGGGGAAAGTACTCTTGTCCCCATCTACAAGAGCAAGGTGGATGCCCAAGACTGTAAGAATTACAGCAAAATAAAGTTGATATCCCACACAATGAAAATCCTAGAGAGGGTTCTTGATGGAATACTGAGGAAGGAGGTGGAGATTGCAAAAGAGCATTTTGCTTAATGCCTGGTCGATCGAAAACAGATGCTATCATTGGGTACAACAGATGATGTAAAAGTTTCGAGAGAAGCAACGGGAGCTACATCTGGTATTTATTGATCTGGAGAAAGCATATGATAGATTTCCAAGGCAAGACGTCTGGATGTGTTTGAGGGAGAAGAAGGTACCGGAGAAATATGTCAGGTTGGTGCAGGAGATGTACAGAAATGTGAAGACAAGTGTTCAAACCTGCCTGGGAGAGACAAAAACGTTTTCCACTACAATTGGCTTGCATCAAGGGTCAGCATTAAGTCAGTTCCTGTTTAATATTGTGATGGAGGGGGTGACGGAGAAGGTGAGATAAGACGCGCCTTGGACTATGTTTTATGCAGATGACATCGTGCTGTGTGCTGAATCAAGAGAAGAAGTGGCAACTAAATTGGAAAGTTGGAGGAAAGTACTGGAAGAGAGGGGTATGAGACTGAGCAGAAGTAAGACAGAGTATATGCGTTGCACAGTGGATTGCGGCCAGGAGACAGATCTGGAGCTGGAAGGAAATGTCATCAGGAAGGTCAGTGACTTTAGATACTTAGGTTCAACAATGAAAGAGGATGGTAAGGCTGAGAAGGAAGTGGGATGCACGATACAAACAGGATGGAGGAACTGGAGAGAGAGATTGCTGGAGTGATATGCGATAAGAGGGTACCGATCAATCTTAAAGGCAAAATCTACAGAACACTCGTCAGACTAGCTATGACGTATGCTATGGAAACTCTGACCCTGAGGAAACATAACATCAGCAGGATGAGAATGCTTAGGTGGATGTGCGGTCTGACCAGAAAGGATCGTCTGAGAAATGACTATCTGAGGGGAACGGTGAAAGTTACGAACTTAGTAGAAATGATTCACGAGACAAGGTTGAGATGGTTTGGTCGTGTAATGAGGAGGGAGGAAGAGTATGTGGGAAGAAAGGTCATGTAGATGGATGTGCGGGGAAGGAGTAAGCGCGGACGGACAAAGAAGAGATGGAGAGAGAGAGAGAGAGAGAGAGAGAGATGATGGAGGAGGACTTGAGGACGAAGAACTTGAATGTGGCTACAGCCCAAGACAGGAGGTTGTGGAGGGCGATTCACCACAAACAGCGACCCTACTTAAGTGGGAAAAGCTGTGGAAGAAGATGAAGAAGAAGAGGTCTCTAATTCCAGTAAGAGAGAGTGTTACGATTCTAAAATGTAAAAACATTATGCTGCCATTCTGTAGAAATAGCAGAATATTTGAAGCAGTTGAGGAGAGAGGTCAAGAAGAGATATATCATACTGTCTTGAGGATCTACGTATTATTATAAGTATGAAGAAGAAAAAACATCGAGAAACAAGACAGAACTATATTTTGATTGAATCACATTATTGGAGAATGAAAGCATAGAATGAAAACAATGAGATGTAAAACGCGGTTCGTCTGTAGCCTGGGTAGTCATTAAACAGTGAATTCAACTTATTTTACCAAATAGGTTTTAGGTGGGGGTTATAATTATTAACATTAATCCTTTCTTTTGTATTATTTTAGGAGCGAAGGGAATGTCTAGCCACTACTTCAGCTTTTAAGATTCTTTAGAGTCGTTATTGAATTTGTATCATTATATAAAATCTTTTTTCATTCGGGTTTAAGAAAAATGTTTTCAGAAAAAAAAAAATAATAATTTTATTTATATTTTATCATCTGGTGTATCAATTAAATCTGGAAATTCTTGCGGTTATCATGATTTATTATTATCCTCATCGAATCTACTTTAATCGAATTTGCTTTCAGGATGAGAAAAGGAAGAAAAAGCACTTTTTCGATAAACATATTGAAGTACACCTGTACTACAGTGAAGATTTTGAAATACAATATTTCCCTGCCACTAAATGGTTCACCCAACAATAACTGATTCTTTTTGCATTTTCAAAATTTATTCATGAGAGAGTGCACGTTGAATTGAGGATTTTTTATTAATCTACTTGTATGATGCGGTATGTCGTAGACACTTCTTTTTTCAACAAAAGCAATTTCGATATAAATCTTGGATTTCAAAAAACAAACATATTCGAAACAATAACAACAACAAATCACTTCCTAAATTTTGAAAGATAAATCATTACGCTTTAGACAGTACTCTTTTTATTTTGTTAGATACACGAAATCTTAAAACAAAAAATCACCTCTCAGGTCCTTTTAGTTTGCTTATTTTGAAGAATGGAAGAACTACCTAGATATAGTGATACTATGAAAATCAAACACTAGGAAAAAATAAAAAAGAAGGATAGAATAAATTCTTTAAATCTTGATTCTGCATGAGTTGAGTAACCTAAAACCATCATAACCGTTAACGGAAACCACTTTAAACAATGACACTCAAGAAATTGACTGGTGAGCTAAAAATTTAATTTCGTTCTTTCATTATTCAAGTTTTCTTCACTCTGTGGAAATAAAAATCTACGAAATATAAAGAGAAATGAGAATAATTATAGTGTGCTATGTTATGAATTCCAGAACTTAATGCAGCACATTCATTTTACCGAAATTATACTAATTATGGACGGATGACGAATTACTGTTTTATTTTTATTGAATTAAATATTATTATTAGATAATATTTATTGTGTTACCTTTTCAGATTATTGAAAGTTAATGTAGGACTGACGTAGTTTTCGTTATACTGAATGAGTGTTAAAAAATTATATATCTAACATGCTTTTTTTATTTTCCAAAAGAATAAAGAGGTGACAATCTTTTATCCCCAACTTTTGCAAATGCTGCGCCATCATGACATTTTCGTACATTTTTTTAGCGTGCTGCACGGTTGAAAATACGGCAGAACTGTCACCAAGTCGTATGATTTCTATGTATATCGTAAGTTCGATATGAATATGTATCTAACTGGGGTATAGGTCGAATAAAACGCCTAGGGAAAATAAGTCCCTAGAGTCAGTAACCAGAATAGAATCTGTAATGGTTTTCTACTGCAGACCTCGATTCATGAACGTTACCTAGAACGTATGCTTCCATCTCTTACGGAGGCACGTTAAGTTTTTAAACTTTCTTTTTTTTTTTCAGATAAATTGCTGACACTGTCAAATTTTTCAGTTTCCCAGAATTCAATAGAAGTGTGATATTCTGCCATTTATTCATTATCACAATAGATTAAGAAGGAACTAGAAGGGTCGTAGTGTAATTGGAAAAAATGCTCGGTCAGACAGGGAGACAGTCTCTCTATGATCCTCTTTGGTCTCGCCTTAGAGCCGGTGATACGAGAAATGTCGAAGCATCCGGCATGGCAGGCACTCACATAAGAGGTAAAGGAAAAACAAAAGTGCTCGCTTATGCCGATGATGTAACACTAACCGTAACTATAGCCGAGTCCTTCACACTCGCATACAACATACTCAAAAAATTTGAAAAAGCGTCAGCACTCAAAGTAAACCTTCACAAGTGCCATGCGATGTTCGTCGGCAGGTGGGTAAATAGGCCTACTATGCCGAACGACATAAAAATAAACAAACACCTACCACTTCTGGGGATCTTCATAAGGGAACAAATCCAACACAACACACAATGGGAGCTTGCACATACAAAAATAACCAAGAAAATTACACAGATGAGACACAGACAACTATCACTAACAAGTAAAGCTAAAATATGCAATCAATACTTACTGTCTAAGATATGGTACCTCATGAACAATACCAACTACAGCGGTCAAGAAGTAGAGAGAATACACAGACAGTGTGCAAAATTCATCTGGGGTTCCAAATACGAACCCATAGGAAGATCCACAATATTCCATGAAATTGAGGCGGGAGGACTCGGCTTAATAAACGTACACCTAAAAACTCCAAGTGCGATAGAAAAATCATAGAGAGAGCTTACACAGAGGAAAAAGCGTGGAGCGCATATATAATATATTATATGCAGAAGATAATGCCCGACAAAGTAATATGTTCCCTTCCGCGTTCGAGTGACAAAACACCAAGAATGTTCCACGAGATTGCGGAAGGTTACAACTTCATTAACAAATACATAGGAATAAACGAATTCTTGAAGATGAGACCTAAAGCAGCACACATCAAACTCCCGCGCACAGTTTACCACCACCACAACACCGGGAGATTGAAAGAGGGATAGACTATCAAATGCACTTAAAAAAGCTTTCAATCTGCCCATAAACCCAAAATTAAAAACATTCTACTACAAAGTACACCACGCTTGTTTGCCCACCAAAATATGGTGCACAGCGAAAGGGATCCCTCTTCAAGGCCCCGCCAGATGTCATTTTTGCCCACAACCAGAAACACTTTACCACTTAATGATGTACTGTCCTCACACCTCCCGAATATGGAACACGGTTCAAACATTCATAAAACACAATCAACCCTTTACAGAACACACATTATACTGGTTAAACGAAGGTGACATTAACACAACTAAAGCAATCATTATTATAACAACCATGTACTCGATTTGGACGTACAGATGCGACAAAATTTACGGAAGGGAAACAGGACCAGACATACTCAAGAAAATAAACAACATATTAAAAGAAACAATCACAGATACCATCAACAGAAACAAAATAACAAAACACCAATGGCGGCAAATAGGTCTCATCTCAGAATTCGAAGAACAACTGCAAATCATAGAAATAAAGGACCCACCATAAATTAAAAAAAAAGCATAAAACACACATATACATGCTTTATGCTATAATTAGTTGTAGTTCTGTGCATAATATTTGTCAATTATAGAGGTTGTAGTTTAGTTTTATGTATCCAAAATGTCAATGACAGTTTATATAGTGGCAGAACTTGATGACATTTTACTGATCCGGTGGGTAACTCAATTAAATTTATTTAGTTTTAAATATCCGATCTCTTTCGAATAATTGTATCACATAAAAAATGTTTAAAATTCATTGAAAATTCAATGACATTTTTTTCACTCAAAATCGATTTAAGAACTAAATCTAATGTAACCCCCAGACACTCTTTATCCTATTATTCATGTTATATTAATCCCTTAGGAGTTCTCATTGTAAACGTGCTCCAAATCACAAGGTATACCAATTCTCTGTTGGACACTCTGCTATTCTTCCATGACAGAACGGTACCATCATTTCTCCTTTCTTTTGACAGGTGACTCGAATGCCTGGCGTGTGTTCATTCAGCACTTTCTTGTTACTGCTCGGCTCATCAATTCTTTCCACGCTACCCTTCTGGGCATTTGCTTTTTTCCTCACAATCCTGTGTACTAACGGTACCTTTACAATTACCTTTATATTCCGAGATCAGAGAAAAACGTGTGGACTCAAAGATACATTCCCGGGAATAACCAACCGTCTGAATGGCTAATGTCTGAGATACATCAGTCACGAGTACAACAATGAATGAAATTTGTGGTATCAAACCAGTGAATGTCCTAATATATGTACCTAATTCATTTAACACCCTCTAGAAAGAATTGAAGGAACTTCTCTGAAATTTTAACATTGTACATGCATTTATTAAAAATATTTTAGTTCCTTTTTTCGGCAAACTCCCGATTAATTCTGGGCAGATTTTAGTTGCCCAGAATTAATTCGAGAATTGCTCTACAATTCTCGACTGCTTAGTCGAGATTTGTAGAGCAATATGAAACAAAGTAATCTATCTCTGTTTATTGTAAAATATTATACCAATGTATCACATTATGAAAATAATAATTTTATCACAATTATTTTGTGCTAAAAATTTATTTAGTTTTAAATATCCGATCTCTTTCGAATAATTGTATCACATAAAAAATGTTTAAAATTCATCGAAAATTCAATGACATTTTTTTCACTCAAAATCGATTTAAGAACTAAATCTAATTTGGAAAATAGAGTACCAAAATAAAATTATAAACAAGTATAGCCGAGGAACAAAAATCGTTATCAAAAGAAGCATAATGCATCGTTTATATTTAGCACATGAGGTTCCGAAAATGGGGATATCTTGTTTGTCGCACATATCTCTCTCTGATCACTTAAAAATGTGAAATATTTAATTAATTTAAAAATTGATCAAGAAGGAGAATGTATTCTTTTAAATATATCAGTTTGTTTTATTTCTATTTGCAGTTTGAACTTTTAAACAATATCTTGTTTTCATTGTATTGCTTATATGCATAATTTAGTATGTGTTGTATTCATTTTAATCTTTCATATTTCACCATGCTTAAGGTTATGTTTCCAAATTTACAACGGGTGTTAGTAGTAGGGTAGCGACTAGTGACCAGATCAAAATCAAGATAAGATAAGGAATCGTAACGTGATTGGTTGTTCATTTGATGACGTCAGTGTGTGTGTGGCGCCATGAATTTGTAATGTTTGAAATTTCCCTGGGGGCATATGTGTCAGTGACGACAATTCTTGTGTTTTGGTTCGCGTATGGAATTATGGGTGATTGTAGAGATAAGGATTCGTGTTGTGATTGGTGGGGCACTTCTGACCAGATCAAGATCAAGATAAGATAAGAAATCGTTTCGTGGGTGTGTGTTCTTTTCAGATGTAGATAAGTCCGCCATTTGTTGTTGTCAATAAGTGACGTAATTTGTTAGCTGTAAATAAGTGACGCAATTGTTAGCTGGAAATAAATGACGTTATTGTTTTGAATGGAAAAGGGAGATATATTAGTGGATACGGATCGTGTCGTGATTGGTGGGACACTTTTAACCGGATCAAGATCAACATAAGATAAGGAATCGTGACGTGAATATTTGTTGTTATCAGATGAAGATAAGTGACGTCATTTGTTAGTTGTAAATAAGCGACGTCATTTGTTAGTTGTAAATAAGCGACGTCATTTGTTAGTTGTAAATAAGCGACGTAATTTGTTAGCTGTAAATAAGACGTTATTGCTTTGAATGGAAAAGAAGATATATTAGTGGATAAAGAATCGTGTCGTGATTGGTGGGATTCTTTTAACCAGATCAAGATCAAGATAAGATAAGGAATCATGACGTGAATGTGTGTTATTATAGAGTTTGGAATGTTTGGAATTTTGAATAACTTCGAAATTCCAAACAGTTATGAATGTAACTTAGCTCGTTTGATACGAAATCGAAGGGTTTCCTCTCTGAAATTCGGGTCTTTTGTTCTCCATATGGTCATTAGAACACACGCAATATACGCAAAAAGTATATATTTAACTATACGATCTCATTGTAAAATTGTGGTTACGAAAGCCAAATCTGAGCAAGTAATTCGGTCTCAACGATTTGTAAATATTATGAAATATTATTATTACTACTACTATTATTATTTCAGGCTGAAGAATATGGTCAATATTTGAATGCGAATTATTTTTTAATTAATCTTCTAATGGTATGGCAGAATACTAAAAATTCACCGAAGGCTATCTAATGCAAAATTAGGTTAAAGGACGAATGATACAGCCGTCTTCTTTAATAGCAGTTTAGCTATTAAAGAAGACGGCTGAAATTGGTTTCGCAACTGACAAGAAAAATTCAAAATTTCAGAAATCGTAAAATATCTGATAAATTCACTTAAGAAATATGCTTTTTCATAGAAAAGTATGAAAGTGTACGAAATTAAGAAAGGTCTCGCTGTATGAAAGGTTGCTGTAAATGAAAAGGAAGTTATCACTCATCTCTCCCATTAAAGAACATTTGTGGCCTTTTTACATTTATGGCCAAGTAATACTGTTTTCTTATTAATGAGGATAGATTTGCAGGAGTAGCTTCGACGTTGAAGGAACGACTGCGGTTTCTTAATGTTCTTCCACGTGATTGGAAGAACTGATATGAATTTTCTAGATATAATCTTTGAGGTGAATCTAAATATAATCTTTGACCTGTATATGGAGAAGCCGTTATAAGAAGATGATGTTAATTGATGGATCAAATTACAAAACTAACCTACTAACAAAAAAGTTGGAATTTATTGCTAATTTGGCGAAAATCAATTGAATATCTTAGTTAGTCCATGCAATGCATCATGGGATATCAGAAATTACTCGCTGCTAAATCATTTCCTTACAGCTTTACTCTGTCCTTTAACATGTTCATTGCCAAACACGCGATATCGCGCGATGCGAGTTCTCACCAAACGGCCGATCACGTGTTATCGCGTGGACGTCGCTAACTAAATAAAAAAATTAAAAAAATTTGACCACCACACGAAATTCCAATTTTCAGCTCGGCAATGAAAGTGTTAAACGAACTGAGACAAAACACAAAAGGAATGGTTTATGGACCTTGAAGCATTACATTTACGACTGGGTGCCGAATAATCGAATTTTTACATACAAGTTGAACCTCATGTCTGTTTTGATAATCGTCTCTTCTAAGAGCATGAACGATTGGAAGAAAATAACAGTTGCATTATAACTTGGCTCGTTACTAAATCCAGTCACAGTATAAATGACTTGTCTTCTGGCTCTTACTAATATTTGCCTTTGTGATTTGAAGAAGATGACGAAAGTGAACAGCTATGAAATGGCCAACTGACGTCTAACAGAGATGACAGACAGCCACATGTTCCGTTTTAGACGTTTAGTTGAAGTCTTTCAGCAAACTGTGAGACATTAGAATCCAAAAATTGAATGCTTTTCAGCTCTTCCAAGTAGTTAATAAAATATAAGCTTTTTCATAGAATTAATGTAACCAGTTTAGTTTATATTCTTCATAAGAAAATATAGACTGATGACGAATAGATATAAATGTAAATATTCCCATTTATTAATTAAAATATTTCATTTTTTATTAATACATTTATACCGATCCCAAATCCGATATTTGTGATATGTATAAAAATACATCGAGCCATTTTAATTTTTGTTTAAATTAAAAAAAAAAAAACTTTCAAAAGTTACAAAGCGTAGCAAATCGACCTTTTTAAAACTCACATGCCATTTCAACAATATGTAGTATTAGGAACCAAGAGATGGCGGCATGTTCTCTTCCCTATATAACAATTAAAACCATTGTTAGTCTTAGACCAACTACCATGACTGGTTAAGAGAGGAGACTGGCTATCCTACAGTTTCTAAAACGTTATGACTAATTCACCACAGTACACTATGTGATGTTTTATTTCTCCATTTAGACGGTTTATATTTATTACAATTAGACAAAAAATAACAATATTTACCATTTCATTTTATTTAGCCATAGATCCATACGCAAATTTTATTTAAGAGAATCGATTAACACTTTCATTGCCAAGCTGAAAATTGGAATTTCGTGTGGTGGCCAAATTTTTTTTATTTATTTTTTATTTAGTTAGCGACTTCCACGCAATAACGCGTGATCGGCCTTTTGGTGAGAACTCGCATCACGCGTATCGTTCATTGCCAAGCTGAAAATTGGAATTTCGTGTGGTGGCCAAATTTTTTTTATTTCTTTTTTTATTTAGTTAGCGACGTCAACGCGATAACGCGTGATCGACCGTTTGGTGAGAACTCGCATCGCGTGATTGGCAATGAACATGTTAATTGAACAATAAAAAACAAGTTCAAATCACATGTAAAAATGTGGGGATTTAGAACAAAATTCTAAACGGAATTCCGTATTAATGACAACAAATTATTTTTGTCCAATATTTCCCAGTGCGAAACCGAATGGAAACAAGATAGTTGTTGCTCGTAGTAGTCACCTTCTGCTTATAAAAGAATACTAAATAAAATTTAAATCTGAATATCACTAAAGTTAAAATAAGTATAAAAATATAGTTTATGAATAATAGGTAATATGTCTGAATTATTAAAGCTAACGTCTCCATAACGTTCATGAATTATACAAAACTTGCAACTGTAAGTATCACTACAACTCTTGTTTTATTATGGACAACTGAAATGAAACATAAATCGTTAAAAATGTTATCGTTCTTAGGTATAAGTCCCTTATAAATCGTTTATTATTAATAGGAAATCCCTTGATAGAAATAGAAAGAAAGCGAAAGAAGTTGTGTTAAGGAGACAAGTAGATAGATGCTGTTCATGATGCTGAAAGGTGTGGTGGAATCTTGATATGAGAAACCCTTCATATTTTATGCTTAAAATATTAAAATAAACATTCCATCTATAGCTGAGAGGCCGACTATCTCATTCGGGGAATGCTATAAAAAATATTAATTTTTACATCATTGGTATACCATTGTCCTTTATTTTGCAGTTAGGACTCTTCCCATTTTTCATTGCGGTTGGAGATTTGATCTCGCTTTCATAAATCCTGAGTTAATTGCTTTCCGTGAAAAAAAAATAGTAAAGCATTGACCATTCCTTTTAGGATATCGAGGAAAGAAAATGCACTTCCTTGTCTCTAGTCTCTTCCCTGTTTAGACTCAGCTATCCATTATGAAATGGATCGTGTTTCGAAATTGTTCACAATATTCTTAAAATCCAAAGCAATATCAAAATGCACTTTGCTGTCGTATTCCATGTTATGCCCATAACAGAGGATGTTTGAGATGAGCGAACACAGAAGTTTCCTCGCATGTTGATGAAAAGTCTTATGAAGTGGGTTGATATTTAGCAGTTGCGCAGTACATTGCTGTGGAAAGACTATATGAACGTCATTTCAAGAAACTATATATTAGAAAAGGAAAACTATGGTATGCTTAATACATACTAGGAACTTAATATATAGCTAAAGTATCAGATGAAACGGTGTTAGGTCTGATACTTTAGCTCTATAGGATATTCAAGAGTTGGATTTTTTCACATCGCAGTGCGTGGAAAATATTACCGTTCAGCAACACTGTGGAAATGCCAGACAGGGGTATTTCAAGGGACAACAATAAATTGGGTTTATAATTTTTTATATATTTTTATAATTTTTTAAATATATATTTTTTTTTCTAAAGAATTGAATGACATAAATCGAGAGAAAAGGAAAAAGGTTTAACAGTATCACACAACTAGTTTCGGCTTTTTGCAGCCTTCTTCAGGTGTTTTTATAAAAGAAAAGAAAAAAAAAACATTAAACATTGAAGATAAAAACTGTGAACAGCACAGGAAAGTCACTATACATATTTAACATGAAAACTTTGTAGTTAACGTATTCAACGCTGTTCCTTCGTTGGCCACATTGTTGGGTGAGGTTCAGTATTTGATCACAGCAGAATGACAGTCTGGGAGGTAATAGCTTAAAATATTATTTAAATGTACAGGGTTGAGGATGATTTTTCTAGATTCTACAAATTTTCTCTCCAATTCGTCATGGACGGAAAATGTTCTTAGATCTATCCCAAAGGATTGTATAACTATGGTTTTCATCATCAGAAGAATTGGCCGAAAAAAGGATATGGCTGGATAAAGCACTGGCACGTGTTCTTTTGTAAGCGATGTCCATCCTGTGCTCCTCCATACGCAATTCAATAGAGACTTATCCGTCTGCCCAAAGAAAGGGATGGCGCAGTATATATATATATATATATATGATAAATGTTTCATGAAGCAACGTAAATTCCTTTATTAAGTAATTTATCGAACAACCATATTCTTTATTCAAATATTTCTGGAAGGTTACATCCCCAATTGTCATACTTCAAATTTAAGCCGCTCTGTGTGAGATTGTACTTGTTTCGATAAGAAGATGCTCGTGGAAATGCAAAGAAGATTATAGCTTCTTATTTCCCTTTCTAATCCTCCCTGAAGGAATATAACGTTTAACATTGAGTCATATAAAACAAGCTATTTTTAGCTTGCAGATGCTTAAGAATAAAACGTCAGTGGTAGTACATCATATAAAATCTGGACCAGAATCCCTAACGCAGCTCTGTTACTGCTTCGAGGATTTTATGCCACTTTTTTTATACTGAATATGTCACTATTCAGTATAAAATCTTACAACTATGTACTTTGCATAATTTTCCCTGAGCAGTTAAAGGCAGCTTCTCATTCTGTGCAACATTTATTTTGTCAAAATAAGCAGAACTTAAGACTGAAAATTTAAAGTTAAGAACATTTAATGTGACAAAATTATTGCTTATTTGAATAAGCTTGCCATAAACTAACAAACATATTTTGTCCCATTCATTTCCAACACTCTTCATAGAAACAATGGATTCTTGTAAACTCATTTCGACACAGTGTAAGCATTAATATATACTTATTGAATATGTTTTAAGATAGCCAACATCTTTAAATGTCATTAAGGATACAGACATGAGACCGTGAAATTGTGTTTCTGCACCCGCTGGTGTGTTCTCCCTAATGGGAGAGAATTCACCATAGAACACACGTCATTAGAAACTGATAGAATGAGTAATGGTATCACTCTCACTCTGGCTAGATTAATTAGCAAAACTCTCAATTAAGCAAATCACCATATGTTGTGATTAAAGCACATTTTAAATACGAAGAAAAGAGAGGAGAAATTACTCCTTTAGAAACAGGCAGTACCTCCAGGCAATTATTCGTACAGCAAAAGATTCAGTTCATAATTATCTCAACAAATATTCCAGATCACGCTGTTTTAATCTAGTCTATTTTATTAATTAGTTTAGATAATATCTGTAGTTGTTGTTGAATAGTCCATTAGGGTTGTTGAATAGATGCTATACTACCTAAGAGTGCGGTTATGTTTGCTTGAAATTAGACCAATACAATCCGTCTCATTTATCATTATTACAGTTGCGTATTATCAGCTTCAGGGTTTCATTGATATAGCTATTCATTTTTTTTAAAGAAGTAATTTTTTTTTTACTTCTATTGTGCCTATACCTATGGCAGATAGTTTATCGAATTTCTTTTCATCTCTTCTTTTAAAGCGATTATGGCAGTTTTAGTGAAGTAGATTGATGGCATAACTCCTATTAACTCACTGTTTCTTCTGAATATTTTTATATTAATTCCGTAAGCCCATATGGAAGAAGACAGGTATATATATGATTTATATCACTAAACTACCCCTCATCATTGCAATCATAATGCTTTGCTTTTAAATTTTTTAGTTAAATATATTTCTATTTTACTTATTATGGTAATCTCATAAATGTCAATTCATGAGATAAATCAATAATTCATTAGTTTTTTTTATTATTATTTTATTTTAATGATTTAAGATTTTTATAGCATGAGAAGTGTGCAGGATTGCTAGTCTTTCAAATGTATTCATGTTTGCAGAGGTGTTCATGTTCATGAATGCCTCTGCAAAAGTGTTCATGAATATGATGCTGCTGCCTCGGTACTTTCTGTCTATAGCTAATATTCTCCTCTCCACATCCTTTTGCTTGTTATTGAAAGCTCCTAGTAGAGGAGGGTAGCGTCAAGCGTCAATACCTCAACAGTGGAGTTGTGTGTAGAAAGTGTTTCCTGCAGGAATAATAAACTGATGTTAAATGCATCCATCATTTTCCACCACCTATTGAAATAGGCTTCCGATGGTAGCGTTGATGTGGATGGGGACTTGGAGTCTTTAAGAAAGCTATGTTCGGTGTGAGTTCTTAATGTTTAGTTTTTTTATATATTTGTGTTTGTTGTTCTTCATTTTGAATCTTACTAATTTATCTCCGGATAATCAGCAATTGAATTTGTTAAATTATGAGCAGGAATATCTTTTTATCTTGTTTTTAATGGTGTCATCTCTGAAGTGGGCGAGGGCTAGATTTCAAATTTAGACTTTTGACTCATGGATTTACTTCTTTTCGTGTTTGTTTTTCTCCTCTTTTGAAGCTTGGTATTCATTTCATATTGCATCGGGCACTAACCGGCATCGTAAACTCGCTTCTTGATATTACCTTGTTCTTAGTCATTATAGAGAAGTACTGGATCAGAAGTGTATCTGAGAATGCTGACCCCATGTGCTACCTCTCCTAATTCCTGTCTTTAGCTCACCCACAGCTACATGCACGATGCCCTCAAAATAGATAGTGAATACGAAAGTTAGTATTCTTAGCTAAATCCCTTGTCCTGAAATCAATCAGTTAATCCAACATATGCTCTTAATGTGGCTTCTTGTTCGTTATACAAAATACATACTAACCTTATAATGTGCTGAGGAAAATCCATTAGTTTCATTGAATCCCCCAATTTCACATACAAAAAATCAAAGCTTTTGAGGAAGTCTAAACTATAGTTCTCAATGATCTGCCAAACGTAAAGGATTTGATCTCTTACATTTCCCTTTTTCCTGAAATCTAGTCGATCCTCTCAAGAATTCAGCCTTGATCTTGGCATAGATCCCATTTAGAATGATCTGTAGTGCAATCTTGCTTGCATGAAAGATTAGACTAATAGTTCTCTAGTTCGGACAGTATTTCATATATCTCACTTCTCGTCCAGTAATATGAATATTGACTTCTTCTAGTCTATAGATAATACACATTTTCTCCCTGTTCGTATAGTCGGTCTATGAAACATATCAATCCATCCATCTCATATGGTTTTAATTAACTCTGCCTACATGCCATCTGGACAAGGGCCTAATTATTTCTAAAATCCTTAACTGCTCTTTTAAGTCATGTCTAACTGGAAGTGGTCACAACTTAAGTTTTCCCCAATGGGCGAGGGTCTCCTTCAAACTTTCCATATCTTCTTGGATGTACAGTGCCTCAAAGCTTCCCATCTGCTTTTGATATCATGTTATTATGTTAATACTGCTGCATTCCAGTATATGATAACATCCAGTTTGGACTTAAACTTCTGTTTAGGTTCGTACCCGATCATCCTTCTGAAATCTTTCTTTCTTCACATTTCTTAGCATACTTTTTGTCTTACCTAATGTGTTTTCTGAGTGCGCTATGTAAGCTCTTATATTTTTCAGTTTCTGTGTATTGTTTTTTCATTCTCCTGCTGTTGATCGGGCCTCTTTTTGGTTCGGAAATGCATGGGTGCATTTGTCTTCTAATTGGCCCTAGCTGCTCTCTCTCTCTCTCTCTCTCTCTCTCTCTCTCTCTCTCTCTCTCTCTCTCTCTCTCTTTCTCTCTCCCCCCTCTCTCTCTCTTATCATACATCTTACAACCTTGACTTCCTCCCAGAGCATTTCAGATGCGTTCTCCTTATCAGTCACCAAAAGTGCATTTGAAATTTTTGAAGTCTCTTCTGTAAACTTTCTGTAGATTACTTTGACTTGACTTTTGGCGGAACGGGACTAAGTTGAAAGGTTTTCTAGTCTTACTTTGGCTATTATTAATTAATGTTCTGTGTCACAGACAATTATGAGGATCAGAGATGCTCGTCTTCCACCTTTGTAGCGCAAAGATATAATCAGTCTAATGCCTTGATCTATCGATATTTGATGTCCACGAATAGGCACGTCATAAGTTCTTCTAGAAGGAAGTATAAATCATAATTGTTAGCATGAAAAAATTACAGGTCTTTCACCAAGGGACACGCGTGACCTCTCCTGGACACGAGCGACCTCTCTCTCTCTCTCTCTCTCTCTCTCCCCCACCCCACACACACAAACAAACAAACCAGGATGAAAATGAAAATGAAACAACAGAGATAAGTTTAAAAATAAAATAAAATAAATTAATTAAAATAAAGAGAGATAAGTATTAGTAATAAAAATAAAACGATGATATAAAAGTAACATATCGAAGCATTTTTGACTGCAAATAAAAAAATAAAAAATGAAGGCTATCTCATTCACCCCGGAATGCAAATTTGTATTCATTACACTTCGGTGTTTATATGTTGTCCATTATACCAGTCAATTTATCCGAATAGTTTTTGCTGACTGAGCTACTAAGCTGACATTTTTCAAAGTTCAGCTAACCGTGTACAAAGGTTAGCTGAAACCGTCTAAAAAAATCCTACTTTTCCCTTTATACGAAGATATTATTATTATTATTCCTGACACCTCCAAGGAGTCCGAAGAATCATCGCGGGAGGACATCTACAATTGTCTCAACCACTACACCGAACCTCTACTACGAATCATCTCCATCAACGCCATCTACCATCACCACTACAACTAGTATTCTATGTCTGTAAATTGCGTGTGTTCTGAAGGGCCGATTTGGGATGAAAAACTCGAGTTTCTGGGAGAAGAAATCCTGCTACCTCCGTATGAGATCGGCTAACTCACCTTCGATTGAAAATCGTCCAGATAAAGATTCCTCCTGTCGCGACGAGAATCGAACTTAGGCCTATTCCAATCGAAGGGCGTAATGTACCGTCGTTCTTCCAATTGCGCTACGGAGGCGCAATTAAAGAAGTTTTTTTTAGAAGTAAGTGTGTTATATTAGTAACAAGAAAAAATGAGTAATTTATTCTTCGATCATACGAAGGTTCGGATTCATAAATCATCTGTGTTTTGATTTTTTGTTTAATTTAATCATTAAAAAAAAAATTAAACTTTTACTTATAAATAATTTCTACAGAAAATGTACCATCGCGATTTTTTATTACAAATTCTATAGGTTGTAATCAGGCTAAATTGTCCTTTCACTCACTTCGCTCGCTACGTTTTACACTTCAATCTCTATTACTATTTTGTTTTGTTTTTTTTTCTTCACAAGGTGTTTTTATTGAGGTTCAAGAGGGAAAAATAATGCTCTTTCAGCTATAGCAATTTGGAACCCTTCATTTATAAAAGAAAGACATTTTATCAATGAGTAAAAATGCAATTTTTATTTAAAATAGGTTTATGATTATATTAGTAACTCGAAGATTTTAAAATATTTATGTATGTTAATTATATCACGTAAACATTTAAATAATTTATAACGATGACAAATAATAAACTAATTATAATTATAAAATAATTATTGTTGATGTGTAATTGCAGATCGACAAAGAAAGCAAAGTAAATA
The DNA here is from genome assembly GCF_054136105.1 of Typopeltis vanoorti. Taxonomy (NCBI): domain Eukaryota; kingdom Metazoa; phylum Arthropoda; class Arachnida; order Uropygi; family Thelyphonidae; genus Typopeltis; species Typopeltis vanoorti. Next base: position 85,304,539 of record NC_143564.1, on the reverse strand, counting down.
ATTAATAATATTACTCTATTCAGGAAATCAGTAAAAGAATGTTCTAGGAATACTAATTTCTATTTTCTTAAATTGTCTTTTTCTGCGTAATTAAACGAAAGATAAATAAATAATGAAAGAAATAAAATTTTTCTTATGAATAGGCATGTGCTTTGAGAAAACAGCTTAAATTACTTCCTTCTATATTATAGTTGTGTTTCTTGTTATTCAAAATGGTGTCACTATAATGGCATTATAGCCATCGTTAGAAATAAACAAAATGCATAAGAGCATTTTTGATATTTTTTTAATAAAGATCAAATTGCTTTTCTTCAAAAAAATCTGTAATGCAAATATGCGTCTTAGAATAAGAACATGTTTTCATCTTTTTTTTTTTCATTTATTACGGCCATTAATATCGTGTCTGGTGTTTTTGGTGCGAGTATAATGCAGTACTATATCTAATAGGAAGTTGTTTATATAGGTCTGTTATTTATTTAATCAACTGGATGGGCAAAGTTTTTTGGTTCTCGAATTTCAATTTCATGTTCGACTAAATTGCCTGTTCACTGCCAGTTAATAGGCCATGAGACAATAATCTGTAAGACAAGGAGAGGTAGTTAAACACCAAATTGTTTAAAACACATCTAAAATAGGAAATGTACAATGAAGTGTTAGGTGGATAAATAAAGCGAAGAGAGAAAGTGAGGTACTCTGGAAAATAAGTATTTATGCAACATATGTGAAATAGCCGGTAACGAGCAGATGCATAAGGCAATTTAATGCATGTTAGAAAATTCTTAGCATGATATGAAAATAGAAAGCACAATTCGAGAATCGATTGCATAAATATGCCGAAGGAAAACAAAGCTATTTGTTCAGCTAGGTGGAGGTAAAGGAAAGAATGATTTTCCTAGATAGATTTTCCTAGATTTATGCTAATATCTAGTCATAGTAATAAACGACAAGAAAAGATCAGAATACTAGAACTAGAAGAAAGCTGGATTCGCTCTATGAGCAATTTATGTTAGCTTGAAGAAACATTTCCTCTTTTTTTCCTCTATTTAAAATTGGTATTTTCTGTATTTATTTCGAAGAAGTTACATATAAAAAAGCAATTAATTTGTTGGGCCTGTAATTTTTGAATAAAATATTACACCTTGATTTTGATTAAGATTTTGTGTGTACATAATTATAAACATATTGTTTATTGATTAAAATAAACGATGTTTGTTTGTACTTTGTGTGTGTGTGTCCCATTGTTTCTATTCCCATGAAATTTTGTATGTATTTTCAGGACATTCCTAAACACAGATTATGTCGTTCCTGATTGAAATGCGTGGAACTTAGCATTGAAATACCAAATAATAATCATCGGTACTTATCTCTATAGGCTCATATCATACCCATTAATTTGCGTTACCATAGTTTATTCTAATACCTAAATATACAGTCTTGCGTATAAATTGCGTGTATTTTCCTGGCAGGTTCGCAAGCTGAAATGAATAACCGGAGTTTCCAGGAGGAGAACTGTCATCTTCGTATGACGTCGGTGAATTAACTTTAATATTAATAGCCCTAATAAATGTTCTCGGAGACGGTATTCGGACCCAGAACTTTCAAACCAATGATCCACAGTTTAAAAACAAGCCCCCTCTTTGGAGATATTCGTATTATATTGATTGCTTTCACTCATTTTAAAATAAAAGGGCACTATTTGTCTTTATTTACATAATGGTAGATAATGCATGTGCATACTTTGCAAGCGAAATTTATTTAAAAAATATTCAGTGAGAGCTATTATTAACATAAATAAGTGCTTCAAATAAATTTTCAGACAATTTAATTTAAATAACCACAGATTGAAAATCCGTCTTTTTATCTTGTTTATTATCTGCAAATATTGGTTCTTATTTAGTAGCTTTTCTAATAAACTGCTGGATACAAATATTGTGTAAAGGAGGTCACACAAAAACTGCTGATTGGTGTTACTGGCTTTAAAGAGGGTTGATTTAGAGTAGAAAGAAAAAAAGTGGACCACAGCTCTCGCTCTTGCTATAAATGATAACGATTCTTACCAACACATGCCGACACTTCGCTGTATCATCTACCTTGTGAAGAGATTATTTATATTTATAGAATGGCTTTTTTTTTATCAAAATGGGGAATAAATAAAATAATCATAAACGTTCTTCACGTAGCACAGTAACCCAACTTTAACCTTCCAACTATTTCCTCTTTGCAAGCCGTTACGCCATACATATATTGAAATTTTATCCCGTTTGAATACGATTCGCAAAACTATACTACACACTAGGGATGTAATTTTATATTTTTAAAATGACGAAGTGAAAATCGTTGCATAAGGATTCTTAATGAATAATTGATTGAGGTTGGAATAGATGTATCCAATCCTGAAATTTTTTTCTGAGATAACAGAAAGAGAACATCAGTCTAGAGATTTCATCATGATTTATTTGATATGGCATCATTAAAACAGCATTAATGCTTTGTTTAATAACAGCTTTTAACGATTAACACGGAAGCAATTATGTAATAATGAGGAGGAATTCCGTTTTGAAATCCTTCAAAGTGTTTGTCTAATGATGAAACTTGTTGGAAGTTTCGAATTTCCACGATTTTGAATCACTTTAGTTTTTTCTTAATTGAAACTTATAATTACAAGCCTCTACACGTTATTGTTGCTGTTATGGGGGTTTTACGAGTATTCACACTCGTCAAGTAGCAGCTTGTGTGATCCATAGGTTGGATACAGAAAAATAGCGCACATTGCATTCTTTTTTTTTCTGTGCACATGCATGTTTTAATAATTGGACGATGGAGAAACTTTCTCTCTTTTCCCGTTTCAAAGGAAAATAGAGAAAACAGAAAAAAGCGGAAGAAAAACCAATAAGCGAGCTTGTATTTGAACCATCATGCATATGTTTATAGAAAAACGCAAGGATTGTAGAATCAATGTATTACACTAATTCCAGTAAGAGAGAGTGTTACGATTCTAAAATGTAAGAAAAATTAGGCTGGCATTCTGTAGAAATACTAGAATATTTGAAGCAGTTGAGGAGAGAGTTCGAGAAGAGATATTATTATTATTATTATTATTATTATTATTATAGAGGAGAGAGGGAGCTGTGTAGGCATACGAACGGTTGCATGGTTGTATCGCTGGTCCCATTTTTATAGTTTTAATGTGGTTCTAACTCCTGTTTTTAATTTAAAAGTGTCATAAAGTAACTCTACTTGTCACGCTGAAGACAGTGACATAAAATTCTTCTAAATCGGCCAAGTAGAATCCAAAATCTGAGTGTGCTAAAAATTGAAGCATACACCGCGGTTGCTAACGAGTATAGAACAAAGGACGTCGCCATCTTTGCAGCTGTCCAAAGGAAGAAAGGTGAGTCATGAAGTACAACAAGTGTCCGAAGGAATTACCGTCCGACGGATGTTATATGACCTGCAGTAAATTCCATACGAATCTTCACTTTACATGTTCCGGACTTTCAGAAACAACCTGGCAACGCAAATCCAATGCCAAACGAGAAGAATGGAAGTGCCTAAATTGTGTGTGTGTGTGTGTGTGTGTGTGCGTGCGTGCGTGTGTATGTGTGAGTGTGAGTGCGCGCGGGCGAATTTCTCAATCATAGATTTCGTAGCTTCCCAACACAGCAAAAAAAATAAATAAATAAATAACCCAATACATAATAACCAACTGGTGTCATCCTCAGATAAGCTTACATATAAGCTTCGAGGATAAAAGCAAAGAAATTAGTTCTCATCCAAGATATATCATATGTAACGATTAGAAAATGAAAACCAATGTTTCACATGAAAACCAATGTATGTAATGTATGTATTATATGTAAACCAATGTACGTAATGTAAATATCACATCTAAAAAAATGTATGTAATGTATATAATAACTGTAACAAATGTATGCAATGTAAAAAAAAAATTCTTTTAAATGTAAATCATGAGTTTACACGGTATGTTTGTGAGAATAAGGAAATATAATATTTAGATTGCATATGTGTAAATACTGTTGTATAATCACACCTTTTCAAACTTAAAAAAAAATAGTAAACTACAACATGTAATATTATACAACTTATATAACTCTGAACAATATAATTGTAAATTATTATTATGATTGTTATATATAAAAAAACTGTTATCATCATTACTATTTAAATCTCATTATATGTAGCACAAAGTGCTGAACCTTGTAAAATAATATACTGAATAGATGATCATTGTTCATATGTAAATATTTGAAAGAACAATAAAAAAAAGAAAATTATTATTATTATTATTATTACGGGGGCAACTCCAAGGAGTCCTTAGACCCATCGAGGGAGGCCTAATATCATGTCAAGAACAACTATTCGACATTCACACAGTATCTATCATACCTCATCTTGAACTCATTCACAGTCATGGCACCCACAACAGATTCTGGCAGCTTATTCCACTCATCCACCCCTCTCCAAGTAAAAAACATAGCTCTAACACCCTTGCTAACCGCACTCTTGCCCAGCTTCCATGGATGGCTCCTAGTCCTCCCACTATCAGTCCTGTTCACAAAAATATCTTCTGAATTAATCTTATAGAAACCCTTCAGTAATTTGAATGTCTCAATCATATCACCCCTTTTTCGCCTATCAACCAATTTCTGCAGCCCACAAATCTTCAACCTATTCTAATAAGGTTCATTCCATAGACCTACTAACATCTTGGTCACTTGTCTCTGGATCCTCTCCATCAAGAATAAATCCTGGCGCCCAACTCTGGGCACAGTAGTCTTGATGGGGTCTTATCAAGTCTCGATACAGAGGAACAATAATCTATTTGACTCTGCTCGTCAATGTATTTTTCAACAACCAAATGATTTCATGATCTGATTTAGACACTTTTGCGATGTGTCCCCCTAAACGTCAACTCCCTATCCACCAACACTCCCAAATCCCTGGCCTCGTCAATCTCCTGGAGTACAATTCCACCAATGTGGTATACTGCTACTGCTAATCTTTTCACCCCAAAATGCATAATCTTACATTTCGCCACATTAAATTGACATCCATTCTCCTTAACCCAGTCCTCCAAACTATTCAAATCATCCTGCAAAATTTGACATCCTATGTATTCATTATTGCTCTACCCAACTTTTCATCATCAGCAAACAAATTAACAGTTCCTCTCAGATCCTTTCCTATATCGTTAATGAACAAATTAAACAGCAGTGGTCCAAGAACAGAACCCTGTGGCACACCACTAGTAACAGGCAGTCTTTTAGATTCTACTCCTGAATAAACCACTCTCTGATATCTCTCCATCAACCACCCTCCTATCCATCTCATTAACCCTATATCCATCCCCATATGCTGCAGTTTACTGGTTAGAATTCCATGCGGTATTCTGTCAAAGGCCTTAGCAAGGTCCAGTAGAATCACTGTAAACCCATTACCCTTATCCAGTTCAGCCGTCACTGTGTTATAAAACTTGAGCAAGTTACTGAGGCATGACCTACCCTTCACAAAACCATGCTGTCCCCCATACAGTATCCCATTTTCATCTATCCATTCCTGTATTTTCCTCTTGACTATTTTCTCCAAGACCTTGACAACGATTCCTGATATGCTGATCGGTCGGTAATTTAAAACAGCAGTCTTGGAACCGCCTTTATGCAGTGGAACTATTATCCCCTCTTTCCACCCCTGGACACCCAGACCTGAGACTCAAATTAAACAAAATGGTCAAGGGCACTGACAATTCTTTAGTCGCTTCACGTGCCACACAATCTGGTATGCCATCCAATCCCACAAATGTATTGACATTGAGGTTTTGTATTAGACAATTCACCTCGACTTCTTTCACCTCAATTCCCGTGTAGGCTCCTTCATTCCTGCAATGTCACCACCCGATTCGGTTACCTCCCTACCATCGGAATTCTTTAAAATTATTCTGCCGTATACATTTTTTCTTTTACTTGTATCATATCGAAAACACTGTTTGGGATTCTCTTTAGCCTGCATAGCTAATTTTTTTTCATAATCCGCTTTTGCTTTTATTACCACACTCGGTTCCCTTCTGGCCTGCGCTTTATACATGGGTCTGCAGGTCACCTTTCTACTTAAGTATAACATACTGTCTTGAGGATTTTTGTAATATAAGTATGGAGAAGAAAAAAATTCCGAGAAACAAGACAGAACTATATTTTGATTAAATCACATCATTGGAGTATGAAAGCATAGACAATGAAATATAAAATGAGTACCCAGGCCACAGACGAACACACGGTTAGTCTGTGGCCTAGGTAGCCATTAAACAGTGAATTCAACTTATGTTACCAAATATGTTTTAGGTGGGATTATAATTATTAACATTATTCCCTACTTGTGATTTATTTTAGGAGCGAATTGAATGTCTCGCCACCACTACAACTTTTAAAATACTTTAGAGTCATTACTGAATTGTATCATTATATAAAATCTTTTTCCATTCAGGTTTAATAAAAATGTTTTCCGAAAAAAAAACCTTCTTAAGTCATTTTATTTATATTTTATCATCTGGTGTATCAATTAAATCTGGAAATTCTTGCGCTTATCATGATTATTATTATCTTTCATCGAATACTTTCAGGATGAGGAAAGGAAGAAAAAGCGTTTTTTCGATAAACATATTGAAGTACACCTGTACTACAGTGAAGATTTTGAAATACAATATTTAACTGCTACTAAGGGTTTCATTCAACAATAACCGATTCTTTTTGCATTTCAAAATTTATTCATGACAGAGTGCACATTGAATTGAAGATTTTTATATCTATTTGTATGATGCGGTATGTCGTAGACACTTCGTTTTTCAACAAAAGCAATTTCGTTATAAATCTTGGATTTCAAAAAATAAAATTATTCGAAGCAATAACAACTACAAATCACTTCCTAAATTTTAAAATATAAATCATTATGCTTTAGACAGTACTCTTTTTATTTTGTTAGATACACGAAATCTTAAAACAAAAAAATCATCTGGCAGGTCCTTTTAGTTTGCTTATTTTGAAGAATGGAAGCACTACCTAGATATAGTGATACTATGAAAATCAAAGACTAGGAAAAAATAAAAAAGAAGGGAAGAAGAAATTCTTTAAATCTTGATTCCGCATGAGTTAAGTATCCTAAAACTATCATAACCGTTAATGGAAACCACTTTAAACAATGACACTCAAGAAATTGACTGGTGAGCTAAAAATTTCATTAGAATTCTTTCATTCATTTTTTCATTATTCAAGTTTTCTTCACTCTGTGGAAATAAAAATCCACGAAATATAAAGAGAAATGAGAGTGATTATAGTGCGCTATGTTATGAATTCTAGAACTTAATGCAGCACATTCATTTTACCGAAATTATAGTAATTATGGACTAATGAAGAATTACTGTTTTATATTTATTGAATTAAATATTCTTATTAGATAATATTTATGTGTTACCTTTTCAGATTATTGAAAATTAATGTAGGACTGACTTAGTTTTCGTTATACTGAATGAGTGTTAAAAAATTATATATCTAACATGCTTTTTTTATTTTCCAAAAGAATAAAGAGGTGACACTCTTTTATCCCCAACTTTTGCAAATGCTGCGCCATCATAATATTTTCGTACATTTTTTTAGCGTGATGCACGGTTGAAATTACGGCAGAACTGTCACCAAGTAGTATGTTTTGTATGTATATCGTAAGTTCGAGATGAATATTTATCTAAGTGGGGTATAGGTCGAATAAAACGCCTAGGGAAAATAAGTCCCTAGAGTCGGTAACCAGAATAGAATCTGTAACGGTTTTTTTACTGCAGACTTCGATTCATGAACGTTACCTGTAACGTATGCTTCCATCTCTTACCGAGACACGTTAAGTTTTTAAACTTTTTTTTTTTCCGGGTAAATTGCTGACACTGTCAAAATTTTAAGTTTTCCAGAATTCAATAGAAGTGTGATATTCTGGCATTTATTAATTATCACAAAAGATTAAAAAGAAACTAGAAGGACCGTAGCATAATTGGAAAAAGAACAGAACAGTGAACCCTTCGATTGAAAAAGAAGTGGGTTCGATTCTTGTCGTGAAGACAGGAATCCTTATATGGCCTTTATCACTTTGAGGTGAGTTAGCCGATCTCATACGGTGGCAGCAAGGATTTTTTTCTCGGAAACTTGTGTTTTTACCTCCTGCCTACAGAAAAATCGGCCTTCAGAACACACGCAATTTAAATACTAAAAATATTGTTATTGGTGATGATGGGCGATAGATGGCGTTGATTGTAGTAGTGTCGTGGTTGAAAAATTAAGTAGTAATGTAGAGGATGAGATGCATTTAGCAAAGTAGAGTAGTGCGCCCTCCCACGGTAAGTCCTTGGACTACCTGGAGGTGTAGCGTAATAATAATATTGTGAATCCAAATTCTTCACTGCAAGTTGATCAATACGAAAAAAAAACAGAAGCTATCAATGGCAAAAGTTTATAACTAAAACTCCAGAAACAGACACTCTTTATCCTGTTATTCGTGTTATATTAATCCCTGAGGAGTTCTCATTGTAAACGTGCTCCAAATCACAAGGTACCAATTCTCTGTTGGACACTCTGCTATTCTTCCATGACAGAAGGCTACCATCATTTCTCCTTTCTTTTGACAGGTGACTCGAATGCCTGGCGTGTGTTCATTCAACACTTTCTTGTTACTGCTCGGCTCATCAATTCTTATCACGCTGCCCTTCTTGGCATTTGCTCTTTTCCTTACAATCCTGTGTACTAACGGTACCTTTACAGTTACCTTTATATTCCGAGATCAGAGAAAAACGTGTGGACGCAAAGATACATACCCGGGAATAACCAACCATCTGAATGGCTAATGTCAGAGATACATCAGTCACAAGTACAACAATGAATGAAATTTGTGGCATCAAACAAGTGAATGTGTTAAAATATGTACCTAATTCATTTAACACCCTCTAGAGAGAATTGAAGGAACTTCTCTGAAATTTTAACATTGTACATGCATTTATTAAAAATATTTTAGTTCCTTTTTCGGCATGGTATTTTAAACACCAAAATCTTTCCAGAACCACAAAAGAATAAATAATGTATGAGAATAGTCAACTCCCGATTAATTCTGGGCAGAGAAAACGGTCTGCTCAGTCGAGAATTGTAGAGGAATATGAAACAAAGTAATCTATCTCTGCTTATTGTAAGGTATTATACCAATGTATCACATTCAGAAAATAATTCTTTTTAACACAATTATTTTGTGATAAAAATTTATTTAGTTTTAATTATTTAGTTTTAAATATCCGATCTCTTTCGTATAATTGTATCACATAAAAAATGTTTAAAATTCATTTTTTTATATAAAATTCAATGACATTTTTTTCACTCAAAATCGATTTAAGAACTAAATCTAATTTGGAAAATAGAGTAGTAAAATAAAATTATAAACAAGTATAGCCGAGGAACAAAAATCGCTATCGAAAGAAGCATAATGCCTTGTTTATATTTAGTACATGAGGTTCCGAAAATGGGGACATCTTGTTTGTCTCACATCTCTGTCTCTGATCACTTAAAAATGTGAAATATTTAATTAATTTAAATATATCAGTTTAAATATTTAAATATTTAACATTTAAATATTTAAACATTTAAATATATCAGTTTGTTTTATTTCTATTTGTAGTTTGAACTTTTAAACTATATTTTATTTTCAATCTATTGCTTATATGCATAATTTAGTATGTGTTGTATTGATTTTAATCTTTCATAATTTCATCATGTTAAAGTTATGTTTCCTGAATTTACAACGGGTGTTAAATTGCTAAAGATACAAATTGCAGTTAATATTCAAATTGCTTGTAAATATAAATTGTTTGTGTTTCTGTAGAATTTCTGCTAAATGTATATGAAAATCATCTTAAAATAAGAACTAAATGCGCAAATAAAATAAAGTCAAATATGCAACACATTATTGGTAATAATATCCTCACTTATTGAATAAAGAGTTTATCTAAATGCATGATACACGCTCAATCGAGACAAGTAGCTTAGAAACAAAGCTACTTTGTTTCTAAGCTAGAAACAAAGTAGCTTTGTTTCTAGCTTAGAAAAAGAAAGAAATAAGGATTCCTAAAAAATCGTGCATATTAGTAAGCAACGAAGATTTAATTAAGGTCAAGTCAAAGAGCGAGAAAAAAATGGAAATCTAATTTGCACTTTGATTGGAATAAGGTGATCTGACTGGTGAAAGTTTTCTGGATCAATAGTTGAGGATGATTTTTTTTGTTGAAAAATATTAGGTCCAGATTATTTTTCAAGACTGAGACTAGATACAACGGCGTTTCGTACTACGAACGGGCTCCCAAGGCTCCCATAAGGATAATTAATAATTAAATTAATAATTCGAGAACTAGTTTCTTTCGCGCATGTAAACAAACCTGCACTTCTCCACATTATTAAAGCAGCTCTTCCCATTATTTGGAAGTCAAATTTAAGGGCATGGGTTACACTTGCCATATTTGAAGACTGGTTCTTGAACTGTTATTCCTGCTGTGGAACGTTATTGCTCGTAAAAGAAAATTCCCTTTAAAATTCTGCTTGTGCTGGACAGCGCTCCTGGACATTCAACATCATTGGGTGATCTTCATGCTAATGTAAAGATCTTATTTTTACCAACCAACACTGCATCGTTACTACAGCCAATGGACCAGGGAGTCATTTCTGCATTTAAGGCTTATTACTTACGGAGTACATTCCCGCAAGCAGTCAGGGCTACGGACGATGATGTGATAAACTGCAGAGAGAGTTACGAAAGAAATATAACATCCATGATGTTATAATTTTTCAATGAGATGCCATCAGACACTTCGCTGATTCTTGGTAGGATGTGAAGCAATCAACAATTAAAGGGGTGTGGAACAAACTGTGCCGTCAATTCTGTGATGATTTTCGTGGCGTCACAGAACACATAGCCAAAGTCAGAAAAGCTGTGGCAGTAGTGGCAATGCACTGCAATTGGACATCAATGAAAATGATGTCATTGACTTACTAGAGTCCCATTCGCAAGAATTAAGGGCCTGGAAATATACGGAGATAGAGAAGCAGCTGATAGAAACACAAGATCAAGAACTTGGCTAAGCTTGAGGAGCAATATCCTAACATTCAGCGATTTACAAAGGTTTACCGTGCCGTTAGGGAGAACATCAGCTGCTACAAGGCCATTCATGATGAAAAAAAGAAAAAGGCTGTGCAAACAACCCTCGATACCTTTTTCAAGAAGCCGACTTCAGTGGTAAGCTCCCCTTCTCCAGAAACAGAATCAAATCCTAATTCTCCAACACCATCTCCATCATCATCATCTTCCGATTAATTTTAGCTTACCTTCTTGCGTCAGAAATGTCCCTTTCTGAGGCAAGAAGGTAGCGTCAATTATAGACGCTACCTTTTTGCCTCAATTAACCTTCAGTTTTTTTGTTTTTTTTGAAAAATTCTCCTATCTAAATTTTTGTATGAGTTTATTTTTATGTTTTGTTTGTTTGAATTAAAAGAAAGAGCAGAATAGTTTCTGTAACTTATCATTACAGGAGGGGTATTATTATTATTGTTGTTGTTGTTGTTGCCACATATGAACCATTATAGTATTCATCAGGGATCCGAGTTACATACAAATCCGACTTACGGACGTTCTCACGAACGTATCTCGTTCGTAACCCGGGGACTGCCTGTATTTTAACCAACGCATCTGATTCTAACAGAATGTCTTATAGGTAATTCCATCTTGGAATTAAAGTTACAAAATTGAAAATGGATATATTAAGAGAATCAGCGACTGCCTTTGCAAGCTCCATGCATTCTCTTTCTTTTCAGAGAATAATAAAATAATTGATGCCTTCTCATTTATGCTTGGTTTTTATTTTTCTAATGGAAAACAAGGATATGGTTTTTGTTTATGGTTGGCATAAACAAAAAGCTTCAGTAAATCTAAATTACATTCGGGGACAAGGATTTTTTCATTTTTTGTTTTCCAAAAATTATCTTTCCATCTTCCGCTGAAAGATGACGTACCAGCATATATGTCCTCTTTCTCCCTTATCAGACAAAGTCTCAATTAATTTCATGAGAATTCAGCTTTAATTTTGCAAACTGATTTAATAAAATAGAATAACAGAGAAAACAGCATGCTTGGTTCTCCACTTTGAGACAATTACGGGAATATCATAAATTAGAAGGGTGAAATTTGTCTCCAACGTCACACATCTTTGGTTCATTTTGTTTGGAATAGCAGCCGAGGCTTTGAGGTAAGTGATTATATTTGGTTATTACGGGTGTTGTAATCGCCTGTTTACCTGTTTTGTGGTGTGAAAAACCCTGCCAGCACATCACTATGAAATGTGCTCTGATGGATCACACACACACACACACACACACACACACACACACGAAAAATTATAATTTTCTTTCAATGCACTCAACCTGAACTTCAGAACATCGATATAATGGGCATGTAACTATCAATATAACTGTTTTACTAAAGAAATTTTAAGTTATTTTAACTCATTCTCAGTAATTTAGTCTCTTTTCTACTAAATTACATTATTTTTCCCTATGATTTAGTTCTTACTTTATAATTTGTTTTCATTATTTTCATTGAGATAAATCCTAACGGCTTCTTCGAATAGTAATTTTTCTTTGCCTTGATACCCTTATCTATCTAACGTTTCCGGTACATTAAACTCTGTTTTACTTAATTTTATATAAGTATAAGCTTTTGATTTACAATTCTAAATGTTCCATCTGAATATCTATAGCAATAAATCTCATAATATACTCACTGTAAAATTTTCAGATGCCACGAAATAATCAAACATACTAGTTTACTTTACTTCTAAAGCGTCCTTATAGCATTCTTCTTCTTGTTAGTTAGAGGTTCGTTAAGTTTAAACTACAAAACTGAATTATTCCAGCTTAAGAATGCGGTACTAATTGAGGAAAAAAAAAGAGACATTTTATAATTTTGATACACTTATCGATAAAATCTTTACACTTATTCAAATAGAAAGCAAAAGAAAAAAAAAATGAGACACGTGCTCTGCCTTTTTAGTATATGAACTAAACACAACTAAAGTAACAAGCTAGAAAATTGCAGCTTCCATTGAAAGCGTTGAAGTCCAACAGAATCTCAGGTTATTAAGATTATCCTGAGATTAATAACCTGATTGACTAGATAATCGTTCTATAATATGCAGGCTGTGGGTTCGAATACCACAGTTGACATGGATATTTGTGAATGTCTTTAGTAAATGAATTATATCTCTCAACATTAGACAGCCGCCTAGTTTATTGAAAGCCAGAAGTGATTAAAAATGTCTACCTTTTCACTGAAAAAAAATTTCTTAATCATTATCTGATCTAATCTTTATCCGGCAGAAGCTAATCGTTAGTCCGCCTATCATACTAATATAGTGTGGAATTTACAACCATTCGTTGATAGCATTCACATAAAAAAAGAATAAAGAAAAAATGGCCTTCTGAAGTCGGTAAAATCCATGGAATTGTTTCATAACATTCCGGCAGATTCTCAACGGTATGGAATAAGAGTTCGCGTGCTATAGAGCCACGACTAATTTGCCCACCTTACCTTTATAGTCCACAGAACGTTTCGTGATAATGAAATCTTTGTAAATTTTCAAAAAGCAATACTTTATAAGATAATTTGAAACAATATGAATTATATCGAAATTCTATATTCATAGGCAAAATTCAAGAAATAAACAAATTGCAGTTTCTGTTCGTATATAAATGAATTTCGTAAGATGATAAATAACTTACTTCACAAGATAAAATAACCTTGAATGAAGTGTTCGTATTTCAGTATATGATAACACCCTCCTGTCATATAATCCGTGGAAGTTGTGAGATTCCGAAAGATAAAAATATATATATATATATATATACATTCATTGCAAGCAGTATTGAAATACAAATACAAAGCAAGCAGTGTTAAAAGATTAATTTGTTACTCTAATTACATATAATAGGGAACAGACGCTTTATTTTCAGCCTGCTATTCAGTCTTTCTTTCGCTTTTGTTATTGACGAATGCTATGTGTACACACACACACACACACACACACACACACACACACACACACACACACACACACACACACACACACACACACACACACACACACACACACACACACACACACACACACACACACACAAAAGCGAAAGAAAGACTGAATAGCATGCTAAAAACAAAGAGTTTGCTCCCTAATTATATGTAATTAGAATAACAAATTAATTTTTCAAAACTGCTTGTTTTGTATCGTAATAAATTTCATACCATAACACTATTTCAGAAATACAACAAATGCTTTGGTGGACTTATTTTTGATGTGGAATAAAAAAATCGCTTTTATCCATCTGTATTCATTTATATTTGTATTCATGACAAACCTAGGAAGTGCTGACTGATAGCATCAAAATGTTAATGGATGCGATATAATCAGCTACCCAACGGTACTCAAGTGTGATATAAATATTATTATAATCATTTGCTTTACTATGTGGTTCACGAGTTTCCTTTGAAGCTGTAATCGTCAGATAGATGATGAGAGTTTGGAAAGAAACACAGATTCTCGTTTTTTTCAACATTATTTTAAATCCATTTCGCCGATATAGGGAACCAGCATATTGAAGGCCTAAAATAGCTTGAAACGTATCATGCTTGCTCTATAGAGAAAGTTCGTGAATGCACTATTCTGTTAGAAATGTGTAACATTTTGTGAGCGAGATTATGTCTTACTCCAATCATTTATTTTGATATAGATTTTTGATATGATGCAGTTTATATATTTTGATATAGAAAATGTCTTTTATTTTTATATCGTAGCGATGCATGAATCCTACTGACGAATTCATAGATTGCATGGTAAAATATTTGATTTTTAAATCTACAGCTTGCCTGTAAATTAAACAGGATATTTCTGGAAATACTGTTTACTTCCTGAAATAGAACTTGTAAATTCTGATCTATTGGGCACTAAGAAAGAAAAGACAAATTAATTAGGATAAAAAGAACACTCCAAACACTGCTTTGAAATAAGAAATATGTATTTAAAATAATAATGTCTATAAGATAAATGTAAATATAAACATTTTTCACTAATCACACAGTTTTAATAGGGAAATGTAGTAAACATTTTGCATTATATTTCAGGCTGGTATCGATATGGATCCATTTAATATTGATCCTAAGATTGCGATGAGTAAATCACTCCGTCTGCATTTCTGCGTAACAAGAAAACCACGCATGGGCAAATACACTTACTACGATCGCCTAATGCATTCTTGGAAAATATTTAATGCAGAGTTGATCTGATAAACGCGAAGCTAACCCATGAAATAGGAAAACTTCAATCTGTACTATTTCCACATTTAAAAATCAATGTGGCTAGTCGCATTGAATGTCTATATTAGAAACCAACTGGAAATAACTAAAAGCCACTCCCTTCACAAGGGAAGGGCGTAATTTCATTTGCAGTGTGCATCACAACAACGTCCATAATTCTACAGTTATCTTGGCCACATTAGAAAAGAGTAAATCGCTCCACTTTTAGCAGATTTTAGGGAGGAGCACTTTCCATTTATCTCAGTGCTATGGAATGGTTTTCATGTTTGTCGTAAATTATATACTAGACGGCCGTAAAACAAATCTCATGAATAACATGCCCACTCCTTATAGCATTATCCTGCTATAAGGAGCATTTATACTGGTGTAAGCATACCATTACCTCCTCATTCAAATGATGCTTAATACAGAGCATTTCAACAGAAATTCCACCACACGCAACTCGAAGGACCTCTCTCAAATAAATATGAATGTAATGTTAACCTATTTATGACATTTATATTTATATTCTAGCTTCTAGGATATAAACAGACAATAGACTGTCCTTGCACACCAGGCGGAGACATAGGAGTAAAACATGCACGGATTCGTTTCTAAATTTAACCTGAAAAAGATATGGAAATAAATTTATATAAAAGATTTGTCATAACCCAACTAACATTAGTGAGTTTACAATAAATTGGTTATAACAACTCAATTTAATTACATCACCGCTGATCGAATAGATTTACATCATTAATTTATACTGACCAGAAGCTTCCAAAACAGAAACTAGTTCAACTGTCTATAAACTATCCAAAAAAAATTTAAACTGCCTCGTAACACTCACCTGAAATGTTTCCAAGGAAGGATTAAATTAACTTATAACCAAATATATACACGTAAAATGTTCACATATATTTTAAAATATACGATTGACCAGTAATTTTTGCGGCGAATGTAAAACTAAGTAGTCATAAAATATAATTTCGTCATTCATCCAAATCAAATATTTTGACGTTATATAGGAACGGAGCATTTCATGGAATGCCATGTCTCTATATCTGACTGCTTCCAGAAGAAAACATCAAATAATAATAAAAGCTGCTGCTGAGCAAATTACAGCTGATAACACGTTTCACGAACAGATAAAGCACAAATTATAGACATACAGATAAGTACGTAAATCATGCAGGGCAGAAACCATAAAAACAAATATTGATAATAAAACAGATTCTACAAGGAATTTTAACGTATTGCACTTTCAGCATTCATTGAGAAACAAGCAATATCTCTGTGCCACCAGAGAACTCGCAATTCTAATGATTTTCTTTTGTGATTCTGATAACGAAGTCCAAATTGGCCATTTAGAGCAATCCCGTTGTAAAAAAGGGAAAACTGTGGTCACAGAAGCATTCACGTTATATCTTTTCCCCTTTATTTCCACTTCAATCTTATTACATATTTCATTCGTTTTTGGTCAGAAAAATGTTTATAGTTTTCAAAGTTATTTATGAAATGTTTTTATAGTAGATATTGCTTTCTTTTCTTTTTTTTATCATTATGCAGTTTGATTCAGGTTTCAGTGGCCTCGAAGTTGTTTTTTATTTTATTCATATAAATGCTACTAAGGTAACGATCGAAACAGTAAGATTCTCTTTAATTATTTACTAATATTTTGGAATGATATTTGATTTACTAATGGAGATAAAGTTTATCATTTATCTTTAAAATATGAAAAGAGAAAAAAGTAATGAAGGTGATTTTGGTGAATAATGTTCTTACAACAGGATCTTGTTTTTCCCCTTTTGCTATACATTTTCCTTACTATAAATTCTATGAAGTTTTATTGTCTCTCAAAATAAATCTCAATAATTAACTTTCTTGTAAATTTAACTGAACAAATAAGGAAATAACTTTGTGTTCTCGTTTATTGAATACTACGATCAGTTATTTTTGATTAGCAAAAGGGGCTTGGGGTGAGGTTCGTATATCCTTACGTAAAAATATGGTCACTGATTTTTTTATTGTTAAACTGAACATTCTAAATTAGATTTCTCAATTCACTTATAGAATAATAATAATGTAGTCTAAATGTAGAAATGACTTTACTTACTTGTAGGTTCTTCATGAAAAGTCTCAAAAATAGAGAAGGAACAGAAAGAACCTCATAAAAAAACATCTCGTGTAAAAAATAGGACTAGTATGGATAAAACAAGAGGTTGGTTGCAATTTAGAATGCGGCTAATTTCATTTTAATAATTAGTGTTATTTTTTTGCCGGTTTTATTGTTCGAATTTCAAAGGGAAATTTACATTCTCGGCGACTAAATCAAAATGTCATATCAAGAAGAAAAATAAATAAAATCTGCAATTTAAAATAATAAACAGCTTAGAAAATAATCGTTCATGTAAAATATTTAAGGAATTTAAAATTTGTTTCTAATTGTTGTGCTGATGAATGGGATTAAAATCTAATTAATGTAACGTGTACTTCGACCTTTGATCGATATTGAGGAATATGTAAGCGGGCATGTAAGTATGCGCATGGAGAAGAAAAACCCTATCCTCAAGATAAAATAGACAAGAAAAAATAGACGAAGAATTTCTGAGGTACTAACGAACTTTTTTGGAATCCAAAAGGGATTTTCTTATGACGTGAACAAGGTGAATTTTGATATTTGTATGCAAACAATCTCACTACGGAATAATGCAAGTAAAAATAAATAATAATAGCAATCTTACAACAACGTGGAATTTACAAGTTAAATGGCTATTCTGATATAAATTACCGCCACCTTTATCCAAATACTTAAGTACATGCATGTTGAAAGATGGATATATAAAGGGAAAAAAGCTTGTTGACTCAATATTATAACTCAAAACTCTGAAGAGTGGTGAACATTTTCTAAACGGCAATATAAATTTACATGAGTGATATTTTAGATGATTTAACTGTTCGCGTTTATACAATGCTGTTTTGAGAATCCAAATAAAGAGTTCAAACAATATTTGAATGCATACTAGAATCAACACTGCTCTATAAAAATATTTTTACAAAAAATTAAAAGAAAGTTATTTTATTCGTGAAACAAAATGTGCGGCATATCAAGTCAGATATCGATAAAATAATTTTACATGCCAAAAAGGAAAATTTACTTATTATTTAAAGCCGCCTGCTTCTGC
This sequence comes from Typopeltis vanoorti, assembly GCF_054136105.1. Taxonomy (NCBI): domain Eukaryota; kingdom Metazoa; phylum Arthropoda; class Arachnida; order Uropygi; family Thelyphonidae; genus Typopeltis; species Typopeltis vanoorti. The sequence goes on along the minus strand of NC_143564.1, from coordinate 85,285,931 downwards.
ACTAGAGAATGATAAGAGCTGTTTTATACTACATCTCTTTAACCATTGAACTGGACGACACACGCATTGTTTGTTGTCCCGTCCATTAGTTAAAGAACTGTAACGTCAAATATAAAAAGGTGTATGTTTTACTGATTAAAATGCGAAGACATCTTTGCAAGAAGTAATTCAACTGAGTTGTTTTCCTGATTAAATAACATTTCGCCTATCTCAAATGCTATTTTACTCGCTACTCGTGCGATTTAATGAAGCTATTTAAATAACATTAGACACGTTATCTTCTTATGCACAGAAACGACCTCTCTCAAATGCTATTTTCAGGCGACAACGTTATCATTTGGCTTTTAATTTTATTCGTGTTCTGACTGAACATTGATGATAAAGCTCACTTTTTTAAAGCTGCTAAGTGCATTACTGATTAGAAAGCGGGATGTTCCTAAACATCAAACAAATTGGAAAGCACATAGAAGTATAGGACACACTGGAAAAATAACTAGAACATAATATATTTTATGAATAGGTTAGGCTTTAAAGGATACCCTGATTTAATCTAACATCCATAAATTTAATAGACAATTCCTAACCTGTATACTCTGTTAAAATCTCCTTTTAATCTCTTCTCCTTTTTTTTTATAGAATTCCATCTTAAATGTCTTTTTTTTTTTCACAACTAGTTTACATCAGTTATTTTGGGGTATATTGATGGAGCTTCCTCGTAGATTGTGTTATATACAAAAGAGATCACTCAGAAATCACAATCCAGCGTACCCTGGGCAACGTTGAAACTCAACGCTGGCTAATCCTTCAGCTACCGGAACAATCATGCGAACTATAAATCAGCCTTCTTCAAGGCTAGCTTTTAAGACGACTTCAATAAATATTGAAGGACTGTCATCCGAAAAGGAAATTTTATTAGCAGACATGTGTCATACACGCAAATGTGATGTTTTAGTTTTCCTGGAGACACATCATCGAGGGATAAACAGCAGTACTCCAAAAATTCATGGCATGAAATTAGTAGCTGAGAGACCACACGAGCAATACGGTAGTGTTATATTTGCTAAACCAGACTTGGATATTAAATCTATACATATGACATCCCATAATAATATACATATATTATCCATCGAGATCAAGTCCTGCACAATCACATCTGTATATATAAGCCACCTAATGAAGATTTCTTCTTCAAAGGACCTGCCAACTTTAACGCCCAGAAGGTTAAAATAATACTCGGAGACTTTAATTGTCATAGTTTAACATGGGGCTACAAAATGACTGACAGGAAGGTGCTGAGCTGGAAAATTGGGCTGAGAGAGAGAAGGACTGAAGCTGTTCCACGATCCCAAGTTAAGACCATCATTCAATACTATGAAGGTGGAGAAGAGGATATAATCCAGATAACATCTTTATCAGTGAACAAGTAGCCGTGCAAGCGACGAAGATAATAGTAGAGCCGATACCAAGAACTCAGCGCAGACCTGTTACTTGTGAAGTCAGAGCCGTTATCAAACCAGAGATAGTACCTTTTAGTGACGGTTTAATTTTAAAAAAGCAAGATGGGACGGATTTGCGAAGGAACTCGATTAGACAGTAAACACTCTTGAAGCGGATCCAAGTAACTATGAAGAGTTCGTGAATACCATCAAAATAGTATCTCGGCGGCACATACTACGAGGGTGTAGAACTCAATATGTCGATGGGCTTAATGAAAACCAGACGGAGCAACTAAAAGAATATAAAATCAGATGTGATAAGGATCCTTTCGCTCTAGACACAATTGAGGCAGGCGAAAAGTGATGAAACTAACGGATGGTAGAAAGAGATGGATGAAGCTACTGCAGGATTTGGATATGAAACAGAACAGTAGACGATCATGGAAACTGGTGAAGAATTTAAGCAACGATCCAACTAAAACTCCAGTTTACGTAACAGAGGTCACGCCAAACCAGATCGCTCACCAGCTATTATTGAATGGCAGGACAGATAAGAAGATACTGAAAACCATTCATACGCGCATTAAAGAAGCTGAGACTAATTCATTAGCCTCTCTGTTCTCCAAAGAAGATCTAAGAAAAGTTTTTGTCACCTGAAAGAGAATAGAGCTGCTGGGCCGGACGACATTCGGACAGAACAGATAAAGCGTTTCGGTCCGGTAAACATCCAATGGCTGGTGAAATTGATGAATAGGTATGTAGAATCTCTTCAGTTGCCCAAATTATGGAGGAAAGCTCAAGTGGTAGCTTTACTTAAATCAGGAAAGGAACCTACAGAGTCGAAGAATTTTCGCCATGTTTCTCTCCACTGCCATTTGTATAAATTTTTTGAACGAATGATTCTGGAAAGAATAGCAGCAAACATTGACTAGAAACGTATACCCGAGCAAGCCGGTTTCCGTACCGGAAAGTCCTGCTGTGGCCAAATTCTGGATCTCACGCAGCACATTTAATATGGTTACGAGAAGAAGCTTGTGACTGGAGCAGCTTTTATCGATCTTTCAGCAGCATATAACACTGTTAATCACAAGAAACTGTTGGTCAAGCTGTAATAAATAACAATAGATTTTCACCTCATCAATGTAGTTAAAACCATGCTCCAGAATCGACGATTCTACGTAACTTTGCAAGGAAAGAAGAGTAGATGGAGAAATCAGAAGAATGGTTTACCTCAAGGAAGCGTATTGGCTCCGATGCTCTACAATATTTATACTAACGATCAGCCAACCCACCCACAAATGAGGAGGTTTATCTATGCCGACGACACAGCTATATGCAGTCAAGCAAGGAGTTTTCAATAAGTTGCGAAGAGGTTGACAGAAGCCTTAGAAATACTCTCCAATTACTATGAGACCATTTGCCTTAAGCCTAACCCAAACATGACTCAGGTATGCATTTTCCATCTGCGCAATAGGGAAGCAAAACGCTAGTTAAACATTGTCTGGAGAGGAAAACGCCTCGAACACTGCAGCAATCCCAAATATCTTGGAGTTAAGCTGGATCGTACCTTGTCGTATAAGGTACATTGCCAGGAACTAAAAGGAAAAATCTATGCAAGAAATAACATCATAAGAAAAATGACCGGCACTACGTGGGGAGCTCAACCAGAGGTACTTCGCTCGACGGCTTTGGCATTGTGTTTTGCTGCAGGGGAGTATGCTGCCCCAGTGGGGTGGCATCCGCCAATGCGAAACACGTGGATGTGGCTTTAAATGATACCATTAGGATCATAATCTGATGCCTAAGACCAACCCCAGTCAACAATCTATAACCCTTAGCAGGCATAGCGCCACCATGCATAAGACGTCAAGTGGCCGGTGAGATGGAGAAAAAAAAGCAGATGACGGACGAAAGGCATCCAATGTACGGCCATATCATCACGGCCTCTCGACTCAAATCAGGCATAGTTTTATGCAAAGAACTAAACCATTGATCCATAAACCTGAGGAGCGACGCCTTGTTCTATGGAGAGAACCGGTTCAACTTCAAGAAGCTCCCATAATTAAGGAAGAGTTAACCAAGGGATATCACCTACCCTATAGTATCTGGAGAACTCTGAACCGTCTTTGAGTGGGAGTGTCCAGATGCAGAAGTAACCTGATGAAATGGGGTTATGCAGATGATGATGATGACAGCTGTGACTGCGGAGACGCCCAAACTGACGAACATCTTTTATGTTGCCCAGATCTAATCGATGTGTGCTCCACGGATGACATTCTGATGGTCAATGATACAAGCCGCTGTTTTTTGGATGGAGAGGATATGATTGCTGTTCCCGACTCGGAAAGTAAAGTAAGTATCAGTTATTTTCATTTCAAGGTTGCATACATTTTTATTTTGATGCATACATTTTCATTTTTTTAAAACAATGCATATATTTTTGAGCATTGATATTAGCAAAATATCTTTCGTCATATTTCCAGTAACATGATTAAGTGCACACTACATCCTCACGTTTGGTCAAAGAGAAAGGGAACCAATGTTCATTCTATTTCAGTTAGTGGTTTTATTTTATTAACCAAGAATTCTGGTTATTAACTTTTCAGGTAATTCATTACTTCTACAAGCTGTTTTTATTATGGTAGCTCTGACTATAAATCAAGATATCCCCTTCATTGCTGCTTGGAAGAATACGGAATCCATTCAACCACATTATCTAGCATTCGAGTTTCTAGTTTTCAAAGATTTAGTTTCATATAAATCCCCTACCACAAAAGGCTATAAGACCATGCATTAGTGTGCAACTGTGTGCAACTTAATTAGTGATAGCCTTGGTCCAGCTATCTCTGATTGGGTACCAGTGGAGATTGAACTGTCCCCTCAGTCTACAAAAGTTAGATAGGGCTCAATTGTCTCACCTACTCTCCTATACGGCTATACGGGAATAAAAAAGGCGTTAGCTGATTTTTTTTTTAATCTCTGACAATAATTCCTTTTGAAATATAAATTTCTATAGGAAATAAATTTAAGTCTTCATCATAAAGAAATTGTGCATCTATGTTGATCAAATTACTAGCTAGATGTAGTGTGGAGATTGTAAGAAATGATGAAAAAGAAACTATGTACGGTGTTCATCAACTATTTATTGTAAATAAATATTCTAAATTATTAAATAATAAATCTGTTTAAAAATAAATAAATTAGCCTATAGATAGCAATTTATTAACATGACAGACTCCCCTTACAGACTCCCCCATGATTGATCCATCCATCCATCCATTAGTAGTTTTAACAAGCACTTAAGCGCCCATAGCCTTCTATGTATCCTTGGACCTCTTAACTGTAATATGAGGATAACTCAGTTATCCCTATGACTTCAAAGTATTCTTGTCTTAAAATTGCGAGTGTTTACTGGCCGGTATGTCTGTTTTGAGGGACGAAAAACCCTAGTTTCCGGGACAAAAAGAATTTTACTCCGTATGAGTCCCGTTAAACCACCTTTAGTTGAAAGAAGCCAGATAAAGGTTCTTCATGCCACTGACGGAAATCGAATCCAGCTCAGTCATGGCCGATACGATTACTTAATACAAAAGCTAGCATAATTGCTTGTTGAGTGATGCGTTCATGAGCATATTTTAAATTACATTTCGTATGTTTCTTGACAGGTTCATTTCTGATGGTTTGCAGTTGTACGTAAGTGTTGTTACTCTGAAGCAAGTTATTTCTCAAGAGAAGAAATGTGTTCATCTTAACACCGAACTTTGTGAGCAAATTGCTTTAGATCATCAGATGAATAGATGATCGAATCGGGTTTTCTTATTCAAAATGTTTGTAAGGGACATTCTCACATATTTTCCTTTGTTAAAATCCTACATGCGTCACAAACATAATTAATCGACTTCAGGACAGATCCACATTAGCAAAATCAATGCTCACATTGTTGGATGCAACTTGAAATAGCAAAAGTAAGTTGCGTTCAAAAACGAAACATCGGCGATTTCAGTGTAGAATCATGTCCAAAATCTTTGTGATTGTTAATTTTCACTGCGCTATGGTGACCTAACTTGAAGTTAAGTGATTAACAGATATTTAATACAAAGATTCTATTTGAACAATAGATATAACTCCTTGCATTTAGACAATTTCTTGGTAAAATAAAATATATTCCTTAAATTTTATCATTATGATTTAACATTGTTGAGTTTCAATTGTTTATGAAATGCTTCGAGAGCTGCTCATATCTTGAATTTCTGTTATATTTACTTTTTTGTCTAAATATTTTTATCTCATCAGTATCTAAATATTTTGCTGACAATTTTCAATCCTTCGATTCTAAAGAATAACAAGTGATTCTATAAATATCTAATTTTTACGATAATGGTAATTGATTTTATAATCTGATGTAAAGTAACTAAGGTGCAAATTAATTGGGGTACACGCAACCAGCGAGAGATAAGTCCAATAGGATACTTATTGTATCCTATTGGACTTATCTCTCGAGATAAGTAGTGTCATTGCTTGATTTTTGTTGCTACATTTCGTTGTAGCAACCCACCCACAAATGAGGAGGTTTATCTATGCCGACGACACAGCTATATGCAGTCAAGCAAGGAGTTTTCAATAAGTTGCGAAGAGGTTGACAGAAGCCTTAGAAATACTCTCCAATTACTATGAGACCAATTGCCTTAAGCCTAACCCAAACATGACTCAGGTATGCATTTTCCATCTGCGCAACAGGGAAGCAAAACGCTAGTTAAACATTGTCTGGAGAGGAAAACGCCTGGAACACTGCAGCAATCCCAAATATCTTGGAGTTAAGCTGGGTCGTACCTTGTCGTATAAGGTACATTGCCAGGAACTAAAAGGAAAAATCTATGCAAGAAATAACATCATAAGAAAAATTAACGGCACTACGTGGGGAGCTCAATCAAAGGTACTTCGCTCGACGGCTTTGGCATTGTGTTTTGCTGCAGGGGAGTATGCTGCCCCAGTGGGGTGGCATCCGCCCATGCGAAACACGTGGATGTGGCTTTAAATGATACCATTAGGATCATAATCGGATGCCTAAGACCAACCCCAGTCAATAATCTATAACCCTTAGCAGGCATAGCGTCACCATGCATAAGACGTCAAGTGGCCGGTGAGATGGAGAAAAAAAAAGCAGATGACGGACTAAAGGCATCCAATGTACGGCCATATCATCACGGCCTCTCGACTCAAATCGAGGCATAGTTTTATGCAAAGAACTAAACCATTGATCCATAAACCTGAGGAGCCACGCCTTGTTCTATGGAGAGAATCGGTTCAACTTCAAGAAGCTCCCATAATTAAGGAAGAGTTAACCAAGGGATATCACCTACCCTATAGTACCTGAAGAACTCTGAACCGTCTTTGAGTGGGAGTATCCAGATGCAGAAGTAACCTGATGAAATGGGGTTATGCGGATGATGATGATGACAGCTGTGACTGCAGAGACGCCCAAACTGACGAACATCTTTTATGTTGCCCAGATCTAATCGATGTGTGCTCCACGGATGACATTCTGATGGTCAATGACAAGGCGATACAAGCCGCTGTTTTTTGGATGGAGAGGATATGATTGCTGTTCCCGACTCGGAAAGTAAAGTAAGTATCAGTTATTTTCATTTCAAGGTTGCATACATTTTTATTTTGATGCATACATTTTTATTTTTTTAAAACAATGCATATATTTTTGAGCATTGATATTAGCAAAAAATCTTTCGTTATGTTTCCAGTAACATGATTAAGTGCACACTACATCCTCACGTTTGGTCAAAGAGAAAGGGAACCAATGTTCATTCTATTTCAGTTAGTGGTTTTATTTTATTAACCAAGAATTCTGGTTATTAACTTTTCAGGTAATTCATTACTTCTACAAGCTGTTTTTATTATGGTAGCTCTGACTATAAATCAAGATATCCCCTTCATTGCTGCTTGGAAGAATACGGAATCCATTCAACCACATTATCTAGCATTCGAGTTTCTAGTTTTCAAAGATTTAGTTTCATATAAATCCCCTACCACAAAAGGCTATAAGACCATGCATTAGTGTGCAACTGTGTGCAACTTAATTAGTGATAGCCTTGGTCCAGCTATCTCTGATTGGGTACCAGTGGAGATTGAACTGTCCCCTCAGTCTACAAAAGTTAGATAGGGCTCAATTGTCTCACCTACTCTCCTATACGGCTATACGGGAATAAAAAAGGCGTTAGCTGATTTTTTTTTTAATCTCTGACAATAATTCCTTTTGAAATATAAATTTCTATAGGAAATAAATTTAAGTCTTCATCATAAAGAAATTGTGCATCTATGTTGATCAAATTACTAGCTAGATGTAGTGTGGAGATTGTAAGAAATGATGAAAAAGAAACTATGTACGGTGTTCATCAACTATTCATTGTAAATAAATATTCTAAATTATTAAATAATAAATCTGTTTAAAAATAAATAAATTAGCCTATAGATAGCAATTTATTAACATGACAGACTCCCCTTACAGACTCCCCCATGATTGATCCATCCATCCATCCATTAGTAGTTTTAACAAGCACTTAAGCGCCCATAGCCTTCTATGTATCCTTGGACCTCTTAACTGTAATATGAGGATAACTCAGTTATCCCTATGACTTCAAAGTATTCTTGTCTTAAAATTGCGAGTGTTTACTGGCCGGTATGTCTGTTTTGAGGGACGAAAAACCCTAGTTTCCGGGACAAAAAGAATTTTACTCCGTATGAGTCCCGTTAAACCACCTTTAGTTGAAAGAAGCCAGATAAAGGTTCTTCATGCCACTGACGGAAATCGAATCCAGCTCAGTCATGGCCGATACGATTACTTAATACAAAAGCTAGCATAATTGCTTGTTGAGTGATGCTTTCATGAGCATATTTTAAATTACATTTCGTATGTTTCTTGACAGGTTCATTTCTGATGGTTTGCAGATCTAAAGCAAATTGCTTTAGATCATCAGATGAATAGATGATCGAATCGGGTTTTCTTATTCAAAATGTTTATAAGGGACATTCTCACATATTTTCCTTTGTTAAAATCCTACATGCGTCACAAACATAATTAATCGACTTCAGGACAGATCCACATTAGCAAAATCAATGCTCACATTGTTGGATGCAACTTGAAATAGCAAAAGTAAGTTGCGTTCAAAAACGAAACATCGGCGATTTCAGTGTAGAATCATGTCCAAAATCTTTGTGATTGTTAATTTTCACTGCGCTATGGTGACCTAACTTGAAGTTAACAGATTAACAGATATTTAATACAAAGATTCTATTTGAACAATAGATATAACTCCTTGCATTTAGACAATTTCTTGGTAAAATAAAATATATTCCTTAAATTTTATCATTATGATTTAACATTGTTGAGTTTCAATTGTTTATGAAATGCTTCGAGAGCTGCTCATATCTTGAATTTCTGTTATATTTACTTTTTTGTCTAAATATTTTTATCTCATCAGTATCTAAATATTTTGCTGACAATTTTCAATCCTTCGATTCTAAAGAATAACAAGTGATTCTATAAATATCTAATTTTTACGATAATGGTAATTGATTTTATAATCTGATGTAAAGTAACTAAGGTGCAAATTAATTGGGGTACACGCAACCAGCGAGAGATAAGTCCAATAGGATACTTATTGTATCCTATTGGACTTATCTCTCGAGATAAGTAGTGTCATTGCTTGATTTTTGTTGCTACATTTCGTTGTTTGTCATGATTTGCTTGATCATTACCTTATGGAGGAGCCTAATGGATAAGACTCTAAGCTAATTCATTTACTCTCTTTCTCTCTGTCTCTCTCCCTGGATTGAACTAATCACTGGTTTGATCTAAACGAACAATGTTAACGATATGTAAATAGGTAATTAATCACTGTTATTTCGAAAGTTTGATAGTTAGATACAATAATGCATATGCATTGCTGTGAGCAGAGCAGGTTCGGTCGGGGGAGTACGCTACTAATCGATTTCTACTGACATTATTAACTTGAAAAGAAATAAAGGAAATGCCGTAAACTGATAACAATTTCTGCTAAGAGAAAATATGTTTCTTTTGTATTGCGAGAGAGAACAACTTAAGTTCTGAACAATTACTATTCCTGTGACTGATTTTTTAATATTTCTGAACTATTATATTATCTCTAGTAAAACGGATTAACGTTATAACCTGAGGTCAGAATTTCTTCAAAAAGACTTCTTCATTAATACATTTTTGATGGTCCAACATTTTACGTAAACTATCAAACATTTCATGGCATGTCTTGCATTGTTTTTTTATATGAATTCCATCCGCAAAATATTGAAAGGTATTTAGTTTGAATTAAGACAGAAAGCGCTAAGACTATGAATACAACATATTATATCTGTAACATGCGTGTATTTTACTGTCCCATTTGACTATTTTGCAGGGAAAAAATACGCTTGTGTATGACACTGACTAACTCACCTAAGCTGAAAACGTCACCGAAAACGTTCTTCGTACCTAGATGGGATTCGAGCTCCTATGGTGCCATCTGAAGGGCATTGTTATTCGAAAACCAATAGCAGACATTAGTACCGTGGAGCTAAGGATTACATCATCCGGAAACCTAGAAAGATTTATTCTCCAGAGACAGAATTAACATTTCAAAAAGCATTCTATAGAATAAATCTTTCAATTCTGCTTGGGGATCCAAAGTCACCGATGTGAGTGCATGATGGTTCTTGATTAAAAGACAACCAGCATTACAAAGGAATACGAAACCACCGTCTGTTGGTCAGAGATTTATTCCATGAATTCCATTCAATGCTGAGTAATTTAGTAACACAATATAAGCATATTCCTGATTTGCATTAGTTTATCGTGTTTGTTTTTCTATAACATAGAATAATATAGAATATTTTTCGAACAAATCGTAAGCTAGAAAAGATTTTATTGTTTCAGTATGCGGTCCCTACATATGATTCTACTTGTTCGCATACTGTACTCTTTACATGCCCATTTATAACGTTAAAGCTGACATAAAATAGAATAAAATTACATCAAATTTCCAGCGCTTGTAGTTCGGTGCGTCCATTAAGCATAATGCTTCCACACACCATGACCCCAGTACCGCATATCTATCTCTTTCAAAAACGTTTTTGCCATGGTAAGCAGTACCACTTTCACGCGAGATGAAGTGTCATCTAGAATCGGAAGAAGGGGTAAAACGACTCTTATCTGTAAAAGTACATTAGACATTCGTGTGTTTCCCAATTTTCGGATACAACACCAACAAAAAACGCGCTCTGCGATATGCTGTGGATAAATGGACTTAAACTGCAGGCCTTCAGGCTTATGGGCCTATTTACGCATACGTCTTACCACAGTTTGTCGAGATATCCGCGTACCTCTGCTTGAATGGAGCCGACTTGCAAGCTGACCTGCCGTGGTGCGTTGATTATGTTTGCTGTTATAACCAAAAATCTGTCTTCATGCTCTGTAGTAAGCAGAGGGCGAGCTCTTAGCAAATGTCTGGAACACATTCCATCGGTTAAAATGCTGCTCTGAGCCTGGATAAAACGCTATGTGAGATTCCAAATTCTCTGGCAATACTCCGGCCTTCTTCAAGCCTTTCAATAATTCTTCCCCGCATAAAATCATCAAGATTATGTCTTTGAAATATTACAACACATCCAAGTTTGCAACTTTATTCGTTCAAGAAAAGCGCTTCCTTCAAACGCAATTCACTTAGCTCAGCCTTTTGCCTTTTATCCTGTTGAATCCTACCATGTAAACCCTTTGCGCGCTATTCGAAAATTTCAATGTGTTCCCGCTTTCTACCATAAATCGTCAATTATACAAATAAACTCATGCTCATTCTCTGAATGTGCGGTTAATCTTCAAAAATAGTGTTCGTCCTTAGGTTTTGTACACCAGTGTATGTTTTAGACGTATATGCAATCCAACACCTCGTGGAGTCTATTCCAAACCATATATGTGCTATAATTCGGGATAAAGGTGGTCCAACACCGTATTAAATAAAAGTTTATAATTCCGTGATCGATATGTGTTTATAATAGGCAAACGCTTAATTATGAATATTTCTTAATTCGTAATATATTACTCTGGAGGTGTCTGCAGACTTAATAAACTGATATAAACTTAACTAAAAACCAATTAATAGTTTCTCGATAAAAGTGTAGCTGAATAAAAGATTAATCTTCAATTTACGAACCTTGTTTCATAGGAAAGAAAATAGGATGGAAAACTGAGACGAACAATAATTTTTACTGAAATTAAATTAATAGAAACAGTCATAAATTATAAGAAAATAATATCTCCCAGTAAGATCATTTCTTATTACAACATAATGAAAGTCCAATTAGCAAATGAATTTCAAAAGTTTAGAAACTTTCTTTTTGAAACCATTAAGAGATATTAAATCAACGTGTCTATATGGACAATACAGGAAAGCCACTGAATCAATTTTAAGCGCATATGAATGCGATGGATATTAATATATTCAATCTGTACTAGTTAATCAACATGAAAAAAACTAAAAATCAAATGACGAACCGATTTGTTGAAATTTAATGAAATTTATCGAGAACTAGAAAATTAGATAATAAATTTCACTTTACATGAAGAAAAAAATTCAGTGTTCATTGGGGTCAATGATCCAATTAACTATACCGGGTGTTTGTGGTGATCGCAGTGGAGTTACACTTTGATATCAGTCGCAACAAGAAGACGCCAATCTTCTTGCATTTTACTTATCATGAGCGAACAGTTTTACTTCCTGTTAAAGATCGTTTATTCTAGTGTTTAAGACCTGAGAAAGCTGTGCCTGTCTTATTTTTGATTATTGAAATCAAATTCATTTAAAGATGGAGTCAATCTATTAATACTTCGCTTTTCAAAACAGTATTGTGAACGCCCCTGCATCGTTACTCACGCATAACGAAGGCTTTTCTGATGACTAAGTCTTGCTGACAGCAGATGTAAATGTTTCCAATGGTTAAACTTTGTGTTTTGAAATATTGTACTGCACACTTATTAGTAGTTCGAATTCTGTTCAGGGATATGAAAAATGGTTTTAAAGGAGCATTCAGCTGAAATTGAGATAACCAATAACATCTGGCGCCATCTCTTGACTCTAAACTAAAAATTCCCATAGTCAATAACAGAAAATGTTATTGACTATGGGATTACAACCACACAACCACACAATTATATTGGAAAATTCGTGCTGCCACCTATAGACAAATATTCTCCCATAGTTCCACAATCGACCCAAAGACCCCAACATTTTACCAAATATCCTCCCAGAATGCCAATCTCTAATCATTAACCATAATGCCACACGAGAACAAAACGCTCATCTCGTGTCAATGACAAACACAACCACAACCAGAACAAACACAACCAGAATTCTACGCTCTGACCATTTCCCACAAGGTCACACTCGAACCAAACACATCATGTGACGTCACTTCTCTAATTCTTATCTTATCTACATCTCAATCTTGTCAGAATTCAATACTCTAACCATTACCCAGGATTCCATATGCTAACCATCACCCAGAATTCCATATTCGAACAATTACCCAGAATTCCATAGCAAACAATTACCCAGAATTCCATACGTGAACCAAAACAGACAACGTGATGTCACAGACAGATGTGTTCCCCAGGGAAATTCCATGGATTCCATACTCGATCTTATCTCTAACCATCACTCACAATTCCATACACGAAAAATTACCCAGAATTCCATACACGAACAAAAAGACACAAAGTGACGTCACTGGCAGATGTGTCCCCCAGCTAAATTTCAAGCATTCCATACTCATGACGTCACTGATTTTAGCAAACAATGACGTCTTGAAGCCTTCTTATCTTGCTCTTGATCTTGTTCAGAGTGACCGGACTACTACTTATGCATCATGATATTGCAAGAGTTGCTTGACATTCTCAAGACACCAAAGAATTAAACCCCACTTTGAGAAATGCTGATTAGTACTTCTAAATATCTGTTTCAGTTAATATTTACCTGAGATAAACCTCCAAGAGTACAGGGAAAACAGAAATAGCAGCTCAGGCCCTTGAACAGAAAAACATACCCTGCAAATCGACAAGGCCATATTAATAGACAGACAATACGACAAAACAACGCTTAGAAGTTATATAAGTATACAGTTAGAGTAATTGTTTACAACAGATTGTTTATCACATAAACGTTTCCTCTGTTGTTGCAATAAAGGCAGATCGGACATTTCTGCAGACTGTTTATCACATTTTTAATATATTACTGTTCAACTGTTCAATAAAGGATCAGTGAGGAACTAATTTATCACAAATTAGGCTTTAGTTTGGGATATATATATATATATATATTTAAAAATGTGTATTTATATTCACTGGTTCATGTGTAGCATGTAAGTCCATCTTGATTCAATATAATCCCTGAAATTTATCTGCTGAAAATTAATGTTGCGAAGGCCATGTTTTAGATTTGGTTAATGTATCGAAACAGGATGGACAGCGCAATCAAATATGCTTGAATGCTGTTTTACTGCTATAGAATGAAATAATTTATGAACGAATAACACATTTGATTTTATATAGGAGTCGCCCTAAATGACGTTAGCAAATATCAGTCCACTACATAAATGCAACTAGCACTTTTCTATATTATCTACTCACATATGACTTCATCTATACATATCACGAATATAATAAAATAAAACGAAAAATTTGTAAAATAATGACGGTCGTTGAATTGAATCTCATTATTTACTAGATGAATAATATCAGTTTCACAAAAAGAAATCAAAATCCGGATATCGAGAGATATATAATGGTGAATAGGATAGATAGCCGTTGTTTTGAATTTATATGGCGCACCAGCAACAATGGCCACATCAATGTGTTTGAGAGTAAAAATGAAACGAGTGCCTAAATAAAATATATAATAATATATTTATTATTTTAATTTAGCTATCAAAATCATCTGGACCTGATTGATATAAAAATGGGTATCTATACAATCACATGACGATATACATAGAGTGATAAATTTAAAACAAAATTATATATTATGGTATGACTAGATTTAGTATTCTTTAAACATTACAGATACCAAATACATCAGAAGAATCAGATGAAATATACCTGAGTGTATATAGTGATACTAGTAGGTTACTAAAATCAGTAAAACAATGTCTGTCCTCATTAAAGTAATGAGAGCAATTTATTTTAACACGGTGAAGGTTTAAACCTCATTAACGGTACTCACCACTCACAGACAGAAATGTGTAAGATGAATGTCGCCTGTGCGAATCCCAGCAAGAACCTGCCACAGTTTCATTATAGGCTTTATCTAGTATAGTTTATTCTCATTTCTCTCTCTCTCTCTCTCTCTCTCTCTCCCAAGATTATTACTACTGAGATATTAGCTTTTATATTATGATCTCCCCGCAATCGATGTAGAGGATAGAATGATGTCGTTATCTTAAAGGATGAGCTGACCTACATGCAGTATCTGTAGCATCGTTTCACTTAATAGGAGCCTCTTTATTTGATTGATGTATATTGGATCCGAGGCATGGATGTTATTGAAAAAGCAAACAAATCAGCATCTGCAGAGAACTTGGCGAAGTTGAATAAATGATATATCTTTGGCGACGTCTTAACCTTACATAATTTCCTTCAAAGTTTATAACTTTGAGCTCAGTAATAGTTGCTTAATGTTTAACGTGCCTGATCAGATATTATGATATTTGGGAATAGGGCAGCAGACCTCACTAGAGACTGATTTGGACTGCTTCTATAGACAGGTATAAAAGCAGAGTATTCTGCTCTGTGTATTTTAAAAAAAATCTGTTAGAAGACCGAGGATGGAATGTTTACCTAACCTGCACTGGGATAAGTTACATAACAGAAAACAGATATTTCATGGTGGTATCGTAATTAATGGCGTTCTTGCAGTATTTTGTTTTCTATCATCTTTAAAGCTTTAGTGATGATTATTTTAATTAAAAAATCTGAAGGGATGTATATATGGCAATTTGTCAAGTACTATGCAAATTTTCCCACCTTCTACAAAAATTACTTAGCTGTCTGGGATCGCAAAGTCACCGTTGTGGTTGCTTGATAGTAGACAGAATACGATCCTTGAAGAGTACCCTGCAGAACAGAAGCGTAGCCTAGTCTCCCAGAATTCGGTCTCGAACCTGATAATTGGCCGATATAATTAGAGCAAGGAACAACGGTCTACACCCCAGTAGATGAAATAGAGGAAGAAGAATGTTCATCTTTCTAGACACTGATTTCTCTCAACTGACGTATATAAAGTAGTAAAGTCACATTTTTGTCGAATATGAGTTTGAAATACTTTACCATTGATGTAAATGGGATTATGGATTTTTCCTAATCTTAGTTACCGCCACGATGATGAAGACGTTTTCGTCAAAAGCAAAAATGCACAAGGCCAGTTATCTACGATGAAAGCCTAAACCATTTGCAATCGCCTAATTTAAACATGATCAGTAGCGTGTTGAAAATATCCTAATCATCCTCATATTGCAAATCGAGAAAATCCTGTAAAGTTATTCACATGCAGAGCATTATGTACAGTTCGAGTAAGCTCATCTGATGAAGTTCTCTTTGATTGCGAATAGCATGGCAAAAAAAAACATAAATTTCCTCTTGTATAAAGAATGTAGAGAGGGTGATTAAATAAGGAAATGGAAAACGTGATTTTATGAAAATTTGACAAGGAAGAGGAGGAGAGGAGGGTATCATACGACTGTTTTATTTAAAGAAAACTAATACAAGACTCTTGTTTTTGATGAAAGTATCTTTGATGGATATGTTCAGCTAACAAGATGATCTTGTTGAATAATGTTTTCGGAAGCAAGACTGTATCTTGGAAAAAGGTACTTACTCTATTGTCACCACAAAAGACGATAGTTAATCATCGTATTCTCAAGATCCTCTCAAGATTTTCCCAAGATCTTGAACAGACAGGTTTTATATGATAAGAATTTGAAGTTTTTTGGATCTTTTTCAAACTTGTAAAGTCAATAATATTTGTTTCTCTCAATGAATCGGTAATTTAGTGATGACTAAAATTATACTAAAAAGCGAGAGCTTCATTTGTTCTGCGGAGGATGATAACATATGTTTACCCAAATTAAAATGATAACATGTTCTTAGCATGGTTAGTTAAAGTGGAAGAAATCCAGCTTTCAGCTCTTCTTTCATGAACAGTTAGTTGTCAATGTCCAGAAAATGTGAAGTGATCAGACATTGATGATATTTTGCTTTACCTTTTAGGGTTAGGAATTCAGGGGATGGAGATGTTGTCGACATTTTATCCAAGAGCTCTCCCTAACAGTAACCACACTTGCTTTTAGGCGCGTAATCAGAAAATGGATATCACAGCAAATAGGGTCGCTGCCACAAATATCAGTTTTGTACTTTCAGAGCAAACAAAGAGAAAACGATATCGAACATATTAGGTCAACGGCAGTGAATGATCGGACAGACATAAGACTTCGTGTTATGCTGTTTTGTACGCTACACCTTAAAGTATTTTGGCTACTTAAATCTCCAATTAAGAGTAGGGATGGAAATGTCGTATAACATAATCAAGAGCAAAGATACAAAATATAATAAGAATTCTTATTACAGTAATGCGAATGCTAATATATTCACTTTCTATATCTTAATATGGACTAGGGCTGCACAATAGGATACGGAGAGATCTTCGATAAGTTTTCTCTTCAGAATTGTTGGTAGCTGTTTGTGTACTCATCATTCGGTATACAGGATCGAAAGATGAGGTATAAAATTTGCAGGTCACGTAATCGCATTAAGTTTCCCTGTAAGGAGGAGTATACCATGCCTTTTGATAGGATAGTGTATGTTTGTACATAAAGATTTTAACATTCGAGGAAACGTAATAATGAAAGTTGAAGTTGTCGTAATAATGAAAGTTGAAGTTGTCGTAATAATGAAATCAGTGTAAAAACAGGAATTGATTATAATTGATAATTTGTTTTTTCTTACTGAGTCAGTAATTAACCAATGCAATGAAGTCGTTAGCATATTTAACTGGAATTTGTGTGTCACTTTGTGTTAACTTTGGCAATGTGCCAAAATAATCATTTTAAAGCAAACAATCAAAAGATTATACAGTCTGAATTAAACTTTATTTGGCGAAAAGACAAAAAAACCTTCAGTTTGCTTCGTTTATAAATTAAGAAATACTTATGAGTAATGCGAGCGCACTAAACAAAGTTTGTTTGTATCCTTTTATTCCGATTACAATAACAAAAGAAGAAAACTATTACTTTCATGTATGTTTAATTATAAAGTCATTACAGTTCTTGACTATTTCGAGATAAAGGGATTGATTGTACAAGAAGCTTCTGTTATAATCTTTAAAAATAAGTGAAGTGGCACAAAAGAAACTTTACAATTAAAAAGACTGACATTAATGTAAATAATTATTGTGGTACATGGAAGCTGAGTAGGTGGAAACTTCACTTTTTCACACTCTTATCTCAAAAACAACTTATTTTATAGGACTGACTGCTCAATTAGTAATTAGAAACTTGCAATTATTCTTCTGGTATCTAGAACTGAACCTGTTTTCGGTATTAGCACGCCAGTGACTGCTCTTATTGCTTGGCTTTCATCCAAAATATGCCTTGAACAACCTTCAAGTGCCTAACTTATCTACACTCCGTACATAATAAAAAATAACTGCATACATAGAACATATATGTTCTCTTATCAGAGGAGATTTAATTACCTAAAAGAAAATAATATATCGATATCTATATACTATTAAATAGTATATTGATATCGATCCTTAAGCAATGAGAAAAGAAATAAAAATATGAACACATATCTAGCCTTTAGAAAATTAGAATTTCAATCCTAATTACTTATTTTGATTTATTTACTTTCTTTTTCATGAAAAAAGTTTTCTGTTAGAGGCATAAACCGCGTGAATTTTACTTTGTAGTGATTTTTTAGGCTTTAAGTCATAAATAAAAGTATTTTTCTTCATAAGTAAACGTTCCAGCTTAATCCATTGTTTTCTGTTTAAGAAAATTTGTAAAAATAAACCTTAAATTCTCTCGTATCATCGAAATCTAATAGGTGTTTTTATTTTTCTCATTATTTCAAAAATATTTGTTTTAAATGAACTTTGAAAATTGACGAAACAACTTAGACAAAAGGATATAGAGATTTTTTATATATTTTGTCTATCCATAATTGATTCCTGTTAATAGCCTTTAAATTAAAGTACGTTTTACTGTACAATCAGCGCAATTGGAAAATAATCTACATTAAAAGCACATCCCTCGCTAGATAGGTTGAAAAAATCCACTATGTCTTTATCGTATAAAGTGGACATGCCCGCGTATGATGTTGTTTGTAAAAGCCTGCTAAGGACGAGATTGCATAGCCCCTTGAGTTGATGAGAAGTATTTTCTTAATTATTTATAATTGCTAAGGTACTTCAAAGAATATTTGTTATCAACCGATATATTTACGATATATATCTCATATTACAATATCTAGGATTTAATCTCAGTATTTCAGTCAAGAAAACCGTTTGCATGCATCAAGTCATTTAGAAGTTTATTTGTGACTTACTTATGACTTATTAAATGGTAAAAATCAGAAATATGTGTTTGATTAACTTTTTTAAGCGAAATATATTCTAAATGCTTGAAACGTTCCGTTGTTCGGAATTACAGTTGAATAATCATCCAGCGTTATGAAGCCAGTGTGTTATATCTGTTAATTGGTTCTTTCTAGATTGTCTTTTTTGTGGGATGAAAAATCCGATTTTCATCTTACCATTTCGCATAAGACCGGTTAACTTACCTTCACTTATGAATTTTATATGAAGATTTATCGCTTTCTAGAGAAGGAATTGGAACTCATCCTAAAGGTTAAATTTCTAAAGTTTGTATTTTCAATGATCTTCATTCATTTCAGTCCAGCTAGGCCTGATTGATGAAATTTTTCCCTCAGCAGGCAAACATCACTGAAGAAAAAACTTCTACTTTCTAAAATATTTACACATATAGGTTAATCATCTTGAGTGACATTCCAACTTATATACAGGGTGATCATAAAATAACTTTACCTCTTTGGAGGCATCTGTAGCTAAAACCAATAAACGGAATGAGACCAAATTTTATATTGATACTTTTGGAGGCATGGGGAGATGACTTCCACGAAAAAAAGATTTAGTACCAAAAGTCGCCGACAGGGGAAATTTTGACGCTCCTCCAGCGTCAGAATTTCCAAAAACAAGCGAATAATTACATTAAAGTCATATAAAATGGAATAATAACATTTCAACGGTGTAAGCGACAGCCGCGTCGCTCATTTCAGCTGGATATGTGGCGCGTTACAATGATGATGATAATAATAATAATAATTAAACTAAAACAACACCTTGTGAGAGACACAGAAATTAATGTAGTGATTGAACTCACATGAAATAATGTTTTATTCATCAGTATCAGGGCAATGTTTAGACTCCATAATTTTTATGCGGGATGCAGCACAGCCACACATTGAACGTTCAGTACAGCACCTTTTATGCCAGCATTTCAGTTTTTATTTATTTATTTATTCATATGGAGTTTCCTCCCTTTTCTCCCCCGTTCCTATAGGGGCGAGTTGAGCACCTCATGTGGGGGTTAAGTATTTATGGCTGTAGATCCGTGTGTGTTAACGGGACCGGTTTGCCTGCTTGCGGGATGAAAAAAACCCAGATAAACTGGGGGGGGGGGACCCTGTCCACGCCCAAAACCGGATAGCTTGGCTATGGCTGAGGAAAATCCTTAAGATCCTCACGTTGGCGACGGGAATCAAACCCAGGACACTCCTTCCCCAGGCATATGGTTGCAAAGTGCAAAGCCACTAGGCTAACCGCGCGGACAGCATTTCAGTAATGAGAGAGTTATCAGTCAATTCTTTCCAACGGCATGGCCACCTCGAACCCCGAACATTACTCCATGTGACTTTTGGCTGTGGGGAGGGTATTTGAAATCCGTTGTGCATGTTGGTGGCGTTCGCAACTTGCATATCTTGAAAAAGATATGCAAGTTGTTTTTATGTTGAAAATGTCATTTTCAACACATTTAAAATCGTGTATGTGGTCCAGGGGACTCTGATTCTGATGAATAATACATTATTTTCTGTGAGTTAAATCACAACATTAATATCTGTGTCTCTCGCAAGTAGTTGTTTCAGTTTAATTATTATTATTATTATCATCATCATCATCATAACGCGCCACATATCCAGATGGAATGAGTGACGCGGCTGTCGCTTACACCGTCGAAATGTTATTATTCCATTTTTATCTGCCTTTAATGTAATTATCCGCTTGTTTTCAGCTCCGCAGCGCTAAAATTTTCGCTATCGGCGACTTTTGATACTAAATCTTTTTTTTTCACGGAAATCATCTCCCAATGGATTCAAAAGTCTCAATATAAAATTTGGTCTCATTCCGTTTATTAGTTTTAACTACAGATGCCTCCAAAGAGGGAAAGTTATTTTATGGCCACCCTATACTTAAAAAATTCCGCACTAAGTGCTGCATATATAATTCATTTTCTACATTGAATTTCAATTAAAATTTTGATAATAATACTTTTCTGCATCTATATTTACAACACGTGTTCTTCTAATATTAACAATGAAGATTACACGGCATTTTTTAACAAATAATAATAATAATAATATGATAAAGTTTCAGATAAATTACACACATATAATAATAATAATAATAATAATAATTTATATATATATATATATATATATATATATATATGTATTACACATTATGTATAAAATAACATTTTTTCTATTTTCAACGTACAGATTATTTATATATTTACAATTAATGCATATTACACTTGATGCTCTGTACAGTATTCTTTGTACAGTTTAAGGCATATTATTACTTTTCAATATTTTTTCTTTTGAAAACAAATTCATATACTTATTATTATTATACACCGTACTCACTGTTTTGTTACGTAATTTGCAGTCTCTTTGATTTTGAGGATTACGTTTGGATGTGTGATGCGTTTTTAGTCCCACCTAGTTCGAAGCTTGGGTTAGCTTTTATGAAAAGTGTGGGATTAGCCTTCACTATTTATGTTGTTGTTACTGTTTATGGATGGGATGTAGGCATTGGATGCTGGTGATTTGTGATGTGTATATTAGTGTTAATGGTATATTAACTTTGTTGGTATATTTGCAGAGTTCGTGTTTTAATGGTCTGTAGTTTTATATGTGTTTTACATTTCTTGGTAATTTGTTGAGTAGCGTGGGTATCTGATGTGATCTTACAAAAGAACCGTATGCATTGTTGAAGGGTGTAGGGGTGTAGAAAGTTCTTGTGGGTCGAGTTATACGATGTGTGTCCCTGTTGGTTCGATATGTGATGTTGAAGTAATTCCTTAGTAATAATATGTAGTGTTTCAGATTTTTAATAATCAGGATTCTGTGTATCACCATGTGCTGGATGGATATTGGTTGTTGTATATAAGATGTCCATATCACTGTTGACATAATTTTCGTATGCAATATATCTAATTTTGTTAGGTAGCTGTTTGATGTATTTGCATAGACTGTTATATCGTATCTGAGTAGGATTTGCAGATATCGTAATATAGGATTTTTTTCATGTTAGATGGAATAACGTCTATCACTTGGAAGAGTTTTGCTGCGATGATGCGGAGTTTGGTATGTAGAGACCAAGGTATTTCGCATGTGTTACAGGTTTGATTTCGGAACATTTACAGGTATTTTTGTCGATAATGCAGCGGTATGTGTGACAATGTATCGATAGTGATGCGGGGAGCATGATTCTTGGGTTGTGTATTATCAACATCTGTGTTTTGGTGCCGTTGATTAGAATTGCGTTTTGGTGGAAGTATGTTGTGATATCATTTAGGTCTTGTTGTGTTTTGGAGAGAGCCGTCGTGATGTCTGTGTGGATTGCTAGTATTGCAGTGTGATCTGCGTACCGCAATAATTTTCCCCTAAGCAATACTGCTTAGGGGAAAATTATAAACATCGTTAATGTATATGTTGAATAGAGTGGGTGACAATATGGCGCCTTGAGTGACACCTTGTTCTATTTCTATACCCCGGCTGTGGTATGTAGCTATTTTTGTTACTTCTGTTCTGTTTGAGAGACCCCTGAACCAGGTATGCACTGTTCCTCTTATACCTATTGAGTATAGTTTGGTGAGTAGTATGTCATGTTCAAGTGTATCAAATGCTTTGGTTAAGTCAAGCAATATAAGGACGGCGTACTTGTTTTTGTCTAGATCTTTGTTTATTACGTCGGCGATGTCTACTAATAATGTGATGGTGCTTTTCTGAATGCCGTATTGGTTTTGTGAGATGATGTACTTCTGTAAATAGTTCTGTATTCCGGTGTGTGTTAATTTTGCTAGAATTTTTGAAATGAGCGGTAGGGTAGCTATTGGTCTGTAGATCTCAGTATCGTTTCTTTTACCATGTTTGTAAATTGGGTAATTATTGCAGTTTGTATTTGTGGAATAATGCGAGTGTCGAATATTATGTTCACGAGTCCCAAAAGTATTGGATTTATTTGTTCAAAGTGTGTTAAAAGTCTGTGGGTCTTATTTTGTCTATTCCTGTAGTGGCCTTTGGTTTTAGTTGTAAGAGTGCTTCTTTCAGTTCCTGTTTAGTTACTGGTGCAAAATACTTAGTTTGTTGTTGACTTTGTATCGGTAGTTTTTTGTTGATCGTTGGTAGTTTGTCTTTTTTGAGTTGTGTGATATTGTTTATTAGGGCATGGTTTTATGAGGTTGCTAGTTACTCTTGGTTTGTGTCCTGACTGAAGCTTTTTGCAATAAAATCTTGTACTGAAGTTTTCTTTTTCTGAGTTACTAATTCGTTAAGTGTAGCCGATGTTTGCTTAATGTTGTCGTTATATTCCATGAATTTTTGGAATTAGTAGTGTCTTTTTGCAAAACGAATTATTGTTGTTAGTTGATTTCTGTATGGTTTGTAAATGTGTGTTACTTGGTGACTTTTTTTTTAGTTTATTCCATCGATTTTCTTTTTCAGTAATAATATTTAGTGTCTCAATTTATCCGTGGATTATTGTCTGTTCGTCGCCTCGTTTGTGTAGGTTTTGTTGCTTTCTTGTATATTTCTGTGAACTTTAGTTGGAAATTCTCATATCATGTTACAGGATCATTTATTTTGAGTAGGCAATTGCAGTCTGTTTTTTCTACACGTTTGTCGACAATGCTCTTTAATATTATCGTGTTTTGTCGATTATTGCGGTTGTAGTAGGGGCTAGGTAACGTAATATAAAGAAGTTGAAAGTGATCAGCAATTTTGACGTTAATTACTGATGTATATGTATAGATGGGAACCCGCATGTTGATATGATGAATGCTTGATTCTCTTAGGGAATCGCTGAGTATTTCTTCTCTTGTTGGGGAGTTAATGGTAGGGTTTATGTTGTGCTGACTTATATGAAGGTATATCAAGGTATGTCTTACTGGTTGAAGAAGCGTCGTCAAGAGTATTTATACTATTGTCTCCTATTAGGATGAGCCTATATGATGTACGGGTTCTATGCCGCTTAGCCATGCTTCTAACTCCTGCAGAAATCTGAGTGGATTATTATCTGGATATTATGTTTATTGTGTATTTCATAATTTTTTGTCGCTATTTGTGATTTCCAAAATCAGTGTTTCCGCATGTTCGAAATGAGTTTGTTTTTCAGTCACATTGTATTTTCTTTAATAAATGCCACGATGCCAACTCCTCGTTTTGTTTGGTCTACATAAGTTGTAGGTTTGGTAATTATTAATGTTCTATGCGTAAATGTCTGTGTTGTTTATTGCAACTTCGGTCAGTATTAGCGCATCTATGTTTGTCAAGGTGTAGTTGAGCAGTGTTATCAATATAAGCCAGTGTTTTGTTATACTTCTTATGTTTGGTGTACGATAGTGAAGTCGTTATTGGTGGAAATGTTGTGTGACTATTTCTTCAAAGAGTCAAAGACCTTGTAGTTAATATTGCCACCAATCTTCCTATCCGAATGTTTAACACCATTAAACTAGAATCTATTGTACCAAGCAAGAAAGGCATTAAACTAGAATCTATTGTACCAAGCAAGAAAGGCATTAAACTAGAATCTATTGTACCATGCAAGAAAGGCAAAAACTGAAACAAATTACCAATTCTTGTGGATCATAGATGCCAAGATATGCTTGAGGAAGTCACAAACTTCGAAGCCGATACAAATCAAAAGCTCAGAAGACATAGAAAGGCAGTCACAGGTAAAATGAAAACCCTCCTAATTAGTTCAAAAAGAAGATTACAACAAAAAAAATGAATGTGAACCATCAAGACAGATGTAATAACACCAGAATATATCGGCAATTCCACTTTAATCAGA
This sequence comes from Typopeltis vanoorti, assembly GCF_054136105.1. Classification (NCBI taxonomy): domain Eukaryota; kingdom Metazoa; phylum Arthropoda; class Arachnida; order Uropygi; family Thelyphonidae; genus Typopeltis; species Typopeltis vanoorti. Next base: position 85,260,994 of record NC_143564.1, on the reverse strand, counting down.
CCTCTCAGATCATTCACTTGACCTCTCAAACATCAGCCTACTTCCATCATAGCAATCAAATTAATAAAAGATATCTAACTAGTGTCATCCTCAGATAAGCTTATTAAAAGGCTTCAAGGATGCAAGCTGAGAAATTCCATCTCAACTGAGGTTAACAGGGAAAAAAAGCCATTTATTACATTGAAGTGTTGTAGTTACATCGCTTAAATACATTAAAAGCAAAAATTATAAAATATATATAACTTCTTGTTATATTATAATACTGTTAAAAATGTAATCTTATTCAACTGCATCTATAAATTACCATCTACAGCAACAATTATTAATACATTATACAAAAAAGGGGAAAATTTGAATGAAATTCATTGTTAAAAAAAATAACTAGAATATGTTTTGTAAATGCAAAATATATAACCATAATTTCAATAATAAAATTATTGAAATTTTTTAAAAATATATTATTATTATTATTATTATTATTATTATTACATATATGTAATTTTTATAATTTTTAAGTTTTATAATTTCTATAATTTTATAATAGAATTTTTATATGTATGCAAGACATAATAAAGTGTTAAAAAATCATTTTATTCACATAATTGATACACAGTCAAAACAACATATCATATAAACAACAATTTGACTGGTGATACGGAACAATTCAGATTCTACCCAAGAATCTAAGAATATTCCGTCAGGTAGCGTCGTAGAATATGGACTGTTCCAAGTAATGCTTGTAGGTCATATGAGATCACCTCGTTGATGTTTAATTGCTGTAAATAGTTGGATAGTTTCTTTGAAGTTGCACCAAGTGCGCCGATTACTATTGGAATGACTTTGGTATGTTTAAGCCACTGCCGGCCAACTTCGATTGCCAGATCTCGAAAGTTAGTAATTTTCCCCAGTTCTTTGTTGTTATCACTGGGTGCTGCGATATCAATAATCCAAACCTGTCGATGTTCGATATTTCTGATATCAGGTCTATAGTGTTCCAAATGCCGATCAGTTTGTATTCTAAAGTCCCAGATAATTTTTGCTGTTTCGTTTATTAGAGGTGGGAAAGCCATATTTTTTGCATGTATGCCAATGAACTATTTTGGCCACTTGATCATGGCGGTATTTATAATCATTTTGAGCTATCTTGCTGCAGGCACTGATTCCACAATCTCATCTTTCTGATCGCATAATTTGCATTTGCTGTTATTATTGACGTTCAAAAATTTCGTTTTCATTGCATTAGTTTGTAATGCGTGTTCTTGAGCTGCTAGAATAAATCCATCTGTTTCTTTTTGAATATATCCATATTGTAGCCATTGCAACGTCTTGTTCACGTCAATTTGGTCCATAGTATCTCTAAGAAATTAGTCATGCAAAGGTTTATTTTTCCAGCGCACATATTATTTTGTTGTTCCTTTTTGTAATCGTATTTGTTAGCCGTTGCTTTCAGAAGATCCTCTTGTGTAACTGCTTAAAGCATTTGCTCAGAGCTATTGTAGATGTAACTTTTTAAGCTAATTTCTTCTTCTTCCACATTCTGTCTCACTTGCAGCAGATCCCGCCCACTTATTCTTCTTTGTAGGTATAATCAGTCAACATCACTTCGTGGATGTAATGCATGATGCATAGTCATTAAATTTCTAGTTTTGCGGTCCAGTTTGTCCAGGTCTTCTTTTGTCCAATACACTGATATGGTATAGTCAAAGAATTCATTACTTTAATTGTATTTAATCCATTTCATTTCATTTTGTTTTCAGAATATTTCTAACTCTTTTGATGTATTCTGATGCTGTCTGTTGTTTAACTTTCGAGTGGAGAATATCACTGGCTTCTAATATTCCTAGGTATTTACAGTGTTCGTCAGCTGAAATTGCTTGTATATATTTCTCTTGATCAAAATTAAAATTGCTAGTGTTATTAATATTTCCTGGTTTAATAGATAAAATTGCGCATTTATCTAAACCAAATTTCATTTTGATATCCTGACTTAAAATACGAACTGTGTTCAGTGAAGAGTCTATTTTCTCTGCCGATTTTCCATATAACTTCAAGTCATCCATATACAACAGATCTTAAATTTCAATATTACATTTAGGAATTTCATATCCAAGTTTTGTTTTCTTCAGAATCATAGACAAAGGTATCAAAGAAGTGTTGAAGAGCAATAGTGACAACCAATCACCTTGGAAAATTCCACGTTTAATGCTGATATCTCCGAATGGTTCATTATTCTCTATTAAAGTTGTTTTCCATGATTTCATAGCAGCAGCCAGAACAAAACACGTTGTTGCTAATTCCCAATATTTGTAGTGATTTTAGGATCCAGGAGTGTGGGAGAGGATCGAATGCTTTCTTATAGTTCTATCCATGCCATGTTTAACATGTTCATTGCCAATCACGCGTTATCGCGTGGACGTCGCTAACTAAATAAAAAAATTTTAAAAAATTTGGCCACCACGCGAAATCCCAATTTTCAGCTTGGCAATGAAAGTGTTAAGTTACTTTCTCGTCTCTTTGAATTTCTGAGAATTATTTTATTAATAGGGATCTGGTCTTTTGTTCCTCTAGATTTTTGAAAATTGCCTTTTTCTTCAATCAGATAAATCTGATTATTTGATAAGTAGTGATATATGGAATTTGCTATGATTGCAGTGAACAGCGTAAGCATATTTGGTAGGCATGTTATTTGACGATAGTTACTTGGGTCTGCGCCCCTTATCCTTATCTTTCGTGAAGACAAAAGTGCGCCCAGATATCATCCAGTCTTTCACTGAGCCTGACTGCAATAAATAATTAAATTGTTCTACATTCGATTATGTAGACTGGTTGGATGCTTTAACCAAAGTCCATGTAGTTTGTCTTTGCCAGGTGCACTCCAGTTTTTTTAATTTTCCAGCTTGTGCACTGACAAAAGCACTATTCCTTTAGTGATTAAGACATTTTGCATTTGTTTTTGTTTTATTTCTGATTCTATTTCCTTAATCCATTAGGAAACTTTATTGTGTTCAACAGGATTATCCCAGATTGACTTCCAAAATTTGAGTGTTTCTTATTTTTTCTGGTGAATGATTTATTGCTTTTGTATTTCTCTGGAGAGACTGAAAGAACTGATCTCAGTTCTGTCGAAATTGAATATTTTATACATATTCGTTTATTCTTGCTTCATGTCTTTTAATTTTCTATGCAGTCGCCATAATTCTTTGTTTTAGCTCTTCAGTAACTTCAGCAATTGTTTTATTGGCCAAATTATATGTGTTAATTAGTTTGTTTTTGATGTTTTTATTTTTCAGCCGTCCTTCTTTAAAACTCCTTAAATTGCTCAGATCAGCTCGAAGTATGTTGACTTTTCGTTCGAACCGGATTTTCAATGGTGCAGATTGTTTCATCTTCGGCTCTTGCTCTTTCGGTTTGCAACCAAGCTTCACTGAAATGATATAGGCTGTGCTGTATAGGAGCTGATTTGTTTCCTTTATACTGTTGGTTTTGACGGTTTTAATCACAGCATTTGCGTCTAACGGGAGCTGTTTTAGCTTAGATTTATGGAAAGCTTTTAATGGTGGTAGTTTTAATATTTTGTTACGCAAAATGAAATTCGTTTAGGCCATAAGTCTTTGTTTTGTTATTGCAGATTCTGGAAATTTGTATTTCCAAATTAAATGCATACGCTTTCTAAAACCTCGTTTTTCTGGTGTTGATCTGCAAAACTTTATAACTTCTCTGTTTTCTTCTATAGTCCATTTTTTTACGTTTGGTTTCTTCCAATTGCCCTCATCGCCCAGCAAGGAGAACTAAGTCCAGTAGCCCACTTGTCTCCTAATGCCTAGGATCCCCAACATCTGACGCAGTCCTTGATGAACCGGGCGTAGACTGATCCAGTATGTATCTCTTCTTACTTTTCACCATTAAGATGTGTGATGGAACACTATTATTCTGGCTCTTCAGATGAGATCTGTCTGACAAGGATGGCCTTCTGGCAATCTATGCTACTGCCAGAATAGCTTTCAACATCACTGAAGCACGCAAGCCCCACTCCCACCACAAGGCCGGGTTCCTTCGAAGGATATTATTATTATTATTATTATTATTATTATTATTATTATTATTATTATTATTATTATTATTATTATTATTATTATTATTATCATTTATTTATTTATTTATTTCTGACTTATTGACGCATTTACAATAATCATACTGAGTGACAACCCAACTTATAATTTTACAAAATTCAGCACTAAGTGCTGCATATATAGTTAATTTTCTACATCGGATTTCAATTTAAAAAATTTAATAATACTTTTTTGCCTCTATACTCGTATTTACAGCACATGTCCTTCTAATATTAACAATGAAGATTATACAGAATTTTTTTGTATGATGAATAACTAATATAATAATTTCTATCTTTTTTTTCTTTGACATTAATAAGTTTATTGTTCTGATATATATATATTAAAAATAATAATGTATTTTGCATTTCTTGAGATGCATATTTACAATGATTCATTTAATATGAGTGATATTTTTCATTCTAACGATATTAGTTATGGAATAATTTTATATAAATATACACAATAATAATAGTAATAATAATTTGTTTGGCTGGCATTTCTGGTTTCTTCCTCAAATAAGCTTCTGCCAGCTTATTTGAGGAAGATAATAGATGGCGATAGTTTCGTGGTTTTTTTTCAATACTCGTCGTGAGCCAGATGAAGATTTAACTGTTTGTATGTAAGTTCTTGGAAACTTAATATATATATATATATATATATATACAGTATATATATATATATAAAAGGGTGTGGTTGGACTTGGTATGGCATGTTAGTGTAATTGTAATGGTCTTTAAGAGGGATTAGTTATAGGTTTGTGTGTGTGTGTGTGTGTGTGTGTGTGTGTGTGTGTGTGTGTGTGTGTGTGTGTGTGTGTGTGTGTGTGTGTGTGTGTGTGTGTGTGTGTGTGTGTGTGTGTGTGTGTGTGTGTGTGTGTGTGTGTGTGTGTGTGTGTGTGTGTGTGTAAGAGAGAGAGAGAGAGAATAATTTCTCTCTAATTTTTAGTCTTTCTATAATATCTACATAGCGCCTATTTCAACTCTATGTAGGTCCCTAAATTTCTTCGTCGAATGGCAGTTTGTTTATCATGTCAGGTATGTAGAAGTTTCGGGTGGCGTTTCCGTAGTTATTATTATACTTGTAGGTTATATGAACATGACTCAGTCAACAAGACCCAGTTTGTGGACTGGGTCTTGTTATCTTCTGGTTACTTTTAGGTTGGACAGAAGTAACGTTTTAGCATGACTGTGAAGTGGCTTAAGTGTTTTAACTTAAATATTATGTGTTCTGTCCTTGCTGCTCGTATAGGTGTGGGCTGTTCTCTTTGTTTCCAGAATATCGGTTTTACCACTTTATTTTGCAACGATTGAAATCTGTGAAGTTTCTAGTCTGCGCAGAATGCGCATGATGTAATTGGGATCTTAAAATGCTTTGGCATAATGCTTTATAGATTGTTATTTTTGTGTGTCGGACCAATGTCTTTTAATCGATATAGTTTACTTGCTATCATCCTGAGATTGTTGTGTAGGTAGTTTGTATGACTATTCCAACTTTGAACAGCAGCGAAGTGAAGTCCGAGACAGCGTGTTGTTTTCTCCTGGTTGTGGTTTTAGGATCAACACTTTGTGTAGAGGAGGTTGGATGGTGGATAGTGAGATATTTATTTTCTATGGGTTTTTTATTTATTATTTATTTAATACTTATTATTTTTTATTTATTAGTTATGTATTTATAGTTATATTTATACAGGTATTTATTATTATACAAACACCTCCTGCAGTCAACACCCGTGAAGGGGGAAAGCAGTAAGATGCATTCAAACAAAGATAATGTTTATCATATCTCGTCTTATATTTGTTCAATGTTTGTTTACTCAATACCTCATTTGGTAAAGCATTCCGCTCACCATCACCATCACCATGCAAAAAAGTCATGTCGCAATCTCTTATGCTCCACGCCTTTATACAACTTCCAAAAATGATTCCTTGGCTCTATATCCTTCGCTCCTTCAACACTTTGAAAATATCCTGGGTATCTATCTGACAGGCAACTCTTAAAAATTTATGTCTCTGTCATATCGCCTCTCCTTTGCCTATTTACCAGAGTGGATAATTTACGAGTATATTCGCTCAACCTGTCTTTATAGTCAGAATTCCACCATCCCGATACTGCTTTTGTTATCAGCCTGTGAACTTTTTTTCAGAGTTTGCTTTTCACTTAGAAATGCAGGTGACCAAATCGGTGTCCGGTGTTTAATGAAAGCCTTGTGGAGCGGAATGATCACATCGTTATCTCTGATTGGCAGTGTTTTTAGCATAGCAACATTTTTGTGCTATTTTTATCAGTTTTGGAATATGTCCCTTGAACATCATTTCTCTATACACCAGAATCCAAAGATACCTCGGTTCTTTTACCTCCTATAATATGATAAAACGGCTCAATTATGATACACAGGTGTACAGTTTTGAGATCTAAAATGCCAAATCTTAGATTTACTGGTGTTAAATTGATATCCCCACTCTGCGCACATAGCCACTTTATTCAAATCGCTCTGAAGCACTAGTACATCATCTTCAAACAGCTGAATATTCACTTCTAAATCACAAGTAATATCATTAACAAACAAATGAAACGGCAATGGTTCAAAATCAGAACCCAGCGGTTCTCACCGGTAACTCTCCTCCACAGAGACATGCCACTTCTAACACCACCGTTTGATATCTATTAGAAAGCTATCTTTCTTATCAAATTAACCAATCAAAATTATCCATTCCCATTTTGCCGTAACTTATACAATTTATCATGTGGTGGCCTGTCAAATGCGTTTACAAAATCCAGAAGTATCACTGTATATGAATAACCCATTAATAAGGCATTAGTCGCCTTATTCTTTCACAACGCATTATGCAAGATGACGGCCATAAGCACATCCAAAAATGAAATAAAATAAAATCGCAAAATAATTCAAAAATTTAAGGCCTTGCAAATGTTTACTATTTCATTTTATTATTTTATTTTTATTTCTTGGCAATGAACGAGTCAGTATAATTAATTAAAACATAGACCTCTTGGTACTGTTCGAAATGTGCATCATTGTGTCATTAAATATGTTATAAGAACAAAATCTTCGGACGAAAAGTTTTTGAATATGGAATTCATAGACCGAATAATATATTCATTAATGTGCTCAATCACATTTTGGATGTGTTTGTATACGAGTCAACGACAAATTATGAAGAGTCCATTTTCTTGTGCAATTCCACGTAATACGTGGAAATCTAAGGCATCAGGCAAGAGGTAGGAATAACCATCCGTGTGTCATGCATGTTTAATTCCAGTATAAAATAATATCTAATTATCCTGCCGAAGCAATTATCAAAAGAAAACGCATAGGGCTCGATATCTGATGACGGGAAGTTTAGCCAAACTTAAACAGTAAGTCAGAGGATCCCATCAGCATGAGTGGAAGCATATGCACTAAGGTTGTGTGGTTGTGTAAAAGCTGTCACTGATGCAAAGCTTAATTTAAATCAGAAAACCAGAAGCATCTCAGAAGTGAACAGAAGAAGGTGCTTCTCATGGGAAGCAGCGAACTGAAAAGAAAAGATTACCATTGGAAATAGTAGCCGGACATGGAGCAGTTCTTCCCTAAGAAATAAGAAATATTTATTGTGAAGAGGAATGTTGAAAAAGAAGGAGGTTCGGCTGGTAGCACAAGAGGGAATCGAGTTTATATTTCAGTATTCAGTAGACTTTCCCAGCCATTTATAAAAATAAACTTGTTAATGCTAATTACAGATTATATCTAAGTTGTCTGTAAACCGTGTTTCACTTGATGAACAATAGTTACAAATTTGAAACAGCGGAATAGTGTTTCAAATTTGTAACTCTAACTCTCAGACAGACGTTTTTCACGTGCTCAACAGAGTAGGTTTCGTTTGCGTTAACGTGAAAACGCAAATGAAATATTTCTAAATTCGTCGGTATTCGGATAATGGACATGCATCCATTGCCAGTAACTCTGCTGAGCTATATGAATGACTTTCGTTATAAAGTGATAATTCTATTAAATCCAATGTTGATAATTTTTTTTCAGTCATCCATGTGATACGATGGATATGCTGTCAAAGATGTTGTACGGAATTACGGCTAAATCAGCAGAAATTCGAAGAAGCATTATAATAACTAAGGCTATGAGTCCTTAGTATTACCTTTATAAATTAAGTGTAAGCCTACACCCTAGCCTTATTCTAATTCTAATACTCCGGCTTCCTCTTTAAGAGGGTTGTAGCTGATGAACAGTCCGCCTCCATACCGCTCTATCTCTTGCTTCTGTAAGTTTCTTGCTCGTCCAATCTTTGATGTTGTCTTTCCATTGCAGTCGGGGTCTTCCTCTCTTTCCCTCCACCATCCCCTGCAATACTATTCTGCGAAGCCCTCCATAAGAACCTGTCATTAAATGTCCTGCAAACTCTATTTTTCTTTTTTGGATACTAGCCATATAGTCTCTTTTCATTTTGAATCTTTTAAGAACCTCTTCATTGTTCACTCTTTCAGTCCAGTTGATACGATCCATTTTTCTCAAGCACCACATTTCAAATGCATTCAATCGGTCACTCATCTCCTTATTGATCATCCAGGACTCACATACATACGTCTCCACACTACAGATCATTGTCTTGAGGATTATTACTTTTAATTGTTTGTTCAGATTTCCGTTTCCTAATATGTGGTATATTTGGAAAAATGCTGCTTTTGTTTTTTTAATTCTGTGCTTAATTTCATAACTAGATCTACACTCTTCTGTTATCCAACTCCGAAGGTATTCAAAACTTTTTACATTATCTATTCTTCGTCCGTTCAAAGTGATTTCTATCCCATCATTTCCTTTTCTTGAAATCTTCATCACTTTTGTCTTCTGAATATTTATTTTCATTTTATATCTCTCATTTACAACCCTGTTCAGTCTGTTCAAACTTCTTTGCAAGCCCTCCTCTGTTTCGCTCATAAGTACAATGTTATCTGCATATCTTATATTAATTATCAGGTGTCTGTTTATCTTTATTCCATCCTTCAGATCTTCCAAGGCCTCCCTCATCATCCATTCACTATAGACATTAAAAAGGAGTGGGGACATCCCACACCCTTGTCTCACATCCTTTCTTATGGGGATCCATTCAGTATCTTCTCCTTCAAATCTAACCTTGGATTCTTGAGTTTTGTATATTCTGAACAAAATTCTCATAATATTTTTATCTATTCCTATTTTATGCAAAATACCAAATAAAACAGAGTGATTAACGTTATCGAAAGCTTTTTCATAGTCCACAAAGCATAGATATAAATCTTTATTGCACTCGATCATTCTTTCCCCCAATATTCGTAGTGTTGTGATAGCTTCCCTGGTTACCCTGTTTCTCCTAAAACCAAACTGTGCTTCATTTAATTCCCTGTCTATCATCTGTTCCATTCTTCTATATATTATTGATTAGGACTTTTGCAACGTGACTAATCAAACTGATAGTTCTGTGCTTGTTGCAATCCATTGTTCGTGTAGTATTGGGAATAGGAATAAAAATAGATCTTACGAAGTCTTTAGGTATTATATCCTCCTCCAGACTTCTATTAAAGATGATGGACAGAAGTTTTATTCCTTCCTTTCCCAATGTCTTCAGTAACTCTCCTTGAATATCATCCACTCCTGGAACTTTCCTATCCTTTATTCTTTTAATGGCTGCTTCGGTTTCCCATTCCTTAATTTCTGGCCTTATATCAGGCTATATTTCGCTGATATTAATTTATAACTTTATAATTTCCTGCCTCAGTTTTTTTTTAAATTATACAGACTATCAGAAAACTTTTCGATTACACTATGCATTCAATTAGCAGTTTTATTGTCAAGACTAATCAATCACTACGATTGTTTTTAAACTTGACAATTACAAATCCCACAAAAGTTTAAAGTATTCATTGTTTTAAATATTAAACCATACATTAACATAAAGTGCTACAAGGAACAACCTCTGATTGTCACTATTGTAGTGAATGTAATCAGAAATGTATATTTATATATATAATACTTGAAAATTAATTAAACATTTAATAATATTAGTTTTTGTAAGAATAAATTGAAAGATGCTTTTAGAATAGTTACTGCAAATCTTAATAATTTTTATTAAAGAACATTGAATGAAGTAAAATAAGTGACTTTATAATTTCATACTCTGATGAAAACAATAAATGGATTACCGGCAATACTATTTGATTATATTTCGTTCACTGGATCATTTAAAACCGCAATATTGTTTAAAATTTTAAAATAAATATAACCATATAATTTAAAATTAAGAATTAAAAATAAGACGTGAAATGGTTTTATAGGTGAGTAAAGTTTTCTCCTGGGATTCATAATGCATAATTTGCCAAATCGCTTTTTTTCTGACAAAAAGCAAGAATAGGATTAAAAACGTCCGACCCAAATATTAACCATGCACAAATTTAAACTGATATGATAAATACGTACGAATTCCATTCGTACGTAAGCGATTCTGTTGTCCCAGTTCATACGAAACTAAACATACTTGTTATTCACTGTAAGCTTTCCACTGAGGTTCCAAAGTCGATGTTTTGTATTACTCTTCTGTATTTTGATTTTATTTGTTGGTTGATCATTTTATATGTAGAAAAACAAGCAATGCATCCTCTTTTTTTTTCTCGTTGTATCAGGATACTCGGAGCCACTTGTTTCCTACAACCAAAGGTCTCTTCCAGTAAATTTTGTAGTAAGTAAATTATAAGTCGCAATAATCAGCAATATAACTTTAATTTAGGTTGCTTCTCTCTAGAAATGCTCTCTACACGTGTATGTCAACAGGAGGGGTGGACAGGCACGTATAGAAAGAAATGTCACACGAGAAATGTTATTTCTTTACTTGGCTATCCGTTCATGTTTTTTCTTCCGTCTTGGCATATCTCCAAAGTGCAGGAAGAACCGCAATACTTTACTTTCGTTGTTTGTCTTCAATCCATAAAATTCTCTGACAGGCATCAAAGAACATACAAGCATCTTACAAACGAAATAAATAAACAAATACAAGAAAATACATTTTGTTTGTGTAGTTGCAAACGTGCGACAAAATGCTTCAGCCTAAATTTATATTCTAATGCAATATTGGCCTAAGCGACGTTGAAACATGGAATTCGCCTCATTTAATGTTCATGTTAGGCGTTGCAATATAATGGACAGTGAGTATGCTTATATTGACTATAAAAATAACATAAAGAATGTCATGGCTGGTGATATGACAGAAGAATGAAACACAAGAGGAAGTGTCTAAGAATCGGAGGACAAAAACAACGTTCCCTGCCACAAGATTATTTTATTGCATCCTATGGTTCGATGTCTAAGAATAAGAAACTAAATTCGAATCTGTCCTTCTATAGCTGTCTCTAGTGATTAATTCTTATAGAAGTAAAGTGGATAATAGATTGAGCATTATTTCAAAAACGAATGTAGAAACTATTAATGTTTCGTAAAAATAAGTATTCGTAAAAAATATTTTTACGAAACTTTAATGGTTTCTACATCCGACTTTGAAATAATGCTGGATCTAATATCCACTTTACTTATATAATTTTGAATAGCCGAACTGAAGCCTTTTAGCTATTTATTTTAGTTAATTCTTATAAAATCTTACAGAAGTAAATTTTCTGAGCGGACGATAATGACAATAAAAACATAGTTTCCAATTACTAATTATATGAAGAGCCAAAGGCTTCAATTCGGCGACATAACTTATTTAAGTTAAAGGGATATTACATTCCATATAGTTTCTTAGCCGAATAAGAAACTCAAAGAGTTTCATGCCGAATATAGAAACTATATAAAGTTCAGCGATTCCAAGCGTAAGCAAATACCTAGATACTGCAGCAACTGACCCTTTAGGTAGTGCAAGCAGAGGCAACTGATATCAGTCTATAATATAGAACAATCTCTCAGAAGAGTAATCTCTTATAATGCAGAACAATAATTTGGCTCTTTATTTAATTAGTAATTTATTAGGACACCTCTTGGCAATTCTGATAGAAGGGATGTAAGTTCTGTTAGCTACAAACTTGGTATTATTAACTAGGTCTACCTACTCACTGATGAGACCTCAATAAAGGTTGAAACCTGTCTGGGTAGTGACCTTCTCTCATAATGTAGAACAGAAATACAGCTCCTAGGAGCTAAGTTCACATTATGAGTAAATATCAAGAATAGTGATCGGAGCTTGCTCTACCTTTGATATGAGTTGCCTCAGCTTGCACTACCTAAAGAGTCAGTTGCTGCAGTATCCAGGTATTTGCTTACGCTTGGAATCGCCGAACTTTATATAGTTTCTATATTCGGCATGAAACTCTTTGGGTTTCTTATTCGGCTAAGAAACAATATGGGAGATGTAATATCCCTTTAACTTAAATAGTTTTCAATCATTTCAAAACATTTCAGCTCTACTGTACTGTACAATGTAGCTAAATTTTAATTTCAGATGCTGAGCACCATTTTCACGTAAGGGTGCTGATGCATTGATTCCTATACATTTAAAAGTAACACGTGTGAAAAGGTAATTGTATTTTGCTATGGTATTTTTATGTGATGGAGTTATAAAAATCGAAGAGACGTCCTGATTTTGGAAGAGGGTGGGCTTTTATGTACTAGAGATTCGATTTATTGGCATGCGAAACATATATTTTGAGCACTTCCGAAGAAAATCGAACGCACGTGGCTCAGAATTTTTAGTGAATATCTCACACACGAATATCAGTAAACTCTGTCCATTCAGAGCAAGAGCCTATTATTATGCATACAGAGAGCAAAACTAATGCAAGAAAATTTGCGCTTTTCACTTAATGCATTTAAAATTGAGGCTGAATGGAGTAAGATAGCAAAGAAATAAGTTTGCTACCTGGCGTCGAATGGGAAGCACTTTCATCTATATAACCAACATTACATGCTATTTCGCTATTAATGAAGGAGGTGGTTTTCCATGCATCACGGCGCTAACACGCGAAAACACGATAAATGCATCTTTTCCAAACATATTCTGAAAGGATTCGAAAACTTCGAAGAGTGATTTAGTTTTTTCTTGGTAAACGTTATTTTCTTAATAGAAAAAAGTACCAGATCCTGAAATGTCTTCATATTTATTTTAATGAAGATCTAAAAAAACATCCACGTCAGTTAAATTATTTCATCGAAGCATATTTTCGTAACTGATAAAGTTGAGTGAATTACTCTAAATGAAGTCAGTTATAACTTTGACAAAATATTTTTCAATTTTTTCCACCATTTCCACTTACAAAATGCAAAATGTACTCATCTTCGTTCGTTTTTTCATCTTCTCCTGATATTTTCACAAGGCATCAAAATATAATATTGTTGAACGGGCGCAGATTTTACAGCAGTTTTATCCGCTTGCAATATTTGATTTAATCTTTCAAATTAAAAAATAAAAATAAAAAATACTTCTGCAAAGTTAATTTATTTCCAGCCAATTTTTCAATATTTTATGGTAAAGAAATTGTAGCAGTATGGTGTGTTCATTTATACAGTAAAAAATTGAAAAAATACATTTTAATAACTTGCTTGAAGCAAAGGTATACGAAAGAAAGTGAAAGAATTGTACAAACTTTTTGTTGAAAAATCCTGTTAAACTAAAAGCAATGACAAGCAAGCAAGTATTGTTTTGTCACGCTCTAAAAAAATTAATAATAAATTTTTTGAGTTATTTCTTGTACGAAAACGAACTTTCCTATAAAATCATGGAAGAAACAAGTTTAGAGTAGAAAGAGTTGTATATATATGGAGGCTATGTAGAAATGAGAACACGTTTCCATTTCATGAGTAAATTACATTTTTTCTTTAAAAAAGAAAAGTGTGTGTTAAGTGAATCAAAAATGTCTTCTAAAAACAAAAACAACTTCTGCAAAACAGTGTGGACGTTATCAGTTGAAAGTTTTAAATTATTTCTCTGTAGGACGCTGTGTAAACTTGCGAAGTGAAGTGTAAGAGAAAGAAAGAAGTAGAGAGAGAGAGAGAGAGAGAGGGCACGCTTCATTTTCTAAGAATACGTCGGATGATTTTGCTTATGACGATGCTTGCCTTTCTATAAGTTTTAGAAGAGACGAAGAGATATTTTGAACAATTTTACTAGTTTCACAGCACATTTCTCAGCACAGGAAGAGTCTGAATTTTAATCATGCCGATAGTCAATGAAGACGAGGTGAAAATAAAGAATGTATGAAAAAAAAATGGATTAGTTCTTCAAGCAATGTATGCAATGCATTTATAGAATTTCAATATTTAAGGCTGTATTTTATAATGAACGGGCTAAAAAAGCACTTAACAATGTTTAGCATACCCTTGCGGATCAACCAGCAGGGCCAATACCTCACAAGAAATATAACTTCCTCTTTACAAACAAATCTATTGAGTTTATAAGGTGGTGTACGATTGATTCTTTTACTTATATTTCCTTAATGATTAGATGACATATTACATTAACAAATAGGTTAGCTAACATTTGACCGACTAAACTCAGAGATCGGATCATGATTTTCTTTCATATTATAAAATGACATTGAAATAAGCAGAAAGAAGTAGTCCAATACAGAATCTCTCTTTCATTCATATTTTCAGTTCCTTTTGATATGAGAAGCAACGTATTTGAGGTCTGTCATAATTTTACTCTGTTAAAAGTTAACGTATTATCTAAATACAAACTCAGCTACTAATAAATTCAAGAGATCCGCATTTTATGCCATAAAACCAAACTAATTTTCTATACCTACTTTAGGAAAAAAAATACAAGTTATAACTATTATGTTTAGCATTCAAGACAAACTATTATAGTTTTTGAAATAACTTTTTAACCGTGGATGACTAATATAGCAGTACGATTCACAATATTCATCATAAATATCTTAATATAAAGAACAGACTGCCACGAGTGTGAATTGGAGAACTCACACGCGAATCACAGAGCTGTGCGTTTTACTTGTTAAGTACTGTAATATTTCAGGAAGTTTAATTTTGCATTGCGAATTAATTCCGCTTAGAAATTAGCTGCATGTTTCAAGCTTCCAGACATTCTACAACTTTTTTCTAGAAGTTGTGAGACGTTTAATATATTAACGTCACTTCTGAAATTTATTATAGATACATCTTTGTACGTAAATCTACTTTATAATCTGTGATAACTAATATTTTGCTGAAACCACCATTAGGGAAGGAGATTTCGCAACAAAATTGCCTTTCTGAACTTCCATTAAACTAACAAAAAAGCGTGTAGTCGAAGTTTGTTATAGACAGAAGAAATTTCTAGAATACATAAACGTTTGACACAAGACGAAATACTTAAATTATTTTATTTTTATTTATTTTTATTATTTTTCATATAAATTACATACATATATACAATAATATTTTTTATATATATGTAATATTTATAATACATTACATGAACACAATTGTGTATAGCAGATACCGGCGAGTATATAATATTATTTATTTATTTTTATTTTTTTTATTTTTTTATTTATTTTTAAATAATAATAATTTATTGAGTGCTAAAATATTTACATATACAATAAACATCTTCAGTCACATTGCAACTTATAATTTTACAGAATTCAGCACTAAGTGCCGCATTTTCTAATAATACTTTTTTTGCCTTTATATTATGTATTTACAACACATGTTCTTCTACTATTAACAACGAAGATTATACAGAATTTTTTGTATAATGTTTTATTTTTTATTTAAATTTTTTTTTTTTTTAAAGTTTGAGAAAGAGTGATAATACATAAAAATTTCTGCATTTGCTTATAAGGATTACTTGTAGATGAATGAGGCAAGTTAATCCCACCTACTTCGAAGCTTGGGTTAGCTTTTATGAAGAGAGTGGGATTTAGCCTTTACTATTTGTGTTGTTGCTACTGTTTATGTATGGGATGTAGGCATTGAATGCTAGTGATTTGGGATGTGTATATTAGTGTTAATGGTTTCTTAACTTTGTTGGTATATTTTCCAGAGTTCGTTTTTTAATGTTCTGTAGTTATTTACGTGTTTGAAATTTCTTGGTAGGTTGTTGAATTGCGTGGGTATCTGATGTGATCTCACAAAAGAACCGTATGAGTTGTTGAAGGATGTGGGGATGTGGAGAGTTGTTGTAGGTCGTGCTATACGATATGTGTCTCTGTTGTTTCGATAGGTGATGTTCAAGTAATTCCTTGTTAATGTCATGTAGTGTTTCAGGTTTTTAATGCTCAGAATCTGTTTATCGCCATGTGCTTGTCGGATATTGGTTGTTGCCTGTAAATTGTCCAGATCACTGTTGACACGATTTTCCTGTGTAGTGTTTCTAGTTTTGTTAGGTGGCTGTTTGATGTATTTGCATAGACTGTTATTCCTTATCTGAGTAGGGATTCGCAGATACCATGATATAGGAGTTTTTTATAGTAATAATAATAATAATAATAATAATAATAATAATAATAGTAATAGTAATTTATTGATTGCTAAAATATTTACACACACAATAAACATCTTGAGTGATACTGCAACTTACAATTTTACAGAATTCAGCTCTAAATGCTTTCTTTTCTACATTGATTTCAACTAAACTTTTAATAGTATTTTTTGCTTCTATATTATGTATTTACAATTCATGTTCTTCTAATGTTAAAAATGAAGATTATTCTGAATTTTTTGTATAATAATATTTTTTTGTTTACATACTTTTTTACTTATAAGATTAATTTATTACATTCTTTTTTCATGTAACATAAGAGTATTATATTAATGATATTATCACATAATAATCAGTATCATCAGTATCTTCTTTATTGTTGTATAACTTTACTAACTATTTTATTAGATAATCTGCTTCTTTGGTTATAAGGATTATGTGTGGTTGAGTGAGGGGAGTTAATCCCACCTACTTCGAAGCTTGGGTTAGCGTTTGTGAAGAGAGTAGGATTTAAGCTTCACTATTTATTTTGTTGCTACTGTTTATGTATGGAATGTTGGCATTGGGTGCTGGTGATTTGTGATGTGTATATTAGTGTTAATGGTATATTAACTTTGTTGGTATATTTTCCATAGTTTGTGTTTTAATGGTCTGTAGTTATCTATGTGTTTTAAATTTCTTAGTAGGTTGTATATAGTAATAATAATAACAAAATCAAATCAAAAATCAGTCAACGCCTTTTATGCCCTAATAGGGAGTAGGCGAGGCCTTTACACCCTATCTTGCTTTTGGAGACTGAGTGGGCAGTTCAATCTCCACCGGTAGCCAATCAGAGATAGCTCGCCCTGGTCTATCACTAATTATAGCAGCCACCGATGAAGAGGCTGGCAGATAAGTGATGCCATCTCTTGGACCTAACCCTAACAAGATATGTCACTGTCTGAAATAATGTGGGTACTAGGTCGATTTTCTTGTGTTTACGGGACAAAACACCCGAGTTTCTGGGAGGGAAAAACCCGCTTGCCTGTGCGAGATATCGACTAACTCGAGAATCGGTCGAAGATAGGCTTAGAAAAAGTTCCTCCAGTCAGCGACTAGACTAGAACTTAGGTCTGACTTCGAGCGGCCAAACTCGAAGGACATAGGACGCAAGCGCCACTTCCACTGAGCTACACAGGCCTTTAATTTTTTTAATACATTGCATACGTTTGTTACAGTTATTATATGCATTACCTACATTTGATTACATATGATACATTACATACATTTGATTGCATATGATACATTACATACATTTGATTACATATGATACATTAGTTACATTTGTTTACATATAATACATACAATGGTTTACATGTGATATACATTACATGCATTTGGTTACATATGATACATCTTGGATGAGAACTAATTTCTCTGCTTTCATCCTCGAAGCTTATTTGTAAACTTATCTGAGAATGACACCGGTTGGTTATTATTTATTGGTTTTTTGTTGTGTTGGGAAGCTACGAAATCTATAATTGAGAAATTTGCGCGCGCACGCAAGCAAGCACACACGCACACACATGGTAATTTGTTTGGAATGTCTTGACACGTCACTGAACTGGAAAGCCTGAACTAATATACTGTGTTTCATTAAGTTTGTATGGTATGCAGGGTGCATGTTTCGTGTTCGTAGTATGTCCTTTGGGACTCTTTTCAGGACAGGTTATTGTAGTTTGTAAGGTTTCTGTATTCAAACTGTAATTTACTTAGCATGTCTGGGATGTAGAAGCTTCATGTAGCCTTTTAACTTGTAGAGTTTGCCAGTTATGGAATTTACGAAGTAAAATCAAGGTATCGTATTGTTTCAACCTGAGTGATTGTAGTTGTTTTACTTTTTACTGTTCTATGTGTTTTTTATGTTGGAGAGTGGATGTTGGATTTATATATTTGATATCAACTGGTCCAATCAGTGGATTTCCGAATATCATTAATTTTGTCTTATCTGAGTTTAGGTATATGGGTTTTTTGGTGAGCCAGTCTATGAGCAGATTTATGTCATGTTGCATATTTGTTTGGACTATGCTTTTATTATTACGGATGGATATTATAGCTGTATTGCCTGCGTATTGGAAGATCCTTCATTTAAGAGGTAGCTGATTAATATTGTGCATATAAATGATGAATAAAGTTGGGGAGAGTACAGCTCGCTGTGGCACTCCACAGGTTACTGGCAGATCTCTACTTCGGTTTGACACGATACGTGTGATATGTTTTCTATTTTCAAGGTAGTTTCTAAACCACCTTGGAAGAAGCCCATCTATTCCAACATGTCTCGGCTTTTCTAACAAGATTTGATGTATGGGTGTGTCTCAAATGCTTTAGTTAACTCGATAAAGACTACCATGGGAATTTTGTTTTTGTCTAAGGCAGTATTAATTACGTTCGTAAAGTCTTCCAAGAGAGATGTTGTTCCCTTATTATATTTTTCTGAAAACCTTATTGTGTTTTGGGGATAATATGAAAGTTCTCTGTATACGCTGTGAGTTTCCTTAGTACGATCCGCTCCATAATTTGATCGATAATTGGTAATGTTGCTATGGGTCTGTAATAACTGATTAAATTTCTTTTTCCATGTTTGTATATGGATGTGATTATGGCAGTCGTCAATATACTAGGTATCTATCCTGTTTTAAAGATTCTATTTATTAATTTTAGTAGGATACGGCCTAAGCTAGTTGCGTGTTGCTTGATAACCTTAGAACTTATACCATCAATTCCTAGGTTTTTGTTTGGTATGTTTGGTATAATATGAATAATAATATTCATATTATTACAGAAAGAAGTTCTTCTTTTATGGTTGGGAACCATAATATCTGTTTTGATTGTGGTCCAAGTGGAGGTTCACGTTTTGGGATTGGGGGAATATTTCTATGCAGTTCTTGGATGGAGTCTTCAAAGTATTGTTTAAAATGATTTGATAGTTGTGAGATAGTTTTTGTGTCTTATATGAAGCTGTGTTTTATGGTTTGGAAGGCTGTGGTATTGGGAGCACAGTCTAGCATCTCTTTGATCAGATGCTATGTTTATTTCATGTTGTTTTGTGCAGAGGTTAATTTGTCTCTATAGTAGTTTCTTGTTGCATTTCTTATTTGTGCTGCAAGGCGATTCCTTGTTATCTTATATTCGGGTTTTAAAGCTGCGTTATTTGGATATCGCTTTAATTCTTTCCATAGAGCGTCCTTTATGTGTATTTGTAGGATTAGGTTTTGTGTTATGCAAGGATTTTGGGTTGTCTTGAACGAATTCTGAATTTATCTGCAACTTTCATATATATTTTCTCTAGTGTGAGTTTAATGTTGTTGTATAAGATATCTGCTGAATCTGATGCCTTTGTTTCCAGTCAGTTTTTCTTATTTCGTGGATGAATGTTACTTTGTCTATTATTGTTTTGTGTTTCTCTTCATATGTGGAGCATTGCATGGATATTATCTTCATGTGCAGGTTTAGATCCGTGAAGTAATGGTCTGCTACTTTCCACTATATGACTGATGTAACTGTTTGGTAGTGCTCAGATGTTTATATGATCTAAGCAAGAAGCAGTGATAGTACACACAGTGTACTCTCACTTGTACAGCAGTGTATTTTCAAATATTTCTTCTCTAGTACATGCTGTTATTGTTGGTATTAGGTTATACACAGATAGCCTGTCTAGCTATTGTACAGTGCTGTTCTGGTTTTCGTTTGCAATATTTATGTTTATGTCGCTGATTATCATTAGATATTCAGTTGCGCATATTGCTTGGCATGAAAGCCAGCAATTGAGTTCGTGCAAGAATTTTATCATGTTTAAATTTAGTGGCCTGTAAATAGCATTTGGTATTATGGGATGCTGTCTATTGGTGGTATTAATGAATGATTTCGATGAAAATAGTTTCAGCATACTCAAACTGATAGACATTTTTTTTGCTATTAATTTATGTTCAATAAATACTAATAATCCACTCCCCTCACCTGTTTTCGTTTGGAGGCATGATCTATATTGTTGGAAGCCTGGAATTTATAAATCAGTCGCTTCATCATTACTTATGGATACTTCTGTAAGAATCAATATATCAATAATATCAGTGTAATTCCTTAGATAAGCCTGTAACAATAACCAAAGTTTTTGGATGCTTCTGATGTTAATATGCATGATGGAAAGTCCTCTCGCTTGTACTGTGTGTTGTTTTGATGCATCGTGCAAGTAAAAAGTAAAATTGCTGATTTCTTCTGGTGTAATTACGTCTCTTTGATAGTTCACATTCATTTTTTTGGTGTTGAGGTCTTTCTTTGAACTAATTAGGAGATTTTCTTTCACTCTGGCAGCCTCGTGATCCACAAAAAATTGATAATTTGTTTTTGTTTTCGCTTTTCTCGCTTGGTACAACAGATTCTGATTGAATGGTGTTAATTACTCAGATAAAAAAAAGATTGGTGTATATTCTTGAAATGATTTTAAGTCCTCGGCAACTGGTTTTTCAGTCTTCTGTCTTTTATGAGATTGTCTCTTGTGGACTTGCTTGTTAGATGAACTATGACTGGTGTGGGTTGTGGCAAGCTTTGCTTTTTGGTCTTCCTGATAATCCCATTTACAGTCTGAATGTCCTTATGCTGGAGGGAGATGTCAATTGCATGGCCTAACTTTAAAACTACATCCCTGAGATTTTCTGTGGATGCAGTTTCAGGAAGACCGTTTATGATGAGATCTTCTTTATGTTTGGTTTAAAAGTTTGCATTGTTTGCATTGTAGTTTTAGGGAATTAAGTTCTTGACGGAGTTCGGATGTTTCTTTAATCAATTTGTGTTGCCTGTCAGTTAGTACGTTAAGGCTGATTTTAATATTTTTTTCCGTTTGCAAGACTTCTTCGACTGTTGAATTATTATATTTAACAGTCTTCATATTCCCTTTTTTTGTTGTTCTTTTTCGTTCTGTTCATCAAGGAGTTCTTGGACAAGATCTGCTAGGCTGGCTTTAATATTCTATACACTGTTTTCTAGTAATAAATATATGGAATTCAAATTTTGAGACTCACCTGTATATTTTTGACTCTTCAGTTCATCGTCCTATTCTGCCTTCGGTGTAATCGGTTGCGCCATGGGTGGAGGAGTTTCTTTGTTTTCTCTGCAGTATAAGCACTTCCATTCCTCTCGTTTTGCGTTAGATTTGCGTTGCCATGTTGTTTCTCAAATTCTGAACATGTAAAGTGAAGACTCTTAAGGCATTTCCTGCAGGTTATATGATTTCTGTCAGAAGATAAATCCTTCAAGGACTTGTTGCACTTCATTCCTCACCTTTCTTCCCTTGAGCAACTGTAAAGATGGCAACGTTCTTTTTGTTCTTTTCTAGTTGGTGACCATGGTGAACCCTGTTCAATTTTCAGTACTATAAATTTGGATTCTATTTAGCTTATTTAGGTGACATTTTTAAATTATAAACAGGAGTTAGAACCACTTTAAATCTATAAAAAACGGGAGCAGCGATACCACCATGCAGCCGTTTGTATGCTTAATCTAAAAAAAATAAAAAATAAAATAAATAATAATAATAATAATCGCAGCAGATTATTTTTTATTGTCACTCAATCTCTCTCTCTCTCTCTCGTGCTTCCGCAGCGCAATTTCAACAACAACAGGACATTCAGCTATCGATTAGAGTTCTGCGGGACCACCCCCGAATTATCATGTAATAATAATAATAATAATAATAATAATAATAATAATAATAATAATTTTTTTTAATAATAATAATTTTTATAACATATGATACATACTTGATTACATAATTTTCTTTAAAAAAATTCAATCCTTTTTTTATTATTAAAATTATGATTGATATTGTGATGACATATTTACAACAGGTTTAATTCTGTTGTAAATAGGTTTTTTTTTTTTTAACAATGAAATTCGTACAGTTTTTTCCTTTCTTTTCTTTTTTTCCCTGTACAATGTATTAATAATATTTTTTACGTTTAAACATTCTATTATCTCAGATAAATTACATACATAGATACAGTATTATTTATAATACATTACAATTGTGAATAACAAATACTTGCAAGTTAATAATACTTTTAAATAATAATAATAATTGATTGATTTCTAAAATATTTTCACAATTACAATAATCGTCTTTAGTGACATTCCAGCTTGTAATTTTTACAAAATTCAGCACTAAGTGCTGCATATGTTGCATATTCTACATTGTATTTTAATTAACTGTGTGTATAACAGTGGACCTCCCACGATGAGCCTTTTGACTCTATGGAGGTTTATATATATATATATATATATATATATATATATATTTTTTTTTAAACATTTTATTATGTCTCAGTATAAATTACATACAATAATAATATTTACAATATTTACAATAAGGATTATACAGACTTTTTGAATTTAGGATATACATAATAATAATAATAATAATAATAATAATAATAATAATAATAATAATAATAATAATAATAATTTATTTATTTTATTTATTTATTTATTTATTTATTATCATTATTTTTTTTATGTCTCAGATGAATTGCATACATAGTTGCTGTAGTAATTATATATATATAATATTTATAACGCATTACAATTGTGTATAACAGATACTTGCAAGTTAATAATTTTCTTCCTCGAAGCTTAGCAGAGCTTATCTGAGGAAGATAATAGATGATAGAGGGTGGTGGTTTCATGGTTATGTTCCTATACTGGTCACAAGCCAGGTGTTGATTTTACTGTTTGTTGGTACGTGCTTGGAAGACTTCGACTGCTGTTTAACTTTTTTTTTTGTGCAAATAGGGTTGGATTTAGACATGGTGTGTTTGTTTCTTTGTGTTCTTGTAGTGATAGTTTTTGAGAGGAGGGGGGAGTTTGTCAAAGGTTTGTGTGTGTGTGCATGTGTGGTGGGGGAGAGAGAAACAGGAATTGCTCTAATTTTCATTCTCGCTATAATATTTATATAGTGCCTGTTTCAGCTCTCTGTATGTACCTAGGTTTCTGTTGTCGAATGGCAGTTTGTTTATCATGTAAGGTACGTAGAAGTTTCAGGTGGCTTTGCCGTGGAGATTGTTGTACTTATATGTTATGTATTTTGTTGACAGTGGTCTTGTTATTTGATATGTTGTTCTGGTTACTCTATATATTGGGCTCTCGTAGTGTTTTAACATGACTGTGTAGTGGCATAAGTGTTTCACCTTAAATATTTTGTATTTTTGTCCGTGCTTCCTGCATAAGAGTGGGTTGTTCCCAGAATATCAGTTTTATCATTTTATCTTGCAACCATTGTAGCCTGTTAAGTCTGTAGTCTGCGCAGAATGCGTATGATGTGATTGCATATCTTAAAATGTTTTCACATAATGCTTTATAGATTAGTATTTTTATGTGGGTTGGGGCAATGTCTTTTAATCTGTATAGTTTGCTTGTTATTAACCTAAGCTTGGTATGTAGGTAGTTTGTATGGCTATTCCAACTTTGATCAGCATCGAAGTGAAGTCCGAGATAGCGTGTGTTTTCACCTGTGTGATGGTTGTGATTTTAGGTTCTGCACTTTGTGTATAGGAGGATGAATGTTTGATAGTGAGATATTTTGTTTCTATGGGCAGGGTTTGGGGGTTTTTGAATATCATTAGCTTTGTTTTTCCAGGGTTTATATATATATGCCGTTTTCGGTTAACCAGTTAGTGATTTGATTGATGTCGTGTTGCATATTTTTGTAAGCGATTTTTGCATTGTTGTGAATGGATACTATGGCCGTGTCGTCTGCATACTGGAAGATTTTACTTTTTAGGGGGAGTTGGCTTGGGTCGTGTGTGTATATGTTAAATAGAATGGGAGATAGGACAGCTCCTTGCGGTACTCCACAGGTTACATGTACCTCTTTGCTGTGTGCTGATCCTATACGTGTGATGTGCTTTCTGTTTTTCGTGTATGCTTTAAACCACTGGAGTAGACGACCTCCAATTCCGATATGGGTAAGTTTCGTTAACAAGGTTTTATGTGTTAGTGTGTCAAATGCTTTTGTTAGGTCAATGAATACCACTAATGTTATTCTGTTTTTATCCAATGCAGCGTTTATTAGATCTGTGAAATCTTCCAAGTGTGTTGCTGGTTTTTTATTTTTTTGAAAGATCATATTGTGTTTTGGGTATGATTTGAAATTTTTCAATGTATGTGGAGAGTTTCTGATGTACATAGCGCTCCATGATTTGGTTGATTATTACAGGCAGCGTGGCGATAGGTCTGTAATTACTTATTATGTTTCTTTTTCCCTGTTTGTGTATGGGTGAGATTAATGCAGTCTTCAGAGTTTCAGGTATGTGTCCTGTTTCGAAGATTTTATTTAACAATTTTTGTATAACTGGAAGTAGGTCGGTTGAGTGTTTCTTGATGTCTTTTGGTCTGATTCCGTCTATCCCCGGTCCTTTGTTAGGATTAATTTGTTGAATTGCCAGTGATAGTTCTTCTTTTGTTACTGTGGGGAACCACATCGATTGTGTTGCCCGTGGACCTAGTGGAGAATGTTCGTTTGTGTGAGGAAAGGTTGTTTCTTGTAGCTTTTGGACAGAGTTCACGAAGTGCTGATTAAAGTTGTTTGCCAAGTGTTTGAGGGATTTGGGATCGCAGGCAAAGCTGTGTTTTATTGTTTCTGAGGCAGTGGTTCTGTGTATATTGTCCAGCATTTCATTAATCAGGTGCCAGGTTTCCTTTATGTCATTCTGAGCTGTTGTTAATTTGTTGCCGTAATAGTTTCTTTTTGCCGTTCGAATCTGGGTTGTTAGGAGATTCCGTTTTCTTTTGTATTCAGCTTTTAAAGCGATATTGTTCGGTGACTTCTTAAGTTGTTTCCATAGGGCGTCTTTTCTTTGTATGTCTGTTAGTATGTTGTCTGTTATCCATGGATTTTGTTTCGTTTGGTGGCGTATTTTTATTTTTGTTAATGCTTTGTTATATATTTTGTTAAATGCAAGTTTAAGATTACTTTATACAGCTTCAGCAGAGGCGAAAGATGATATCTGCATCCAGCCTGTTTTTCTGATTTCATCGTTCACTATTGCTTCGTTTACAATGCTATGATACTGTTTTGTAGTCTCAGTGATTTTTATGGGTTCTTGTTCAGTGTGTAACTGCAATGCTGTGAAATAATGGTCTGCCAGTTTGCATGTTATGACGGCTGCTGTATCGCTGTTTGGGGGGGCGCTTATATTTATGTGATCAATGCAGGTTGAGGTTGTTGTGTTTCCGACTATCTCTTCTCGTGTATACGACTGTATGGATGGGGTTATGTTATATATTGATAAAAGGTCTAGTATTGTTCTGTGTTGTTATTTATGTTCCTAATGTTTATATTAATGTCTCCTATTATTATCAAGTAATTTGAGGTGGTGCCTACTTTCGTGGCTGAGAGCCATCTGTTTAGTTCTTCTAGGAATTTTGTGGAGCTTAAGTTCGGTGGTCTGTATATTGCGTTTAATATCAGGGAGATTTCTTGTTTGATGTTTTTAATTTCGATGCATATGTTTTCTGCGTATTCTAATATAGTTTATTTCTGTTACTTCTAGTTTATATTTGGTAAATATTATTATACCACCGCCTCGTTCTGTTTGTCTGCAGTGCTTGTGTTGTTGGAAGTGTGGCATTTGGTAGGTGGATGCCTCTTCGTTTGTCGTGGATACTTCTGTCAGTATTAAAATGTCTATTTCGTCTATATCTTCCTTCAGATAAGTTTGCACGGTCGGCCAGTATTTTTAAATGCTTCTGATGTTGATGTGGAGAATAGATAGTCCTTTTTTGGGGATTGTCAGTTGTTTCCATTCTGTTATTGATTTCAGAATGCGGCAATTATCATGTTCCGGTTTGATTACGTCTGCTTGATGGTCTGCATTCATGTTGGTTGTAGTGCTGTTCCTTCTTTACGAGTTGTCAATATTCCTTTCATTGTGACAGCCTGTTGAGGTCATCTACGGATTTTATTTCGATAGGTTTTGCGTCTTGTGTCTTTCTAAGGAATATTTTTTGGGGGGGGGGGGGGGTGGGGGGGGGGGGGGGTGGGGGGGGGGGGGGGTGGGGGGGGGGGGGGGTGGGGGGGGGGGGGGGTGGGGGGGGGGGGGGGTGGGGGGGGGGGGGGGTGGGGGGGGGGGGGGGTGGGGGGGGGGGGGGGTGGGGGGGGGGGGGGGTGGGGGGGGGGGGGGGTGGGGGGGGGGGGGGGTGGGGGGGGGGGGGGGTGGGGGGGGGGGGGGGTGGGGGGGGGGGGGGGTGGGGGGGGGGGGGGGTGGGGGGGGGGGGGGGTGGGGGGGGGGGGGGGTGGGGGGGGGGGGGGGTGGGGGGGGGGGGGGGTGGGGGGGGGGGGGGGTGGGGGGGGGGGGGGGTGGGGGGGGGGGGGGGTGGGGGGGGGGGGGGGTGGGGGGGGGGGGGGGTGGGGGGGGGGGGGGGTGGGGGGGGGGGGGGGTGGGGGGGGGGGGGGGTGGGGGGGGGGGGGGGTGGGGGGGGGGGGGGGTGGGGGGGGGGGGGGGTGGACTCCTGGAAGATTTCACAGACTTAATAAACGTTGCCATTGGATAAAAACAGAATAGCATTAGTCATTTTCATTGACCTAAGAAAAGCATTTGACACACTAGCACACAACCTTGTTAACAAAACTTACACATATCGGACTCGGAGGTCGCTTACTCCAGTGGTTTGCAGCATACATGAAAAACAGGAAGCACATCACACATATAGGATCAGCGTACAGCAAAGAGGTACCGATAACCTGTGAAGTACTGCATGGAGCCCTGTTTCCCATTCTGTTTAACATATACACACACGACATAAGCCATCTTCCCATAAAAAGTAAAATCTTCCAGAACACAGATGGCATGGCAATAGTATCCATTCACAAAAACGCAAATATCGCTTACACAAATATGCAACATGACATCAATCAATCACTAACTGGCTAACCAAAAACGGCATATATACAAATCCTGGAAAAACAAAGCTAATTATATTAAAAAAAAACCCCAAACTCTACCCATAGATACTAAATATCTCAATATGTGATATCCATCCTCCTATACACAAAGCGCAGATCCTAAAACCAAACCATCACACAGGCGAAAACAACGCGCTATCTCGGACTTCTCTTTGATGCTAATCAAAGTTGGAATAGTTATATAAACTACACACACAACAAACTTGTGATAATAGCAAGCAAACTATATCGATTGAAAGGTACTGCGCTGACACACACAAAAATACTAATCTATAAAGCATTATGTGAAAACATTTTAAAATACGCAATCACATCATATGCATTCTATGCAGACTACAAACTTAACAGGTTACATACAATGCTTGCAAAATAAAATGGTGAAACTGATATTCTGAGAACAACCCACACTTATGCGGGCAGCAAGGACAGAACAAAAATCTTTAAGGTGAAACACTTATGCCACTACACAGTCATGTTTAAACGCTACTTTAGTCCAACCTATAGAGGAACCAGAACAACATATCAAATAACAAGACCCATTCAACAAACTACATAACATACAAGTATAATAATCACTACGGAAAAGCCACCCGAAACTTCTACATACCTGACATGATAAACAAACTGCCGTTTGGCGAGAAAAACTTAAGGACCTAAAGGAGCTGAAACAGGTGCTATAGTAATAATATAGCGAGAATGAAAATTAGAGAAATTCCTCTCTCTCTCTCTCTCTCTCTCTCTCTCTCTCTAACACACACACACACACACACACACACACACACACACACACACACACACACACACACACACACACACACACACACACACACACACACACACACACACACACACACACACACACACACACACACACACACACACACACACACACACACACACACACACACACACACACACACACACACACACACACGCACGCACGCACGCACACGCACGCACACACACACGCACGCACGCACGCACGCACGCTCGCACTATAGCAAACCCCTCTCAAAAAAACACCATTACAAGGACGCAAACGTACCATACCCAAATCCATCCGCACCTGCAAAAAAAAACCATTCACAAACAGTAGTAGTCTTCTAAGCACCTACAAACAGTAAATTCAACAGCTGGATTGTGACAGGTATAAAAACAAATCCACGAAAAACACAAACAGAAACACAAACCCACTGCCATCTAATATGTTCCTCAGATAAGCTCTGCAAAGCTTGTAGGAAGAAATCAAAAATGCCGCAAAAAGAAGCAAGTAAATATTATAATTGATTTAATAACATGTGCATTACTGTAAATTTAAGTGATCATTGTAAATATGTTTGTGAAAAAATATGTAAAACAAATTCATAATGTCATTACCTATGTAATTTAAATAAGATATTTTCCTAGCATTCTGTACAGAAAAAAAAAAAACTATATTTATATATAGTTAGATAGATAACCTTGTAATCTATCTGGTATAACTGAACTATAGCTGATTTTAATCTATTACAAAAATCGTTATAACTACTATTAACACACAAATTGTGGTGCTATATGACTTGCGCACTGTACAAATAATGATATAAATTGAAATCTGAACTGAACCACATGAGAAAAATTAGTATTATCTCTTAAATTGTATATAAATATATTAAATTGTTTGTATTATATAAATATGTGTATTATATATATTACATACATTATATGTATAATTAAATTGCATGTATAAGTATATAATTTATTAGGCAGATAATGAAGTATTATTTGATATTTTAAAAAAAATGTTCCAGTACTATATATGTTGAATATGCCTGTATGACACATAGATACTGAATATTCATTATTATTATTATTATTATTATTATTACTCCGACAAGTACTATATATGTTGAATATTATTATTATTATCATAGTTTTAAAGTGGTTCCAACTCCTGTTTTAAGTTGAAAGTGCTCCCAAGTAACCCTACTTATGACGCCGACGACAGTGATATAAAATTCAACGAGATCGGCTAAGAAGAAACCAAGTTTTGAAGTGTTGAAAAGGGAACAGAGAGGACCGTGGTCAACAACCAGCAAAGAACAAAGGACGTCGCCATCTTTATAATCACGCCTCACTGCCAAAGGGAAGAAAGGTGAGTCATGAAGTGTATCAAATGCCTGGAGGAGTTATCGTCCAACTGAAATAATATAACTTGTACGAAATGCAGTAGGATTCTACACTTAAAATGTGCCGGCTTTTCAGAAACAACCGGGCAACATAAATATGAACCCGTTGTAACACGTGAGGAATGGAAGTGTGTAATCTGCTTGAGGAACAAAGAAACGCACGTAAGGCAGCCACCTACGATGCAGCTGATTATACCGGAGGCAAAATCAGATGACGAACTGAACAGACAAAAAAACGCAGGTGAGTCCTATAATTTAAACTCTTTAAGTATACTAATAGAAAACGGTCTAGTGACTATTAAAGCCAGCTTAGTAGATCTTGTGCAAGAACTCTTTAAGAAACAGAACGAACAAATAACAAAAAAATCTAGCGAATATGAAGATTTGGTAAAACATAATAATTTAGCAGTTATAGAAGTGTTGCAAACGGTAAAAGACATTAAAATGAGCATTAACGCACTAAAAGACAGGCAACACAATTTGATGAAAGAGACATCCGAACTCCGTCAAGAACTTCATTCTATAAAACTACAATACGAACGTTTAAATCAGCAACAACATATAAAAGATCTTGTCATAAACGGTCTTCCTGAAACTGCACCTACAGAAAACCTCAGAGACGTGGTTTTAAAATTAGGCCATGTAATTGATATACCCCTACAGCTTAACGACATTCAGACCATAAATCGGATTCCTAGGAAGAGCAAAAACCAAGGCTTGCCACGACCTGCACCAGTCATAATTCGTCTTAAAAGCAAGTCCACAAGAGACAATCTCATAAAAGCCAGCAGGCAGAAAAAACCAGTTGCCAAGGACTTTAACGCACAGCAAGACCATACACCAATCTTCCTATCCGAATATTTAACACCATTCAACCATAATCACGTACCAAGCAAGAAAAGCAAAAATGGAAAAAAATTACCAATTTTTGTGGACCAGAGATGCCAAGATATTCATTAGGAAGTCACAAACTTCAAAGCCGATACAAATTAAAAACACAGAAGACATAGAAAGGCTGCCACTGTGAAGAAAAAAGCCTCCTAAATAGTTCAAAAAGAAGCCCACAATAAAAAAAGAACGTGAACCATAAAGACAGATGCAATAACACAGGATATATCGGCAATTTCACTTTGATCCGACCTTTCAGATCATTCATTTGACCTCCTAAAGATCTGCCTACTTCCAACACAGCAACCAAATCAATAACAAATATACGTATATATAACCAGTATCACCCTCAGATAAGCTAATTACAAAGCTTCGAGGGTGCAGTTGAGTTACATCCCAGTAGTAGTATTTATCTAACATTATTCACTTAACATTCTGTAATGAATTCTAGTAGTAAACAGAAAATGTGATAGTAATACTTCAGTTACATATTTAAGTTTAAAATTATATATTTAATTTACAATTTAAATTTTAAAAAAATCATTATTATATAAACTGCAACATAAGTAATATTGTTTAACTTGTGAGTCATTAACAATAAACACGATTACTATGATTATTATTAATGGTAATAATACACACTTTTTACTCTTGTGTCAATGAGAAATTCTGCAAATGATAATGATATTAAGCGTAATTATAATTCTTACTGAACCATTTTGCAAGAAAAAGATGCATTGTTGCCTAAATATTAGTATATTCATGTAATTATTTGAGAGATAATGAACTAAAAAAAAAATTATTATTATTATTATTATTATTATTATTATTATTATTATTAAAAAGGTAAGATATTCCAATACGCAGACGATACAGCAATAATATCCATCCATAATAACGCAAGCACAGCCCAAACAAATATGCAACATGACATAAATCTGATCATAGACTGGCTCACGAAAAACTGCATACACCTAAATTGATAAAAGATAAAATTAATGATTCTCAGAAATCCGCTGACTCGTAATCAATCGACCATTTGATAACAAATATATAATCATCGAGCATCTACATTCCAACATAAAAAACACACAGAACAGCAAAACCGCTACAATCACTCAGGTTGAAACGATACTATACCTTGGAATTTACTTCGATGCAGATATGAACTGGAATAGCCACATAAGCCATCAACACCACAAACTCCGAACAATAAGTAGCAAACTCTACAGATTAAGTGACATAGTTCCCATACGCCTAAAAACACTAATAAGAAAGCACTATGCCAAAATATACTAAGGTACGGTATAACATCGTATGCTTTCTGTGCACCCCACAAATTAAATAGATTAATGTCGCTACAGTACAAAATGATAAAATCGATATTTTGGGAACAAAGAGAAAATAACGACCTTATAAACATTGCAATGTGAGAACACAAAATACTGACAGCAAAACATTTATGTCGCTATGCAGCTTTGTTGAAACATTATTTTGATGGCAACTACAGGACAGCCAGAAATACAACCGTATAACAAGACCTCAGACAACTAATTATATCACATATAAATATAATAATCACTACGGAAAGGCCCTGCGAAACTTCTACATCCCAGACATGAAAAACAAATTACCATTTGAATACAGAAACCTTAAACTACAATAGCCTGAAAAGAGCTCTAAGGACATACTATGAACAAGAAACACGCACCCAAAATACAATACAAACTTAATGAAACACAATATATTCGTTCAGGCTTCCAGTTCAGTGTGTGTGTGTGTGTGTGTGTGTGTGTGTGTGTGTGTGTGTGTGTGTGTGTGTGTGTGTGTGTGTGTGTGTGTGTGTGTGTGTGTGTGTGTGTGTGTGTGTGTGTGTGTGTGTGTGTGTGTGTGTGTGTGTGTGTGTGTGTGTGTGTGTGTGTGTGTGTGTGTGTGTGTGTGTGTGTGTGTGATTTTCTCAATCATAGATTTCGTAGCTTCCCAACACAGCAAGAAAAAAAAAAATAAATAATAACCAACTGGTGTAATCCTCAGATAAGCTTGCATATAAGCTTCGAGGATGAAAGCAGAGAAATTAGTTCTCATCCAAGATGTATCATATATAACCAAATGCATGTAATGTACGTATCACATGTAAACCAATGTATGTAATCCATGTATTATATGTAAACAAATGTATGTAATCAAATGTATGTAATGTATGTAATAACTGTAACAAAAGTATGCAATATAGAGTGATTATATCCATTGATATTGTATATATAGAGTGTAAAATTGCAAACAAACATCTGTAATAATCATCATTATGAATATTATAATAATATACGTTGTAAACAGTTATTGTTATTATTATTATTTAAAAAAAACGTTATGTACGAATGTTATGTAAAAAAAAAGTTCACTGTTGTATAATCACACTTTCTCAAACTTTGAAAAAAAAAAAAAAGAAAGTAAACTACAACATGTCTTCTTCCCTTCACCAATTAGGCCTAGTGGCCTGTTACGGGGCTATCCGTAGCCCTTCTAAGTCGTATCCGTACCGAGGATAAGGTGGCTAGCTCTATCCCTCACGCGGCCGGTTTGCCTGCTTGTGGGAGGAAAAACCCCAGATAAACTGGGGAGAAAAACCCTGCTGTCCACTAACTACATCATGTAATATTATATAACTTGTGTATCTCTGAACTATATAATTGTAAATTATTACTGTGGTTGTTATTTTAAAAGTTATCATCATTATTATTGAAATCTCATTTAATCTCATTGAAATTTAGCACTTAATGCTGAACCTAGTAAAATAATATACTGAATGTTACTCAAGATAATCCTTGTATATATGTAAATATTTGAAAGATCAATAAAAAATTATATTATTATAATATTTCATATATAAAATATATGAAATATTATTATTAAATATGTGTATTATATGTATTATATAAATTGTATGTATATATATGTAATTTACTTGACAGATAATAAAATATCATTTGACATTTATTTGACATTTCAAATACTATTATTATGCGACACCTCCAGGGAGTTCAAGGCCACATTGCGCGAATTCTCCAATTGCGCTACGGACGCTTTCTTTGAACTTACTAAAATCTCGCAGAACTTATCTTTATTAATAAAAGTTCACTTCATATTACTAATAAGTAAACTTCTAATGCGTTTTTATTCCACTTAAAAGGAAGTGGAAGGCATTCTTTTATACCTATATTCTGTATAATCAATAAGTAGCCCCTCTTTCATCATAGCGCTTTCGTATACGCGAATTGCTAGATGTATAATGACGATCCTGATTCTGACTGATATTTATTTATATCTGTTATTATACACGACCGATTTTGCAAAGTTATTGATGAAAGTTACTTTTCTTCCAGAAGAGAACAAAGAATAAAATAAAATCCAATGTATCTGTCCTAGAGTTAATGGATCTTCCGTGCAGATACATTGGGTTTTATTTAAAATTTTTGCCTCTCCTATTAGGCTGAAGAAAATCTATCCTGTAAGATGTTCTGCAGTAACTATTTCAATTACACGAGAGAGAGAAAGTTTCGTTTATTGAGATATGAATGCTTTTTCAAATGAAAGGAGCCTTCTGTTATATTATTTCGCAAGAATATCCGTAGGAAGTTCTGTTGTATTCCTTCCAGTTACGTAGAAGCTTTGCCCTATAAATCATTGGAAAGCTGAAGTACTTTCCATGAATATGTTTAACAAGATGATGATATAATGATGGAGAAGAAAACCTAAGTACCACACAAGCGATCACATTAATGACAACAGAATTTTTGTATATTATGCTTTTGCTGTTTCATCGTTTAAAGAGATGCTTAGTAACAAGTTCAGGAAAAACAACATCTGCTTAGAGATTCCCACAGATGATCAATACTGTTATGCCCACCAACCAATTTATCAGTCTTTTTCTAAATCAAGAATCTTCGTATAGACTACATGATTTCTACAGTCAGCACTAGTATAGACAACAATTCAGGATTTAAGGCCCTTGCTAAAGAGGGACACTTAGATATGCTTAAATAAGAGAAGGCAATTGAGTCTTGTATTTTTGATAGTGTTTCGTTTATTTTAAACAAATCTGCACACGCACCGTCTACACACATTTCTTTTAAATTAACTGATATAGCTATCAGTTAATTTCGAATAATAGACTTCGAATCATCTAAAGAATTATCTAAATTAGAATGGAAATGCTAAATTAAATTCCCGAACTATTGTCCTTATAATATCATACCTTTAGAAAATAATCACACTTCTCTAGCTCTGAACTCTAAACAACACAACTAAATGAAATCTCATAATTCCGGGAGAATTGCATGCCATAGAATTTTAATGTGATTTGTTTAATGAATCATTTACTTGTAGGTTAAAATAAAATAGTTACAAAAATAAAGTCTCCAAGCCCTTTTATTCTCTAAAAAAGTAGGCTTAGGTCCGTTAGCTCTAACATTTTGAAAATTAGTGAGCGGCCCTCTCCCTCTTTCAAGTGTTTACTAACGGAAGGAATACCGTGTACATAAGGGAGTCCAACTACAAATGAATCAAAGCATGTCACGGAACACAATGACAGACAACTGCTGCCATCTTGGCCTTAAATCCTGACACGTATTAATTATGAGCATCTGGCGGAAGAAACTTTAGCTTAAAAAGTGTTAGATTTGATTACATTGTCAAGGAGGGAGGGGATTCAGTTAAAAATGTAACTATTCTGTCTCTGGCTGTGACAGCGATCATGCAGTACTCACTTGGGAAGCGACTAAGTCTATGAATGCTCAATTCAGAGAAGGTTATATGATGAACTACAAAGCTAGAAATTATGAAAAACTGAGGAGTATGCTGGATTAGGAGCAATAATATCGGTTGTTGGCTGAGAAGAATATCGTCAGGCCTAGGATACATTTATAATACCTAAAGAATGCCACATCGGAATGTATCCGTCGAATTCAAAGAATAAATAGGGTAGGAGTGAAATGAATGCGCAATCTTATTAAACAAGAAATTCGTAAGTAAGGAAAGAACGAAGTGAAAGGAATATCATGTGCATAAGGACAGTGTCCATTATAAAAATTATAAGGAGCAGGCCAGATGAGTAACAGCTGTTGTACTAAGTCTCAGTATGAAAAAAAAAACTAAACTGGCTGTGCAAGCTAAAGTCAATCCCAAAGCATCATGTCATTGTGTCGCAAATAAAAGAAAGAATAAATATGAAAGAATAACTCTTCTGAATGCAGATAGTGTGAGGGTGGCATATGCAGAAGAGGGTATTCAACTAATGAGTTGAATACCCTATCAATCTGGTGTATGCAACATTGCGCTCCCTGCCAAATCTTTACTGGATGAAGAAACTCAAGTGTGTGCGGAGGAGGTATTAGAGTCGTTGCCCAAACTGAATAAGAATTCGTCAATAGAGGTAGGTTGGATATCAGTAAGGATTGTAAAAGAGTGTTCGGCGTCACTAACTATTCTTTTGACCAGGCTATATAATTTGAGTCTCATAATAGGGAAGAATCCGCAGCATTGTAACGAATGTATGGTAATCCCATCGCACAAGGATAGTGCAGGGACCGATTTATCCAACTATCGACCAATCAGTATCTTTGGAGTGGAGGTGGCGAAGATTTTGGAAAACGTTGGTTAGGGCTCGCTTTCAAAAAGGTTTGACACTGAAACTTCATTTTCCAAAGGACATCATGAGTTTACTAAGGGAAGGTCATGTTTCAGTAAACCACTCAGATTCTATAATAATGTTACCATTGAGCTAGAAAAGGGGAATGGATACTCCGCGATACCTTTGGATTTTGCTAAGACTTTTGACAGAATACAGCATGGTAGACTGTTGCATAAATTACACAATATGGGAATGAATTATAAAATATTAGCGGGGATAAGCAAATGATTCACTGATAGTCAAAAAGTGGTGTTAGGGGATGTAAGTGTTCAAGAGTTACGGTGAACAGTGGTGTACCACAAGGACCAGTTCTTGGTCCATTGTTATTCAAACGTTCACTCGTGACATTGGAAAGGATATGAAAGAAACATATAGTTATTGCTGATGTTGCAAATATATGCGGGATAATCAAGAATGTGGCTGATATGCAGTACTTGCACAATGATTTCAGCTTGATGGATTTCTGGGCATGTGGACATGGATGTCAGATCAATGTTAGTTAGTTAATATAAAATCATACTTCGGTAAGGTTAGATGTCCAGTGCCATATTATATTGATGGGATAATGACAGAAGAACTGGTCAGGCTGTGGATCTTAGAGTTTTAATACATGGGAGGTTGAAGTTCAAGGGCTATATAGCAAATATTTTAAATACAACTCAGAGAATAACTGCAATGCTGAAACGAACTTAGACACGAAAAGATACGGAAGTCATTTTGTCTCTTTACAAGATCTTGTTAAGATCTCACTTCGACTGTTGTGCAGGTCTTCTCCCCTGGTTTCCGTGGTGATTCTGATATAGTTGGCAGAATGCAAAGCAGAGGTTAAAAATTATATCAGGATTGTGGAATACTGATTATGAAGGCAGATTGAGAATTTTCAGACTGACGACACAAGCAAACCGGAGGAAGATGGTTGATATTATTGAGACTTCCTCACTTACGAAAGGTTCAGAATTTTAGTAGATGGGTTATTTTTTTTTTAATTTTAAGGAGGAGGGAGAAAGGACGAAAGGACATCCTTGGAAGTTGAAAATGAATGCTATCGAGAAAGAGGGGGGGGGGATAATAAATTTTTCTTTCATGTGGTGAGCGAAAGTATTGCGTGTTTGGAATTGCCATTGGGTTTCGTGTGTATGACAGCTAGTGTGAGTAGTGAGTAGTATGTGGCCTTTCTCGATGAGTCCCTGACCCCCTCGAGGTCTCTCTTAATATTAATACAATTAATATCTGTAATAGTGTGAGTGAGTTCTATGGTCATTTGTTTTCAGAATCGGTGTTAAAACCGGAGTTTAAAGGGAGGAAAAGCCTATTTGTCCCTACCAGAGATCGACTAACTCAGGAACTAGTCGAGGAAAAGTTTAGAAAAAGTTCCTCCAGTGGATCACTACGATCGAACTTGGAACTCTTTCTTCAGGCGGCCTAACACTACGGATTGAGATGGATGTCATTTCCACAGAACTAAACAGCAACTATATGGCGTTACTTTTACTTCCATCAATTCTAGCTTTACACTGTGAGTTATCTTATGTGATGTTTCTTTAACAGTCATCATTATCTTTTTTTATTTTTTTTTAAATGAACGTGTTTAACCTGTTCACTGTCAATATTTCTCCTATAACCTATGGAAACATCCTTGTAGAATCTGGAATTTACGTAGGATGAAATGTATCGTACTTACCTACCACACTAGTCCTGATTGAGATGTGTACTAGTTGAAAGAGCAAACATGCGCATTTCTAGTATCAATCCTTCTTGTTTTTCTTCATCTATATCTATCAACTCATCTAACCGTTTTATGCAGGATTGATTCTTTTACGGTATTATTGCTTTTAGTCTGGAACTATGTGAATGCACAAATAGTACTTACACTGTTTGGGATTTGTCCAATATATGCACCATTTTTTTCAGCAATATGTGCACCATTTTAGTTTTTTTTGTTTTGTTTCAGCAATATTAGCATCTTTCTTGCACGCGGTTTATTTTTCCCGTGTCTTGTCGTAAAAGTAATCACACAGGTGATAACTCAAACATCATGCTATTTTATTGGCTGCAACCTAGACGAGGTTCGAACTTCGTCGAGGACTTGGGAATTCTTTATACAAGCTATTTAACTGCATCTGAGTTAGCGGTCTCATAGAAGTTGAAAGAAGTTTGCATTTCGCAAAAACTAGTTTGCTAGAGAACACAAACAGACATGGTATATTGGTCACATAGCCGCAGTTAATTCGGCAATAATATCAACCAGCACACTATGCTATTGCTACGACTATTACAGGCAATAGTTATATAATTCATTCAAGGTCACCTCTTCCACCATTATCAGCATATTATATAGAAAGGTTAATGGAAAAATGCTATAATGGAATGTAAATTTGTAGGAATTATGGATTGGATTGTTTGAAATCATGGCTGAAGCAAATAAGTGCTTAAATCGCCTATTTTCTGAAGACAATCGTCCAACAATCCATTTACATGCACGTAAGTAGACCTTGTCATTCGTAAGTATGTTTTCCTGTTAGCTGAAGTAGCGAAGAGAGAGTAAACTGCAGGAATTTATTTCTGTTTACTTAAAGCTGATATAATTAAGAGTTAAATGCTCAAAGAAAGTTTAAGTTTCTCTAACACTAAGTTTCTTTTGATTCTGTATGGATGCCAGCAAACGTATTGTAAAACACAGGAAATTTAAACATATTTTCTATTCATGCATATAGCTATGTTTAATTTTTCTGTTTATCTCATCCACCCATTGCCAACCATACGATGAAAAGATACTTGTAGATCTGCTCTTTTTTGAACAAAATAACATGCTTGGATGATAACAAATTAAATTTCACTGATTTTCCATTTTTAATTATTTAGAGTTGATTAGTTATCGACATCTCAAGGAAGTTGAAGATAATTGTCCTCTAAAAGCTTATTATATAAAAATAGAAAGAAGAACAGTTATCTATTTACTTGAACATCCAAATCAACTTTAACGAAGGAAACACTCATTCTCATAGTATGACGTTGAATCCTCAAAATTCAAATAAAAAATGTGCTCGTTCAGTAATGAACAAACATCTTTGATAATAATTAAATTGATGGCAATGTTTACAGAAGAAAAATAGCCCGTTGAATTTTGCTAAAGTTCTGATGCTCTCATAATAATGAGCTCTGAAGCTCTGAAAATTTCTAATAATTTTTGTAACATGGTAATTTTTAGAAATGCCTGCGATAACCTTCGCATTTTTGATTATTTATTGCTGAATTAAAGCTACTATACATAATAATCAAAATAATATAAATAACAATAATAAACAAATACATAATATAAATAATAAAAGTAAATACATAATATTAATAATGAGATGGTCCTGAATTTTAGTTGTGCTCAACCCATTTGTCAGTATGTAAAAAGCGAACATGGTATCTGTCAGAGCATCCATCTACCAACATCGCAGGTAATTCAAATTATTAACAAACTCACAGTCTGAAAAATAAGTTAGTATAAAGCTAAGAGAAATCAAGTAATCGCTCAATTAATTTCAACATAATATCCGAAGCATGACTGTTTTTATTTAGTAAATGCTTTTAGGTTAGCTTCGATAGTCTTACATCTCTATTAAACTATGTAAATGCTATCTAAAACTTGAACAAAATTGTTCTTTTAGAAAAGATAAGTTCCTATATGGTACATTTATTAAATAAATTAAATTATTTTTGAAGATTTCGAAAATTCTGTTTGGTTGTACTTTTAATGGCAATGGATTGAAACAGGAAAGAAATACTAGTAACAGAAAACATTTCCAATCTCACCGCAATTTAAAAAGGCTGTAAATTGAGTTTAGACGTGAACAATCTTTTAAATCGAAGAAAGGAAACGAAATCGTAGAGAAGTAAAAGAATTGAAAGACGAGCTAAACACTCAGAAAAAAAAAATCCCAGCTCTCCGATGGGAATGAAACGCGAATGAAAAATACTAGCTCACATGAAATCACTACTTCTTATTCTTTCCTTTCATCAATGCCATCCAATAACTTAGTTTACTAAAAATGTAAGTAGTGTCGTGAACTGTTAATAATATCTGCTTACTTCGCGATATATCGCAGACGTAAATATTATTAATCAAATCCTATCATCGACTTTAAAAAAACATTTTCTGACAAGAAAATTCCTACAGAATAGTATAAAACTAACTAGTGCGTTCTTAGGCGAAAATAATGCAACAGGTTAGCGTCATTGCTTAAGGAGCTACGGAAGCTCTCAGAAAAATGTTTAATTTCCTAAATGCAAATATAAAGGAGATCACGTATCTGTTTGGAAAACACCGTAAATTATAGTGTTTAATAAACAATAAGATTTAAAGAACAAATGCAAATAATTTTGTTACACATCAATGAAATTATCTAAAATACTGTGGAATCTCAAAAATAAATAATTTTTCATTTTCCTTGGAGTTCACTGTGTGTGGTTAGTAAGATGATACCTGACTCCAACATGACCGATCATTTTAGGGGAAAAAACTTCTTCGTGAAGATATACAGTTTCCCTTCGTGATCTAGTGGATTAATTATTGTGGATTAATTTATTTATTGAATTAAGTATTTAGTGGATTAATTAGTGATTAATTACTTGAATTTTTAATAAAAATTCAAATAATTAATCGCTAATTAATGACATGAAATAGATACCTCTATTTCATGTCATTAATTATATATATATATATATGTATAATGTATATTTCATGTCATTAATTATATATATAATATATATATATATATGTATGTATGTATGTATATATATATATATACAGGGTGTTCGGGATAAATTTGACAGTTTCGTAAGGAAAAAGAAAATCTTCTTTGTATCTATTAAATTTAATGAATTGACAAAAAAACATTACAGGCAGAGTTAATTACAATACTATCAACAAGATTTACTCAAAATAACCACCATTAGCATCGATCACAGCTTCAATTCTGCTTCGGAACCTCGAACAAGCTGATGCTACAGTCTCCCTGGGAAGGGCCGCAAAAACTGTTTTAATTTTATCCATTAACTGGGCTTTTGTATTACTGGAAGTGCGATTGGTGTCTTTTTCAACTGCGCCGCATACAAAATAATCCATGGGGTTAAGGTCTGGGGAGTTTGGAGGCCAAACATTTGGACTGGTGAAGTCGTAGAAATTTTCAGACAACCATTTTTGACTTTTCCCAGCGGTGTGGCAAGGGGCCGAATCCTGCTGCCATACATACGGCCTACCACTGCCTACCCTTGTTATCCAGGGCTTGACTACAGTTAGCAACTCCACGAACAAAGCCCGAATTCCAATGCCAGGGTTCTTCAACACCTGTTCCTGCAGATTTGCGAGGAATTCTGCTGTACGAACGCAATCAGATCGTCTGCTAGGGATCTTTCTTCTTGCTACATCCTCGTAGTCACCATTGCAAGTCTCTAGTTCATGCCTGATTGTTTTTACTGTATTCAGGGAGCATTGGGCAGCAGTCGTAATATCCTTATTTTGATGGCGGGCACGAATCATCATGATACAAGTTATTCTCTTCCATGATTCAGGTGGGTTCCAGCTATTTATCCTTTCTGACATCTTGTATATGAATGAAGAAGGGTCCAAAGTTTTAAATGAAGAGAAGTGTGTGTTAATACATGTAACTTACGGAAAAATATAATTAATTATAAATATGTCAAATTTATCCCGAACACCCTGTATATATATGATTTAGCTAGAAATCGAGAGGCCAAAAGAATTGGAATCTTAGAAGATATTAATACAAATAAAATCAATATTCGTTCATTCCGTATTGCCAATATTGATGAACTATACTTACAGTTTTCAATCACTCAAACCAATAGTAATGCCTCTAGAAATCCACCCATTTCATCTGTGATTTTATATGTGCATCTAAGAAGATGCAAACAACTCATTAATATTAAAAGTGTATTCGAGATTTTAAGATGTTATTTAAAAATACTAATAACGAAGAAAGGAAAGAGATTAGTGAGAAATGACGTTCGCTGGTCTCAATATCCCTTGAGAGGAGAGGAGAGGAGAGGAGAGGAGGAGAAAGATTAAGGTAATCGGTGAGTAATGTAACTTTTCTACATGCCTCACCGCTCAGTATGCAAACGTATTTTGGTTTTCATGTAAAATGGCAGTTCGAATTGTCCAGTTTAGCAGTAAATTTAAATTTCTTCATACTTTTCCCCTCAACATATCTTAAATATACTTTTCTCAAAAAGTAGTTAATCTATTTTGTCGAATTGTTTTATGAGAATTAATGGCCGGAGAAACAAATTCAAGGAACGGAGAGCAAAATTCTTTTGATGTCATATGTAGCAGGTATAACGGCTGAGAACGGGACTTCTTAACTCACCATCGCAGACTACGTTTTGTATTAAATAAGCGCGTCTGTATTCCCTACCTGCTTTGTCGTTATTTGCTTAGATGTAGATGCTTTACCCAAGTTCGTTTCTTTGCCAGAGAGAGAGAGAGAGAGAGAGAGAGAGAGAGAGAGAGAGAGAGAGGGGGAGAGAGAAAGTAATTTTGAAGATCTTTCAGCAAGAACACATAAACTTCATCGATTATAATAAAAATGAATTACGCGTAACAGAAATAATGGTCTTTAAAAATTGAATATTTCAACACTTCATTAACTTCATCAAACTGAAAGAAATCCCTGATTCCTCTACAGAAGTATTAGGGAAGATTTACTCAATTTTTATCTCAAAGCATTCTTATCTGCACTCTAATTACAAACCGCAGTAAGACATTCTCTAAGCTTTTAAAAGAAGGTGCCTTCGAATATTATGAACTGTTTTGAAAAGATAAATTACACGACATTTTGCAAATATCAACTTCTTTTATTTTATCTTACATAGAAGACTAATTAATCACTGTTATGCATTTGAAAAATTATCATAATTAAGAAGGGAGCTTATCCTTTAATGACGATTGAAAAGTGAGAATAAGCCCAAATTGCATAAATGATGCTGCTTCCACAGCATTTATATTCAAAATATTTTTTAGAACTAATTTTTATGAATTAATAATACCTAGAGGAACATGAGTTCCTATAGTTAAATAACTTAACTTTCCTATAATAGTGAGATGGAATGGATGAATATTATTGATTAAATTGTTCAGAAAATTAAATTAAATGTGACATGAATTTGGAAACCGGTTAATTCAGATGGAAATATGAAATAGGAGGTAAATAATATCAAATGTATGCTTTGCTTAAAATGTAATCTTGAACGATATTTGTAAAAGAAAGCATCTTCGAAACAAGCGAGAAGTGTTATTGTATGAAACAACAAGTTTTTTATTTGACAAAAGCTTTTCCCACTTTTGATTTTACAGATGCAAACCAAGAGAAACTCAAATTGTTATCCAAGGATATACATTTTTCGATAAAGGTAACTTTACGGAAAGCTTATCTATCTAGTTTATTGTTAGCAACGTTAACTCCGTTTGTAAAGATCGGTATTCGAATCCTACCTAAAACATAAGAAATCTTCGTTCAAGCTAAATATGTTTACACTTTTATTGTCATCTTATTTTAATGCTTAGGCTATCATTTTTAAATTGATCACGTTTTGGATTCAGATATTTCTCATAATAATATTTACAGACATTTCACTCATTAAAATTTTCAATTATTATTTCACACATTTTTCTTAATTAAATTAGCAAAAGAAAGGGTTATTGAATATCCATTATTATTTTTATATCGAGTGCACAAACAACTTCAATAAAACCTCGATCTAAAGGACTGATTCGGGCGGGGTATCCATTAAATCCGAAAGTCCGTTATATAATAAAGTAGATTTTCCGAATGTCTATGTTAAAAAATTGACAAATTGGCTAATTTACATGTTTTTACTTATGTAGAAACTTTTGTGTAATTAAAATTAAGTATTGTATCTATGAAAAGTTTAATTTCACGGAAAGGTTTTCTAAATGTATTATTGCTTATAACCTCACCGTGGTTTTGAGACTCTAAAAAACAAGTCTGCGATCTATATCGAAATAAATAAACAAAAATGTTTTCCGAAAATAAGCTTTAATTATATAAGACTTATTGTTAAACTGACCATAGATTTTGAATTCGTACGTATGTGCGTACAATATTGCCTACCGGTTTCGCTAGTAACTGACTAGCTTTCTCAAGGCTTGCACAGTATAAAAAATGGTAAATGCAAAAAAGGTTTAAGAATACAGAAAAAAAAACGTTAGTACCTG
Organism: Typopeltis vanoorti; assembly: GCF_054136105.1. NCBI lineage: Eukaryota > Metazoa > Arthropoda > Arachnida > Uropygi > Thelyphonidae > Typopeltis > Typopeltis vanoorti. The sequence continues at coordinate 85,216,447 of NC_143564.1, read as the reverse complement.
TTAGGTACTAACGTTTTTAATTTCCACCAAAATTGCGAGAATGTTAAAGGCCCATAACATTAGGGTTGCATTTAAACCAACTACTAGCATCAGACAGATTCTAAGATCTCCTAAAGTTATTAACAAAGTGTTCCATTTTATAAATATCCAGGTGTGTATAATATTCCATGCACTTGCGGTCTTTCCTACATTGGACAAACTTCGAGAAGCTTGGAAATAAGACAGAAAGAACATGTTGGCGATGTAAATCACAACAGAGCGATCACCTCCTGGTTAGCATATCGCTTTTCAACTTCGAACCACACTATAGACTGGAATAACAGCTCTATGCCCTACGTAGACGAAGATTACAGGCATCGATTATTTAAAGAAGCAGCAGTAGTGCTACGTAGAGGCAGCAACCTAAACAGAAATCAAGAGGCCATACTGAACGATACTTGGAAAAATCTAATTAATTCCCTCAGTTCAACAGCACTACAGTACGCGAATAATGATATTACGCGTTTGTATGTAACGCGTGTTCATGATACTGAGTAGAAATATCACGTGAACGTGTTACCTTAACTACCTAACAGGTACTAACGTTTTGTTTATATTCTTAAACATTTTTTGCATTTACCATTTTTTGTACTGTGCAAGCGTTGAGAAAGATAGTCAGTTACTAGCGAAACCGGTAGGCAATATTGTACGAACATACGTACGAATTAAAAATCTATGGTCAGTTTAACAATAAGTCTTATATTTTGTATCATTTTACGACCAAAAATGTGTATAATTTAAAGCTTTGATTATATTTAATTAAACAAAGAAACAATGCTCTTAAAAACAAAATAAAATTTAAATAATAATAAAAAAAAAAAACACAAAATATTTTCCTATTTATTCGTCTTCGGATCATGATATATCTAGACATTTCCGTTCTGGTGTGAAGTTAATGTTCGATTTTGAGGCGCTTGGTTTAAGTAATCCTGGTTTGAAAAAAAAACTATCAAGTTTTTTTTTTAACTTTTGAATTCTGCTTTTTTTTATAATTAATTCCCTTTATTACGAAAATGTATGTAATAAAGCTGAATTCCGTTATCTTATGAATTGTCAATGAATGTTGTTAGTCGAATATCGTCGAGATGCGATCTAATCACTGGCAGTATAACATTTGGGCGTGTTGTTTCTTCTTCCTCATTATCTTCACTCCCATCCTCACCTTCCATGCCCATAACCTCATCTGCTATTTCATTTTCAGTCATGATATGATATCCAGGATCACCATCTTCTTCTAACCACTGTAAAACATCTTCCTCAGCTACTTTCTCCCCAATATTCTGTATTGTCCTGCAGTAATCACTAACCTCTAGCCAGTGGTGAGCTATAACGGGCTGGAGGGGGCTAGCGCGAACCCTTTGTTAAATTTTTCTCAAATTTGCGAGCCCCTCTTGTTTCTTTTTTATTTTTTCAAAAAAAAATTTTTTTTGAAAAAAAATGTTTTTTTGAAAAGAAATTTTTTTCCCTCGACGATGCAAGCCCTTTGTTAAAATTTCCATCACCACGGCTCTAACCCTTCTAAATCCAAGTCTGCATCTATGTCGTCAAGCAAATTCTTCCAACCATTCTTCAATGTTTGAACTTTCACTTCTTTCCACGCTGTCGCAAAATTAAAAATCGCAGATTTTAAACTGTAACTTTTTAAGTTTTGTAAGGTACGCAGACCTCTTGTTATCTTCTTCATTATCTTCATCCTGAAATACAACCATTACTTCATCTAAAAACTTTTTGCGGTATATCTGCACCCCGGAACATCGAACGGCTCTCGTTAAAACAGCTGCAGAAAGTCATCGCACGCGTCAAAGAACCAATTATAAGGCGATTGGTGTGATCACGTCCTAATCATTCGCCTATCATGTTATATGAGCGGAGACTCATTTATGTCGGCTAAATTACTACAGTGTTTTTACAACATATGATGGCCTATTCGCCAAACTTAGTTAAAAATAACAGGAAATTAATAACAAAAATAATCTGTTAATTTAATTATAAGCAAATTTTGGTTAAAAGCTTTTAAAATTAACAGGGTGTTAATTTTCACATGTGAATACGGACAGGAAATTTTGTCCGTTAAATCGAGGTCCGTAAAATCGGGGGTTTGCTGTTCTATATTTGATACAAGAATTTGATGATGTTTGAACTGCCTCTATCGTCAATTGTTTTTTGAAGATCATCATTTTTTTCTTATTTCATTACCAGGTTTTACTTCTCCATCAAACAGCCACATGTCCAGGGGAAAACACACAATTTACACAAATATTACATATTAGGCATAAGTCTAACCATTCTATTATTATAAACATCAGATTATAGATACGAAGTCCAATCTATTTAGGTGTAGAGCAAATAGAGTTAACTTTATAGCTCTGCTAATATCATATTTATTAATTTAAATCCCTTATTTGAAGATTATATGATACGCATAAAATTTGAGACTTTATTTTTTATACGACAGCTTTTTAACTCATTTATTTTCAAGACACCCTAATTGAATAAAAATAATTCGCAACAGGAGGTTTCCAAACTTTCACGAAAGAGTTTTGTTGGAAGAGCACTTAAATGAAGGACAAGGTTTTCATCCGTAACTACTGTTCCAACCAAAATTGTTATCTCGGCGAATTGATTATCCGAAATTGAAATTGCATTTTTTCATTAAAGAAGGGACTGCAATAATTTTCGATAGCACTAATGTGAATAGTAAATATTAAAATGGCTACACAAAGCATAGTGTGGTTTTTTATTTGAGTTGTGAGTGATTATGACTGATGAACATAAAAATCTAAATTTTGTTTCTAATTTGCATCCTTCTATGCATTTAGTCGGAACCTATTTCATTTATAGATTTCTTTAGCTAATTCGGTGTGCAAACGCCACCTGAACCATTTTAAAGTGAATCTTCTCCCACGAACCAATAAGCTTCTTTTTAAATTCAGAACAAGTCTGTTTGCATTTACTTGAACACGTCAAGTCTAGCAATTATGTTAATATTATGCATAAATGGATATCATGAGATAAATTTGTCTGCTATAATATATTGTTAAATATGCAAATTTTGTTTCACATTTGAATATCTTGACCGAATTGAACGTAGTAAGTAAGAATGGAAATAATTCATCGAGACGAGGACACCACCAGGCAATTCTAAGGAAAGCGAAATTGAAATATACGACTTTGTTATTAAAAAACTTCGACTGGTGCTTCTAAACGAAAAGATCCAGAAGGAAGAAATGTCGAATTTCATAATGCGTGTTTGATTTTTTTATTATAAAGATATTATCTGCATATAAAGTTATTATATTTCGCTTATAAAGATGAGCGATAAAAAAAATGCGAAAATTCTTTCTGAAATTTGTTGTGCACATGACATTAAAGAAATAGTTACATTTTGATTAATGTGTAATTTTAAATTTTTTTTATTTATAAAGACTATTACTTACTGTACAACAGCAGCAGGACAAAGATAGGACACCATCTGTTCTTGAATTTATTTAAAGCGACTACTTGTTTTTTATTTATCACATTAAAATTCCGACCATCACAGATCGTTTGATAAATTAAAATCTGACAAGAATTTTTCAAACTGCATTTATTATTTTAATTAGATGCTGTTTTTTTCGCTGAAAAAATTACATCTAATTAAAAACTTTAACCGTCAGTTTAATTCTGACCATAAGTATGTTAATACAATATGTATTCACAGCCAGTTACTTCCAGGTGATAAAAGACTACGTACCAGAAAAGTATTTGGAGAATGAGACATTTTCAAATAAAAAAATATATATTTCTTGTCTGTCTACATCAAACGTATCCACAAGGGACCAAACACGCTTCTTATAGCTTTCACATACACTTTGGAATGACTTGCAAAATAGGTTTTTTCTGTGATGTTATTTAGTATGCTATCTCTTCTTAAAATAGAGTGCTTTCACGCTCCATATCGACTTAGGAAAAGTCTGCTGGAGCCATTTGGAGGGAGAAGGAAATTGCTAAGTACCATAACTGCTTGTAAGTCAATAACGTCTGACTTGGGAAATTACAAACTTCATCTTGCGTGGGATTTGTTTCTAATCGGACATAGGAAGGACGATGATATACGAGCCGATCTTTACTACTCATCACGATTAATTAACTTTCGCCTTGTCCAATTCATGGCCCACGATATTCATTTTAATTCGATATCACTCAGAAAATGCTTCCATATGAAGAAACATCGTATATATCAATGGTTCACACTTGTTTAAAAAAATCAAATTGTTATGTAAAAGTTAAAACTTTTTTTTTGATAGTTTAATCAAAAATTAATTATCTGATTAAAAATAAAGTTAGCTAAATGTTTGAAGGGAATTTATTGCACATGAAATAGTACACCATATTTTTCTTGGATAAACCAATGTACGTTTTCTGCAGCAAGTTGTCTTGCTCCAGCAATAAAGTGAGTTTTATCTAACCGGTTTTGTCATTTCCTCGCTGGAATATATAAACAAAATGTTGAATTATGAAATAATAAAATGAGTTATATATTAACTGCTGTTTAACTAAACTAATTAATTATCAAACGAGAAATATGGAAGCAGAAGAAGACAAACAGTAAATAAAAAGGAAACTACATAATTCAGTTGATATTGAATAAACATGAGAAACTTGTGAGATGCAGAAACCACCTACTAAATGTTCATGAATAATAAAGCGTAATGTCAGTAAACTAACATGTATAATTATTTAAGTATCACTTTTACCTCATAATTCAATAAAAATTTACAACAGAACAATAACCATCTTTGGAATTACTGCGCTCTTTACTAACTTCCTAATGTAAATAATTAACAGCCACCATGATAGACTACAATTATAATTTTGTGAAAAACAAGTTATCATCAAAAAGATGAATCAGAAATTATTTTCGTTTATGATATGAAAATGCCACATAATTAGCATATCTATTCCATTGATTCTTTACATCACAGTGACCAAAATGTTGATTATCTTCACAAATTTCTGAATTTTAAAAGAAATGTATTCGCTCATAAGGAGACGATGCTTTGAAATATCTTAAATCATATGTGTGAGCAATTAATATTCACATTTGCTAGTATTATTTTTAATAGTACTCGACAAATTTGTGAACTTACTTATTTCATCGCTATAGATCACGCCGATCTTTTACATCCTACAATAAAATAAGTAAATATTAAAGCAATAAACAGCCTTCAATGGGAATAATAATATCCTTTAAAATATGTGATAATGCATACTCAAAGAACTTGATGAAGAAATTTATCTATAAAGGTTATTCTCCCCTGTGTTCCCAAACTCTGAAATTTAGAAGTGAATCTTCAAAGTTTTACTTCTTCGTTAAGTCCTGTATAATTCATACACGTTACAAAGGTTTATTAAAATCTGATATATTCAAATTTTCTACATTCGTACCAGTGGTTATAAACATGTAATATGTCTACTGTACATGTTCCTTTAAATGCCTAAAACATGCAAGTTTTTGGCATTGAAAGGAACATGTTTACAATCTTTCTTCGAATTTCTATAAAAGAAAATATTGATTTATGGCAATAATTATTTACATATTAATTTACATAAAATTATGAAAGTCTTTGATAACTTGCAATCGGAAAAACATTCCTAAATTAATGTTCTGTGGGAATTTGCTTTATTTATTCTTACAGATGAATTGATCGAGATCTGAATAACAATTGTTAGAATAATATCAAAAATATTTTTAGGACTAAATAATAACATTTATTTAGAAACGCAAGAAATCTGGCAGATCATTGCTTTTGAGTCCATGGATGACAGGAGAAATTCTCAACAAGTAAAGTAAAAAACGTACCTGTAAAAGCGAAAATTAAATTTATTTATTTGATTTATTAGATAAAAATCGAATTGCTAACTATTAGTGATATATAATTTTGTAATATAATAATAATAATATAATCAAAATAAATAGAAATAATTACGAAATAACTAAGTAATATACTTAGACGTTGGCACCAAAACTGAAGATAATCAAATAATACTCCGACTAATCCTCTCAAATAATAAAATGAAACTGCATGAAACAAATAGAAGCAACGAAACTTATAAGATTGCAGAGATAGGTATCGTTAAAAAAGGAAGTACAAGATAGCATATTTTTTTAATTACGTGGATCGAATATTCTTGAGATGAATTAAATTTTGCGCCCTTTTGGTGTCCCAGGTGACTAACAGTCTCTTACTTAATTCACACTGCATTGATAAATAGTATGTAATTTATTCCCAAGAAAGTCCTTGGGAATACATTTTAAAATTGCCGTCTTTCTGTTAAAAAGAAAACTGTCCATTTACTACTCAGAGAACTAAATTATCATTCCTAGAGTATAAGAGTATCTTTGAACAGTAGTCACATGGAGAACGAGCGACATGTACAAAACTGGATAGGTTGGTGATCGAGTAGAGATTTTAGAAAATATACTACCCCTACTCAAATTCATTGAATTTGAATAAAATTATAATTACTATTTTCTTTGTAAATATGTATTTTGTACCGGTAGCAGTCAAGAGTTTGCGAAACTTGCAACTGAATTTATGCAGAGCAGAACAGATTCTGTTGAATTCTGCTATTAAACCACGCTGCCTGACTCGATGGATTCTCTGTAATGAGTAGCATCTTTGCTTACTCTTCGTTTTTACTTTTTCTAATATAACAACAAATGCGTCTAACTCTCCAATCCTATAAAATATTCCATCATAAAATATCTGATTTAAAGTTAGGATCCTTGACATTTATCAGAAATTCTCTCTTTGATCTTGATCACACTGGATTTTCTGTATAAGATAACATTGAATTTTCTGTATAAGATAAACTGGTTTGAAAAAATGAGTCAACAATTTTTTTTTGGAATTTTTCCAAACACATTTCAATAGAGGCTATATTTAGTTTGCTGATAGTCTCCGGAAAAATGCCATTTATCCTGACATTTTCAAAAATTCTTTTAAAAGATTTCTACAAATATTTTTTTCTATGCTGTGAGTATTCAATTTTATTCTGTCATTCTAGAACTTTTATCATCATAGTGTCACTAAAGACTGTGGGGAATATTTTATACTGTGACGTTGCATGTGAAACCAGCGTCTGTCAATTCATTAGGTGCTTTGCTGATATGACTTTTCTTAGATGTACTGCCATTTTTCAAAATATGAGACTTATAACAGCTAAGAAATAAATACAGATTAGCGTTATTAGGCATTTGTTTTTATAGGATTTCAAACGATATATAAATAATATATCCCAATGTATTACGAAAATAAGTATATATAAAAATATACCCTGAAGCCGTTATCTGTAACGAAGGTGGCGTTTGAATGGGAAGACATTTTTTTTTAAATGTAGAACAAGAAGAGCCTTTATAGGAGCTTTCTGGTTAAAATATGTTGGTTGCTCATATAAAGATGCTAAGATTTTGCTTACAGAAACTGCGAGAGCAAAAATCAGAATATTATTTTTAAGCAAGACAAACATCACCCGAAGAGCCCATTGCTTAAATCACGTTAGAAGTTGATCGTGATGACAGGCCACTGTGCATTATAGAGTCAGGCAAATATGGCATTAAATACACAGGCCGTATCAGAAGGTTTCCACATTTCTTACAAAGGAAATTCTCATACGAAAACTAGAAAAACGCTAAATTTGCTTTATTTCATAGTTCCCAAATAACGAATAATTTAGCTTTGCTTTTATTGCTATTTTATGTATACTTGTAAAATTAACATTCGTTTTAAGTTTCCTACATTTCCAGCAATTGTTCAATGCGTTGTCGGTCAACTTCTGTATATTGGATATAACGTCGAATTGTTAACTGTTCAACATGCTTGAAAATCTGGTTTGGTTGAATGCTTCCCTCAGTTTTAGTTGGAGGCAGATATTGGACATCTTTAATTGGATATCTATTAGAGACTAACTAAATGTGACTAACTACTGCATTTCTTAATTGCGTGTGTTCTTGTAGTTGGTCTTCTTGTCATGAGAGGTTTTTAATTTCAGAATCAGAAGATAAAATTGAGGAAGATGGCATGCGAAATATTTAGTATTGAAATTGAACAAGCAGCCATTAACTACACTGATTTACTGTCCTCAAAAAAAGTTGATATCATAATTTCTTGCATATATTTAGTATTAGCAAAAATCGCAAACATATATACATTATATAGCCATAAAAGATATATTTTCAGCATATTTGAGTAATGGTCATAGTGGTCATTATGTAGCATACTGGTCAACTGATATTCAGTTCCCTCTCCACTTCCTCCTATTTCTTTAACATTGAATTATACGGTCTTGGACTGTGGAGATTTGTTTTTCTCCTGTCTCACAAAAGTAAAATTCCCCTCAAATATATTTGATAGTACTGTAGTTAATATACATTGAGAAACATATGTGAATTTGGAAAATTCGTGGAATGTTCATGCCTTTGCAAAATTTATTGGGAATCGCACGATGCGTTAACAAGCCTTTGGGTAATATCAGCTAATTCTAAGAGATAAAAGCAACAATAACGGAGACTAAGAACTAAGAATATACTATATGAATTGTTTTGTTTAGTAAGTAGAGCAAAGTGATAGAGTAGCCTGTTTGATTAAGACGATGATGATCAATTTTTCTTCTCCCAAACTGATCACAGATTTTGGGAGAGAAGAGGTCAAATTGTATGAGAAAAATTTCATCTATATGATAGAGTTTAATATATCATTTTGTGGTAAAGTAAACATTTTGATGATGAGCAGAGATTATGCTGCTTCAAATAGATTCAAAAAGAAAGTGAATACTAACTGAACTTTATTAAATTATTAAAATATCCCCATCAATCTTGAAGAAAAGATCTAGCATATAAAACTATGATCAAATGGAAATAGTTATAAAAGCAATAGACAATGAACCATAAACCGTAAGGTAATATGCGAGAGAAATAATATAAGCAAAACATCGCGCAGCATTGGAAAGCAGAACAACAAACACAAGTTGTTCTAAATAACGCCGTTATCTATTTGACTGTGTGAAATATCCACCAAGATATATTGTTGATCATTCGTAGGAAAGAAGCAAAATACGTAGTCGCATACGCGACTTAGAATTAAGCTCCTCCAAGTATTTCTGTCTGAAGATAAAATCTGCCTTCAGCTAGACCTTACATTTCATCTTGACACTATTTCAATCCCTTGCATCATTTTTCAAAAATAAATAGATTTCTAGCTTCCAAAATTAAATTCCTTCGCTCTTTCTTATATTCTTTACTTTAATGGGAAGCATATTGCATTATCATGAGAAGGAATGCATAGCTAGCACGTTTCCATTCTATAATATTCTTTCATGTATTTTTCCACTTCTCCTTCATCTCATATTATTTATTAAACAGATTACCAAATTTTCTGACGTTTTCGTAAACCAACGTTCTTTCTGTATACCCTGTATATTTCTCTGTACATCTCTTTATGGATCATACGAATATCCTAACACATGCTGTTGTTGTGTATACAAGAGAAAACTGATTGTTTTCCATATGTATCCTAAAACCTCATTATGAATAAGGAAAAATCCGATTTTCGGATGATTCTGGCTCATGTACCTAAATGAAACACCCATATAAAGATATCACTCATTCTATATGGAATGTGAACCTTACATTACCTTACCTATCGTTTGAGTTTACAGGACGAAAAACCCGAGTTTCGTGGAGAAAAAGCCCGCTTGCCCGTGACAAAGATCGGAACCGGTGAAAAAAGGCTTAGTCAAGTTCCTGTATTCGGCAACTGGAAAAGACCTTAGGACGCTTTTTCTTCTGGCGCTTTAGCGCCTTGCCAGAGATAATATACAATTTTAAAAGTACTTCAAGGAAATACTTTCTATTGTTTTTTGAAAATCTCTCTTACTACTTAGCACAGTACAATTCCTTGCCACTATCTACTGTGGTAAGCGAGTTCAATTTTATTCTTGTTTCATTATTAGATGAAAGAAGGGATTCAAGTAAAATGTATATATAAAAACGAAGAGGAAAATGGTTATTTATTTGGAAATAGGCCAAACCAATCAAGGCTATCCGTCTAGTGCTTTGTTACATGTTAATTTTGTATGTGTTATTGGGCTGATTTGTTTGTTTTGTTGGATAAAACCCTGCCGTTGCTGTGTGAGACCAGCCACTCACCTTTAGTCGGAAGAAACCTTGATAACGGTCCTTCACGTCCTAGACAGGAAGAGGCAAATGCGTTTTTCTCTGACTGTATAAATAGTTATTCTTCTTCCATGAGACACAAGTCCATGTAGGGTGGAAAAAGACCATGAATTACTTAATATTCTTTGCATCATGCCTGTATACTTAACATCTACCGAATACGTTCGAGATCTATTTTATATTTGGCAATTGAATATTTCTCCCGTAATTTTATATCTAAAATATTAAAGTAAGGTAAATCTGATAACTGCTAAGATAAACATTAATTTAAATTGCTTAAATATAGCAGTTCACTCAAACAGTCTTCTGACATCATTCCTTACGCATGATATGAGAACATCGTAATGCATTTCTAATGGTCACCTTGAATACAACCTTTCCTAAACAAGCTTAGTTTTGGCGTTGTATTCACAGCCATGAACCATTTCAACAGAAAAGCAAATAATTAGCTTTAAATGACGAAATTGTTTTTGTTCTTGATATTGAAATTAGATGCGATATCCTTCATATTTAAGACGAATTAAATGTGCTTATCTTCAAAATCGGTTAATCGATAAACTATAGAGTTTTTGTTAATCAGTTAAGTTCGTGAACGGAGAAGTATCCTATTACCTTAAAGACAATTACGTAAAGCCATTTTAGCTTTAATTCTCAAACCTCTGAGGGGAATACTGGTGTTAATTATTGGTTTCTAGGTAGAGTGTTGTAGAAGCTAGTGGAGATTATATAAGGTGGAGCATAGCCTCCAATTACTTGCAGTAAGTTTATAGTTATAAGCGGTTGAAGAAGAGTCTAGAAGGCGTCAAATATTAACAACGGATATTTATTATCCTGGAAAGTATTTACATTTTTGTTTTTTGTTTCCTATCGAAATAGCATTTGAAACTTCGAACATTTATTTTAAAATCGATTTTATAATTAATTTTCAAACTCTAAAGTTAATTTTAAAAGTCACAATCTTAAAAATGACTTTAACTTTTATACCAACTGTGGAATATGCGACTAAACTTCCAGGTTTCCATTGCTTTTAAATAGTACAAAACCAGGACAGCTGCAATGCGAAAAGCCTGCATTCTCTCTCTAACTTTCAGGACAGCCGAGTACAGTTTCAAATGATATCTGGCCATGACAGAATTACGGATATTTAATATAACATTAATTTACAATATTTCCTCTATGTAATATAGTAATTACATTTTCATCATTCTCGAATTCGAATTATCATAACGTTTTGTAGAAAAACTCGAATTGAAAACAGAAACTGTTTCATATTCATGTGATCGTTCTTTTGGAGTGTTGTTTATGACAGGATAATATCTTCCTATCAAAATAAATGCACGTCGGCATTAACGGTAATAGGAGACAAAAACATTTTGCAATTTAAATTTTGACACTGCCATTATCAGCTGTTACTTAAGCAGTTCCAACTGTTTTCCTAAGTTTTATCTCGCTCATTTTAAGTAGAAAAACTCGCGCTTAGAATTAATAAATTTTGCATTTAAGCACAGTATTCTCGTATTTAGATATAAGAACGATTGCATAAATAATAAGTTTACAACAATTATTCAAGATCGATAAAATTTTTATTAATGTTGATTAGAAATAAGAATTACTTTAACCGAAAGATGTCTCTGTAGTCGAGATATATGTCAAGAATTTAAAGCAGTGTCTTACTGTGCAGCATAAGCTTACAGAAATGGTTTTTCTCTCTGATTACTTTCTTCAAAAGATAAGTGTACTTGTCGTTCTACGCCTTCTGCTTTAAACTATAGAAATAATTACTTTTTTCTCAAAAAAATTAAGTTTTAATGTCATTTTGAATTTATAAATTAAAACATTAATCTTCTGATGATTAATATTTAATTTTCTTTTGCCTACCTGAGATAATCGATTTTTCAGAGATGAACTCTCGAAAGAGAAAAGAATTTCCTTCTTTTATTTAAGACTTTTATAGATTTGGGAAAATAAGGAAAATTTGATTAGTAAAGTTGTTCAATGCATAGGTATATAGAAATCCATTCATTGAACAACTTCTACAGCTAAGTGTCTAGTTGGCATTTCCTTCAACTAGATAGGTATCATTTTGCAGCAGGGGAAAGCTTGCTGCAAACACCAGAGTCCCTTTTGTGGAAACTGGCCACACCGCGTGAAGGTGGGGGTTGGCTTGACAGCAATAAGTGGTCCAACAAGCATTAACAGACAAAATTACGGTGTTTTCATAACCTTAGTCACAGTGATTCCAGCCAACCATTTGCTGTTTTTAGAATACTTAAAAATGCTTATATAATTAAAGGAAGTATCAATTGAGAGATTTAATATTAAACTGTAAATCAGCTCTTTGCATCATGTAAAAGGACACCTTCCTAGTTGAAGGAAATTCCAACTACACACTTGGTGGTAGAAGTTGTTCAATGAATGAGTTTCTATGTACCAATTCATTGAACAATTTTAATAATCACATTTTCCGTCTTAAAAAGTGATAGTTATTCCCATCATATTCCCATTTATTTTCGATTATTGTAAAGGAATTTACCACACAGTGTAGATGTACTTATTATTTGTACTTGATTAAGACTTCAAGGGCCTAATCATTCTGAACCAGCACTATAACCATAGCACTGGTACCGGTGATAAATTTTGGAAATCAATGTCTTTTTTTATTTATTAGCCCCTGCTTCAAGTCTTGTATATTATTGGCCTGTTTCATTACATTCTGTATCTTAGTAATTAAAGTTTATAAAATCTGAATATTTTCACAATTTTTCATGCACTACAGAAACAGTTTACATTTGTCTAATTAAACAGTGCCATTTTCGGTAACGGTTATTTTGGAGAATAAAGAAACTCTACTGTGAATAATTGCTTTTAAAAGTATGCACAAATTATTCAGTTTGAATGAGAATGGTTGAGAGGGAAAATGAGAATGAGAAATATCGGTTAATCGGATTATCTTTTTATAGATAACATCATCCATCCTTAGGAATTTTTCAGGTGCATTATTCCGAAATGTATATGAAGTATTTCAAAGTTCAGACGATTTGGGATTTCTTGAGTATCGGGTAGTTGTTTTGGAATTGTGGCCGAAACAACTAGGACTATGCATTATGTACATTAATTGAGTCTCTTCTTGTGGATTATTTGCCTGTTTTTAGGCACACAAAACCTATGAAAATAATTAAATTATCTTCAGATGAAAAAAAAATGTTATTAAGAGATTTTCGCCTCCTAGACCGAACTGGACCCAGTTCGTTTTAACCAAATGCATCGCCGATGTCGAATAAGAAACTCTGCTTCTCACACAACGTCAACTTTTATGTAAGATTATGTCTTAAAAGGTACACTTAATTTTCTGAAAGCCAAATAAGTGTTTGTGTCAAGAACGTTTGTACATGTACGAGAGCCCTTGAAGAAAAAGGAATTTATATATCGAGATACCCGTATTAAGAGTAAGGGGAAGTGAAGTTCGATCGTTCGTTTGGAAAAATAAGGCAGGACAGTGTTTCAGTAGAACTAAAGTTAACTAGACTAAGGCCTTGATCAAGTCTCATATGGATTATTATGCACAAATTTTATCACCGGATTTTCATGGTGATGAGTATATGTTAGAAATGGGTTTGTGCATTACATGGTTTACCAAATGAAGAAGGAAAAGAAGATGACTGGAGTGTACTGAAGCTAATGCTATCTATCTAGCTGCAAAGGGAAGAAGGCAGACGATAACGTGATATTTCTCTGAACAGCATGCTAGATCATATTAGCTCAGATGTCGTAAAAATGGCAAGTGTGTCCAAATTATTTTCTCCAAACTTCACCTTTGCTTGTGTCGTCCAAAGGCGAGTGATAATGACGAAGATCGGCTATGGATTTCGCTTCTCACAAGTTTGTAAACTACATTAATTAGCTTAGTAATGAGCTAATAATTTGGGCCATCAGCGAATTAGGTGGTCAACCTCCAGTTAGGAAAGTAGCAAAGAAATCGATTGTTAATGTCCTCCAATATCCTCTTTCAGAAAGTGGAAGTAAGAGCAATGAGCCGAATGTATTGATTGTTTTGATTTCTTTCTGGGAAGCGACGAGTAGGTAATGTGAGACGTAATTTGCCATGGTTATCTATGAAGAAGAAGATGATGCCTTTAGATCAATGTTATGTTTGTGTAAGTTTGCGTAAAGTCAAAATAACATCATCTGGATGTGGACGGGAAAAGTAACGACCAATAGTCTTAGCATGAAACTAGAAAGTTCGACCACAATTTAAACAGAAGGCATATTTTTTTATTTATTTAACCCATTTCAAAATCAGATTTGTATTTTTGATTTTAATAGTTTATACTGCAGCTGTTGCAAGCTGTAGTGTAAGTTGAATGCGAAGCTGGAATTTTGGTCGAGAGAACTGGGGCATCTGTGGTATTTTTTGCCTTCAATCAGAGGACGCCAGGGAAACTAATATCTTGTAATACGAGGATATTCTAGAATTTTCTCCCTTTTGTTTTTTTAATTTTCCTTCTTTAAAATTTTATATTATTTATTCTGGTGTCATCTAGTGGTTTAATGACCAAATGACAGTGTTCATAGTGTAGGTAGGGGTAGAAAGAAAGTAAATGTAAAATCGAGTTCAAAAACCTGTTAGACCATTCACCACATAACACTCATAGTTCAGCATGATTAAATAAATTTTTCCGCTTGGCTGTAGTACGTTTATTTGACTGATCCTGTAAGATTACATCGTGATTGCTTTTAATTGTTCTGTCGGGTTTAATCACATTCCTTATTGTGATTAATTAGCCATTTCAATCGCCTGGGGAACTATTCGAGCATTTTACATTGAGTGAGAAAATGACAACCGATGCCAATCGTGGATTTTAGAATATTCTCAGGAATGTTGGTTGCATAATTATAATAAAATTTAACATAGTCATATATGACCCAAATGGAAAGATATTCGTTGGCATGCTGTAAGTAAAAAAGTTTCATAATTCAGATCGGGATTTTTATTTCCATTATCTGTAACGCCATTCTACACTTGTAGTTACTGCTTCTTGATTTCGTCTTGAAATAACTGAGTAGTGTTTTCATGTTTGTTCAATGAGTAAAAGTATTATTCGTAGTATTTATTTTCAAAATAAAAGTAGAAATGATCAGGGGTTTAATTTTAAAATTTGTTGCTCCAAGACAAGCGGAATTCACAAATTATTTTGAGAAATAAAACATAAAATAATTAAAACATAAAATAAAACAAAAATAAAACACAACAAAATACTTTGTTTTAGCAGTTAAATCAAACAAAGCCCTCGTATTCATGCGTTTATTTTTGTTGCATTTATCTAAAATAAACATTAAAAAAATAAAACTTAATTTGACGGTATTCTATCTCTGAAAATTCCAAGAATGGATGTTGGAAATGCACTTTATATATTCAAATAAAGATAGAGAGAATTATGAGAAACACACTTGTCAGAAATTGTGCTGGCTCTCTCTTGGATTTATCGATAAAAAAAAAGAGTTAAGAAATGAGTAGATTGCCTCTTGGATAATAGATTTTTCACTACAGTGGGTTTCAGTAAAGTTCACGACCGAACTTTGCTGTGCTCTTTCTTTTGGAAGGATGCGATAAATGGCTGTTAAGTGTCCGTATTTTGTTGGAACTGTCGCTAACAACACCTGCTGTATTATACCGCTTGCGATGCCTGAAGTGTTTCATAAAACACACATACACAAACGCCCACATAAAAAGCAGAAGCAGTGTGTCTGCATATTTTCGGTATTATTATTACTTATGTAACCTATGTGACAACTATGTTTATATGCCAGAAAAATAAATAGTTTTTAATAGTTGTGAGTGGCGTTGTTTCTTTTTAAAGGCATCTGTGAGGATAAGGAATTCTAATCCTTTCTTCTTTAGGGCTTTATGGCTTTAAACATTAAAAGATGAAAATAATCGAACTAGGATTTTTTTAGAGATTTCGAAATGAATACTTATAGAAGGGTTTAGTATGCGTAACAACTGATGAAATGGGAGTTCAAATAATTCATTTAATATAAACTGCGAGGTCGTCCATAAACATCCAAATTTGTAATAAATTTATATATTCTAAAACGAAAAATGTATATACTTAAAAACGAAATTTAGTGGGTTTTTTAGTTAGGAAATTTTTTTCTCACTTGAATTTTAATGAGAGAAATTATTTTCTTGGATATTCTCAAAGTTGCGTTGTAACTTGAATTATTTTTTTTTTTAAATTAAATCCTGTAAAAGGACATATTCTCTGGCCTTCTCGATTTCTATAAATGCCTTGTATTTTATGAAGACTGTCTAAAGCAGCTAAATGAAGAGAGATTAATTTTCGGCTGAATATATGTCGCGATACATATATACTCTCATGTATGAAAATGCTTCATAAACGTTAAATGATGTTGATAATTCTAAGCCGAATGTTCTGGACATTGAAAAACAAGCAGAGTCAATAGATCAATAACATCCTTGCTGTTGATCAAATCGTCAAAGATGCTATTCATCATGCGCTTTGTCTTATTGACCTAGAGAGGCTATTACTTAGGCGTGAACTCTGAAATACGGTCTGTTGTTATCATCGTGGCGTGTTGATGGGCTACTGTAATTGAAAACTATAAACATTGAAGAAAAAGAGACAAGTCTAGCTTGATATTTAATATCATTTAATAAAAGGATTAGAATTATTCACTGCGTTTTATAGTCGAGTACATAAATAATTTTTCGTATTAAAACTTAAGAACATGATCGGGTGATGGAAGCTAATGAGAATGCAACCTTCGGCACGAGTTTGTAGAAGCCTGGTATATTCGACTTTCACTTCGTCTTTTTTTATTAAGGGCTTTTTAATAACGGATTCAGAGGCCTAAAAGCTGTTTTGAACTGTTTGTTTTCATCGCAGACAAGCTCATTAGGTGCGTACATAATGGCTTTGATTTACATATAATTGATAAACTGAAACAAACGATAATTACAAAAAATCTTTAACATGAGCGAACATTGGTATTCAGAAAACGTTTAGATGTTCAGAACTATTTTTTCTTCTGTTGTCTTTGAGATAAGACTCATGCAGTAGGAAGACTAAGATCGAAAACTAATATGGTATCGGTGTCGTGCAGCTGTTCATCTAATTGTTGTTCTTCACACTTCTCTCAATAGTCTGAAGAAAAACAGATAAACAGCTACAGGAAACCGATACTGTATTGTGCCTTTCCGATATTAGATGTTTTTGCTTTGGGCCTAGCAGTCAGACCTTATCATATTAGAACGTGAACTGGTTAGGACAAATGCCATACAAACTGGATTGTGTGTGTGTGTGTGTGTGTGTGTGTGTGTGTGTGTGTGTGTGTGTGTGTGTGTGTGTGTGTGTGTGTGTGTGTGTGTGTGTGTGTGTGTGTGTGTGAGTGAAATTTTCATATTTTGTTGTATAATGAAATCTGTGAAGTATTCATGACTAAACATACACACGTAACCATAGTAATAAGATTTTTTTAATAAGTAAATATTCCGTCCTAAGTATCATAGGACATCTTCAGTACAATTAATTCAAAAAATACTTTGAGGCATTCCATTGTAATCATGCGCCCTAACTGTATGTGATTTCTAGTATTGCATGAATTAACTGTACTGACGGTGCTCTCTGATACTTAGGGCGAAATATTTACTTACTTAAAAAAAATCTTATTACTGTGGTTACGTGTAGTTTAGTCGAAATTTTCATAGCTGAGGAAACCGCAGAACTTTTTGTTATTGATTTAGTATTTTAATAGTTCTCTTTATTTTTGATATTTTTATTCTGTAGATAGTCCATAAGATAGAAACCTGGGGATACACATAAAATATGTATCCCCAGGTTTCTGAAATAATAGAACGTTTCTGAAAATAATAGAACGTTTCTGAAAATAATAGAACGTACTCAGACAATAACATTTAATAATTCTTTATGCGGAAAAAAAGTTTTTCTCCAGACGCGAAACGATTTGGAACTCTGTTGGTGATATTAACGAGACTTATCACGTATCACTTTTTCTACTTTTCGATATTTTCAACATCTTTCCTCCCGCTACTTCTCAGAATTATATTTTAACGCACTTTCGCTTGTGAGCAAAGTAATTGTCTGACGAGTTCCCCAGTCAGAAACCTTTGTCAGAACGATGAGAACTTGAATCAAAAGCAACAATAAAAGTAGAACATACGGGCTATTGGAAAAATCCATGCCTTTTACGCAATACAATTAGTATATCAATTTACTGTATATTCTTGTAAGCTTTTCGATCACATAAAGAATGTTTTTAAAATTTTAGAATTCCAACCTTATTTGCCTACTCGGTCCTTAAGTTCAAAATTAATATTTATCAACCTTTCTTATAATAAACATGAGTGTTATTTATAATTCTATTAAATGAATACCACTGAAACCGTTTCGTGTGTATCTAATATCGATCTGCGTCACATTGAAGCATATTTTACACTGATTATCGCAGTTCTCATGTGGAATGCAAGTTGCAAGAGGACCAACGTCTGTGATAGAAAAATAAAGAAGACAAAATGATCATGTTTTAGAAATAAATATAATTAATATCGGAATTGGATTTTAATCAACCAGCATGTTTACATATTTCTGATTCTCTACTTCCTCCAAGCCATACGGTATAAAACTTTCCGATATTGACTTTGCAAAGAGATTTAGTAATATTCACTTTTGGCTACTGTTGTCATTTCTGGGAAATAATAATAAGACAGACTGGTTGTAATTACAACCGAAATGAAGGGCTAGATGCTTGCATCATATTTGCTCTGACCGGTTTGCCAGGAGGGAAAATCATAGAAACTTTGTATGTTACATGCTAACGAACTAAAGGAGTGTAAAGCGTTGGATTTTAATTATTTATTATGTTTCTTGGACTTGCGATTAAGAAAGGAATTAAGATGATGTTGCTCTTATATTGAAGAAAGTGGTGAAATTCTAGATACGGACTTAATGTTTGGGAGTGTGCTGTTCAAGCGAACAGGACAAATACGTGATCACAAAATTAGATGATTTTTAAGTCTATCTATCAAGGTGTTATTTGCTAATTCTCAGTGAACACTATTTTCAATACAATTGAGAATCATGGCAAATAATTGGATTTCTTTTCTTCTTTCATACTGTTTTTCAAAACAGAGACCTTTAAATACTAATGTTCTCTGTCGCTGTTGTTAAAGTTGTGATACGTTATTTGAATCAACAGAAATCGACAGCTTCATCACAAATTATATCGGGACATTCACCTAAAAAAATGTGATTTGATTTTTCCGTTTCTTACTATTCTTCAATTTAATCAGGTATTGTTTCTAATGTTAAGATAAAATAATTAATAGTGTCCATTTTTTACAGATTTTTTATCTGTAAAAAATGTTCTGTCTGCAAAAGGATAGGCTGTATATTCAAGTCCGATAGCTGATCTCTAAAGCGGTATGCTAATAAATGTATTTAAATTTGCCTTTTAAGCAAACTATGTGTATTCAACTAATCAGTCTGTATTGCTCGGACTAACAACCGTCACTTCGGTAACGATATATTCATTAGAGCATATGCCATCATTATTATGCAGTTCCCAGATGGATGCTATGTCGTCCCTTGATATTCAACTTGCAGAAGGAACAACCTTATCTGCTAGAAACATTCAATTATTTTGCAGCTGTGTTGAATTCAGTGCGATGCTAATAAGCAGATCCCAAATTAGCATAGCAAGCAGCACTTGTACTGCAATCATTTTCGTAATTGTAATTTAAGTTAGTTTTTAACAGCAGTCTTCAAGCTTCTATGAAATGTTGAAAATTATATTAAGAATGTTAAATATACCAAGCTATTTTCTATGTATACAAATATAAACTTGGTTTTAATCCATTTCCCAAGTAAACAAACAGACAAGTAAGTCAAGTTTACGCCAGCAAGTAGCGCAAGTCTGGGCGACTCCGTATGTAGTGCAAGTCTTAGGAAACTCGTGGTAAAGGTGGAATAAGCTCTGATTACTATTCTTAGTATTTACCCTTAATGCAAAGCACATCTCCTTGAGGAGATGTATGATGCTATGCATTAAAGGCAAGGGGCCACTACTCAGACCGGTTTCGATCTTTATTGAGGTCTCATCAGTGGGAGCCAGGCTTAGAAATACCAAGGTATTTAAGTAATACAACGCTTATAAATATTTTACCAAAACAAGTTACCATAAGGTACTTCGAACTTATTAAACGTATATGATACCCAAAGTAAAAAAACTTTCTACATCTATCTCTCATCCCGAAATTTTTATTTAATAAGGTCAAATCACCTTATGGTAACTTGTTTTAGTAAAATATTTGGTATAATTAAAATCCTAAAATTTTACATGAGACGCTACAGTCGTGCAGTATTTTAACACAAGAAAAGAAGGGTTTAAGGAGCTGCTTGCTATTCACACACACAAAAATAATTTTCAGTTTGGTCTTCAGATTAGAGCATGTGAGCAATAAACCCCCCCCTCCACACACACACACACACATACACGTATAGCCAATAATGTCATTATTAGGTTGCACTAAGAACAGTGGAATAACAAGAATGTTCACATATTAACACATAAGAGGATTAACACAACATAAGAGGATTTCCATTCATTAGAATAATAATGTAATACCTCTGAGAATTGCAAGTAAATAATTAGCAGAGGCCGCTATTATTTTGCTTATCACTTATTTAAGTACCCAGCAAACATACATTACTGAAGACTAAAATTAATGCAAACAACATTTTTCAAATCGTCTGTGTTGGATTTTAAGCAATTTGTGTATTGAGTAAAAACAGACAAGGAACTGTGTGACAAAGTAACAATAACTTATAATCAGCTTTCAAACGATCAGTAACCATGTAATTTGTTCTGCAGCAAATGTTGAAAATTCAGAACATTTAATCAGACTGGTGTATCCCATATAGGTGGAATAAACTATGGAAAATAATCTTCCTTGTTGATGCCGTTGTCATGTTTTCTGTCTCATTCGGAATATACTGCCTACTTTATTCTTCACGGTGTGAGAAATTAGAGTTCTTCCATAGATCTTGAAAAAATAAATTTCATCTCAAACTGCTTATTTTACCCGAATAAGTAGTATTGAAAACCATTTCACTTACATAAGTTTCATAATGAGACTGGTAAGTGTCATATATACTCTCGGACCAGAGATTTGCTGTTCGAGTTCAAGTAAAATATTATACATCGTGAGAAAGATAAGATTGTTAGTGTACTGGTGGGTTTTGGTAGTAGAGTTGCTCGTCTTGCTTATTATCTGGTCTGAAGCAGGTGATATTTAGATTTTGATACCAGCATTGATACTTTAAAACTTAGTAAGTGATTGTGGACGTATGCATGTCTGTATGTCGGGGGTGGGGAGCATTTATGCTATTTTGACTTTCTTTTTTCTTAGGCACTTATTTATTATTACTTGGAAGAGACGTTCATCGGGCATCCGTCACACTCACACCCACACCAGCCCGTCTACTCGGTAGAGGGTGTGGCGTGATTCCCTCCACCCGCAGACGCTGAAGACGACGCTACATGTTGGTTCGGTAATGTGGGCTTACATATTGCGATCGTACCATGGAAAGACATGTTGTCATCCTCGGTTCTGAATATTTTTCTGCAGGTTCGTGTTTCAGTCGATGCCCAGAACACAGCATTTAACGTATCGGCCAACGAATAGTTTTTTTTTTTTTTTTTTGCATATTATTCTTCGTAGCACCCTACGGTCACTTAAGGAAAGTCATCCATTGCGGTTAGCACTTGCAGTTCACTCCCCCGCGCTTTCATCTCAGTCACTGATTGTTTGCCTATGATGACATAGTTTGTCAACAATTTGCCGAACATGGCGTCCTATCACAACATCTCTTTCAAACTTTGTCGGTTCCCTTCTCGCAGTCATATCACACGGACACAGTTGCATTAACTTGGGAGCATATTCCTCCAATTTATACTGGCTAAGAACACGTGACTCGTTATATGGCACGATGTGCCTTGTCATTGGGGTGTCCGTTGACTTTTATCCAAGCATTGTATATTCCTTATTACATTAATAACTTTTCTTTAACCAATACTATTCTCATTGTACAGTATTATATCAGAAGAGCGTGATTGAATCGATGAGTTCTTGATTGGTCCCATCCTGCAGTTATGCTATTAATCTTTCAAAAAATCACACATTTGATATTGAATGAGAATGTAGGAAAAAAGCCATCTTATTCATAGAGATCAAGATGAATTCATTATTTCACATGTTAAGTAGTTATGTTTGTAGTTTTAAAATCCCAGTATCTTTCATGTGGCTGTTTATTTATTTTTTCCTTAAAGAAGAATAGGTTGGAATCAGTTTTAATTTTTTATTCTGTGTTCAGTCTTTGGTAGTCAATAATTCATATGCATATGTATCACGTTTACCTGGATACCAGATATTGCATAACAGACAGATATCAACAGACGATTACCGAAGAATACTAAAAAAATGCACAGCCTGGGTTCGTATAAAAATGAGGCAAGATGAGAAAAAGAACAGCGGAGCGAAACGGCAATTTTCAAAATGCTTACCGTTTAGATTAAACTATTTGTTTAGGTTATTACCAAGATAAATTAGAATAAAGAAAATAAAGAAAGAAATAAAAAATAATAAAGAAATTAACCAGCCAATAACATTATTGGCTGGTTAATTAGTTAATTATGACTAAACGCAACATCACATAAACATTCGAAATGCTTCCTCAGCATACGACAAGAGTTCATATGTGGTTGTCTTTGGTCTGTTTTGAATTTGGAATCACAGCCTACTTGTAGGTGACAAGCTACAGATTCACGTATTTTTACGGTAATGTATCGTCGAAGCAGTAAAACACGCAACAGAATAACTGCACAATCGTGACGTACACAATATTTTCCTAAATGGGTCTTTAACCTTAAATTTTTGCATCAACTAATAGCAGAAAAGACCATTCAGTAACAAATTCGCTAAACGAGGCTGATCAGTTGTCGTTTTCGTATACTGACCTTCGGCAGAGAGAAGAATACAGTAGTATTGAGAAGGAGGCAAAAAGGAGATCCTACATAAGACACTACTCCATGTTGAACTCTTAAGTAGAAACCGCATAAAATGTAACGTACCAAAAATGATACACGAATAAAGTGGAACAAACTCTAATTACCGTTGAAAATAACAACAGTTTAGCAGGATATACCGCATCCGATTACCTTCGGATAAAATCCGAATTGGATTTTATAACACGGACTGACACCTCTATATAGCAGCTAAATTCACAGCGCATGATGTGGCGTGCAGAACACATCTATTTTCCATCGAAAGATACTTTCCCGCTCAGAAAAAATGATGAAGATCATTCAGATTGCATTTTTTCACTAAACATGATTACAAGTCCTGAATATACGTATCTCAAAAATATCGACACCAATTTTAAACGTCAGGTGACATTAAGCACTCCAAATATTTCTACACAGCGTGCAGAATTTTAAATTAAGAGTTAAGCAGCAATCAAGTATACGTAACTGAAGTCAGAAGCATTGGCATGGGGGAAGGGGGTAATACCCAATCGCAAATCAGAAATCTGCGCACTGTGGGAAAAAAAAAATCGAAGTGCTTAATGATAATTAGAATGCTTTTTTTACTATGCAATACAATTTAATTGTATTATACAATACAATTCAAGTTGTATTTCAAACCATACAATTCAAGTTTTGCAATTCAATGTACAATATTATACAAAAATACAGTTCAAGTATTACTATCATTTTATGTTGGTAATTACACTTATATTGGACTATTTATTTTGTTACAGTTAATAAATTTTCTTATATATGAAAATAGAGTAAAAAACATTTCGGGTAGTTTTCTTAGTTTATGATAAGTTACTGGTTTTAGTGATAAATAAGTTAGATTGTGTATTTATGTGTAACCAAGGGCCGTAGCCATACTGGTTACTAGAGAATTAAATTAGTTCGAAACAGTCACTGCGAGACCAATGACCGCATCTATGAGGGCTCACCTTATACGGTTTGATTTGATGAACATGTTAATATATTAATCTCCCAAGTGAATGAACTAGTTAGTATATTGGTACCCTAATTGGATATGGTATGTGAGTTATAATAATCTCTTATACTATGCGTTTAAAGTAATTGTCAACATTGTTTAGTCCCATGAGGCAGTCACTCAATCTTTATCTAAATGCATAAGCTGAGGTTATAGATTTGATTTAATTTGGGAGCTTATTGTAGTTGCTTGTCGCTAGGCATTTAAAGGATTTATGAAAAATTTCTTAGTTTGCTTTGGGTACTACCAGCATGTTCCGCCGCAGCGCAAGCCATAGTCTACATTACATACCAAGAAACTTTCAGCGTTCCTTTTAACGTATAATAGACAACCATAGAGATATAGTTTCTGTAGTTGTAGGATATTATGCATGACAAACAGATCGTTGGTTGAATGTGCGAAGTTAGTAGTGGTTATGGCTCTAATTATTCTGTTTTGTATTCTTATTAATGGAAGCAGAATATTGTAATAATCTCCACCCCAGCAGGTGATGCCATATTGCAGTGAAGAATTTACCTAGGAATAGTATAAACATCTTAAGAATACTGCATTTACAAATTTTTTAACATAATATATCCTATTATTTATAAACCTAAACTTATTTGTTAAGAAAGTGATGTGTGAGTTCCACTTCATATTGCTATCGACATGCAGGCCCAAGTACTTGATTGATTTTGTGTTTTGATTAAGCTACAGTTACAATTTAGAATGTCACTACATTTCCTTTCATATCATTTTATGGTTATATTGTGGTCTAGCTTATCTGTTAATGTGAAGTACATATATCTCGTTTCATCGGTATTAATTTTAAGTCTTATTTCTAAACCATTTATTTAGTTTTAACATATCACGATTAATCCGATTTTCTAGATCCTCGAGGGTCGTTTCGGTGTATAATAATGCCGTGCCATCGGCAAAGGATATCATTTTGCCAAAAAGTTTGTATTTACATAAATCATTAATATATATTAAAAATAGGATGGATCCTAGTACAGACCCTTGCTGGACTCAGTATTTTATTATTTTTGTTGCACTATTGAATGTGCCGTAGCTGGTATATTGTTTTCTATTATTCAGATTGGATCTGATCCAGTCATTAGTAATTCCTCTGATGCCGTATTTGGACATTTTCAGTAGCAATAGGTCATGATGAGCACAGTCGAATGCCTTAGACATATCAAGAAAAACGACTGCTGTATGCATTCATTTATTTATTCCACTACAGACCGTTTTATGAAACTTCAATAGCGCTTTTTCGGTGTTGTGTCCAGATCTAAACCCATATTGATTAGTTGAGTAAAAGGATATTGTATTTAGATAGCTATTTAAGCGTTTTTTATTAGAATTTCAATAACCTTTGAGATTGTGGATAGTATGGATATTGGTCTGTAATTTCTGATTTTTTCTGTTACCTCCTTTAAATAGCGGTACAAATGAAGCAGTCTTTAAATGTTCTATAAATTTCTCGTGTTCAAAGGATTTATTAATGATATTTGTAAAGAACTAATTTTTATTTAATAATAATGTTTAGTTTTGTTACATTTATATTGACACTTCCCATTTTTTCCCCTTTTTTTAATCCGATTACTATACTCTTTACCTCTTCTTCGTTTACTATGTGTAGATACATGGAATTCTTAATCCATGGAAGGTAACTCACGTACTTTGTCCTTTCTGCAGGGTCGAAATCACAACTATCATAGTTTGTAACGTGGTTGTTCATTTTGTTAAGTACATCGGCGATGTCACTGCCCTCTGGGAATTCGCGTGCTTTGTGCTTTGTGTTACCTATTATCATATTAACCAACCTCCATTCTTTACTTTTATCATTATTACAAGAAAGAAATTTCGATAGAAGAAAATGTTCTTTTCCGTGTTTTATTTTTTTCCTTAGGTGTTTGCGAAATTTTTGTAGTCGTGTTCAAACACTAAATGGTAGGGATTTTTCCTATGCTTATGACAGATCTTCTCTTTTGTCCTTATATTTTTTAGTTCATCTCTTATCCAGTGTGTGTGAACATCCTTTTTTGTAGTAACTCTTTTGTGATATTGCGATTTGCTGTCTGCATATTTAATCATTTTGATAAATTCCTCATATAGCTGATTTATGTCTAATATGTCGGTTTGAGGTAGTTGATGATGTTTTATGTAGTTTTCAAATTTATTATAATTGGTGCCTATTTCGAATATTTTATGACTATCTGCATAGCTCGTGTCAACGCTATTAGGTAAGGATAGTTTCATCATTATCGAATGGCGATCTGTTATTTTGCTAAAGTAGATTGCAGAGGATACCTCATAGACTGTTTCTTATGAATATGTGATCAATGCAACTTGCTGAGTTATTCGCTTCTCTCGTATTGCCATCGATGTAAGCAAAAAACCCACGAGTAGATAATATAATTTGAAAACGATAGTAGGCTAGACTGATATTTAACTAAAACACTTAAAATTACTTAAAATTACTTATCAGCTTTGCTTCTATATATCAGTATGAGTATATTATTAATAAAGAAATAGTGTCATTTGGTGGATAACAATGGTCACATTAATGACAGAAAATTATTATATTCTAAATAAGTTAAATTAACTATGATTGTGTTTGGTATTATTCTATATATGCTTGAAATAACAGTTCAGTACTTACCTTTGGTGTGCTTATTATATATATATATATATATATATATATATATATATATATATATATATATATATATATATATATATATATATATATATATATATATATATATATATATATATATATATATATATATATATATATATATATATATATTAGGATAACCAAGTAATTTTATAAACTTGGTTATTTTAACTCCTAATCCCAAGTATGCAAACAATTAAGTTTGCGCCTGAAACAAAGTTCAAGTCTAAAGATGGTACAACCAGGGCATTTCATTGTAAAGTCTACGCCATTACATTTAGCTGTAGGAATGGCGTTGGCGCTGGCGTTGCATAATGCATTGCAATATACATCTTCTAGTGAGATGTGCTTTACATTATGGGAAAATACTAAGAATAGTGATCAGAGCTTTACCCACCTTTACAACGATTTGTCCTGGTGTTGTACCATCTTTAGACTTGAACTTTGTTTCAGGCGCAAACTTAATTGTTTGTATACTTGGGATTAGGAGTTAAAATAACCAAGTTTATAAAATTACTTGGTTATCCTAATATACAATATCCCCAAGTTAAAAAATTTATTACATCTATATCTCCTCCAGAGAATTTTATTAAAAATAAAAAAACCTTGTTGCAACTTCTATAGGCAAAGTTGATAAGGTTCCGTATTACTAAAACCTTGGTATTGGGAGTTAATCGACCGTGAGATGCTGCGATTAATACCCTTGGAAGGCAATGGATGGCAATGCTGTAGCCAATGAAGTTCTAACTGAGGTTCGGCTATTGCTATTACCCTCCTGCCATGATCAGAGCTTTAATAGCTTAATAACACCTTATCCCTACACAATCCTTTATAGATAACGGGGAAGATGAAAAGCATTCTTGTTTCGCTTTAAGCGTCCTTATAAGGACTAACCTTGGTATTTAGGGTTTAGCTACTCACTGAGGAGACCTCAAAAAAGGTTGAAACCGGTCTGAGTAGTGACCTCACCCATAATGTATTGCAATATACATCTTCTAGTGAGATGTGCTTTACATTATGGGAAAATACTAAGAATAGTGATCAGAGCTTTACTCACCTTTACAATGAGTTGCCCTGGTGTTGTATCATCTTTAGACTTGAACTTTGTTTCAGGCGCAAACTTAATTGTTTGCATACTTGGGATTAGGAGTTAAAATAACCAACTTTATAAAATTACTTGGTTATCCTAATATACAATATCCTCAAGTTAAAAAATTTATTATTTAATAATTTAATATTATATTTAATAATATATTTAATATATTTAATAATTATTTAATAATATATTTAATAATTATATATATATTATTCTAATAAATATTCTATTATGTTACGTTGCACAGACAAATCTTTCCCTTAAAAAAGTTCGCATTAAAGGGGCTTATTGATTCTCAATAAGTCCCTTTAATACGAACGTGACAAGAACGTGAACTTTTACCCTTTTGAAAATATGTACAACTAAAATAACAGATATAACAGACTTAGCTGTTATTGCCTTCTCTCATTAATATCTCATCAATAACTAGTATATTAAATTGTCGTTAATAAAAACGTTTTGAGCCTAGGAAGCTGCTTTGTATTTCATAATGCTCAAACACTTCTAGTTTGTACTTTAAAATCACACACACACACACACACACACACACACACACACACACACACACACACACACACACACACACACACACACACACACACACACACACACACACACACACACACACACACACACACACACACACACACACACACACAGAGAGAGAGAGAGAGAGAGAGAGAGAGAGAGAGAGAGAGAGAGGGATCTTTAATTAAACTTATTTCTGAAATATATATGTTTTTTTTAATACATGTATTGCTTTTCATTTCACGCGCACTGCAGCTCTTTCCTGTATGATGATGATGATAATGTCCATCTTCACGAGTTTCAGTATCAATCCTTTGATTTTTTTCCCTTACGCTAAACATTAGTCATATACCATATTTTGGAGAAAACATATGCAGAAAACAGTATCATTTCTGCAAGACTCTCCGAGCCATCTATTATTTAAATTTTTTTCTGATGCGAAGTTCCATACCTATCAGCGCAACTGAAGTACATTTCAATATCACGTTTCTTCATGGCCAAATGTTGTATTGCAAAGCTGACTATTTATCGATTGCCAGGGATGCATACATACTCGTATCACGGAAATCCATTTACGTAATATTCTTAATGTAATACTTATTCTCAAAGGAGGATGTCATCATGCATTAGAAGTTCGTCACCAATTCTCATAATGTTGCACCAGCTCCACGTGATATTTTCTGTGTCGGGAGATTGATTTACCTGTTGTTCTTCCTTTACTTCCTACAGGAGACAGTAAAAAATGATTCTCAGATCTTTTTTCCCCATAGGATTACAATAGATCCAATGGGGAAAAAAAATAATACGAAATCGGAAATGTTTTAATTATTGTACTACCCAAAATCTAACAAGAACAAAATGGGCGATTAGTGGATAATAAAATGCAGAAATATGAATATAAAAAAGAATAAGCGATAATTTATTTCACATGGATAGGAACATCGAAATTTTACCGAAACGCAAGTACTAGAATACGTACAACTTAACTTTTAATTATTAGTTTCAAATATTTCATCAGTTAAGTGCAATGCTTTCTTGTTGGGGAAGGGGAAGTACACCAAATATAAAACTGACAAAGCAAAAGAAAACACAAATAGCAGTTTCTACGACGACATTGGCTTAAAAATTATTTTTTTTTTCCAGATAAAAGTAATCTATATGTATATATAATATAACTTTAGAATAAATAAAAAATATTGTTAGACAGGCACTTCTATTTAGCTTTATAAAATAGTGGTGCTAATTATAGTATGGCGTAAAAAAAAAGAAGTACTGAATAACTACAACGATCTGTGTTATGGAGTAAACGGCTTTATTAACAAAAAATATATGTTCACACCTGATGATGTGAACATCCACAACTGTCGGTGGAATCTTGGTCGAATAAAGCATTAACGACGGTATATTACGTGCTCGAAATTTACAAAACCTGTCTTGAAAGACAAGACAGGTTTTGTACTGCATGTGAGGGTTCTCGGTCATTTCGGAGAACAAAGGTTAGGACATCTCCTGGACACATCGTGTAATTTTATCTCTTAGTTCATCAAGGTTTGAAGGCGGGTCATGGTGGAATACCCATTCCATGTCATAGGCTTGGACCATTTGTTCTGCCAACTCCGTATGAACGAAAATAATGCTCAACAATAAACGTCTTTTCTTCCAACGCCAACACCATTCCTACAGCTAAATGTAATGGCGTAGACTTAACACGTGCTCTTCAATTAATGTATGTGCAATTGAACGGCATATCTCGTACCGCGTCTACTGAAGTGGGTATCGAAGTTCAGTACTTTTTATTTTTTGCGCCATCCCTATAAGAAATTTACTATTGCAGAACGGCGAAGTGTTTTAACTCCCTGAAATCTCCATCTGACGTCAAAAACTTACACTGTGACTAAACTGACATATATTGGAGCAAATTAAGACTTAATTTTGCGTGCATTTTCTTTGAATTTCATTCAGACGTTTTTAAGTAAATCCCAAGATTGTACATTTCACATACAGAAAATATCAGTTTAGTTTCGGAACATATATT
Source organism: Typopeltis vanoorti (assembly GCF_054136105.1). Lineage (NCBI taxonomy): Eukaryota > Metazoa > Arthropoda > Arachnida > Uropygi > Thelyphonidae > Typopeltis > Typopeltis vanoorti. Next base: position 85,185,755 of record NC_143564.1, on the reverse strand, counting down.
AAACTATTAAAGAATAGACAAGTAAAGATTTATGCTATTTGAAATTAAGTCTGCTTTAAGTTGATGTGGCTTCAGTACATCTGTTACATTCAGAGTATAAGCATTTGTTACAGAAGCGATTGATATTTATGGCGGAATATTCATTAATCGTTCTCTCCCTGTTCGGTTTTATCGCTATTATAATATGATGAATAGCAAAATTCTTGCACTTTTTTTATCAACTTCATAAGCTATTTGCTTGTAGTAGTCGACATCTGGTTAAAAGGAAATATGGTTCTGACCCCAAAACAGAGCGAAAGATTTTTCTATAACTTCACATAAGACATAAATATTGCGCATGTTCAATCCGGGTAATTAGAAATTGCTACATTAATATCAAAGGCATTTTTGAATATCATGAGGTTTTCTTTCTCTATTTCTGTTTATTCAGCAAGACATACCTCATGATTTCGGCCAGTTAAGTTTATTCTTCTAGTTTGTCATGCTCTTCTACAGACAAAGATTTTATTGTCCAAGAATCTAGTGAATTTCTCATAATGAAATCTGGATTTGAAGCTGACCCAATTTAAAAGAGATAAATTCCTTGAACCAAGGGATAAATAGGATATATTTATAGTATTGATTTCTGAAAAGAGTGATGAAATTATAAATAGACTTTCTAAAGATTTAACTTTAGAGTATTAACAACAACGATTATGATTATACACTATACATGATGCGGTATTTGAAATATTACTTAGATATTTCTCTTTAAAATAACCCATTCTTTACAATATCATTTAAATAATTACCGATTAAGCTTTAATAAAAGAAAATTTCACATGGAGCAGCAACAGCGATTATAGCCGTACTACGCCTGATATCCAGATTAATTGAAACGTGACCAGTACTGTCATGAAATTATGGATAAATCAGTGAAAGTGATACTATCTTTATATTTTGATTATTACTAAGATAAACACACTGAAGAAAATAAATGCTCAAGAGTAAGGTGCATTAAGAAGCTTAAATTGTTGTTTCAAAAAGATAATTAAGAAGCAAGTAATTTTTTTCCATTGTAAATCAGTCTTTTATTGTCCAGAAGCAATTGCAAAATTTATTCAGCATGCATGCATAACAATACGAAGGAATAAAACATAATATAGAATATTGCGCAGATGATTTCTTTGAATTGTAGAAAGACATCGGTCAAACAGAGTATTTACTGCACCTTTCTGTTGCAGATTTTCTCCTATGACAAAAAAATAAAAAATAAAAAAAAATAAACAGACTGATCCTGAAAACAAACGAATTTCCTTATGAGATTTTCAGAATGATAAAAAGATCTGTAGCAAATCTCTTATATCAAAATGTAGCGCAGTAGAAAAGTCCGTAAACAACGTCTTCTGTTTAGTGAGTTTTCCTTGTTGACCGATTTATGACTTTCTCCAGTAAAACACTGATGGAATATTTTTTTTATCTTCTACCAATGCGCATCTTAGACTTCTAGGAGAGCCTGTTCAAGACACAGCACGAGCTTCAACTTTAAAACATGGTGTTTACTTAAAGATTTTGTTTTCTCGTCTGCAGTGCATCTGCAGACAAAAGTACCGGATTCAATTACAGCAGTACCATCATCTATTTGATCTTTTTTGTTACTCAATCATTCGTATTTTTATGTTTGTTGCATTTTGTTTACTTCTGTTGTTTGTGATGAAGAGCTTAAATATTATGGTATTCGAATACGTTGTACACGTACATTTTATATTTGTAAAGGAAGTTTTTGTAGATTTATTCGCATTTCTGCATTCTACTGTTTTAATAGCATGTGATTCTATTCATTCTATTGCTCTGATCGATAAATTTTACGGATGCGGAATATAAATATAATATTTTTATTCTACATAAAACTTCTCTTCTTCATAATGACTTCTCCATTTTCTTCTAAAAAATTATTTCTTGTATGAAAAGGGATATATAATACGGTATTGCACAAAAAAAAGTACTCAACTTACACTCCACTTCAGTACACGCGAAATTAGATATGCCGTTCAAATGCATGCACATTAATACGTGGGTATGTGTAGAATCTACGCCATTATATTTAGTTGTAGCAATGGTGTTGACGTTGGAAGAAAATACGTTTATTGTTGAGCATTATTTTGACGCATATGGTCCAAGCCTATGACATGGAATGGGTATTCCACCATGACCCGCCTTCAAACCTTGAAGAAATAAGGGACAAAATTACCCATCTCCATTTCCCATCTGTTGGTAAGACCTGGATTCTATTGCCATCTAAGATATGACGAGCTTTATAAGACAGTTTCAGCTGCAGGTGAGTTAGCCGGATATTCGCGCAAAACACGCACAATTTGCAGACGCAGTAAAGTGGTCTCATAGTATTGCCTGCTTTGGCAGCAGTTTCGAAATGAACAATGCTTAGCTCATCATTTTTTACATGCGAATATTTCCTATTGAATATAGCTGTTTTTCACAAGATAGATGGTGAATTTCAATAAGGAAGCCATATACAACAAGGAAGCTTCTTTTATTATTATTATTATTATTATTATTATTATTATTATTATTATTATTATTATTATTATTATTATTATTATTATTTTAAAATGATTCGGTCTTCTATCTATATCATGATCATTAATTTTTTTTAATTTCTTATGCAGTCTCGATAAACAGTGATTTCATCTATTGGAATCCTGTTGAACACTTTCCTACCAAATAAAAGTGGAAGGTCGACAATATTTAGTTTAAAGCAGGAGTTGCAAGAGATCGAATGTTGTCCATGATGAAAGTTGAATGATTAAAAAATGACAAAAAAGCAGCTGTTTTTTTGAAACAAATAGAACTTAGATAATGCGAACTATTTTCATTCCACTCAGCAATTTTATACTGAACTATATGAAGACAAAGATCGAGACATCCAAGAATCATCTATAGATAACTCGAGTGAGGAAGAACACGATGTCCCTGAGATCTTACAAGGTGATGTGGAAATGGCACTGCGGGAAATGAAGAATGGAAAGGCCCCGGGAGAAGACGGAATTATGGTAGACTTCTTAAAACTTGGAGGAAGAGGTGTCATCAAACAGATGACTAAACTATTTAAATAATGCCTAAAACAGAGAAAAATTCCAAAAAATTGGAACAATTCACTTCTAATATTAATTTTTTAAAAAGGGCAATAAGGAAGAAATTAAAAACTACAGATCTATAAGCATACTCCACACCATATATAAAGTCTTCACAAAAATTATGAATAATAGAATAATATCTAAACTAGAGGGAATGCAATCCTGTGAACAAGCTGGATTTGGAAAGAATTACAGTATTTTAGACCATATTCACACATTAAGACAGTTCATTGAAAAATCAATTGAATACAATAAACCCTTATGTCTGGCCTATATTAGACTACGAAAAAGCACTTGATTCAGTTAAAACATCTGCGATACTAAAAGCACTTGAAATCCAGGGAACTGAGAAACCATATATTGAAACACTAAAACATATTTACAATAATGCAGTTTCTGTAATTAAATTATATAAAAACAGTGAAAAGTTCCTAATACAAAATAGCATCCGGCAAGGCAACTCCATATCTCCCAATTTATTTACAGCTGCACTAGAGGAAGTCTTTAGAAGCCTTGATTGGGAAACAAAAGGAATAAACATAAATGGAGAAAGGCTTCATCATCTGAAATTTGCAGATGATATTGTTCCAATAGCAGATAATCTTGAAGATCTTGAAGAAAGGCTGAATCAGCTAAATGAAGCCTCCAAAGTAATTGGATTGAAAATAAATAGAGAAGAAACAAAAATAATGATGAATAAATACATAAACCATAGAACTATCAAAGTTTAAAACCATGAAATAGAACAAGTTACTTCATATGTATATTTGGGCCAATTGTTATCCTTTGAGGATTGCCAAAGAAAAGAGATTGAACGAAGAATTCATCTTGGATGAATGGCTTATGGTAAAATGAGAGACATATTCAGAAGTGACATCCATATGAGTCTAAAAAGGAAAACTTTCGACCAGTGCATAGTTCCTGTCCTAACATATGGAGGAGAAACATGGACTTTAACAGAAGCCCGAAAGAAAAAGCTGAGAACAACACAACATCGCATGGAGAGAAGTATGCTAAAAATAACATTAATAGATAGGAAGACAAATGACTGGATATGATCTCAAACAGGTCTCATGGATATTGTAAAATACATTAAACAGGCTAAGTGGAGATGGGCTGGCCATATTGCCAGGTGCAGTGACGGGAGATGGACTAGAAAACAACAGAGTGGAGACCAGTGGATGGAGCAAGACAAAGAGGCAGACAGAGAAGAAGGTGGAGGGATGAACTGGAACAAATTGCAGGAGTGAGATGGATGGGGGAGGCAAAAAATCGAGTGGTCTGGAAAATCATGGGGGAGACCTTCGTCCAGCAGTGGACAGAACCAAAAGGTTGAAGAAGAAGAAGAAGAAGATTTTCATTCCATACACAGAAACCGATGAAGGCTTGTGTTACATATTCATTGGAAATTTAGTAGAATCAATTCTATCAAAAAAAAAAAAAACATAATTTCTAATGAAAACATTAAATGAGTTGATTATTTTTAAGAACTTTTTATTTTTAAAAAACTTTTAAAACTGGTTTTTAAAACTTAAAACGGTTTAGAGAATGATAAAAAATGTAACCTTCGGTGTGAGTTAATCTGTTATTGTAAAAATGAAAAAATCTCCGCTATTGATCGAAGTTACTTTTTTATTATCAAAGAATTTTTTTAGCATGAATTACAGTTGTATTCAAAAGTCATCGTATGTTAGGCTTTGGCGCAGGCGCACACATTTTACCGGGTAAGCTTCCGGAACCGATAATTCCGTGGAATAAGTTGGTTGCTCGTTATTCCCGATGGTATCCCATGTCTGTCAAAACGTGTGTTTACGGGGCCGGTTTATCTGCTTGGCGAGAGGAAAAAACCCAGAATAAACTGGAAACACCCTGGTGTCCACGCACAAGACCGGCTGACTTGGCTGTGGCTGAGGAAGATCCTTCAGCTCCTCACGTTGTCGACGAGAATCGAACCTAGGACACTCTTTCCTCAGGTATATGGTTGCGCAGCGTATACCCACTTAGGCTAATCGCACGGACATTCAAAAGTACTCATAAAAAAAGAAATATAAATATAAGGGATTAAAAGTGGAGTAGGAAAATTAATAATTTGTTGAACGAAGTTGCTTTAAGTTGTACAACATGAAAGAGATGATTTACTATTAAACACATAATGCACGCTTGTATTTTCATAAGTTTTCGATCTCTTTCGAAACTTATTTTTTCAGGTTTTATAGATTAACGTTTTTTATCATTATTTTTATAAAAATAATGATGGATAAGTATTGTCCTGATTTTAATAGTAGTACAGACAACTGCAAGGTTCTAAAAAAGTTCCTTTTCTAAATTAATTATTAAACCTTTCATACCTTATGTCAAATAAGATAAATGAAACCTATCTGCTGTACGACTTGGGTAGTATTTTTTCGCTAAAATAAGCATTTTAATGTGCTCATTTAATTTTAATATCTTACAAATAAACGTAGTTCAATAAATAAAATGCTTTATTTATTGAACCGTTTCGGGAGAGCGAACAAATAAAAGAAACTATTTTCACTCACTATTTCTGCTATACGTCACTGTCATCACTATCTGCAATTACGAAGTAAGAACTAGTAAGTATGCAATTTTCTCGATCTTCTATCGGAAATTCATTAACTTTCCATAACTTTACTTCCTTCATCGGTGGTGCTGTCGTTCGTCCAAACCTTGTTAACAGGTTTCAACTCTTCCTGCCTCGCAGAAATTAATAGCATAATTTCTCGTGGAGAGAGCGGAACAGATTGTTTCTGTCAAGTAGAGTTTATGAGAGCAATTTTTAAAAGGTTGTTTTTCCAGGAAATGTCAGGTTGTTGATGGAAATATGGACAAAACCGATCTGATTGTGCTAGATTTTTTTTTTGTTGTTGTTGTTGTTGTTGTTGAAAGACAGCCCTTATAAACTTAAGGAGATATACAAGCTTGTGTAAAACAGGCTTTTGCAAATATCCATGCAACAATGGGATTTGAACCCCTCAGCTAAAATGAAATAAAATGAACGGAGCAAAAATAACCCAATATTTAATGGGTTAATCTGAGATGCTGTTTATATGAAATAATTAGTCAGCAGTGTTTTTGTTTATTTTTACTGTAGAATAAAGGACGTTAAATACTTAATTAATTTAAATTAAATTAATTACTTTAGTGTTATACAGTGATTAGCTTTCATTTCAGACAAATTATGGAGACTATAACCATATTAGAAATGCTGTAATTACTTTAATTTCCTAACGTTTCGACCTTGTCTACAAAATTGTCTAGAAAATGAATGTTAAGTATATTAAGTATATGTTAAGTATAAGAATGTTAAGAATTCTAGCATGAAAACGATCTTTCAAAGATATTTATTTGGAAGAAATAAAAAGAAATCAGCGCATCAGCTACTTACATTATTGTCTACAGCATCTGATGCAGCACATTTTTGGGGATCTTCAGTGGAGAATGCGAAATCAGCGGAATACATCGTGGTTTTATAGATGAGGCGTGATCGATTTAAATCTACTCCGAGAAAGAAATTAAGAAAATGTTTAATCTGTCAACCTGAACAGATTTAAAGAATGTTTTTGGATACATAAGCCGATTACAATATAACTGGATAATTTATTGTGTAGCGAACTGAATTCTATGTATAAGTTTTGAAACCGCTCGAAACAATCGAATAGCCGATGGAAAACAAATTGCTTAACGACTACAATAAGTTAAAATGCCTAAGAAATATATAAAATTCTTTTTAAATAAATCGAAACGAAAATCGCCAAAGTGATGAGTTTATTATCTGATAAGCAGGGGCGAATGCTGGTCTTGAAATTCACGCTTGCTCTTGTTATCATTCAGGGAGTGAGATGTGTGATTGAAGTCTGATTAGCGGAATAATGAATTACTGACCATTTAAAACTATATATTTAGAAATTTGTGTACATTCAGTAATACAAATACAACATTTATTTTACAAATGATATTTTATCTTTTTCAATTTAACTACTCGAATACAAATTCTACCCTACGGTTCTTCTTTATGAACTGGTCAATAACATCGTCATAAAAAGTTGGTTGTATCTTAATTTTCCCAAGCAACACGCACACTTGTAAAGGCTGGCTGAAGCTCACTAGCTAGAGCTACGTTGACTGCGTATGGCTTGTGTTTAAGCAACAGAGTGAGACGACGTGAAATGTCTATGCGCACCATGAAATCACATTACTGCTGCAAGGATCTGGAAGCTCCTACAACCGAGCAAGCCAAGGTAGCTATAACTAGACGAGCAAGCATCGGCCTTCGATACACAACGCAAAGCTCAATTATTGCCACGCAAGCTTAAGACGTCTTCTGTCAACAAAAATAAAAGCCTAAATAGAATTCTTATAAATGCATTCATTTATTAACAAATAGATATTACTTCTTTCTCAAATAATGAGGCTTGCGCAATCCGTTGTAATCCGTTGTTGTTAAACACTGACCCCTGAATGACGTACGAAACGGCACCCAGCTCCTTAAGGATTCTCTGCAGTGACTGCCTCGGTATCCCAAGATTAAGGTAATGATGACACTATTGCTTGCGACACGCTTACGGAAACGACGAGCAAATTGCTCATAAACATGTGGTAGGCTTGGACTATTTCTTCTATCGTATGACGAAAAATCTTCCACCTTCAACACCATTCCTACAGCTATATTGTAATGGCATATCTACACGTGTCCTTATATTATTGTGCATAAAGTCGAACGGTATATCTTATACCGTGTACTGAAGGAGGGGGAGTTCAGTACTTTTTTTTTTTTTTTTTGCGCTATATTGTATTAGCCGAACTGTATCTATAATAAAATTTAGCAGTGTGAAAAAATTATATATGGATATGAAATAAATAAAAATATATTATGTACTTGCCAGTATGATTGATGATTATGTTTCTTAAAACAACTTTATTGATTGCACATTGCTATAAACAAACGTGTTTGTCACATGGACTTACAAATAGGTTTATGGAATATATTTATAACCAAGAAGTAGGAAATTAACTATGTGTTCGCCATAGCCTAATGCACACTTATGCACACTTTATCTATTAACGGATATTACGAAGTTTAGTAAACATTATTATTTTCCTCATGAAACAATGCAACAATGTTTTACAGAATATTCACTTAAAAAAAGATTAACAATGTAAATTTAGTTGATGATAATTCAAAATTTATCTAAGAATAGGAATTTTTCATGTTGGAACGAGAAGTTTCTTTGTTGAACAAATATAGATCATTGATAGATTATTTATCACAAAACAACAAGGCTCATGTTATTTTTCTTTTAATTTGGTAATCTTTTGAATCGCTAATGATGCATGTTCTGCCTATTGTTGAATTTTTCCCCCACATGTGTTTTGTTATAACCAGAATGTATTTAGGATTCTCTAGCTTAGAAGTCAAGCAATATGATTTAAAGAGTTTTTCATAGGAGAGCAATTTATCATATCAATGTTGGAGACGAGTTTCTATAGCGCCTTTGAGAAAATAAGGGAAAAAGTCACTTTCACCGTAATTAGCACTTGTTTTTTGGATGGTTCAAAGTAGCATTTATATGACGGTTTAGATATATTTTCCAAAATATTTTTCTTGACTTCCTGAGCACTAAACATAAAGTCTTACATTCTAAATTACCAGCCTTTCCCAGCTGAAGCAACTGCAGTAATTACATATTATTATTACAGTAATTAATGTAATTTCAGGTGTAGTTGCAGTAACGAAATACTACATAATAGTCTCAATCAAACTTGAATTGAAAAACATTCAAATCCTGTGGAAGTTGAAACGTGTGAGTAAAATATAAAGATCGTTTTCAAAATAAATGTTAAAACGAAAAACAACAAATCTCATGTTAAAAATAAAAATCAGTTTTTCATCGAACAAGATTTTCCAAAGGAATTGTTTGTATTTATTCTAATAACGCAATGCATCTTGGAAATATTATCCCCTCCTTTAACGTCTCTCATACAAATCACATTCCCATCAGATACGCTGATAATATATTTTCAAATAATACTAATAATATTTTAGTGATTCACAGATGCACAAGAATAAAAAGTAGAAATATGAACATGAATTTCAAGAAGTCATTAGGACATTTGCGATATATATTTGTATAAGTTGCTCTTGCAAATTAAAAATAATAATAATAATAAAATTAATAATAATAATAATAGATTAGAGGTAACAGTTCTGGTAGATCTAATCCAAAAAGTCATATTAATAATGTTTTTATACCGATCTCAATTGAATACCATTGGATTTCTGGGCATCAGGAGTGAAGCCGACTACAGAATCCTGTTTTCCCTGTCTGGCATTCGCAATGAGGAATCTGAATATCAACTGGAAAAAGCCAAACGAAAAAAAAAAAAAATGAACTGCAGAAGAAAGCAAAAATAAGCTGCTCTTATGAATCAAAACCAAACAAACGATGTTGAAAAATATAATTTTTCAACGATGTTTCCTTTCTTTGTTTTCTTTCTAGACTGGAGACAACAAAAGAAAGAAGTGTTGAAGGAGAAGAAGATAGAAAATACTAATATATTTAAAAATTTAGACAGATCGATGTGCAGAATATAATATGACATGCGAAACTGTGGGTAAGAAGAAAAAAGATATGGTTAATAGATAATCCGTCATCACAAACCAGAAGATAAAACTAGAAATGGTAATAAAATACATCGCTTTATATGTCTCTCATGACGTATGATTCCTTTAGCCGTAAGAAACTACAGTAGAATTAGGAATAGGGTTCTTCGGGAATTATAATTTAGGCCACATTGAAATAACATCTAGCAAGCCACAAAAGGCAACATTCCTTTTTTATAATCTACATCTTATTAAAATATACGTTCGAGTCATATGTCCTTGGATATGATCTGAACTGATGAAGAATGCCAGTCAATAAGATGAAATCACATTTACATTATAAAACACCTTAGGAAACTAACGATATTCCCTATAATATATAACGATCATTACACAAAATAAATCTATCACTTATATAATATTTAATTATATAAGTGATATAATTAAATATTATATCACTTATATAATTAATGTTATGGTAGTTTAACAAAATGGCATTTGTTAAACTACCATAACAAATCAGAATCCTTGCAAACTAGAGTACTCTAAATAGAGAACAAAGTTTCAATAGGAAAGCGAAATACCCGCTTTGCGTATTTTTTTTAACCTACTTACATTTTTAACCTACTCACAAATGCCATTTTTAACCTACTTACAAACTTAATTTAAATCGACATATGAACCCATGTTTTGTAGTTCAGTGATGTGATGCATTTACACATTCGTTTAGTGCATGGGGTTCATGTTTCTCATGTTGACGCAAAGGTATATATATATATATATATACTGAACTATTTCCACCACAGCAACAAAAAGTATGCAATAAGTGATCATTATCTTGAGGTAAGCCTAACTATTAAAATGAAACAGATTTTACTTACTGTAATTATTATTATTATTATTATTATTATTATTATTATTATTATTATTATTAAGAGACACCTCCAGGGAATCAGATACTCATCGAGGCAGGACACATACAACACACACACACACCAGTTATCATATTTATTCTTGAATTCATTCACACTGCTTGCACTCACAACATCCAAAGGCAATCCATTGCAATCACTCACCACCCTCTGAGAGAAAAGTCTAGCCCACACACCTTTGTACCCTCTCCAATATATCAGAATCACAACGGAAACCAGGAAACCAGACCTGCCAACAGTAGTCCAAATGAGATCTTATCAAGGCCTTGTAAAGAGGAAAAATAGCATTCTTATCTTTACATGTGAACGTTCGTTTCAGCATTGCAATTATCTTTTGAGTTGTATTTAAAATTTTAGCCACATGAACCCTGAACTTCAACTGCCTATCTATTAACACTCCAAGATCCCTAGCCTCATCAGTTTCTTCCAGCCTAATCCCACCAATATAATACGATACTGGATATCTAATCATGCCGAAGTGAATGATTTTATATTTACTCACATTGAACTGACACCCTTTTTCCCATGCCGACAATTTCAGCTTATTCAAATAATTCTGCATGTACTGCATATCAGCAGCATTCCTGATTACCCTACCTATCTTTGCATCATCAGCAAATAGCTGTATGTCTTTGTCAAATCCTTCCCAATATCATTAATGTACAGATTGAATAACAGTGGACCAATCGCCACTGCTCCTTGTGGTATACCACTTGTTATTTTATTATTTTTTTTTTATAAATCTTTACTTACATTACGTCCAGACATCTCGTCCCGACTTGATATAGGCCTAAGCCTTTACAAGTCTTTTATCCTATGCCTGTTCTAGTTATCATTGGAGTCAATCTGTGGTGGCAACGCCATGCTACCGGTTTGTCCTATAGGGCCCTCAAGGAAAGAACTTTTATATCCTTCTGCATAAGCCCAAGCTGTTTTAAGTCCTTATAACTATCTGCTCTCCATATGCCATGTAAAGAGATAGTGGCTCTGGTAAACCTCGGATTTGCCCCATGCTCCTCCCGTATCTTACTAACTAGATCTTGGGCTTTGGACATCAACTACTCAAACGTCACCATCTCTTTCAATCACTAAATCTGACTTACGCAAACCCCCCAGAGATCCTATAATGTGGTTCCACCGCGGTATCCCAACATTTGTTCTTAAAGCGGTTGTTCAGAAAGGAGACCACGGCGTCATGCCTCTGCCCGCGGACTCCATGGGTGCGGAAGCAACACTGGGCTATATGAGACAATGTCTCACTGTAGCGGCAGCCAGCCCTACAGTTTGAGTCGTCACTACCATTTGTCGTCATATTTTAAATAATAATTTTGAACTTAAAATAATATTTTGAACAAATGACTAGTCGTCACTAGTCATTTGTTCAAAATATTATTATCACTGTTGTTGTTATTGCTATTTATTGCGTCTCAGATTAATAATAATAATAAGAAGAAGAAGAAGCAGAAGAAGAAGAAGAAGAATTACGGAATTATTTTATTTTCATTATGAAAAAGCCTGTGATTCACATTTGCTGCCGTTTAGGAATCGAAGTTTAATTTTTATTTCTGTCCTTCTGATATAGTGCAAGTTGCATTTTATATCGTTGATGCCAGCAGGACGGTTAGTTGATACTAAACCCAGAAAGAAACATCTGAAACGAGAGTTCAAGCGATAAAATGCAGCCTTAATTTATGTCTTTCAGTGCAACTTTTTAAATGAATCCTTTAAAACTTACTCGTATATCCTTACCCGTGAAAAGAACTACTACATGCTCCATTTAATACAATACTTATACCTCAGCACAAAAACAGTAATGTGAATCGTTTATTATAATAGTACTGTAGGAACTCATAACAGAGCTCGTTATTATTCCTCTTTGCAGAGTCTGACATATGTAACTTTTAAAAGAGAATATAAAACAAAAATGGAGCATGCACATACTCGCATAGCTTTACAGATAGAATTAATGCATTTAATAAAATTGAATTGTAGTAAATAAAATATACTATACGACTGAATATGATTCAGTAGTATCCTAACTTTCAAAATCTGCATCACATTCCAACTTACCCTGAGTAAGAGACTTCTTTATCCTAAATATCATATTTATTTTATCAATCACATTTTGAGATTATATCAGCGAGTAATACAGGGTGTTCGGGATAAATTTGACAGTTTCGTAAGGAAAAAGAAAATCTTCTTTGTATCTATTAAATTTAATGAATTGACAAAAAAACATTACAGGCAGAGTTAATTACAATACTATCAACAAGATTTATTCAAAATAACCACCATTAGCATCGATCACAGCTTCAATTCTGCTTCGGAACCTCGAACAAGCTGATGCTACAGTCTCCCTGGGAAGGGCCGCAAAAACTGTTTTAATTTTATCCATTAACTGGGCTTTTGTATTACTGGAAGTGCGATTGGTGTCTTTTTCAACTGCGCCCCATACAAAATAATCCATGGGGTTAAGGTCTGGGGAGTTTGGAGGCCAAACATTTGGACTGGTGAAGTCGTAGAAATTTTCAGACAACCATTTTTGACTTTTCCCAGAGGTGTGGCAAGGGGCCGAATCCTGCTGCCATACATACGGCCTACCATTGGCTACCCTTGTTATCCAGGGCTTGACTACAGTTAGCAACTCCACGAACAAAGCCCGAATTCCAATGCCAGGGTTCTTCAACACCTGTTCCTGCAGATTTGCGAGGAATTCTGCTGTACGAACGCAATCAGATCGTCTGCTAGGGATCTTTCTTCTTGCTACATCCTCGTAGTCACCATTGCAAGTCTCAAGTTCATGCCTGATTGTTTTTACTGTATTCAGGGAGCATTGGGCAGCAGTCGTAATATCCTTATTTTGATGGCGGGCACGAATCATCATGATACAAGTTATTCTCTTCCATGATTCAGGTGGGTTCCAGCTATCCATCCTTTCTGACATCTTGTATATGAATGAAGAAGGGTCCAAACTTTTAAATGAAGAGAAGTGTGTGTTAATACATGTAACTTACGGAAAAATATAATTAATTATAAATATGTCAAATTTATCCCGAACACCCTGTATATGTCAGTCATTTGTTAAAACAGAACCCTATCCGTAAAACAACAGTATGGAATTAACGTTTTTTTTTTGTATGTTTTATCAAAATACGGAAATTCCTTAAGCCTCATGCATTATAAGCAAACTAACCCTGAAAAACAGAGTTAGTTTGCTCATTTATTTCGTTCGGCTGCGGTTTAACACAGGGTTGGGGCACAAGTGATTTTGGTTTATAATTAGTTAATTTGCAGAGTGTTTATTTTACTTGAATATACTGTGGTTAAATCGGGGTAGAACAAACTTTGCAAGCCAAAGAATATTGGACACGAATACTTGATTTTTTTTTATTTCACTAATATTCCTTATGATTATTGTCCATCTGATGAAGTAGTTTTAAATGTAAATTATAGAAATTTACATTTAAAACTTTTAGCATGATTTCTGATGCTCAATAATCGATATTTATTATAATCCACTATTCCCAAGGAATATAGATCCTTTATTAAAATATGCTACTATAAAATAACTTGTTATGGAAATAAGGTTGTTATACTCATGGGTGGTCTGACAAAACAGAATTTAATTAAAATCACATGAACAAACGACTGTGCATCCTATGGCTGTATTTCCGCCTAGTGTAAACTGAAGTAAATTTATAGCTTTGGTCGTTTCAGATGGTCGTTTTAAATGTTGATAATTAGGCGATATTGTTAAGAAGAAAGCGCAAAAAAAAGAGGAAATAAATGAAGGAAGAATGATGGTTGAAAATACTACAATTTTTTTAATCATATAAATAATGTATAGCAGTTGCAATATTTACTTTGCTTGCAGACTCGGTTGGTGGAGTAGCTAGGCTGGAGATGAAATTTGCCCGGGGTGATCCCTCCTGCTTACTGGAAGCCCAAAGGAGATTCAAAATTTCCGTGTTTGGTCTCTGAATTATGTAAAATAATAATAATAATAAACTATACTCAGCCATGAAAGGTTGTATACCTAAATGCAAATTGATGGTAATAAAGTCAGATGTATTTCTGATTTCGATGCACACTGATGCCAGGAGAACTTACTTGATATAAATCATCTTAATTTGCATAACCCATTTCATTTAAATTCCTCCAACAAGGTAAAACAATAAAACTTATACTCTCAAAGAGGTATGTTTTATTCGCGATCAAGTATATTCTGTTTCATGAAAGATCTAGTAAAAGAAAATGCGATTTTTCTACATTTTGACATGAGTTGCATATCACTTGAAAAATCTGATGGAATGGGGGGAAAATACAGTCTTTGTTTAAGTAGAGTTGTCAATCTTACATGCGATTCAAACACGTCGTAATCTGTAGCTTCGAGATGAAATATGATTCTTGCATTACTTTGTCACAACATAAAAAGGATAATATTTCTCTGAAATATCGAAATATTTATATTTAAACATACAATGAGACAATGTCATTCCGAACGCTGGTAAAATGATCAGCCAACAGGAAAAATGTGTTAGGAATTTGAACTACACCAACATTGACAGATTTCTCGGAAGAATAGATAGAGTCGTATAAAAGTTAGACTCTAGAAAAAAAAAAGAAAAAGAAACGTCGAACGCTGAATTTAAATGTCTACAATGCATTTTTAACGCAAATATGAAGGAGCTATCCGTTCTGTTTATACACGTTACGGATATTCTGTTAAACGTGAATAAGATTTAAATATGCTATTCGAGATAGGTATTGAACGACGGCTCATCTTTCCTTTTTTTGATGGCTGAAGAGAATACCCTATTCCATTGTAACAGAGTTTAAAATTCCATCAATTCTACAATCGTTGAAAATAAAATAATTTCTGAATTTTATTGGAATTTAATTATCAGCTAATAATAAATGTAATACACATAGTATGCAGAATTTTATGGTTTGCAAAAGTTATGGCAGGATAATTTTAGGAATATATATATTCAACGTAACAAGATTTTTAAAGAAAAAAGTATTATTATCGCTTCAATAACAATCTGTTTTCTCACATAATCAAGGTTAAATACAGCACTATCACAGGAATCCTAATGAGAGACTGGTTAAGGGAATAACTTATTTGGTTAATGTTCCAAACTGTGCATATTCACATTCATCACCTGTGCATGCACTTTTCACATTCACAGGATTTTCATGGCTACTCCGTTGCTTTAGGGAAACGGAGCACCAGTTTATTAAATCTGTACTTGATTTCATTGGAGAAAAATTTTCTCCTACTTTGCCTTTAGTAACTGAAGATCGTAATGATAATGAATTTCATTGGTCAGATTTTGGCATCCTGATATACTATTGAATATAGGTAATGGAGTAGGTTGTAAATATATTTGTGCAACTGATTATTATGAAACATTTTAAAGGATTCTCGTAAAGAAAAAGTTGGTTATTGCCTCTGAATTTTCAACAAGAAGAGCTATTTTTTTTTCACCTTCGGAACAGCATAATTTTACTTTCGGATGTAACTTAATTCATTTTAAGTTTAAGACATTCACATGAATGTCGATTTTTGCAATATCCTATCAGTGATTCGTAGCACAATCTCTAGAAGATGGCGACATTTTGCTTTCGGCCTGAAATGGCAGGTTCCAGTCCCATCGACACGAAGAAATTTTATTAAAGCTTTTCACATGACGGTGAGTTAAACGGGATCAATAAGGACCTGAGAAGGTTTTGTTGCATGAAACTCCGGTTTATCATTTCACCAAATAGGCAGACTGCATGAAGAACTCTCGGACACACGGAATTTATAGACATAAAACTCTGACCTCCTGGATTTAGTTATTTCATTTCTATCCATTTTGGTAATGGGCTCGAATATTACCAATTACGAATATTTTATTGATTTCTTTGTTTATTTATTTTTTTATATAGTCAGCGCGTCAAAATATTTGGGTGAAAACTTCACGTGTATCAAGTAGACGCCTTCATAGAAAAATTACTGGGTTTCCCACGGATAATAATGCAACGAAAAAAATATCTGAATTACATTTGGTGCTGTTTAATTTAGAGGAGATAATGCAGGTCGAATATTGATTTTTCACTATTTATATACCTGTATTTTTGCTCAGTAATTAGTTACGCTTCTTAAGACACAATGCAGTATAATTTCCCATGGGAAAAATTCCAGCTAACTTCAGCGGATCACCGAAGGTCTTTTGACCCTAAGTCTCTAAATAACCGGTATATTTTGATGGAATAGTATTAATTATCAGTGCATGTAAATAAATCATTTACTATTAAAAAGATTGCTCTCCTTTGCACCATCAATCATTTTCTATTGCATATTAAAACCATTTATTTCACGTACAAATATACAATTTCCTTCAGGTTTTCCAGATTTTATTCTTCTACTGTCATTGCTAATCGCAAACATTTTGTGCAAGGGTTTGGAAATTGAAGCCCTAAATCACCGCTTTCATAAACAATCCGAACTTAGCATGAATACACCGAACTGACACCAAAAACACTCTCTCATAAGAAGTACGAATAAGTAAGCCTTAGTAATTTCAGCATCTTCAAAGAGAAAAAAAAAAGATTTTGAAAAATACTTGAAATCTGTCTCTATAAATATTTGCATTAAAACTAATCTTAAAGTAAATGTCAATCTGAAATGCAAGCACACAAGTCCTTATCTAAAAAAGTGCCCAATAAATCAAAGTCAACAACTTTCTTATCCATTCTTGACAAAAAAATCCTTTTGAAAAAAGTTTCTTGAAGCAGAGATTTTTTTATCTCAACATTTTGACAGAAGAAAAAAAATAAAGAACACGAATAAAAGTCCAAATCTACAAATTAGATAGCTAAATATTTTGATACTTTGAGAGTTGAAAAAAACAAATGCGACCCTGTGTATTTGTTATTTTTTTTTGCCGCGTGACACTTTTCGTATTTATTTAAATGACAAATAACGTTAACATGGTAGAAAAGCCATGGCAAAAACGCAATATTATATATATATAACGCCATATTTTATTAGTTGAATAGTCTATCTTAATCGATCTCATTCTTATATACAATTGTTATAAGTAATATGGCTTATTTCCCCGTCCCAGTCCCCGGGTCTATAGCTAGGTCCCCTCGGAGTTGGACGAAGGGCTAATCACCCTTCCCTGTAAAAAAATATCTGATAACGGAAACTGCAAATCTGGATGAACAAATGCTCCTGGCGACAGACGTGACTTGCGAAATCCCAGAAGAGGGTTATCTAGCCTGGTCTAATGTGGATAACGTATATATGACACACCAAGAGGGGAGCCTTACGGAATCCTTGTTACAATAAAACAATTTTATACTCCAGATCAGAGGATAAACATGAAAATGGAGTTGCACTAATATTGAACCCAAAAGTAACCAAAAGCCTGATGGAATGGGAACCAGTAAACGAGAGAATTATAAAAGCCAGGTGCTATTCCAAATTTATCAAACTGAGTTAGGTAGGTTTATGCATCTACTAATGATGCAGATGAGTAAATAAAAGAACGCTTTTATGAACAACTCCAAAAGGTAATAAATTCTATTCCAAAACACGATATGATAATACTTATTTGCGATGTTAATGAAAAAGTAGGTAAAAGGTCATGTGCAGAGGAAAACTCGAGGTTTCTAGGCTTGTGGAGTCCTAAATGAAAATGGCATGATGTTTATATTCTTTTATGAAATGAACAACTTCGTTATTGGAGGAAGTAAATTCAAGCATTAAGAAATACATAAATTAACTTGGACCGCGGTGGAAGGCAGTACAAGAAATCGAATTGATCATGTTGCTATCAATAGTAAATTCGTAAGATCCATACTTGATGTGAGAGTCAAACGTGGTGCAAATGTTGGTTCTGACCACTTATGGTTAGTGTTAAAGTAAAAATTAAAACTTTCAATTAAAAATTACATTTTTTTTTTTAAATTGTAAAATTGTAAAAAATAAAACACTTCAAATTGTATTAAGAAAGAAGAAGTTGAAGTACTTCATTTGATATTAAAAAATTAAAAATTAAAGAAACAAGTGAAAAGTTTGCTTTGGAGATAAAGAACAGATTCAATATATTAGAGGAAAATCAAGATGTAACAGAAGAAAACAAAGTAGAAGAATATTGGAAAAAACTTCAGGAATACCTAAAATGAAGTTACTGAAGACGTAATTGGTAAACGAAGAAAAAAGAAAGATAAAGAATGGTTAACTGCAGAAACTTGGAAGTTCATTGAAGAGAGAAATAAGATTAAATCATTAATGATCAATACAAATTCAGAACGATTATATACAAATTACATAGCAATCGCTAGAATGAACTAAATAAAAAAAATCGTAAAGAGAGCTGCAAGAGCTAACAAGAGAAAATATATTGATGAATTAGCAAAAGAAGCGCAACATGCTGAAGAAAATGGACAAAGAATCAGATCAACTTCATCATATCATAAAACGAATCAACGTTTTATGATCAAAACAGCAATCAAACAGTAACAAAAAAGCAATCCCTTCCTCCATTAGAGACAAATAAGGAAAGTTAATAACAATTGATTCCCAAATCGAAGCAAGATGGAGAGAACATTTTGATGAAACTTTGAATGTAAAGGTAGACACAGGATCTCAACAGGCGCAAAATATTACAACTAGTATAATACCCACTTTTACATTTACGAAGACGAGATTTCGTTGATGGAAGTTAAAGATACCCTCAACACTAAAATATAACAGAGCATGCGAGAATGATAATATCAACGCCGAAATGTTAAAAGCTGATCTTAACACACTACTGCCAAATTACAAATTACCATATTTCGTTGTATAACACAAAGGTTATACAACGAAATATGGAAGACAGAAAAAATTCCTCAACAATGGAAAGAATTATTAATTATAAAAATCCCCAAAAAAGGAGATTTGACCAAGTGTGAAAATTGGAGAGGAATAAGTTTGCTTTTAATTCCCGCAAAAATTTTTACAAAAATTTTAATTAATAGACTAAAAAAGGAAATTGAAAATTTACTAAGAGAAGAACGGGCAAGTTTTATTACCCACTAAATAAAGCGATCGAACTGGTTGCGGAAGCATCCAACAAATATTCACTCTTAGAAATATAATCGCACAGTGCATAAAATTTCAAGCCCCACTTTACCTAAACTTCATCGATTTCAGTAAAGCATTCGACTCAGTAGATAGAAAGTTTGGAAAATATTAGAAGAATACGGAATAGCTAATAAATTTCTCAACATTATTAAGAATATGCATAATGGCAGCAAGTCCTGCGTGAAAATAGATGGAAAACTTAGAGACTTTTTTTATCATTGAAACTGGATTAGTCGGGATTGTGTTCTATCTTTGTTCTGCCCAGAAATTGTGGGTCTTCACATATACAAGAAGAAAACCAAGGTCATGCGAATAAATGAAAAATCAAATAACAAAATTAAGTTAAAAATGAAACAATTGAAGATGTTGATACTTTTACATACCTTGGATCAGTAATAAATAAACAAGGCGGCACCGACGAAGACATTTTACAAAGAATTGCTAATACACAACATTGTTTCATGTCATTAAACAAATTACGGAAAGCATCAGATATTACAGTTTGAAGTGAAAACTAATGTATATAAATCTATTGTGCGAGCAGTGCTGCTACATGGCTCTGAAACGTGGAAACTTACCAAGGCACAAAGTAATAAATTAGACATTTTCCAAAACAAATGTTTAAGAAGAATTTTAAAAATCTTCTGGTCAAATACAATCACTAACGAGGAACTTTTAAAGTAAACCTTCTCCAAATCAATAGATGAAGAGATTCGCCTAAGAAGATGAAAACGGACTGGACATGTTCTTCGCATGGGGATAAACAGAATTCCTTAAGTAGCATTGAGTTGAGCTCCAGAGCGGAGATGCTCTAGAGGTTGCCCAAAATTAACTTGGAGAAGAATGATGGAATCCGAAATGAAGGAGGCAAGATGGGCGAGTTGAGCAGAAGCAAGAGAAGCTGCGAGGCACAGGCGCAAATGGAAAACCAGCATTGCAGCCTTATGTGCTAGTGTGCACGGAAAGACTTGATGATGATGATATAGCTTATTAACAAAGAGATCCAGCAGTGTTGGGTGCTAGTGGTGGTGATGATGACTTTCCAACTTTCATAAGAAAGATAGTTCCTTTTTCTAGTGAACACAAAGTGAACATTTTCATTAAGATAATTAAATTTGCATTAATTATAATGCAAAATGGGTTCTACTGGCTGTCTCTAAACATTTGAAATTAAATCTAATTTAATTATCTAACACAATAATTATATATAATATAAAATAATTATAATTAATATTGTTTTATTCATGACTATAAAAATTACCCACTAAATTGTCGTACTAAATAGCGAATCTCTATCTACTTACTTTGAAAATAAGAACTATTCGTATTTACGAACATTGCATGCATTAATAAACTGTGATTACAGATTCATTTTACGAACAAACCAGTTACGAATATTTTATATTGATTGAAGCTCCTATTTCTTACGAAGCGCAACGGAAAATTTTCGGACACAATCGTTCCTTTTTCTTTCCATACCATGTTGAAAATTGTTCAGGCGCTGAATATATTCCACACGTTAGCTGTGTGCGAGTATTTCAAAGGTAATAAAAACAGAACTTTATAGGGTGTGTGTGAATATCGCTCTAGTTTTTATGACCTTTGTAATATGGGAAATAAGGGAGATGTAGTGATGTACAAGTACTAAAACTGGTAAAAGATAGCGACTTATTTCAAAAGAAAATAAACTGGAAATAATTAAGCGACCTCGAAACCGCGCATCTCTTGTCTCAACTGGTCATATTTATAGCTTCAAACGTTTTAACAGTTACCGCAATTTTAAATGACAAACTAAAATTGCAATTATACTTACATCGCAGATTCTATTCAGTGTAGTTATTTGTAAGAAAAGCATTATATATATACAGATACTGCATGCTTATTAAATGACTGAAATGGATTGAAACGAAACCATACAATGTTCGGTCTTCGTAACAAAGTAACCATCTCATATAATTTCTCAGCCTTCTCACAGTAATTATGCACTGTATGTTTTTAGTGATCTTCTGATTATCTATCAAACTTGTGGACAGTGTTACTATAGTTATTTATAGAGTAATTGCAGTTTTCATTTACATATCGTAAGCTATAATTTAGTTCCTGTTCTTTTTTTTTTTTTTTCTTGCCGAAAAACTGTTTTCTTATTTGGTTTCGTAGGAAGCCTTTCATAAAAGTGCCTTTTCCGTTATCCGGGACAAAAATTCTATTCCCCATTTGCTATCGCAGTTGGAAGTAGTCAATGTTAGTCTTTTTACTATGGCGTGCAAGAAAGGCTGCATCCGTGAGTGTGGCTAGTCTTTTGATCGCCTGTAAGAAAGAAGCTGAAAAGTTCTTTTGTCAGCTGATCGATTTTCCTTTGAAGCTTCCTTCCGCAGTCTTAGACAAGATGCCACATCCGACATCAGATTCTATGAGGTTGTGCTGATGATGTTACGCCTGTTTATATCCCTTTATATAATTAGAGAAAACTTGTAAACTTCTAAATAATTCTGTTCGTTGAATCATTTAGAAAAACGCTAGGAATTTAAAAGCGTTACAAACTTCTAAATTCCTAGCGTTTTTGGTTTCTTTGTGTGTGTGTGTGTGTGTGTGTGTGTGTGTGTGTGTGTGTGTGTGTGTGTGTGTGTGTGTGTGTGTGTGTGTGTGTGTGTGTGTAAAGAACAGTGTCATCTATTCCAACAAGAAAAGCAAAAATAGAAAACAAAAAGAGAAATAAGAAACTATAATTAAAAATTCGGGTAATTTAAGTACCTTTTCCGTAAACTTAAAATTAAATGAATATATGATTTTTATTAATGTCCTAGATTACTGAGCGTAATATCGTTAATTTTCTATTTTATAATAAATTTAATTTTATTTATAATTATTAATTAACCATAATACGGCTGATGTTACATAGATAGTTTATTGGCATTAACGTTTCGCCTGGATATCAGTTTGACAAATTAAACTGTATTATAACTTTCTTTGTATAGACGCAGTATGAGATTATTACTTTTACGGAGACCCTTAATTTCCTTCCCAAGGATTCTGCATCTGGCGATGATAGCGTGTTCTTCAATTCTCGATTGTTCTGGTTCATGGAACTTAACATAGTCTAATGTAGGCAGCAAATCTATCTGTGTGGTAAAATTACGATAATCCACACACTGGCAAGGAATTTGATATACTCCAAGGTAGGCTAAAGTGGGAAGCTTATCTTTAGCGGAGCCCTTGAAAAGTAGATATCTTGTTGATAGGGCGGAAGGACACTTTGGCTATACCGTCCGAGACGTCTTTAATATAAAGAAGGGTGACACGACGGGGCACATTTGTGTCACTATTACAATGAGCATAAAATGACAGAGAAACTCTAATTATGAGTTATCTTGACATAAGATTTGGTAAATCTGTGTCATCTGTCTGTGTTGCTGTCTATTCATGTGAAGCAGACAATGTATTGCTATATAACTGTAGATATTTACCTTTCTCCTGAACTTTACCAGTTTTTATGTACTTTCATACTTAGCAGATTATTTAAAATTGAAGACGGAATTCAAATAAGCATTAATTTAAAAGAGAGTGAAAGTCCAGACTTCAAACACAGTTTGGGATTCCTGCAAAAACGTCTAGAAAATAAAGGGTTCACTTACTAAACATAAAATATATAAGTTTAAAGTGAATTGCAATATAATTAGATACATTTATATTCTCCTGTCTCAAATAGTTGTCGAACTTGTATTTTCGAGTTAATTATTTAAAAAAATAAAAACATAAAGTCTTCATTGAGAAAGGTAACGTTAAAGAATTTCAAGAGATGTGATTTATGATTCGAATAGCAAATGGAAACATGAGGTAATTTTCTCTACTCTAAAAACTCTAAAATAAACCATCGATCACGTAGACAACTTCGCAAATGTGTTTGAGCCCTGTAAGATCCATAAAGTATGTGATTACAGTAAAGATGAGATGCAGAATGAAATACTGGGACTATCAAAACTACTCCAGAAAGTGAGGTAATGTGTACATCTGGTCGTAAATAAGGCGACAGATTTAGACAGAAAATGATATGAAGGTAACATGACCATAACTATCCCTATCTCCAGTGAAAAGCTTGTATAGATAATTCATGGAAATCGTTCATCTGCTGATGTTCTTGATAGAGTTTTCAACTCATCAAAGAATAGAACGTGAAAGTAAAAGAAACTATTTCAATAATATTCACAATACATAAAGAAGTTATATTAAAAATATGATGTGCAAAGTTTCGACTTGTCATTTTAATTCCAACCGTGTATTCAACCTATCTTCTTGTGGTCGAAATAGCAGTCAACTCCTTGGTTCTGTACATATATGACATATGTAGATCTACTATAAGCATTCATCTTTTCTAATCGTTCATTTACGTTCTAAAAGTACAAAGTTTTTCCGTTTGACTTTTCAACTCGCCGATAGTTATTTAAAACATTGCAGTTTTCTGTCTACTGTATTTCAAATTACATCTTGCAATTAACTTCATTTTTATGAAAGTAGAATAGTAGCTTAAAACGCAGATTTTTTAATTGTGAATTTCAGCTACGAATAATACAATAGCATATGATCATTATTATTTGTACAACTGATGGACTGAGTTTAGATAATCCGAAAATTCTGCTCTAGAAACTAAACATTGCGACTTTTTCAACCCACGTCTGTTCTCCGAAAAGCGTAGTAGTACTAGTAGTACTACTACGCTAGCTATGTGTGTAAGTGAATTGTTGTTTTCTTTGCGGTTTGTCTATTTAGCCGGACAAAATATCTGAGTTTCCTGGAGGAAATACCCTGCCACTGGTGTCATCATAAAATAGAGACAGTACTGGAAAACGAAACAGTAAACATGCTCTGAGACTTTCGAATACAAACTGATCGGCATTTGGAGCACAATGGACCTGACATCACAATTATCGAACTTCGACTGGTTTGGATTATCGATATCGTAGTACCCAGTGATAAGAACATTAACAACAAAGAACAGAAAAAATTACTAAATATTGAGATCTGGCAATCGAAGTTGGCCGCCTGTGGCTTAAACACATCAAAGTTATTCCAATAGTTATCGGTGCACTTGGTGCAATTTCAAAGAAGCTATCCAACTATTTACAGCAATTAAACATCGACGAAGTGACTCCATATGATCTACAAAAAACGGCATTACTTGGAACAGTCCATATTTTACGACGCTACCTGACAGATTATTCTTAGATTCTTGTTTTGGTAAGAATCTGAATTATTCTGTATAATCTGAATTGTTGTTTAAATGATATCTTGTTTTGACTGTGTATCAATAATGTTAATAAAAAAATAAATAAATAATAACCTTATCAAGTTTCTCTACCTGCTAGATAGCATTCAAACCGTGATCTTTGTAATCACAGAGCAATCATTCTCGGAATCAACTGAGTTTCATGGAACGAGAGAACTGTCCTCGCTCTTCTAATGACTATCAGTCCTTATTTTTCTAATATAATAACAAATGTGCTGCATCCTGATCATAAACTCCATTTTTATGCTTTGTGTTTTGGCTATTTTCCAGCACCGATTCAGTCTTGATCTGTATTTTAATATTAGAGAGCTTTGGAAGAGGTAATATGTCTATTTTTGGCAAAACAAAACGTGCAACCTTTCTGTAGGAACTAAGTGGTATTTATTGGAAAGATAAAAATAACGTATTTGTCATTATATGAAATGACTTTCACCCATTATTTACGAAAATTGTATCCTAGAAACAAAAGCTAATTCGTTTCTAGGTCAGGAACAGCACTTATGCGGTAATACAACTGGAGGTAGGTAGGTAGGTGAACATCCTGAATGACATCGCCAGTTCTTCAAATAATGAAGTATAAATTTATTAAGATATTTTTATACAAGTTGAAACTTCTCACATTACGCCTGCCTACTGCCATCATTTTAGCTCCCGCTAACCTTATATATTTTATTGGAACAACAAGAATAAATGTCAAGAAATTATCGTTCCTTCTATTCGAAATATAAATATAAAATTCATTAATTAAACTTACACCAGTTGATTGCCATTTTCATGTTTTCTAAGTAAAATTAGATTTTATTTTTCGGTACAAGTATGCGCATAGTAGTAGTTATTGAAATTTTCAGTAAGAGTTTCTGTATTTTTAAGATATATCACATTAAAATGAATGATAAGTAGAAGTATGATGATTATTCCCTACAGCTTTTCCTTTCAGTTCACAAGGAAGGTGACTCGTTAGTTGTCAATATTACTTGTTCACAAATGAACACATTTGCGAAATATTCTTGACCCTCACCTCACTACTGAAGTGCTCTCAGTTGAATGTATGGCATATTTATGCTCCTATTACTGTTTTCAGATGGCACTCATAACCTGATTAGCGAATACACTTTTGCTTGACAATCCAAGATATGTGGATTAAGGTGTTCATTGAGGATTTCTTGTATTAGCCGTTACATGTGAATTTTCTTCTAAATACTGATATTTGAGCTGAACAAAGTTTAAGAAAACTGCATCCTCATTTCTATTCTATACTTTAAATGAGGATACGTTTTTGAGCACCACACTGATTAGAAAGTATCATTCGTCTTCAAAGAAAATTTACCGTCAAAGCACAGAATACTTCAGCATTCTGCTGAAGCTTTATGACACTACTCATTTTTAAAGTTGGATTTCTAGAGGAAAATCAGATGATATTGTTTTCTGACTCAATCCACCAATATAATGGAAAAGTTTGAATATATATATATATATATATGTGATTATATGCTTCAACTCGGTTGTTGTGATACATTTTTAAAAATAGATTTAATGACTTAAAAACCAAGATTAATACAACTAGTTTCGGCTTATCATCAGGTATTCTTAAAGGAAGAGAATAGTAATAAACATTGAAGTATCTAAAAACTTGAAAATACAGGTAAAAAATCGCCACACGTAATTGATACATAAAAAACGTTGTATTTTTTCAAGTTGTTCTAACAGGCGTGCCATTGTTTATTGCAAGTATGCGTGCAACTCAAGTGAACGCCAATATTGAATAACTGCAGCATGGCTATCTGGGATGTTATAACTCAAATTGTTGTTTAAGTCGACAGGATTCAGAAGGAGTTCCCTTGAATCTATAATTTTTCTCTCAAACTCATCATCAGAGCGAAAAATATTTTCTGATCTATCCCAGCAAAAACGGAGTGGCTTTGTTGATCATCATTAGGATTATTTGAAAAAAGAACATGACTGGATAACGCAGTTGCATGTGATCTTTTGTAAGAGATGTCTCTTTTATGCTCTTCTATACGTTGCTCAACAGATTTGTTAGTTTGTCCAAAATAAGGGATATTGCAATCGCACCATAATTTATATACATCTGGATATTTTAGGTTGTGGTGAGGAGGCTTTGGATGGCTGATTAGAGAACGGATTTTTGAAAGTGTGATGAAGAACGTCTTGATGTTATATTTTTTAAGGACTTTTGCTAATTTGTTAGAGACTGTGCTAATGTATGGGACGGAGATGCTGCCTTTAAAATTAATAGTTTCTGTGGTGCACTGTCTAGGAGGATCCAGAAGAAATTTCTTAATCGTTTTTTCAGAGTAACCATTTTGTTTAAAGATAAGAGAGAGTTGATTTATTTCTTTTTGTAGTTCATCTTGTTCATTCAAGAGAGAGCGTGCTCTGTGTCCTAAGGTAGATATAGTTCCAAATTTTTGTGGTGGAAAATGATGAGAAAGATTAATCAGATATCTATTGGTATGAGTAGGTTTTCTGTATATAGAGATTTTTAATCTTTCAGAGCAACGTGTAAGCATGACATCCAGGAAAGGCAAGGAGTTATTATTTTCTAGATCAGCAGTAAATTTTATATTAGGATGTTGGATGTTAAGATGATTAAGAAAAGCTATGAAAGATGTGTGCCTCTGATTCCAAACAATGAAAATATCATCAACATATATTTTCCAAACTTTCGGTTTAAATGAGAAGGAAGATATGGCTTTCGTTTCAAAATCTTCAAGGAAGATGTTAGCTAGAACTGGGGACAAAGGATTGCTCATTGCCAGGCCTTGTTTTTGTTGGTAAATGGAGTCCTGATATTTGAAGTAACCAGAATGAATGCAATGTTTTAATAAAGCAAACATTTTTTTGGATAATTTGTCCTTTAGTAATGTAAGTACCTCATCTGTAGGAACGTTAGTAAACAAAGATATAATGTCAAAACTTGCTAGAATGTCATTTTCATTGATGGGAATATCTTTCATATGCGAAACAAAATCTGTAGTGTTTTTGATGAAAGATGAAGATTTATTGGAGAAACACTTGAGGTACTTTGCTAGATATTTTGAAAGTTTATATGTAGATGAATCAATTCCTTCCACAATTGGGCAAAAAAGGGATGTTTTCTTTATGAATTTTGGGAACTCCATAGATGGGTGGGATAAGAAGATGTAGAGAGCGTAAAGAGAGGCGAACATTATGAGGAAGTTCACTCGCAGTACAAACACAAGTTGTTTGTACGGTTTTGTAATTCTCTTGTAGGATCTTCCTGAAGAATTGAATATGTCGAACTATCTCCAAGTAATTGAAGCATTTTGTTGTGGTAACCTTCGAAGTTGAGGATGACCGTGGATTGCCTTTATCAGCAGGTAAAATAATAATGTTACTGTTCTGTTTTAGATTTTTTAGGGCTTGTCTTTCAGCCAGAGAAATATCTGTTGGAGGTTTAGCATTATATATATATATATGAAACGTACTATTAACTCGGGGTTGGGATATGTTCATTTTTCTAAATTAACTGACTTAAACCCGAGAATTATTACACAATGACATTTATTTGAAAAAAACGCAACATGTTTCGTCAAGAATGACTTCTTCAGGCGATAAGAACACACACACACACACACATATATATATATATATATATATATATATATATATATATATATATATATATATATATATATATATATATATATATATGTGTGTGTGTGTGTGTGTGTGTGTGTGTTATATATATATATATATATATATATATATATATATACTGTATATATGTGTGTTATATATATATGGGGGACTCCAAGGAGTCCTTAGACTCTTCGAGAGAGGCCCTAAACATCATATCCTCATGTCCACACAACTATTCGACTTTCTCACAGTATCTATCATACCTTGCCTAGAAAGCATTCACTACCATAACACCCACAACAGACTCTGGCAGCTTATTCCACTCATTTACCACTCTAAAAGTAAAGAACCCAGCTCTACCACCCTTACTAACCACACTCTTTCCCAGCTTCCATAGATGTTCCCAAGTCCTCCCATCACCAGTCCTGATCTCAAATATATCATCTGAATTAATCCTATAGAAACCCTTCAGCGATTTGAATATCTCAATCATATCTCCTCTTTTCCGTTTATCAACCAATTTCTGCAACCCACAAATCTTTAGCCTGTTCTCATAAGGTTCATTCCATAGACCTGCTATCACCTTGGTCACTCGCCTCTGGATCCTCTCAACCTCCTCCCCATCAACAAGAAACCTAGGTGACCAAATCTGGGCACAGTAGTCGAGATGAGGTCTTATCAAGACTCGGTACAGAGGAACAATAACTTACTTGTCTCTGCTCGTCAAAGTATTCTTCAACAACCAAATGATTTGATGAGCCGATTTAGCCACTTTTGCAATGTGTACCCCAAACTTCATCTCCTTATCCACCAACACTCCCAAGTCCCTGGCCTGATCAATCTCCTGGAGTACAGTTCCACCAATGTGGTATACTGCTGCTAATCTTTTCACCCCAAAATGCATAACCTTACAATTTGTCACATTAAATTGACATCCATTTTCCTTAACCCAGACCTCCAATCTATCCAAATCACCCTGCAAGATTTTGACAACTTCTGCATTCACTATTTCCCTACCCAACTTTGCATCATCAGCGAACAAATGATCCGTTCCCCTTAGATCCTTCTCTATATCGTTAATGAAGAAATTAAACAGTAGTGATCCAAGAACAGAACCCTGCGGCACACCACTAGTCACAAGCCGTCTTTTGGACTCTACACCTGAGTAAACTACTCTCTGATATCTCTCCATCAACCACCCACCCATCCATCTCACCAACCCTTTGTCCATTCCCATATGTTGCATTTTACGAATTAGGATTCCATGTAGTATCCTGTCAAAGGCCTTAGCCAGGTCCAGCAGTATAACTGTAAACCCATTATCCTTATCCAGTTCAGCAGTCACTGTGTTATAAAACTTGAGCAAGTTACTGAGGCATGATCTGCCCTTCACAAAGCCATGCTGTACCCCATACAGTATCTCATTTTCATCAATCCATTCCTGTATTTTTCCGTTGACTACTTTCTCCAAGACCTTGACAACTACTCATGATATGCAGGTCGGTCGGTTATTTGCAACAGATCCTCCTTTATGCAGTGGAACTATTTTCCACTCTTTCCACACCTTTGAGACTAAACCAGACCCGAGACTCAGATTAAACAACACGGTCAAGGGCACTGATAATTCTTTACTCGCTCCACGTAAGACCCCTCCCGATCTACCATCCAATCCCACAGATGTATTCACATTAAGTTTCTGTAATAGACTATTCACCTCCACTTCATTCATCACAATTCCCGTATAAACTAATGGTTCCTTCACTTTTTCAATGTCATCACCTGGATGATATACTCTTGCAAAGTATTCACTCAGTAATTCCACTATATTGATTGATTCAATGACCTCCTTGCCATCGGCATTCCTTAAAATCATTCTGCCGTGTACATTTTTTCTTTTACTTGCAGTATATTGAAAGAACTGTTTGGGATTCTCTTTAGCTTGCATAGCTAGTTTCCTTTCATAATCCTCTTTTGCTTCTGGCCTGCGCTTTATACCGTTCGTGTGCCTTCAGGTCACGTTTCTCTTTAAATTCCCGGCACAATTTTTTCTTTTTTTGCAGCTCAAGCTTAATGGTGTAATTAATTTTAACCCCTACTTGTTTTACTATTCGGACCCTAGGTATTCAATCAGCCATAACCTCCTGTAAATGCTCCTTGACCACTTCCCATACTCTTTCGACTTCTAATCCTTGCAGTTTTACATGCCATGGCACTGAACTAAGCAATCTCCTAAGCTTGTCATACTTGCCATCACGGTAATTCTATATATACTCTGTCTTAATCTAAAATGCCACACCTTTAGCCAGCTGTAGGTCACCTTTCGCTTTAAATTTCCTCCACAGTTTTTTTCTTTTTTTGCAGCTCAAGTTTAATGGTGTCATTCATCCATTTAACCCCTACTTGTTTTACTATTCGGACCCTAGGTATACCACATAGATATACCTTCTGATCACTCTCACCAGTAGGTGGCAACATGGTCATATTCATTACCGTCAAATTCTCTGATGCTGTTACCAGGTCAAGCACTCTCATACCTCTAGTATTTTCAATTACATGTCTCAGATAGTTATCCCTTAATAATTGAATAAAATCCAGTTCCTTCCTCACATGTGTCCTCTCCTCCTTCCAGTCAATGTTACCATAGTTGAAATCCCCCATAATAATTACTCCCCGTCTATGCATACTATCTCCACCATCTATTCCATCACCTGGTCTATAGCAACACCCAACTGTATATTTTGTTCTGTTAGTCTCAATCTCACTCCAAATAGCCTCAAATGAGCTCTTTTCACTATCCTGCAATACAATTTCTATTTTCCTTCGCTGCAGTTCATCAGCTATCATCAATATCATTTTATTCTCTCTGTTCTCTGTTCTCATCCCATTTTATTCTCTCTGTTCCTCCTAAACACACTATAACCTACACATTCTAACTATATCATCTTCCGTCAGTCATGTTTCACTAATGCCAATAACCTGTGGCCAGGAAGAGCCAACCAAGGCCACAAATTTTTCCTTCTTGTTCCTAATACTCCTGGCATTAGTATACATGAAATGCAGAGGTCCCTTTGTCCCACTTCTATCTTCACGCATTATTCTAACTATTCCATTCTGATTTCTTGTCCTTATTACTGGCTCGGGTACATTATATACATTCTTACACTCAACTGTCTCACTGATGTCCGCATTTCAACTCCCCCCCCCCCTTCCTTGATAGTTCTAGTTTCCTTGGTTCTGCACATTCATTTTCACTTCATTCAGCAACACTTTTTCCAGTCTCCGCACACCAAATCCATTCAAATGCAGGCCATCCATCTTGTACAAATCCTTTCGCCCATCAAACATTACACACGTCCACAAATTCCACACCACACCGTCTGCATAACCTGCGCATAAAGTCATTTGCGATTATGGCTCTCCTTCGAACTCTTCTCTGTCATACCGCGGTAAACAACCTCACCATCCTAACTCTGTCACTGTTTTGTTTCGCTACCTTTAACAATAATTTCAAGTACTCTCTCATAAAAAAATTATCTCCTTTCAATTCATTCGTACCCGCCACAACTATCAATTCTTTCACCCTCTGTTTTTGCACTCTAATACTCTCACCTACATCCTTAAATTTCGCACCTGGTAAGTACGATTTAGTTAAACTCTCATCCATCACACCTCTTACTAACGAGTCACCGTACAACATTCTTTCCTTCATTTCTGAAACTATCCCACTCTTAAGCTTATTTTTCCTTTCAAACACTTGCTTATTTCCGTTAGCCGAGGCACTCTAGAATGAGTTTCGGATATATATATATCCGGAAAAAAATTCCCTAGTGATTACCTTTGCCGAATTCTGTGCGTATTATATGGCTGTATTTTTTTAAAAGTCGTAGAAAAATTCAAATTATCCGTGTCTCGCTCTAGTATTTGCTAATGATAATCTAAGAAGCGTAAACAATTAAAATTTCTCACATACTCGTAAATGGCGCGTTAAGTATTGTTTATTTGACCTTTATGCTTTCCATATTTAAAATTATATTAATTGATAATTAAAGTACTTAAAGTAATCATTTTAGCATTTTTAAAAGCATTTTTAAGCATCTAAAATAGCTAAGGTTTCGGATGTGTGCAGTTCACACCTACGGATTAACAATATCACATATATTATATTTTTGCATTTATTTGTTTCCTGGCTTCAGGTGATTCATAACATTAAACATTATATATTAATGATTAATGAAGAGGACATTTTTCGACGCGAAAACTTTGCGTCACATCAGCGTTAAAAGCCCGGGTGTGCGGTCACGAATACTGACACCTTTCGGCCCCCTCCAAACAGTCGTGCAGATGGAGTAGCCTGTCAAATTCTTAGATTGCAGTGGTTTCAAACATCTCAGAAATCGAAGCAGGATGTGTGTGTTCTGAGGTAATAGCACCCAGAAGCCATTAGCTGCTGGGATTGGTTATTATTAGTTATTGTGTGAAGCAATCTAATTCAACACTGTCATTTGTCACGAGTTGCTGTTTTTGTTTTCTGAGTTACATCGGTTTAATTGAAGTGAATTGTCAACTGACATGTTTATGTCACCGAGACAGGCAGGTTTTGAATATATATTTATAATTTATATAAATAATTTATCACTTTTGTGCCTATATTTGCAATGAGAAACACTGTTGACGATGTAGTGAATGTCCCGTTTTCTGCCAGAGCTTTCGCTGATTGTATGATTATAGTCAAATGAGGTTGAACTTGTGCGTAATAAGTAAGTAAAACTAGTTATTGCAGCCTTTCTTTGGTTCAATTCGGAAAAAAAAATAATTTTCCAAGTGATTACCTTTGCCGATTTCTGTGCGCATTATATGGCTGTATTTTAAAAGTCGCATTTCTGAAAAACTCGTGTTTCAGAATGTTCAACTTATAAAACGTATAACATTTATCGCCAAAGGGTCCTCTTGTCTGTTAGACTTTGCAACATGCAAAGTACTTTAAACATGAGCTGCACCCGTGCACAGAGCTAACCATCTATTCATAACTGTTTTACATGCTTAAAATGCTTTTATAAATGCTAAAAGGATTGCTTTAATTACTTTAATGTTGAATTAATCTAATTTTAAATATGGAAAGCATAAAGGTCAAATAAACAATAGTTATGCTTCACACGCGCCGTTTACGAGTATGTGAGAAGCTCAATCGGTTTACGCTTCTTAGATTATCCGTGTCTCGCTGTAGTATTTGCCAATGATAATCTAAGAAGCGTAAACCGATTGAGCTTCTCACATACTCGTAAACGGCGCGTGTGAAGCATAACTATTGTTTATTTGACCTTTATGCTTTCCATATTTAAAATTAGATTAATTCAACATTAAAGTAATTAAAGCAATCCTTTTAGCATTTATAAAAGCATTTTAAGCATGTAAAACAGTTATGAATAGATGGTTAGCTCTGTGCACGGGTGCAGCTCATGTTTAAAGTACTTTGCATGTTGCAAAGTCTAACAGACAAGAGGACCCTTTGGCGATAAATGTTATACGTTTTATAAGTTGAACATTCTGAAACACGAGTGTTATGTATATTATGTTATATAAAATACATACGAGTGGAGGGCTTGGAAAGTTCTGATAAACACCTAGAGCAAATACGTAAATCACCTTCATACCTCTGCTATTAGTATGTTCTTTCTTGTGGTTATATAAATTGCTTTAATATCATTTTTGTTCTAGGTATTTACCAGAGCTTTCCAGTTTCCCCCTCGTAAGTACAAAATATGAAAAGGTAGTTATAAAACTATAAAACCATAAATAAATTGGGAAGGCAATACATTTAAAGAATATAAAAGTTTACTATTATTGTATAAATATAAAATATTGGAAGAAGAATTGTAAGAGAATTGTAAAAGAAGAATTGTAAGAGCAGTGGGGTGTGGCCTGTTTCAGTATCATGTTTGAACTGCTTTCTTGGAATGACCAAGATTTATTGACCGAGAAAGTATTAGAGCCCATTTCTAAAATTGCTTTTTTATTGTCAGTTCTTCAGCAAGGTTGTTTGAAGTCGAACGATTTATTTGCCACTCTCAGACGAGCTTCTCAATTACGTGCGTAAGAATAGGATAAAAGGACGCAATATTTTAAAAGAAACGCCTTTTCGGTGTAGTATTATGTCACAGATAACGGAAAAGTTCACTTAGCCCAAATAAAACCAAGTCAAAATTGGGAAGAAAAATCTTCGACAATATCGCTCAGAGACATCATCCAAATAAAATGTGTTGTTGGTGTCAGAAGCCGGCAGAAAGGGCAGAAATGATAACCGGAAGCGAACAATCAATCGAACCACAAACGTAGACAGCAATATAGCGCAAAGATAACATATTGTTACGGCCAAGATAGAGGACAGCATAACAAGTTCTTAGCAACTTTGTGGATAGAGGCTTTTGACTTCATAGTCGAATTGATTCAGGCATTTTTCCAGGTCTTCTAATATTTATAAAATATTTGTTTCTCTTGATCGAAATGGTAATCCAAAGTAACAGTGGAAGAAAATGATCACTTCTTATGCAAGCCTTCATCTCATAACAAAATAGACGAATGCTACACCGAATAATGATCTAAGCATTCATCTCATAGAATTAGTGTAATGTCTACCATATCAATGAGCCTCCGTAGTTCAGTCGGTATAGACGAAGCCCTTTGGTTGAAAGGACCTGGGTTCGATTCCCCTTTCTAACGTGAGTAACCTTTATCTGGTTTCTTTCGAAAAAGTGAGTTAGCCAATCTCATACGGAAGTATGGTCACCCGGAAACTCGAGTTTTTCGTCTCCAGGAGAGACAAACTAGCAGTGTGAATACACACACGGATTACAGTCAGGAATACTTAAGAAACGGTCCCTCCCAGCCATAAGCCTGATTCATCAGCTATGCCGGTCCCGGATAAAATAGGGGAGGCGGATGATAGTTCCGTACCTCCCAGTAAAAGGGGCTCACGGACGATATATTATCATACGAAATAAATAAAACCATATCAGACATCGAATGAACATTAATGTCTATCAAATTAAAGAATTAATGCCTGCCATATTAATCTGAATTAGAATTAATGCCAAAAATTAGAAGGATTGAGTTAAAAATAAATCAATAAAAGCCTCAGGTTGAGTTTGGATTTCTAGGGACGTATTACGAAGCCTTTGAGCGCTAGATACCGGCATAGTTTTCCATACACCGAGCTTTAGATTAGTGATGAAATTTTATTTAATTTGAGATAAATTGGCATGAAGAAACCATGCAAAAATAATAGAAAATTTTTAACAAATAATTGGAAATAATTGACTAATTTCATCTAATATGATCAGACGCATTTCTAAGAAAAAATACAGGAAAATATTTTTACCAAACATTACAGCAGTAGCAGTTCATATAAAACATGAAAGTTAAATGTGCATTCTATGGAAACGATCGGCAGGAACCTTCATAGCCAATTAATGGGTATCGACAATATGCATTCGGTTGGGTTCGAATCAGTTCCACCCCAATACATGAAGAAGCTTAATCAAGACTTTTTTTAAATGAAGATGAGTTATTCGGTTTTATACAGAGGTAGTAGGGAGTTTTCTTCCCTTAAAGTCTACGAAATTACGAGTCTAGTTGCTTTATTATTATTATCATCCGGCAAGTTAGGCAAACAGGCTACAAGAACACATGCAGTTTGAAGACATACCTGAAAATGTACTGAATTAAGATCCTATCACAGGAGTTATTAGGTTTCAAGGAAAGAAGCCAAAATACCCAGCCGTAAGAAGGCAATTTGGAAAGGAGAATAGAAAATGTTGAGAGGCGGGAAATTGTTTAAGTAGAAGAAAGGAAATCACCAAAAATGATGATAAAGTTTTAAAAATGTAATAGGAGACGTTTGTTATATAACTATTACTAGTTGTGAAATCACCGTTTAATATTTAGAACTATTTATTTATTTATATTATTTGTTGGAAGTTACAAACAGTGATGACTGTAAACATTAACAGTGACATAATATTCTGTGTCGACTTTTTCATACGATGATTTTGTTTTTTCAATTTAAGCTATTGCGGAGTAAGATCATATTGCTAATCTTACTTTTCAAGTAAGCTTAGCAATACTAATTTTAGCAAATTAATTAGCAAAACTAATTTTCTTCAGTGCTTTTGGAAATGAAATCCTGAAATTAAGGAAACTTTCCCAAGTAAAATTTTAAAATAATTTATTATTATTCATAGTAGAAAATCATGGAGGAATTATCCAGCTTTACACGTCTCTCAAAGAAAAATAAAAAGATCATAGATTTATCCTTAAATGAAAACCAAATTAAATCGAACAATAAAAAATATTATTCTGTTAAGTAGTTAATAGCGCCTTAGTCAATTCTAGTTTGTTTGTCTTGGACATGAAAGGTAAGGATTCATCTAAGTTAGTACCTAATAAAGTGCCCAGAATAGAGATTATAGATTTAAGAATATAGTAGATAGCAGGGATATTATACTTTACTGCCGTAATGATAAAAAGTCATATAAAATAAAAAATCTGAAGGAAGCAATTCATTTTTGTTTAAGCATTTGTGAATGTATATTACGAAACAGAAGAATAAAACTCAGTTTAGTTTCTGGTAAGAATTAAAATACACAGCGATGAATGCTTATAAACATGTTTTTATCGATTCTAGTTATCAGCAGAGGAGACATGGAAACGTTTTCTCTTGGGTTGGATTGGGTGATGAAATGTTTACAATTACAGCCCAAAAAACTCAGTCTATGAGGCGAGTGTATTATATTTTAATTGCTTGTGTTCTATTGCTCAGGCTATGCATTCTTAGGGAATAAAATCTGGAGTTTTCTATTTAACAAAACGATTTCCTGGAAGTAAATCGCTGACTCTTCTGTGTAAGACCGTGGAACTCACTTGCACTAGACAAGTTCTTATAAATATTATTCAGATGTGGAATGAATTCGATCAAAACTCTTTCCACTCATGTTCAAAAGAATAATAGATGATGATAATATCAGCTTGAGGAACTGACAACTAAGGAATGGCGTTTCAGATATTATATCTGCAACTTGAACTCACAGCTTTATTGTAAGGAAAACTGGACTGTAACGAAGGACTCTACAGAACTATGTAAAATAATTCTTTCTCTAAAAAAATCCCAAAATGTACTTCACAAAAATGCAATCGGTATAAGAATTCTACTCCAACAACGTTGACTGTACTACAATTTTGTAAAAATATTGAGAAAACATTATTCATATACATTACTCTGGTTCCTCTTTAAAAACTGACTCCTTTTCAAGAGAGAACATATTATTTTTTTACTATCAACAACAGCTTCTCCTTAAAAATAAATGCTTGATGTATGTGTTTGTTGGTTGTTTCCACTAACAATAATGTACTATAAGCTAAGAGAAATTCACGAGTGAGATTCAATAAAAATTGTTCCCAATTAAATGTTGATGTCATGATTTCCAACCCCCAAAATAGCGTCCTATAATCTATTGTGCCTATAATCTTAAAATCCTATATTTCTTCATTACAAAGAAATGTTACTCGTCAGTACAAATTCGTTAATGGAAAAATATATTTCTAGCTGGTATGTACATTAAAACGAGATCAAAATACTGAAGGTTGCAAATCGATATGCTGAATACACAGTGCAGTTCTTTTAACAAACAATAAAAAACCTTCTTTCAACATCGTAATTTTCCTTTTTATTGAAAAGCCCCTTATCATTCATTCTCGCTACGTTCTACTGTATAAATCTAAATAAGAGTTTCTCTCTCTCTCTCTCTCTCTCTCTCTCTCTCTCTCTCTCTCTCTCTCTCTCTCTCTCACACACACACACACACACACACACACACACACAGGTAGTAGCTGCTTTGTCTATTTATAGAAAATAAAATAACAAAGTCTGATTTACCAGACAGTTCAGTTGCAAATGAGTTGTTTGAATAGTCTCGAATCATTCACACCGACAGTAAGAAGAAGATTACATCAGCATACCTTTTATTCCAATACTCACTCAAGCATGTAAAAAGATCTCGTACCAAGGCTATTGCAGAATCACAAGAATTCTGCCTTTCGCTTAAAGTAAACATATCTTCAAGCAGATTAAGAAAAAAAAGAACATGCATTTTTCTTTTAATATCCAGCAACCTCCTTTAGTAACTCTATGAATTGCATTTTTATTTTCAATTCATAGTATTATTAACATTTGCAATATTTTCCTATCTCGAGTATAAATTAAAATATCGCTGATGATTATCATTTAAAAGAGCTTCGAAAAATTAATAAATGAAAAAAAAAAAAATATATATATATATATATGTTAAAGATACCAAGTATTTTAAACCTGGTTTTACTCCATTTCCCAAGTAAGCAAACAGAAAAATAAGTCAAGTTTGAGCCTGCACGTAGTGTGAGTCTAACTGACCCACAAGATAGTGCAAGTCTAGGCAAATCGTGGTAAAGGTGGAATAAGATCTGATCACTATTCTTAATATTTTCCCTTAATGCAAAGCCCATCTCCTTGAGGAGATGTTTGATACTGTGCATTATAGGCAAGGGGCCACTACCCAGACCGGTTTCGACCTTTATTGAGGTCTCATCAGTGGGAGCCAGGCTTAGAAATACCAAGGTTAATACAGAGCTCTGTATCAGTATCTTAATGGTGCTTTTCGTAAAAATGGCGGGCATCTTGGCCAATCTGGCTGGCCGAGTCGTTAGCGTATCTGCTCTCCAACCAAAAGGCTGCTGGTTCGAATCCCGCCGTGAGCATGGATGTTTGTGATTGTCTCTGGAAATGCTAGTGGTGGTGGTGGTTGGCGTTAGATAGCGTTGGTGTAGTTGCAATCAGTTTGTGGATTGTGTGGTGGAGACAGAGTTGACTGCACCACACAATCTGAGTTGTCTCCACCACACATCGAGGGAGAGCAGATGCCCTCCCTCTGTGAGTCTTTGGATTCCCTGGAGGTGTCAAAATGAATAATAATAATAATCTGTTTTTCTTTAAATCAGACATTGCTTGCTAAATTTTTTTAAACCTGAATACGATCTGTTTGGCTTACGATTTCCTTATTTCAATTTACAGCTATCATTTGATGCTCCTTTTTCTGATATCTATTTCAGATCACTATGCTGAACTCTTTGATAGTTATGTGATATTTATTACTGCAAGCCGATTTCAAATAATCTGACTACAAAACTGATCGAATAACGTCCTCTGAGATTTTAGCGTTCTGAACCCCTCGGGCTCCCGCTTTTCTGCTTCACACATCAAGCTGGAAGGAAAACTATGTCCATTATCATTTGTAATGAAATACAAATTATTAATTTGCCAACCATATTAACAAATTGTACACATCATTCTTCTTCGATCTGAACCTTCCGTATCCATATTTCCCTCCGAATAAATGCTTATTGTCATGATGGCAATTCGGAAATTTCTATAAAAAGGTTATCTATATTTCCTTTT
The DNA here is from genome assembly GCF_054136105.1 of Typopeltis vanoorti. Lineage (NCBI taxonomy): Eukaryota > Metazoa > Arthropoda > Arachnida > Uropygi > Thelyphonidae > Typopeltis > Typopeltis vanoorti. The sequence goes on along the minus strand of NC_143564.1, from coordinate 85,145,556 downwards.
CTATCGATTGTTCTGCTAGCTAATCTCAGACTCTCACAATATTGGGGGGCACTATAACGGTGTCAGCAGGAATGATTTCCAATATTTCTATTCCTCTTTATCTTGATTATTATTATTATTATTATTATTATTATTATTATTATATGCACCCAATGCCGTCTTCTAAGAAGATGACATTATTTGTGCATTTAAATAATAAATAAGTTTTTCAATTTTGTATCATTCAGCTTCTAGTCATTAAAGTTCTTTAATTGTGTGATTAATTATATCAATTATGCCATTATTATTATTATTATTCTGACTGAACAGGCAGAAACACATATCGCATAACAAGACCTCAGACAACTAATTATATCACATATAAATACAATAATCACTACGGAAAAGCCACACGAAACTTGTATTCAAATTACCTTTTGAATACAGAAACCTTACAAACTGTAATAGCCTGAAAAGAGCTCAAAGGACATACTATGAACTATGTGTGTGTGTGTGCGCGCGCGTACGTACGCGTGCGCGAATTTCTCAATCATAGATTTCTTAGCTCCCCAACACAGAAAAAAAATCCAATAAATAATAACCAACTGGTGTCATCCTCAGTTGACAGCAGTTGGTTTCGAGGATGAAAGCAGAGAAATTATTTCTCATCTGAGATGTATCATATGTAACCAAATGCATGTAATATACGTATCACATGTAAACCAATATATGTAATATATGTATTATATGTAAACAAATGTATGTAATGAATGTAATAACTGTAACAAATGTATGCAATGTAATAAAAAAAATAAATAATAAAAAATATAAATCATGAGTTTACACTGTATTTTGTGATAATTAGGAAATATAATATTTTGATTGCATATGTGTAAATACTGTTATAATCACATACTCTATAATCACACCTTTGCAAACTTAAAAAAATAGTAAACTACAACATGTAATATTATACAACTTATGTAACTCTGAACAACATAATTGTAAATTATTACTATGATTGTTATTTAAAAAAAACTGTTATCATCATTACTATTGAAATATCATTATATGTAGCACAAAGTGCTGAACTTTGTAAAATAATATACTGAATAGATGATCATTATACATATGTAAATATTTGAAAGAACAATGAAAAATTAAATAAGTAAAAAATATTATTATTATTATTATTATTATTTAAGCAAGTTTTAAGCAACATAGTGCAACTTATCGGCAGCAAAATTGGCATTCAAGGCGGGACCACAGACATCGCCTCTATTAAGCGTGGCCCAAAAAAAAAAAAAAAAAAAAAAAAAAAAGAGAGACGGCTACCAATCATCGCTCGTTTTACCAGAAGTCTGAGAGAGTCCATTCGCGCAGCAAGCAAGAAAACAAGGCCGACAACATCGATCTTAACAGACAAGAAACTCCCAGCACCGATCTTAACACTGGACTCCATACTTTAAAAATCTTTTATACCAAGCAAGGAAGACAAAAAAAAAAAATTAAAGTTCCTGTGGACTAAGGATTCACAGAAATTTATGAGAAAGAATGAAAACACTCGAGCTTATATAATTGCAAGAGAATCCGATCTACACAGCCTACCAACATAACTCTTCACATCCTTAAGAACAAGATTGGAAATCCCTTAAAAACTATATAATGAGATAGGCGAACATATCCAGTCTGACAATATAAACTTCAAGGTCTTTGACTCTTTGAAGAAATGGTCAGACTATTTCCACCAATACTGACTTCACTGCCATACACACAAACATAATAAGCATTAAAAAAAAAAAAAAAAACACTGGCTTACATTAATAACACTGCTCAACTACACCTTGACAAACATAAATGCGCTAATACTGACCGAAGTTGCAGTAAACGACACAGAAATTTATGCATACAGCATTAATATTTACAAAACCTAAAACTTATGTAGACCAAACAAAAGAGAAGGTAGCATCGGGGAATTTATCAAAGAAAAATACAATGTGACTGAAAAACAAACTCATTTCTAACATGCAGAAACACTCATTTTAGAAATCAAAAATAGCGATAAATATTGTATCAAATATACAATAAACATAATATACAGAACCCCGGATAATAATCCACTCAGCTTTCTCCATGAGTTAGAAGTGATATAAGCATGGCTAAGCGGCATCGAACCCCGTACAACGCATAGGCTCATCCTAATAGAAGACATTAATATAAATGCTCTTGACCACCTTCTTCAACCACTAACACATTCCTTGATATACTAAGTCAGACAACATTAACCCTATTCGGGCTCCCATCTAAACATATACATCATCAGTAATTAACTTCAAAATTACCGATCACTACGTTGTCTCAAATTCGTTTTATTACATTACAACCCCCCGCCTCCCAACACCACCACAGAAGTTGACAAAACTCGATCATATTAAATAACATTGTCGACAACCTTGTAAAAAATACAGACCGGAATTGCCTACTTAAAATGATCCTGTAACATTATATGAGAACTAAAGTTCACAAAAATATACAAAAAAGCAACAAAGCCTACACAAACGAGGCGACAAACAGCCAACAATCCATGGCTGGCTAAACGGCGACATACTAAATAGGTATTACTGTAAAAGAAAATCTATGGAAAAAAACTAAAAAAGTCACCCAGTAACACATTTACAAAGATTATACAAAAACACAAGAAATCAACTAACAGCAAAAATTCGTAGGGCAAAAAGACACTACTACTTCCAAAAATTCATGGAATATAATGACAACATGAAGCAAACACACACCAGACCACAATATACAAACACGCCAATATACAAACACGGCAAAGGAAACGATACTCAGAACTACAGACCAATAGCTACACTGCCAGTAATCTCAAAATTTCTAGAAAAAATAACACACACCAGACTACAGAACTATTTACAGAAGTTCAACATCATCTCACAAAACCAATACGGCTTTCAGAAAAGCACCATCACTTTATTAGAAGACATCGGCCCAATAAACAAAGCTCTCGATAAAAACAAGTACGCCGATCTTATACTACTTGACTTAACCAAAGCATTTGATACGTTTGAACATGACATACTACTCACCAAACTATACTCAGTAGGTATAAGAGGAAATGTGTAAGAGGAAATGTAGGTGTAAATCTATGTGATCGCTATCCTCATTACTAAGTCTTGGAAGTCTTGGTTTTCGGATATTTTTGCCCAGTATATTGTTTACGAATTTCCATTGTTTTTTGTCATTTCAAAAAAGCATTATGATAATACTCGTTTTTTCCTTCTTTCAATTTTTGTCTTGGTTCCTATAATATCTGAAACTATTCTCATAGTATTCATTGTGAAGATATTTTTTTTGTTTTGTTTTTTTGTGCATCTTATCTCTGAGAACATTATTCGATATAAGTGTCGTAAATTCATATTTAACTTCTAAAAACAAATGGGTGTATGATACTCCATGCATTTGTCTACATTCATCTACGTTAGTAAAAAATTAATTCTTGAGAAGCAAATATTTAGCGCCTTTTCATACTACATGATCAGTCGCGCATGGTTTCAACTTAATGATTCTCAACTTTAATTTCTTGAGTCTGCCTCTTTGTCTTCTAAACATCTTTGTCCCTTTTTTCTTCGGTTTCGGTTTTGTTTGATTATTTATTTAATTATTAAATAAATATTCGTAGATTTATTTATTCAAATGAAAAACGTTTATTACTTCTTCAATAAAATCTTTAGAAACGTATTGTTTCATGGTACGATGAATTGGGGACAATTCTATAATAAAAACCTCACTATTTCAGACAATAATCTACACTGTTCGCTTTGGGGACTACGAGATGATGACAGTTATCTTCGTACTCTCTTCGTACTGTACTCTTTTCCTGGATGTCAAATACAATCATTACCAGTCCTGGGTCAGCCATTTTTGATTAGTTATGGGTGGAAATTGGCTGCTCATCCACCAGTCAGTAAGTTAAAGCTAAAAAAAGACTCCCCTACCCTCTTTAGCGGAATTTAATTAATACAGTAAAAATAATGAATGCATACACAGGGCTTCGATTATTATTTTATTTTGTTTTGTTTTATTACCGCCACGTTTGATAAATTCTACTAAATTTGGTTAAACATCAGAATAAAACATGCAGTATATTGCACTGGTTTCATTTTGGGAAATAATAATAAAAATATCTACCAAAGTCGCTTTTCTGCATTAGAATAATAGTCTAACCAAGGTTTTAATGAAACAAATTACTATGCGCTTATGAAATAATAAAACTCTTGAGAGGATTTATTTATTATATTGCATGAATTTATTTTTTTTTGTAACTTCACACATTATGCAATATAACAGTATCCAGATTTACGGAGGGAAAGCAGTCCCATGTAAAGACGTAATCATTATTCACTATTTACCACAATCACAGCAACTGCTACATTGTTGTAGCTCCCTTTAACATCTGACAGAATAAGGCAAATCTCAGTTATAGGAGATTACAATTAAAGAGAACGCGACCTCTGTATGGTTTCATATTTTCTAGGCTACTCTTAATGATGAGTGTAATTCTCGGTAGAATATTCATTAGAACGCAAACAAATGAGACAATTAAATAACTAAATAACACTCCTAACTGCGTGAAATTAATCCATGTTTCAAGCATTTAAAGCAGCCTGACTTAACCTTTGTATGATAACAATAAACGGGATGGTGAGCCATCCGCTATTAATATTGTACACTCGGCATGCCATTAGAGAACTGTCACGAAAATTGGTGTTTGTACCAACAATTAGTTGTTGGTATTTATTCAATAGTTAATTAGTGGTCATTATCATAAAGAAACTTAGGTGAAAAGTGTAGTTTCTGATGGCAATGACATGATCATCATCGTCATCATTATAATTGATGTTACTTTTGAAATACGGGAGCAGTACAGTGAAGATGGTATTTCGCATTTCAAGTACTATTTCTCATCTGAGTAATCAGATGAGAAATAGTACCCAGTAACCAGTAGCATTATATGTCTAAAATAATAACGTGCTGTTCCTCGTAGAAAATTTGTTCCAATTAATATAATATTTTGTACAGTGTGCAATTCATATAGTAAAACAATTCACGTATTATTATTAGCAATAATGATCGCAGTAGTATATGCACATATATATATTTCAAAGTATATATTTTGAAAAAAAAAAAAAATATATATATATATATATATTTCAAAGTTTTAATATTGATGTTGAAGTGTTAACATCAATATTATTTACAATATAACAATCACAACTTCTGTTTTGTACGCATATGATAAAAATAAGATTTTTCGATTGATATGCATAATACGAACAATAATAGTAATCAAGTAAATAAATTGTTAAAAAGTGGACTAAAATAGTAAGAATAATAATAGTGATTTTTTATTACTATTAATTAAAATTAACAAGTAATGAAAACATTAGGTGATAATAAAAATTGTTAATGATAATGTAGTTATAAAGAATATATTAGGCAAAAAAAAATATTATGAATACACAAACAGAGCAAGGATAGAGAAATAAGAACACAAAGGTGGACATAAGAAGTTAAAGAATCAGTCCTGGAAAAGAAGAAAGCATACCAAAAGTTCCTTACAAATAAGTCGGTATATGTCCTAAACGAATACAGATAAAAATGTAAGCGAGCTAAGCTATGTGTAAAAGTTGCCAAACAAGTCATGGGAAGACTTTGGTAAGAGTATGGAAAATTGATATCAGAAAGGTGGCAAAATGTTCTGGATGTTATTGAAGAAGCTTAGAATTGGAGGAAAGAGTACTGTAAAAGGAATTAAAGATGATAAAGGTAACATGAAAACTAAAGATAAGAATATCCTAGATGTATGGGGTAATTAGTTTAACAGTATTTACTGGAGTAGAGACTGTTAAACGAACCGAGCAGTGAGAGAACCGTATTGGATTTTTTTCAAGAGGAATGCAAAGAGGGGTATATAGCAATACTTGAGATAGAAAAAGACGTCAAAAACTTGAAATGTGGACAGGCAACTGGAGCAGATGATATTCGACAAGAATGCTTATCTATGGTGGTATAAAAAGTTTGCAATGGCTACACTGCATATTTCAGTGCGTCTAGTTGGATCCCCCAAATGATTGGAGTAGAGCTCTAATAGTACCCATCTATTAAATAGGAAAACTGAAAGCAGAATTACATGGGAATTTCTCTGCTGAGCGTTTTAGGTAAGATTTACGCAAACTTTCTTGAAAAGTGGTTGAGAAAGATTGTTAGAGAAATTTGGAGATGAAATATGCTGGGCTCAGGCCAAATAGAGGTTGTCAAGGTCAGATTTTCACTTTAAGACAATATTGTGGGAATATGACAAGGATCTGTACTTAAGTTCTGTAGATCTGGAAAATGCATATGATACGGTATCGAGAGAAAAGCTTTTCAAAACAATACAATTACATGGGGTGAATGGAACATTATACAGAGCAATACACGGTCTATATTTAAGTTAGTTAGAATTGAAGGAAATACAGGAAGATGGTTTGATGTAAAATCAGGGATAAGATAAGGATGAACATTACTTCCTCTCTTATTCATCATCTATATGGATCACTTTAAAGAAAGTAGCATTAGGCCTGATATTATAATTGGAGATGTCGAACTCATCTCTTTGCTTTATGCAGGTAATGTTGTATTCCAAAACACATCTAGTATAAAATTCAATTCAAATCTGGGTACTGAAACACACACACACACACACACACTGAAGGCGTAAACATAAAAAAGCTGCAAAACAAAAAATAAAGAACGATACCCTCTATCACTGTGTTACTCTACACAGTGCTCCATAGGTTTTTTGTTTAGGTAATTTCTCGAAGCAACTATGGATTTCAATCAGCTAATACATGAAAATCGTCTCTTGCATGCACATACACACATTCCAATAATATTAGTTAGAATTAGGATAAAAATTTTTTGTCAAGCTCGTATAAAATGCATTATAAACATTATCACCGTTATAGGTAGCCAAAACTATATTTTTTAAATATTGAGAATACCGTCTAAAAGAAAATATGCTGTTTACAATGAAATACTGAATTTTAGTGTTTCACAATAAGAAAATATATTCTCTCTCTCTCTCTCTCTCTCTCTCGCTGTCGCTCTCTCTCTCCTATAATACTGGTTAGCTATTTATACTTAATAATTTTGATAAATGCTGAAGAGGAATCACATTTCCTGTTTCTGCGCTATATTTGAAATATGGGTAATATAGCTAAACGGGTTATCTAGTTAAATTTAGTTTTATCTTCTTTCTCGCAAAAATGATGGTTATACTTACCGCAGTTAATATCTCTGAATGAGCACAAATTTTGTACCCAAAATATTCCTAATATTTTCATTCCGAGCATATATCAAACAATTCAAAAACTATTCGTCTTCTTCTGAAGACTTTTACAAGCGGAATTTCCTCTTGAGTCGCGTTTCTTCTGCATTCATTGGACTGTTGTTTATATAAATATACAGCGCAGCCGGCAATGACAATGACTTTTGATTGATTAGAATCCTATCTAAAATTGAAATATCCTTTAGGCTTTTCAAATAGTTATTTGGTCTCGTTGGTGGCAGGGTTTCTCTTCCGAGGAACTCAAGTATTTCATTCCAGAAAACAAGGGCACCATTCAAAAGAACACAAACAATTAGCAGACAAAATGCGTTGCTTTTATAATGGTATTGGTTGCTTCGGCCGTGATTTTAAAGGAATTCGAGTCTCTTCGGTGCAAGATATGACACTGATTGAAAGATGAATATTAATCTTAATCCTAATTTAATTAGGATTAAGCTGATAAGAATGACATTATCAGTGTAATATAAATGTTGCATTTTTATAATGAGTTTTGGCACACATTTCAGTGCTAAATTTCAGAAAAAAATTAAAAATATCGGTAATACGTAATAACATAAAATTTAATATACTCATTTATGATTCAATAGAATCATAAATTATTAAATCAAAATCGACAAGTGTTTCTATCGTAGAACTTCATCTTTTCTGTTCATTTGCTGCAAAGAAAAGAACAAAAATATTAATATTTACTTTTATGTTAGCAACACCACTTTAATATGTTTATTGTATTATTATTTTTTAAACTACACCTTATTCGGACAGTATAGTTAAGTTTTCACACACTCTCCTTCAATACCTTTATCGAATCCTTAAAGCAACTCTACTTTAAGGATTTACGATAATCTTAAACAGTTTAAGATTTTAACACAGCAAGTTCGACTTCATCCGTGTTTCATTATCTGCAGCAATTTGCATTACCTATTTCATCATTTTCTTTTGTTCATTTACAGAGAATGAAACACCTGCTGGCGAAGTTGATTTTGCTAAAGTGACTTGGCAGCGATTCCGTGAAGCAAACTGTTTGAGCTGACAAGTGCAGTGGAACAATTTTGGAGTTTATCCTAAATCGGTATGGAACAGACAGAAAATGAGAGTTGCAAATTAATTTCTTAGAATCCATTTTGGAGTTAGTTATATATAAATAAACGAGGAAATTAATTTAAGTAGAATTTCTCATTTAGACTTTGTATTATAACAAATATTCGATTTATAGGAATAAGATTATAGTAGTTATTGGTTCAGCGAACACACACACACACACACACACACACACACACACACACACACACACACACACACACACACACACACACACACGCGCGCGCGCGCGCATGCACACACAAGCAACCTCAGTACTCTAATATCCTACAGATTTTGTTAGAAAAGATTACACTTAATTAGACCACTGATTAAAACTGAACATTGAATGTGTATACGAGATAAATTTTTTTTACAGCCGTACATCCTCTCTCCGCGAATACACAGATCAACACGAATGAAGGAGAAGTAGCAAAAACTGTTATTCGTAAAATCATCGAGGGCTATTTTCTGCAAATTACGTATTATGTATAACAGGAACTTTGAACCTTCTAAGTTTTTAAAATCAACTCTTATTATTTAATGATAAGTTATCATTAAATTTTAAACGACCTCTACTAGCTACTTCACGGTTCTGCTGAATAAGCGCGTTTTTACTGTCATACCGGACGATGAAGCAACCATTTAAACATTCTAAGTATATCCTTGTTCGCAGTACGATTCAAACTATAACATGATAGTTCTAGGATTTGCGCAACGTCGAATTTCATTTAACACAATAATGGAAAAAATAGATTTCATGTCCACTCTCATTTACATTTATATCAACATATTATTCCATTCTAGAAGGATTCGTTGTCATATATAATGGAAAAGATAGCATGTGATCTGAGTTGTATTAGCCATCTGCCAGTGATCCACCATTCCTGCTTTACGATCAAGCCTCTTTCTCCATGTAGCGATGTAAATTAAAAAAAAAAAATTACAAGTTTTTGTGGATAAAGTATTTGCTTTTTTATTTTAAAGTCAGTTTTAATTTAAAATTATTAATTTTAACCTAAACTTAATTTTAATTAATTTACATTTGAAGAAGTAAACTTCGATACATACTTTCAGTCAGGTTACATTTGTTCAAAATAAAGCATGGAGCATATTCTCTCGCCAATAGAAAAAAATATTTTTTGTTGTTAGTGGATCATTAGGTATTTACTTTGTACTGTTATCAGTACTATTAGCGAATTCATATTAGTAAGCAAAACAGCTCATGTTTTTCGTTATCAGGGTTGTTTATTTATTTTTACGTCCAGAGCTGGGAGCGTGATCTATAATATAATCTCTATGAACCTAACAGCTGAAATATCAAATAAAGCCTTGCCGAAAATGTGCCAAGGATACATGACATGCTTAATCACGTTTGAGTGGTTCAGGAGACTAAATTTCATTTGGAATAACAAGAAAAAATTATATTTTATCTCAAGTTAAACAATCGAAACTAACTTTAATATTAATAGTCGTAAAGATGTTTGTTCCCATTTGAAATCGTCCATCCTCCAAAGTGACATTAGCAACCTGATAACCGTTAAGTTAAATGTGCCCTCCCACAGTGGTATATGTCAAATCTCATTCAGAACATCGAGAAATATGGCTGATATGATGACATAGATCTATGAGACATTCTATAAAGTGGCAAGAAATAATAACTTCCCGTGTCCTCGTTGTAATCGCAGTATTCAGATCGCTGTGATTTAGGCAAGGGAAAATGGATGTTAGTTCAATATCAATAAATGTAAAGTCATGCACTTTGGCGTATTACATATCCAATGTGGTATTATATTAGTGGGATTATGCTAGAAGCAACTGATCAGGCTAGGGATCTTGGAATGTTAGTAGATAGGAAGTTGAAGTTTGCGGGCCATGTAGCAAAGATTGCAAATACATCTCAAAAGATAAATGCAATGCTGGAATGGACTTTCACATGTAAAGGTAAGGATGTCATTTTGCCTCTTTACAAGGCCTTGATAAGACCTCTCTTGGACTATTTTGCACAGGTCTTATCTCCTACTTTTCGTTGTGATTCTGATATATTGGAGAAAGTACAAAGGAGTGCGTTAAATGCTGATTATGAAGACAGATTGAGAATTTATAGACTACAGGTGCTCGCAAACAGGAGAAAGAGGGATGATATGATTGAGACTTAAAAACTTCTGAATGTGTCATTCAGCATTCCAGTTGATGGATTTTTTTATTTTATGGAAGATGGGGAAAGGATAAGAGGGCATCACTGAAAGCTGAGAATGAATGTCACTAAGAAGTGGATGAGATCTAGATTTTTCTCTCATGTGGTAATTGGAATGGATTGCCATTCGATGTTGTATGTGCAAGCAGTGCGAATAAATTTAAGAACAACTATCACAACTGGTACGTGAAGCATGTGGCCTCCCTCGATGAGTCCCTGACTCCCTGGAGGTCTCTCTTAATAATAATAATAATAATAATAATAATAATAATAATAATAATAATAATAATAATAGTGAATTAACTAGGATAACTGAAATAATTGATAATATATTCATTAATTGAGGTTATTATCATACATGGATATTCAGAAATATGCTAGTTATTGTACATCATCATCGTCATCGCCTTAGAGTCATCTAAGCATTGCGAATGCGCAGTATATTCAGTTATTTGACTAATTTTCGTTGCAATAAATTTATGAATCACTAAACTATTATATAATTCATAATTAGGTTGTATTTCATTTACTGTGTAAATGAAATACAACCTGATTATAACCTTAATACAACGACTGTCGTGTTTTGTTTTGCTTTTTTCTTTTCAGAAATTTTCTAATTCATTGTTGGTTTATCATTTGTCTGGACGTTTGCTCTCTGATGTTCTCCCTTAGCAGTTTCACAATGCACAGTAAAATTTAATCCTGCAATGCTCCCCGGGATGATGCGTTACTCCAGGTAACTCCATTTTCTTCTACACATTAGTCGTGGATGTGCACAGCGCTTCCCCCACCCAGGTATACTTTAACCCAGTGGTCTCCAAAGTGTGGTACACGTACCCCAGGGGGTACGTCAAAAAAGTTTTATATTGATAGGAAAAAACTAAGTAATTAATTAAAGATAAAGAATATTACTTTCTTTCATCAATTAAACATATATCTAATATAGACAAAGAAATTATAAAGATCCTGTAAACTTAAATTTGCGAATAGCGCACATTGGGCGACTTTGCACACGTAATTATCCGTGGCAAAGCTGTCATGTTTTTTTAAAACTAGGGAGTAAATCTTGACATTAGACACAATACAACTTTGAAAAAAAAAAACGAATTTCAACAGAAATCTCTTCACAATTGGTGGATGGGACTGAAGTCCGAGTATAGCAATTTAGTAAACACAGCAAATGATGCACTCCTACCGTTTGGTTCTACTTATTTATGTGAGATATTATTTTCTGCAATGACAGGTATTAAAACCAAATATCGAAATAAATTAAACTTGGAACCAGACCTTCGTATCGCAGTGTCAGAAGCCATCAAACCAGAATTTCAAGAACTTATGAAAGAAATGCAAGGCCATTGTTCACATTAAATATTATAAGTAATAAATATATTTATAAGCTGTTAATAATAAAAACAATGTGTAAACACATCTAGGTTTTTTAATTATTATGTGATGATACAAGGCATATTTTCTCTTTATAGTACTTATTACAATAGATTTTTGCTCAATCAATTGGGGATACGCGCTATTTTTTTTTCTGTCTTGGGGGGTACTCGATCAAAAAAATTTTGGAGACCACTGCTCTAACCAACAATCATTCTCCACATCAGTCAATGAGTGAGTGTAGTTCATGAAGTACGTGTCATTCTGTAAGACTGTTGGGATGATAGCATACCCCGGTGAGCATTAGTGTGTGTTAAATTTGTGTTAAGCACCACGGCTGTTTCTATGAATGTCAATGATGAACGTTTTGAAGATTTCATTAATACTGCTTTGAACGAAACCTGATTATAAAATTGAATACGATAGTGACAATAATGAACATGATGAAGAAGGCCATGTTGAGTGTGATCCTGATTATGCATCTGAACAAAGTACTTCAGAAGGTGAAGATGACATTGTTCGCGATTCTGGTACTGTAATAAAAGGTAAGAATGGCTACAAGTGGTCTTCTAATCCACCACCAGCAACCAGAACGCCTTCTCGTAACATAGTTTTGAGAATTCCTGGTGCACAGGTTGAAGCAAAAAAAAAGTGAAAAATGAGACTGAGGCCTGGGAAGTTTTCTCTAAAAAGGAAATGATTGATATGATTGTGAAACATACTAACGAGGAAATTTCTCATCAGAAAGTGTCATATACTGCAGATACAAAGTTCACAGGTTCAACAATGAAATTAGAACCCTAGAAGCCTAATCGAACATTTTATATATTTCCGGTCAACAAAAAAGACAACCATCTAAATACAAAAGAAATGTGGTCTCCTTTTGATGCATCAATTTATCGTGCCTTTATAAGCGAAGTGCGATTCCGATTTTTGATAAAATGTCTTCGTTTCAATGACAAAGATCGTAGGGATCGTAGAAACATAACCATGGATAACTAGTTTCCTTCTATTTCTCTAGCAGAAACGATGCGCAAAGATCATGACCTTACCATAGTAGGTACACTTAGGAAGAACAAACCAGAAATTCCTGCTTATTTCAGCGTAATAATAAGAAAGAAGTGCTGTTTTCGCTGTTCGGTTTTGACCGAGAAAAGACATTAGGATCATTTTGCTCAAAGAAAGGGAAGTCTGTGCTCATGCTATCAACAATGCACAGTGACAAGAAAGTTGATGAGGTCTCTAAGAAAGCAGGAGTTATACTTTTTTTTATAAAAACACAAAAGGTGGTGTAGACAGTTTCGACCAGATAGATCACAACTACACAACAAGCCGCAAAACCAGAAGATGGCCAATGCACTATTTTGAAGGGATGCTGGATCAACTCGCAGATAATTCTCCAGTCAGTAACTAAGAAAGAGATGAATAGGCGCCAATACTTGAAGAATTTGGACTTGAATCTTGTGACACCACACATGCGACTAACTCAGCCACTGTCTAGAGAACTTACGAATATCATAAAGAAAGTTTTGAACATTCAAGGCGATGAAGACACCAATGCTGATCCTGCTCAGGCTGAGGGACCTGCAGAACTAAACGTGAAGGAGCAAGCTAGATGTCAGATCTGTCCACGAACCTTGGCTCGTGGACAGATGTTCAAAAAAGGATGAGTAGTCCAGGGTTAATTTTATTATCCTTCTAAACGAACATGTTATGTGATCTTACTGTTAGATATCTGACAAAAAATTGAGAAAGCATATAAAGTATCGGTTAATAAAATATCTGTTTTCTTGATATTCAAGGCATTATCCACAAGGAATTCTTATCACCTGATAAAACAGTCAAAGGAAAGTTTTAAGTATAAATATCGATTGCGATGCGGTAGGATATTAAAGAATATCCTACCGCAGAAAAGATCGTTTAGTAGCTTTCGTCATATTAGTCTTAAAATTTATGTCTGAAGATAACTCAGTGAATGATCGGTTTGCAGGTCTCTTCGTTTTGAGAAATGATGTTTAAGAGAGGTTTATTATGCATTTAAATAAGTTCGGCAAACGAATTTACCGCCTCAGTTTTGAACATTGAAAAACAACATTTGAGAAAATGCACCAGATCATTTTCATCGCTAAGTGTGATTACTTTCCTGAATACTGGATGTCCTAAATGGACTGAGAGAATAAAGATCAATGTTTGGTCTCAGTGGTTGTATGATTTTTATCGAAAAGCGATACCAATCAGGAATCTGTAATATTACAGGTTAATGAGTTTGTTATAATAAACTATTATTTATTTTAACTAATATTATTAACAAATATTACATAACAGTTTGGTACATACCTAATAAACTATTATCAGTTATTATGATACCATAATAGTAGCGCAAGTTTCCAAATAAAACGTTTGGGTGATATTAGTATTAGAAATAAAATAAAATAAAACAAGTATCGATTGTTGCTAAGAAAAAAAGTTGTTTTAATCTACAAAAAATAACAATATATGCTATAAAAGGAGAAATTAATATTCTCCATTCATCTTTTAGAAAAAAAAATTAGATTTGAGAATTGAGGTGTAATTTTATCATACGCTAATAATGAAATTTACAATGCATAAATACTGTCGTCAAAATTAAATAAAAAATGTACGGAAATGAATCAACTTAATGTTTCATTGATTTAATGTTACTAACCTCCCACAACACAATAAGTTAATATATTTTTTTATTTAAGTATTGTATTTATATTACTTATTTTTGGACTGTAAATAAAATTAACTGGAATCCCTTGTTATAGACAGTAGTTCGTTTTTGAGATAGAGGCAATAAAACTGGTATAACCCATACTGTTATCGCTGCAGTTCCTAAGGAGAGAAAGGATGTACATTGTCGATAATGGTGCCATCAGTTTATCTCAAGAGAGACGGAGTTCGACTCGGATCATTTGCTTCCCTGTTCTCATGAATGAGATGCAGCAGTGGCCTTCAATTGTTATATGAAATCTTGTTTATCGCCAGCGATCTCCAATTCTTTCACATGCTGAATTAAGTCCGCTCTTAAGCTAATGCGATGAATTAATTTTTCATTCTAATTGTTAAGTGAAGAAGTTATTGCTTCTGGTTTTTCTTAAATTAGTAACAGCGTATATAACATTTTGCTGTTTTTCCTTTTATGAAAAATCTCTTTGGCTATTTTTTTCTTTCATACTTTCTTTATAGAAGTTTCCCCCATTAACCCTAATATTATATGACTTTTTTGTTGATTTATTTTGTTTCACACATTTTAGGAAAGGGATAGGATTCATATGTTATGTGGTTGAAGTTTTTTACGCTATTTGTGATTATAAGAAGGAAATAAAAAGAGATATTCTGCTAGTTCTGTTATTAATTATTCAATGAATTATTATTTTCGCTGTTTTATGTACTAAGCGTTGACTTTTCTTTTACTACAGTTGATGCAAGGAAGGAAGGAACCTGGAGAAACACACACACACACACACACACACACACACACACACACACACACACACACACACACACACACACACACACACACACACACACACACACACACACACACACACACACACACACACACACACACACACACACACACACACACACACACACACACACACACACAAATTTCTCCATCAGTCTCTGAAAGGAGGACTATATGGAAAATTTACAAACTGGAAAACTACTGACAGCTCTTCAATTCACTCTTGTAAAAGCCATTACGGAATAATAATTAAGTTCTAGAATTGCAGTAACAATTAGTTACTAAAATAAAAGTAATTTTATTCCTCAGAAGACCCCAGATAATATGGCAATATTGGCCTTATAAAGTAAGGAGCCAGATGGTTAAGTTTATATCTTCATGGTTCTTCGGCTCTTCTCATTATATACCGTATAACACCTTCCTGGAATGGATTTATTTCTATACTTACAAACGGTAAGAATCCGGAACATTAGAACTATGCTTTGTAAGCAGTTAAGTTATGCCATGACTGCAACTAAAACGAAAGTAATATTTTTCCTCAGAAGAAGCCAGATAATATTGCAACATAAGTCTTAGGAAGTAAAACGCTAGATGGTTAAGTTTATCTTCGTGTCACTCATTATATATTGTATAACAGCTTCCTGGAATGGGTTTCTATATTTGGAAACGGTAAGAGTCCGGAACATTAGAACTATGCTTCGTAACAAATTGAGATATGCCGTGACTGCGACCTAGCTGATAAGATGACCCAAACTAGAATTGTTAGAAAACCTACACAGAACAATGCAAATTCACATTTTATCAGTTAAATAACCCATAGGTTTTAAGTAATATTATTAATGAATTATTGGAAATAAACTGCAAGATGATAAATAGAGTTACAAAGAGGTTGAACAATATTTAATTGGAGGTGTTTCCAAAAATGTCGTTTACCTACTGATTAATGTTTTAGTCATTCTGCTAGTAATGGATTAATTTTTTCTATTTGTAAACCAGAATTCAGTACAAAAGATTTTTGTAAATCAGCCAGACTAGACTACGACACGTAATATCGTTTCATCAATACATTTTTCTAATAAGATATCAACGAGCTTCTGGTATCTTATCACATTCCAATCTTTAATTTCACTTAAATCAAAAAAGAAGTTGATTTGAACAAATCGAATGCTAAGTGAAAGATAAATCATTCTGCAACCATTAAGCAGTAAATTATGATAACCATCTATTAGGAAATGAGTTCAGGAATTATCTCTAGTTGATGATGAAGTTAAATTGCTATTTATGTGATCGGCATTGCGAAAACGGTACACACTTTTTTTCGCTTTCCTGTCGTCCACCAGTGTGCCACGCATGCGCTGTAAGGCTTCGCTTTGGAGAAATTATTGCAATAATACATTAGATAGAATATATCATTAGGATTCTCGAAGATAAGCAAATTTCACGAGTCGTTTCAAGACACGCATTACATTACGTAATCAATGGCATATGTTGTTTTTATTCAAATTCAAGATAAGTTTCACATTTTATATTTAACAAAATTGAGAAATTATTTAAATACTCACTAGTTAATCTTCTTAAAGAAGTCGTTAAGAAAAGATCCTTCGATTAGCTGTAAATCCGTTTCTTTGTTGAATGCTATTGATATGTCACTTCTATTCAATAAAGGTATTTAATAATTACCAGCTAACCAAATAGGTGATATTACAATAAAATTAATAATAATACTATTCTCTTTCTCTTTCACAAACATATCCGCTTTCAAACCACTATAGATATTTATCACACTCAGAGTATCATTGTGTATTACGTTGCAAAAGATGCTTTAAAATTCAGCGTAATCAGAATAAAGTGGAGAGTATTTGCATTGGAAGGAGAATGAGATTCACGTTAAGCGATCCATAACTCTACTGTTTTCATGGATCACTTGATTTCGATTAAATTTGAAATAGAACTAAATACAAGACGGCATCTGCTGAAAATAATCAACAGATTAATTCCTACAGGCATTTTACGATCAGATATGTATCATAATGTACAAAAATCTTGAATGAAATGACTTTCTACTTGAATGACAGCATGCGGCATACGTGACAGAAGCTCATTTGTTATTTCTAACATGTATGGTCGAAACAATGTTTCGTGGAGTGACCAGCAGAAAACATTAAGTCAGGTTAGGTTTTAACATTTATGTGTTATGTTGTTCATTTTCGTGTGTGTGTGTGTGTGTGTGTGTGTGTGTGTGTGTGTGTGTGTGTGTGTGTGTGTGTGTGTGTGTGTGTGTGTGTGTGTGTGTGTTAATTCGGGTGTCTGCTTTGCACCATGAAAAATCCGGTTTCCTCGAAGAAAATCCTGCTGCGTCCGTTTGCGACCTGCAAACTCACCTTCGGCTAAAACACCCTGATAAAGGTTTTTCTCATCCTAGATGGAAATTTAAACCAGATCTTTCCAACAAAATTTCACTGTCGAAATCAACTGAGCTACGGACATTAAGTGAAGGCATAGTAAGAAAAGCAGCTTATGCCCAATAAACGTTCTATGGACACGTAATGCTCATAAATCGCTGTAACTGGTAAAAAGGGGTGAATAATAAAATTAGTTAGTGCATCTGGAAAAAAAAAAACACCATGATTCGAGCATTGCTCCGAATGGAGTATAACGCAGACATCATTGAGGGTATTGCATGCCGAACAACGAAGCGAAGAAGGGCTGCACATCAGAAGAAAAAGAAATGAACCCACGGAATGATGACGACAAAACCAACATCATGAAACCACAGACTTATCGTTGTTGGATAGAAAAATGTAAGACGATGGTACTGGAGAGATAGACTTGGATGTTTCCCTATCATTTTGTAGGAACATCAATACCAGTAAAGCAAGGTCTGAATAATGAAGCCTATCTGAACATTGTGCGTGTACGTGTCCTTAAATGATGCAGTATTATTCATTTAAGCATCCGCTTAAAACGTTCATTAACGTTTATTAACATGGATTATCTACCACATGCTTCGTTATAAGGATACAATAGATTTTATTACGGATATAGAAAGAAAATTCTGTTTCACTCTGTATCATTCTCGCAAATGGCTTTTAATTGTGACGACGCATTACTGAGAAATTAGAATCCATTGAAGCAACATTCGATCATATGGAAAACACGTCAGAAGGTGCTCAATATAGACAATGTGAGGAAGAGTCTGTTATAGTTTAACTTCAGTGCATGCATTCTGAACTTAATTCTGGAGATATTAGAGATATTATTAAAATCGTTGAGATATTATTTATGTAAAATATCACTTTCATAATTTCCTCGAATTAAGATAATTTGTTACCACAGTTTTTCTCCATCATTCGAAATTATCTTATAATATTTCGATTACAATATTTGCGATTATAATAATAATCGCTACTGACATGATAACATGAATGTAGAAGCAGTTAAACTATAGACGATCTTGCTCGTCGTTAAAATGTCACGTAAGGTTATGTCTATTTAACGCGATGACATTAAGTTAATTTTAAATGGAAGGGACCAACTAATAGCTGGCCGAATTAGCATCTCCATACACTGATCTACGTAAAACACGGAGTCAATAATTTGCAAGTCATGTTGATTAAGCATTTCAATTATGAGAAGATATTAATCTACCATTAGTCATTACCAAGCTCATTAGGAACATGCGGAACAAAGAAGAATCACTCATTCTATTATAGTAATTCTGTAATAGGGAAACTCTCGTGCTGGAGATAGCCATTGCATCGACTCCATAGCTATTACACTTAGCAGAAATATTTTTGTTGGTTCCTAATGGCAGACCAATATTCCATAATAACTGAAGTAGTTTGTTTGACCTTTGCAGTAAGCATTCCGCTGTTAGTCTAAACGAAGTACGTGAGTTTTCGTTAAGTGGAAATCGCTTCTAACAAAACTCTTACAAAATAATTAACTGGCATTTAGAAGTAGACTACTAAATATTCCAAACTATTGTGAAGTGTGAATGATAATTTCATTAAATTACTTTTAGGGGGTTCTTGTAATATCAAAATTACAATGAGATGAAAAGTATAATCCCAGTTAAAATTTACCCACAGGAAAACAACTTTTGCCTTTCGGATGAGAATACTTTGTATTTGGATTATTACCAAAGAGCGAAGTTAAATAATGACAGTTTATTTTACTTTCATAGGAATTCATTTTCAAATCGCTGACAATCATAGAAGAAAGATATTTTAGTTTAGTGCAGAATGATATTCGAAATTTTCAACCTAACTCAGTCTCAGTCTCTGAATAGTTGTATGTGCAAAAAGGAGAAAACATATTTCCATATTAAATATTGCAATGACTCCACTCTGTGAATGAAAATTAATTTGGGTGTTCAGATATTTATAAGATCTATATTAGATTAATCTTCTTTTGTTAAAATTCTGTTTGCAGAACCTAGTTGGCCTACTAGGCAGAGTCTGTGCTTTCCAATAAATTGTACGTGAATGTGATTCCAACTATATCAGGAATGGTTTGTGATTGCTTTAAGCACTAGGAGATTTGTTCTTGCTTATTGGACCTGACGTCTCTTCAGAAAGTGTCATATTTGGTCTATAGAACGTTTTCTGGATTTTTTAGCCATTTCCACACCCACGGTCCTGTATATTGCAATAAGTGAACATCCTGTCATGAGTAGAATTCACATAAAACATCAAGCATTTTAGAATAAACATTAGGCAGAAAAATTATGTCTATAGTATACGAGGGAAAAACATAGCCTGATTTCCTAAGCTGATTTTTTCATTACTCGAAAGGCAATGTCGAAAATGACACACTCTGTTAGTATTAACTGAGACTGCTTACGATTCTTCTTTGTTAATGTAATGCATGAATTGCGTCATGTTTAAATGTTTTACTTGGATCATTTTCACAGTGTATATTGCACTTGGATGTAAAAAGGATATTATTATCTATAATTCATTATTAGATTATTTTTAGTTGGCTATCCACAAGAATAGTTCAAAAACGCGACAGTAACGGCCTCATTTTCCAATTACCGTCACGACCTCAACGAATACTTCAAATATGGCGAAAGTAATGGGAAACTGTGAAAGCTCGTGCAGTTGTTGCATCGCTTGTGTTCATCATTTCTCAATTTAGAATTGCATATTCTCTTCTGTCTAGTGCACACCAAATTGAAACAAAGCTAGACTTTGAGATATTTTTATACCTTCAGTGTTAAATCAAATTATGGAGCTTACTGTAGGTCTTTTCATAATGTTCAAATTGTTTATATTTCTTTGATGCCATAGAACATATGGATTATATGGCCAATCGCAATGGCAATATTATGCTTCCCCTTGTTGTTGTTGGTTATTCGGTGAAACCAAATCTAATGAATATCGTTATTACTTGGCACGTCGGACAAAGAGATGCCTAAAACAATTTGTTTTAGCCATCTCTCGATGTTTTAGAATACGAAGATCTAGAAATGCAATGGATGGCAAAAAATGTTCAGATAAAAGGATCAGGACGTTCAAAAAACGCGAATGTGCAAGGGTAAAATATTAATTAAACACAACTAACTCTATTATGTCTAATTAATTCATCCAATTAATGAAGGAAAACATTATAACCAATAGTTCCAAAATTATATTAATCAGACTGATATCTTTACTATAGAAAATTGTTTGCAACGATAATTACGAAATACATTTTTATTTATTTGTTTTTGTTATTTTCATTCAAATACTGCTTGCGCTATAAAGTTCTTACCATCAATGATGGTATTACCATCAATTTTCAAAATATTTAAATCAATGGAATTGATTGATTTTGCAGGAAACCAGTCGTGCTCTGCGATTAATGCTTTCTAAAATTATTAGTAAAGCAAAATCATGTTTTTTTGGGTTTTTTTTTTGTTTTGTAGAGAAAAAGAGAACTTGTTCAATACCATTCCGGTCTCATAGCTGGTGCAATTTCCTTTGTAATATATCTTACAGAATTCCTATTTTTAACTTTTTACAAACAAAACTCTGGTATATTAGAAATTTCTTCGCCACACGAGTGGTTGGCAGTTCTGATAAATGTTCTCATATGAAGTGCGTAGGATGTTTTTTTATAGTTAATATCTCTAATGCTCGGTATTGTGCACAACATGTTACAAAACATTTAAACGAATTTTGGCTGCGTGTTTCTGTCGCACTTTGTTTCTGTGCCAGGCCACTGCTTATAAGATATCTCTATGTTTGTTCATTCTTTAATAAACATAATATTTAAAATAAAAAACGAAAAATAAAGTGTCCTAATGCAAACAAAAATAACGAAAATGAATTACACAGAAATGAATCAATGCACTCGAACTAGAGAGCCTCGGGTTTCAGAAAAATTTAATCGATTTTTTTAAAATATCAGATTCGATTACATACAATGTTATTACCACACAATTAAAATACATATGAACATGTTTTTAAAAGTACTCTTTACTCTATTTGAGAAGACCAAAAATAATGAAGCAATTTAACTTGTCATTTAATGCCAACCAACTAAGAGAAGAATCTGCTCAATTGCAGAATAATCAAGAAGAGAAGATTATATATAGTCTGACATTTTTGCTTCAGAAATAGAATCTCTTTAGCTCTTTCATTTATGTCAGGTGAAGATTCATGGAATTATAGAAACAAGATGGCCTGTAACACTATTGATAAATTGAAAAATAAATTTGAAGAAGCATATCTTGATTTAATATCACGTTAGCCTTCAGTAGTTCTGTAGAATTGAGAATAGCGAAAATACTAAGTACCAGGCACAGAACTGATGGGATTCTGGGATCGCTATGAAATTATTGTTCTCCTTCTTTCTCGCTTTGAATATTAAATATTTTGCAAAACTTACCGTATTTTTTTCCATAATGAACATAATATTTTTTCACTGGAAGCAGCAACGTCTGTAGTAAATAAATGCCATGTGTCCTGGTATCAAGAGCAGTAGTCCTTGTTATTCTTTTTGAAGAATTGTGGGTTGCAATATTTGGGAAATGTTTTGAAGGGGAAGGCTGTTCCACGAAACTGAGGTACAGCGATGATAGATGAATGTAGCATATTCGTTGAGTCAGTTGTTCAAAAGTAAACGGATATTGGGCAGCTGTTGCTCGTTTTTGTATAGGTTTAGCAGAAGTTGAAGAGTATAATGGATGCCAGTTCTGCTGTGCAGTGTTCGTGGAAATATCTATGAGAGAATGATTGTCAATCAACTAAACTGCTCTGTTCTGTACAGCAAAACGATTTTTTAAAGATATAGTACTTCACCACTCCAAATGTGAAAACAGTGATCCACAGTTGTGCGGATTTGTGATTTATACAAAGCATCTGGTTTGATGAAACGTAATGTCTCGAGAGAAAAAAAGATGTCAAGTTTTTTTCTGAAGCTAAAGATGCTTTAAAAGGGATGTGATTATGGAATGAAAGGCAAGGAGTAAGAGTCAGTCCGAGAAAAGAGATCTGGTCTATACATTTATGCTGAGCATTTCAAATGCGAGTTGAGAAGAACTAAAGTATTTCTTGCTTGAGAAACAAAAAATGACTAAACGGTACTTCGGAAGCAATGACGATGAGTACGTTATTGACCAATGAAAGATAAATGAATAGCAATGCGGTGGTCTATTTCTGTAAAACGTTTTGCCTGTCTCTGACTGGAGCCATGATTATGAAAACAGCAAAGCTGACAGGTTTTGCAAAAGGTGAGATATCCTAGTTGTTCAACCAGTGGAAAAATAACCCACGATTCTCGTAAAAGAGGTGTAACTATCGTCTTAAGAAATCGCTTTTTTAACTGTCGTCCTAAGAAAGAACTTCCTGTGTGCAACAATTGACCGAAGCATTTAATTGTTAAGGAATTGTTGATTACGTAAGTGGACCAATTTAATAATATATAAGTGTTGTAATAATATTGGAATCTCTGTGGATTATTGGAAGATATCCGATAATACAGTGGCAGGCTTGAGTCATTTGCAGATAATCACCATTTTTATAGCAACTCTCTGATGATGTTTATTTCGAAAAAGAATTGAATTGTAACCTGAAGAGCACCTCTATCATGTAGTCAAATGGAAGATAATTGCTCAGGATGAATAGTACAAAACTTCCAATTCCAACTGCGACGCAAAATACGTTTATTAAAGGTTTTCAACTTACAGTTAGTTCGCCTGTCTCATACAGTGTTTCTTATTAGTTGGGGATATTCCTGGCAAGCAAACAAATCAGAGAAAGACTGTTATGTCTTTCTCGGATTGGTATGACCATTATGTGTTTTTGTTATGCTGAAACCAAAAACTAAGTGTTTGTTATTTGTTTCAGACAATGGGAAAATGCCAACGACAAACCCTTATTAATATAACCTCCATGAATGAATCAAATATTCAAGAAGACTGTTCAACAAGATATCTCCGGTCATGTGTGGAGAAATTAAGTCATTTTATTAAAATATAAAATATTGGTTGTGTAGGTGAGATATTTCCTCTTTAGGCTTTTATTTCTTATCTTTCATCACTTTAAATCTAGGTATCTATACACCTTTGTTTTCTTCTTATTTCGACTCTGTTAAAATTCTTAAAAATAATCAATTCCCTTATATACCTAATGCTTAGCTTTGGTTCATTCGATATAAGAATGGATTGGAATCCCTGAAAGTTTTATTCTTCCTTAGAGTTGTAAAAACTTTTTGATTAGCTGTACCTTTTTCTTGTTCTTTGGTAAGCCTTCTCGGTTTAGTTCTTCATCGAAAACGGGTTTCGCTACATCAATGGCTTTTCTTGGCTGAAAAGGGCAGTCAATAAACTACAGTGTACAATGAGTTACTGTAAGTTCTAAAAATAGTTCTGCGACGAGTAAGATTCCGCTGTCTTTTTTTTTTGTTGTTCTTTTTTCCTGAGAGTTAGGAAGTTTTTGATTTGCAAAACAAATAAAATGAATGAAGTCATTAAAATATCTACTTTAAATACAACCCATTATATGAAAATTTTAAAAAATTATTTTAAATTAGTTTTGTTTATCAAATAATTTGACAATATTTTATTTGTCGAATCATTTGAGAAATATTATCAAATGAGTTGAACTAAAAACAATAACTCCTCAATTATGGAAGTAATATGGAGGTAATATGAAGGAAGTCAAATACAGGGGGCACTACTAATCACATCGTTTATCAGAAATAATCGTATTCTACTCATATTTTTATATGAAATGTCTTATGAGATTAGATATATCTTTGTAAATGTCTTCTGATAGTGTTACAATTCTTTCTTTCTTATTTCTACTCTTCTACCTTTCAAGAAGTCAAGGTTATTTTTTATTCTTACAACCGCAATCATCTCGAGGATTAGGTGATTGGCCCTATGCCTCTGTGTTACAAAAATAATATTTTAAAAAGGGAATGGATAATTATTATTTTTACATTGAGTTAAAGGAGGAGGAGGTGGAAGGCTCATAGGTCATAACCACCAGCATTATTGATAATTATGCTTTTTATTCATGTGTTTACTAATATTATTCCGTGCTATTGCACCCTAAATTTCGTCGACTTGCGTTCTCTTCATTATCAAACAACACATTCCACGCTCAGACAGTCAACTTTCAAACACCGTAATAGTGCATAGGAATCGTTCACCATTGATAATGCTGGTTAAGATTCATTCCACGCATGACAAGGTGAGTGCTTGCCTAATGTATAATAGTTCTCGTTTGAAAATTGCAAGTGTAATTTGTTTGTCGAAGCATGAAATGAATAAATATTGTTGTGGAAGCAGAATTTTCATTAACAAAGGAATGAAATTATAGTTTTCAAACTTTTAGGGCAAAAAGGGAAAGTACGCTAAAACTAAATTCGATCTTTTTATAAGTTTAAGGTAAAAGACGTCGTACAGAATCTGAAACTTCCTCAGATGATTTCTTGTAATTCGCATAGAGAAAAAGCTAGTTGGGCTGATTTTCTTTCTTCCTATGAATGAATGAATGGCAAAGTTACCATGACACTGTAAAACGCTTCCGAATTTGATGTCTTTATAATGCTCTTCTTTATGCTGTTTTATGGATATTTTCGGAGGAACATTGCATATCGTACCTATGGAGAAAAAACACCTGAGGTGATGGGTTTGGGTTTCATTGGATGAACAAAAATTCGTAGTTTAGAGGGATGATGTAATTTGAGGTTTATACATCTTCATTGTAACACTGCTATTGTTCGGGCGAGAATTTTAAACTTTAAGATTGCTGTTATCAATTCAATGGCGACTTTGTGATGGAGAAAGTCCTCAAGTTCTTTGGTCATTCTTAGGAAAGGTGATTGAATGAAATTTCACATGTAGGTTGTTTTTTCATCACATAATTAATAAGAAAATCAAGGCTTGAACTCTAAATCTGTTCTTGTTCACTAGTAATTGATGCTTTAACTTTATCTGATTGTTGTCTAGAAACAGATTACTTGTAACAGATGGCGCCATAGTTTATGAAAATTACAACAATCGCAGAACTTAGAGTGCCCGAGACGTAAGAAGCCGAATAAAACAAAATATCCACCACACTTCGCTTTCTTCAGAAATAATATGGGGGTACTTCTTTTAAAAATATTTATTCTCTAGTCCCAGACAGCATTTAAACCCATACATCTCTCCCCTGAGAGACATTTTGGTTCAACTGATTCAATTCTCCTTCTTCAGACTATCTTATCAAATATCCCATTGTGTTGTGGGAAAAGTAATTTAATTTAAAGCTAACATGTTTCTGATAATATGAAACTACAGTCACCTGCAGTCTTTCTTTAGTAATAAAAAATAGCTCAACTATATTTCTATTTCTCTTATTTTCATAAAATACTTATAAATGGAAACATACTGTAGAATAACTTTTTTTAAAAAATGATGAGTTTTGGATTTTGCTCTTTCTTCAAATATGCATTTGAAGAACATGTTTTTTTTTTCTTATCTGAAGAAAAGCTGTGTTATAGAGATATTTCAATAATCATATGGATCTTATACACCACTGTTGACAGTATTTGTCAGTTTCACAAATACTATCAACACTACGTTTTGTCCACTGAACTTTTCATTAAACTGGAGTACTGTTAATAGTGAGGATTTGTTTCTTGGTATTCCAAATCGGAAACGTTAAAACACGTTGATAATAGCATTTATGATAATGAAAGTGGTTATTGTAGTTGCTTTAAAGTACGGTAGTAATAAATAAATCTATGGGACAAGTGTGATGTGTCTATTAATTGGGTATTGTATCAGCGTATTGTACCTGTTATTGGGTGTGTTCGACTGATCTGTTTGTCTGATTTCAGGGATATTGAATTCAAGTCTCTGGCATCAAAACCTAGCGCAAAACTGAAGTTGACTTGAAAAGCTTGAAGAATTTGTGTTTTCCGGTCAGGTTACTCAATGGGATGAAAAAAATTGCAATATATTTTCAATTGTTGCCAAATTTCAATATATATATTGAAATTTAATAGATAAAACTTACTCTCACAGTTCTAATAAATATTATATTAAAGAATTTTAGCAATTTCTTGTTAAATTTGTAATAGTTTTAAGATCCACCTTAGAGAAAAACAGAGATAATACATTTCTATCAAAATATAGATGAGAACATCGCAGAAATATGAGTTGTTGTTTTTTTTTATGTAAAGAGCATCCTAATTTGAACATAAAGTAAACATAATAAATTACGATCACTCATTTTGAAGAAATCGTTATTTAGAAAACATTGCTTAAGAAGACATCAAATTTAGTAAAGCAATAAGTCTTCGAAATTAACTAAATGTTTTAAGTAATTGCGCAAATGTTTTCTAGAATGCATTAGCCTGTAATTAGAATAAAGTCTCAGAAAATTATTAATGGCCAATTAAACTAACTTGTAATATCTGCTAATATTCTTTTTCTAGTATTTTAATATATATTGTTTAATTAGTAGAAAATTATGAAGAGTCCATGAAGAACCACTTACCATTTTTGTTAATCAAACTTCCACGTAATTAGACCGATGTATTAGTTTCTACTCTAGTTGTATGTTTAACTAACAGGAAATTGACTTTTGGATGTTAAATGGCTATTACCTTTGGAATAATCACCTTCTTTCTCTTGAGCCTTGTTAACAAATTAATTAGCACAAAAATGGAAACTAAGTGTATTTTCAACTTCATTCAGTTATCATGGCCAAGCGGACTTAATGTATGCTTAATGAGATAAGTGCTAAATAATAAGTGAAATTTGATGACGTTATATTGAAAGTGAGAATGATTCTCAGACGGAACATAATTTAATTACTAATATACACAAAAAACGTACTTTTTTTTTAATAATTGATGACGAATTCATTTTTTGTAGCAGTTGTCGGAAACTAATTTTATCCATTGGTATCGTTTTTCGCTCTAATGAAATACAATGTAAAGAGGCAATAAAGAGGGGAAAATAAAAACAATAATTCCGTATCAAAAACAGAAACTTCATCTAATCTAACTTTGAAAACGTTAGAGCGGTAGGTGATTGATTTTCATTTATATAAACGTTCAGCAACTGGTGAAATTGAAGTAATATGACAACACTATTTAATTTTAATTATAACAAATCACAGAATTAATATATATTTGATGATTGATTAATAAAGTACAATTTATTGATGGAAAAAAACCGGCTAAATGAGAACATTCTTGCAAAATAATATGGCTTTCCTACTCGACATCCTTTTCTGCTGATTAGGAAAACTTTTGCTTTGTCATGCTGCTGTTCTCAAACCAAGACATGCCATCAATATCGCTTTCTACGTTTTATTGAGCTCATTCCGATAAAAGAAGATAAGCGCATAGAATCACCTGCCGCATAAAAATCAACTGGGAAGCAAAACTGCCAAGAAATAATAAAAATGTCGCAGTATAGTCAACCCCTTTTTATCTGGAAAAAATTGTCCACTAAAAGTTTTCCTGATTTGTTGTTGCTTTGCAAACTAATAAACTAGTCATCATCATTACAGGAAGTTGCTTTAATTGTTAAACAAATTATTCAGATTTAAATATAAAATATTAATACATGCTATCGTATACCTCAATGTCTCGCAGGAGTCTATTTGGCTACATTGAATACATTTCTGGATATAACTTTGATTATAATAGTTTCGGTAAGTGCTGTGTGTCCATTATGTTCCCCAAGATATAATTTCCCTTGACGACCTACACTAAAGTGATTTATTTTCCATATTACGATGTTCTCTTCTGAAATGCAGTTCTCGCCGTGATACGCATAGAATTGAAACAACTGATCTCGCATTTAGCAAGATCAAGCTCCCTGCAACTGCGGTATTAAGCAGCAATATTCAATGAAGGGCATAATATTCATCGTGAAGATTAATCTAAACATATCCTTTTTTTTAGATAAATTGTGAAATCTTCTTAATAAACACGTCTATTTGAATTTTTTTTTTTTTTTTTTTTGTTCATTGAAATTTATTCATGAAATGTTCTTGTAATTCCTGTAGCGGGAAAATAAACAGCAATATAATTTTCTCGAGAATAATGTGAGAAAGTATGTGGATATATTTCTAGAAAAGATGAGATTACTGATGAAGCAAAAGTCATGAAAACACCAATAGTCAGGGTATCAGTTCGAAGGTTATCTCTTTGCGCATATAAAGTCGCTCAACAACAAAATAAGAATGAAAACATTCATTTTGCGATTGACTTTTAAGCCCCTGCGGGAATTAAATGAAACATAAAGGATCGATTGACGACACCAGACATCAATGTAGGTGTAAATTAAGTACAGATATAAGTAAAGCTGTTTATTTACGTTAACCAAAGTTCTAAAATGTGTCAACCTAACGTCAATTACTTATACATATGCTGTCACACTGTTAAAGTCAATTAAATAACCACAACTCTTAACAAGATTTATTTTTCCTGGGGAAAGTAAATACACTGTCAGAGTCATTCATGCATCTAATAAACAGTGACACATGAGATGGGAAGATACCGAAAATACTTCGGTCAGTGACAAACACAGTGGTCTTCTTCTTCTCTTCTTTTTTTTTTTTTTTTTTTTGAAGAAGGATGATTACTATGCGTATAGAAATTTGTTTTTTTTTTCACTGTGAGTTTGAAGTACTGAATTTCATGCGAGAGATTTAGTGCGTCAAAGAGAGTATTCAATAATTGATCAGTGTTTACAATTCTTAACGAAACTGGCAAGTGAATAAACCCAAGAAAGGCGTAAGATGTAAGGAATACAACAAACTATATTGTAGTAAATTAAACAGACAAAACACGAAAGGCAAAATTGCATGCAAAGCGAAAGATATAAAGAGTTGTTTATTGTTTGTTATTGTTGTTGTTGTTGGAAAGAATATCAGACTTCATCTGTACAACGTAAAATAGACATTTAACTTTTTTCTTTTCAAAATAAAACATAAAAACGATTGTCCGCCACTGAAATTGAAATCTCTTCCAGATAAAAGTCACATTTCAAAACGTGAAGTCATTAAAAGTTATCTGGAGACTATTAATTGTTTCTGATTTATTTTTGACCGCTGATTTCAAATATCTCTTCCATTCTCCTTTATTATGTAAGGATTTTTCAAAAATGGATCTCAATATTACAATAAAATAGCTTTGAAAGGCATTATATTAAGTAAAATAACAGTATTTAAAAATTTCCCTAAACATTTTTAAATGAAAGTAATGAAAAAAAATTATTCAAAGTAATTAAACATCATGTTGACATTCCACCTGCCCTGATATCTTCTTTCCATCTCCTTGAAGTGTTGGTGGGATCGCTCTACTTATTCTTCGCTGACAATTCCCCGATTATCAGGAAAGTACTCTGAGAGTTGAGAAAGTACACTTTTAAGTTCATGGAGCTTCCCAAATCCTTTAATTTCTGTAGCATGTCTTTCACAATCATTTTATAGTTGGGGTCCTTGTGATTTCCTAAAAATTTGGTCACCACCTCTTTCAAAGCTTCCCACGTTTCTTTTTCAGCAGTTGCCATTTTTTCTTCAAACAGTTTATCCTTCATAAGTTTCCTGATGTCTAGACCGATAAAAATACTTTCTTTCAATTTTACTGTCGATAATCCCTGAAATCTTGCACAGATTTATTTAAAACACACTGTCCTTTTTTCGACAAGGCCTTGACATATTGCTTCATCAATTCAAATCCAGCTTTATATGAAGTGGGTAAAAGGATTTTTTCCCGAACAACCAAAGTTTCGTGTAACACATTTTTACTTCTAGGTTCTAATGTGACTCTTTCTGGCCATTCCTTCTTGATCCAATGTTGCTCTCGATCTCGGCTGTCCCACTCTAACAAAACGCACGGGTATTTGGTGTATAATGTGTTGTCTCAAAATCATAGATATGACTCTAAGATCACCGCAGACTGTCCATCCATGATCATTGTACTTAAGTTTGCTGATAATGAAGGATAAATTTTCGTATCGTTCTTTCAAATGCACGGAATGTGCTACTGGTACTGAAGAATACTTATTGTAATTATGGAGAAGCACAGGTTTGAGTCTTCCTTTTGAGGAAACGATAAACAACCTACAATGAATGACTTCATGTTATACGTTGGATTTGCTTATCAGCCCGGGAATATCGCTAGAGTAAACTACAGTAAATCACCTTCCTCTGAAAAGTAAGGAAGAAAATCTCTTTCTCTATATCTAAACCTCGAGAGAGAAGTGCTAGGGGATAATAAATTCTTTTCGTTTAGTCTCGAGCCCCAGCAGTTCTGCAGATTCCTTATTAAGACCCAAATCTCTGACCAAATCGTTTAAATCGATCTCTGAAAAAAAGTGTAGGTGTGCCAATATCCTTCTATTCGCCATCATTTAAATCTTTAAATTCTGGTTCTTCTAATGTTTTCGGAGGTGTTGACCCTGTCAACACCTCCGAAAACATTAGAAGAACCAGAATTTAAAAGAACCAGAAGAAAACGATCATGTTCCACTGGGCGTATTTCAGATGGTAAATTAGGATAGTAAATGTCTTTTTTTTATTTTTCACATTAAAACCTCGAACGTTCAAAGAACAGAAGTAACAGTCATCGGTATGGTTGCGGGCTTCCCGCCATACCATGGGAATTCCGAAACAGAAAGATTTTTGTTCTCCCTTCGACCACCTTCTAAGTTCTTCTACACAAATGGCTTATCTAAATCACCAAGTTTCATCCCTATATACATATAGTACACTTTTTTTCACGAAATGTGTAACGTTTCTTCGTTGTTGTTGTTTTTTACCACTAACTCCACGCATATGTAGCAGAAATTGTTGGGAACATTTTTGCAACCTCTTGAAGCCATTACAAACACCACTTTAAAAAAGGTTAAACGAATTTTAACGAATGACATCAACACTATTATACGACACTACGTAAAAACATTAAAAAAAATCAGAAACACATTAAATTAAATCTTTACACTAACTTAGAAAATACGCCCACTTTCAGAAATATGATAACTTGAGTAGTCAATGACTAAAGTTCAACTAAAGAACCACACAAGAAAATGTAAGTGTCTGTGACAACAGGAAAATTCATCCATTATCTCGGCGAATCAGATTCAAAGTTCCCATCTACACTTTAATCTGCATTCCGGCTTCCCTCTTCTATCTTAAGAAAGAGAAGTTTCGTGGAAATTTCTTTATTTACCATAGAAAGCATTTCAAAAAGCACTTATAGAATTAATTAGCTGTAAATAAAGGAGAATGAAAATAAACACCAATGCGCTGAATTTAAATCCAAATACTAATAAAAACGAAAAAATTTGAAATTGGGTGAAATTCGTGGGTAATGGAATTGTTTTACTATTTTTTCTGAATTCAGCACCTACGAATCTATAAGAATCAATGATTACTGCTCAGACAACTTTTCCATCGCAGGCCTTGTTAATTTCATATATTTCAAAAATCACTATTGCAAAGGAAGTTGAAAAATGGTCTCAGAGTTGCTGCATAACTAAACATCTTGGCTTCGTTTTGTTATTATGTGCGTGATACAAAGTTTCTTATTAGGAATTAGTTTTTGAATGAATTCCTTACGACAAATGTTTTCAAGTTTCTTTACAAGCAAGAAAGTAAACGGGAAAAGGAGTCTTCATAAGCGTTTTGCATAAACCTCAAAATGAACTATTAGAATGTGTGAAAGATACGGAGAAGGGATTTTCTTCACCCTGAAAGAAAAACCAAGAAATTATTCTTCAAGAGCGCACTTTTTCATCATTTGTCATTAGATATGCTTACTAATTGAAATTTTATTTTTTAACTAATGTCTATTTTCCATTATGATATTACACACAGAGCCATTTTGTAATATTCAATTTCGAACTTTACATAATACTGTTCAGTTAATATTTATATGCAAACATTCCTTCACTTCCGTCCAATGAAAAGCCTAAATTACAGGATATTTCACTTATTCGGTTGTAAATTCGTTAACTGAGTCAGTGAAAAAGTCTGTAAGATTAAAAAATCACAGATTTAAATTAAAATAAAATGTGAATAATAAAAATAAACTAATTTAATTAAGCCACTGTCCAAAAAATAATAAATAAATAAATTTATAAAAATAAACAATATTTAATATTTTAAAAATGAATGTAATACAGCATTATATTACCATAGTTTACACTACATGCAAGTATTGGGATATACCCAATCTTGGAGTAAAATATATTTTTATGTCGATTTCTATAGTCGTAAATGGCTATTCCTATTATATAAGACACACAGATATGAGTTGAATGTACCATGTCGATGGCACATGGAAAGAACTGACGAAAGAACTTATGGACTTAGAAAGAAGGGGCATCACTGGGTGCTATAACAGTGGCCTATCCATTCATGACATTGGTGAAAGGCTGCACCATCCCAAATCATTATCAGATGATGAGAATGTGAGGATCCCCTTTAGACAGAAAGACACAAGACGATCAAGTTTTCAAAGGTTGCTTTGAAGAGTGGTTCCCAAATA
This sequence comes from Typopeltis vanoorti, assembly GCF_054136105.1. Classification (NCBI taxonomy): domain Eukaryota; kingdom Metazoa; phylum Arthropoda; class Arachnida; order Uropygi; family Thelyphonidae; genus Typopeltis; species Typopeltis vanoorti. The sequence goes on along the minus strand of NC_143564.1, from coordinate 85,112,025 downwards.
TCAGCATTCCAGTGAAAAAACATTAAACTTGCAATTTAAAGACCACTCGTTCGAATCATTAAGGCAGTATAGAATGTAATTTCTCAATGTTTACGAAACGTACAGCTCCTATAAACCAAACATCAAGCTTTGGCAATTAGTAAGGCTAACTACACTAGTGTAACCGACATCGTCACTGGTCTGCAGAATGTTGTACACACTAGTTACAATGTGACTAGTACAGATCTATTCAAGAGTACATCATCTTAATTGCACGATTATCCTGGACTCGATGATAATCCCAGTTGCAATCGAAATGATGTATAATGGCATGCAGCTATAGATTTAAGCATTGGTTGTAGAGTCTGGAACGACGATTACCGACAGATATGCAATGCTTTTGATTAATGCAAGGTTACTTGCACAGTAGTGGGCACAACACGCCATGCGTCGCTGATGCACGTGCTATTTCGACATGATTTAGGACAGTTATGCAGAAAAATTCGACTGATCTAGGTGACCTACACATGCACCGATTTCAACCAAGAGAACACTTTCGGAACGATCTTAAACACTGGATGTATATTTGATTAGTACGTTCAACAACAGAATACATGCAATTGTGGACATCTAAAAAGATAACGCTAAAAATAAAAAATAAACTGACACATATTAGGGCAATGTGCACAGAAACGTATGAACTAGGAGACAAGCTGATCAAAATCTCATCACTATACATGTGAGCTATTTAGGTTTCTCTAAAATAAAACTATTATTATTTCCACATGATGCATTCATGTTTCATCTTGTCCTATTTAAATATTTAAAAGAGGACAAGAAGCATGACTTTAATTTAGTTTGACCCATTTACCATGCAGACTGCAGGAGTAATACTATAAAGTTATTGGTTACAATGTGCCACCAGAGTACGCAGAGAGCAAGCCCATTGCAGAACTTGAAACGAAATCATTTACACGAGTCAGGGTAGCGCTGCGTTACATTTACTCGCGTACATGATTTCGTTTCCAAATCTGAATCTTTAGCACTAGCAGAAAAACTTTGCGATTATTCCTTTTTGGTTATGTTAGTGACGTAGTATGACATACTTCATAGGATTAACATAGTTAACAAATCAATGCAAACAAAAAATATGGATTTAAAAACGCTTATAAATTTATTAAAATCATATACGGAATTCATTAGACAATACCGTACACTAGAATTTGAAAATGCTTTGATTCAAGCTGAGGAATTAGCAAAGCTTTTAGGAACGGAGCCAATATTTACTGAAACAAGAATAATTCCTGGAAGAAATTATTTAGTTATGAATCTGAAGGCACTCTTGTTACTGTTAATGAGAGAACAAAGTTTAGAAAAACGATATTCAACATCATTTTGGACACGATATTAACATCTCTTGAAGAAAGATTTGAACAAATAAAAACGTAAGAGCGAAATTGGGGTTTTCTTTTTAATATAACTAAAATAGGCGATTTAAATGAATTAAAAATAACAAAGTATGGATTTGCATTCAATTCTTCATCATGAAAATAATAGTGACATTGACGGGAACGAGTTCTAAACAGTTTACTTCCGGAAAACATCAATTCGCCATTGGAAACTTTACGATTTTTAAAAGCAAATAATTTGAATTTGCAGAATATAATTCCAAATACGTTGGTTGCATTGAGAATTCTGCTGACGATTCCTATTACAGTAGCAACAGCTGAAAGAAGTTTCATTAAATTGAAATTTATCAAAACATATTTGCGATCAACAATGGGAGTGAGAGATTAAATTCTTTAGCCTTTCTATCTATCTATTGAAAATGCAGTTGTTCAGAAAATAGACATTAGTGAAAGAATAAAAACTTTTCCACCTTTAAAATCAAGAAAAATATATATGTAAATTATAATTGATAAAATCAAAAGTGTTAACCAATAATTTAGTAATTTTTTTTTGTATGTACTATTTTATTTTTTTGTTAGTGAATAGAAATGATAAGTAGAAATCTTGAAGTTAAGAAATTATTAATCATTTGAGAAAACCTATACCTACTTACAATCAGGAAGTGTTAAATATATATATATATAAATATATAAACTTGGGGCGCCAAAGAAGTTTGCCTGGGGCGCAAAATTGTCTTAGTCCGGCCATGGTAACGCATCTTGTGATGATGCGTTACCATGGCCGTTACCAAAGCATCTTCTTTGCATTATCAATCATTTTGATATTCCGTTAGCAGGGCCTCCGAGTCATATGAAATACCTTTCGTGCAAACTTCTTAATTGATTCACCCAAGTCTAAACTATTCATAATATCGTTTTTAATAGATATTACAGACAAATCTGATAAACGTTCTCGGGTTACGGTTGATCGTAAATAATGTTTAATTATTTTGAGTTTCGAGAAACTTCTTTCTCCTAAAGCCATTGATACAGGGTAGTGTTTGATAAATTTTTAAAGGAACTGAAATATTCGGAAACGTATCGTAAATTATTCTCATATATGAAGTTCAACAAATCGTGGGGGGGGGGGGGGATATATTATTTTTTTTTTTGTAATATTGTGAAGTTTTGCGTTCCTCGAAAAGGACATTGCCATCAATATCACCATCATTTGGATTTTTATTGTTGCTTAATTTCAAGTTTGAATCTTTGCAATGTTTTAAGATGTCTTCCTCCTTCCATTGTTTCAATGCTTTCACATTATGGATGGTTTTAAAAGTTTCATTATTCTCCTTTAACAACATAAAACTTTCAATTAGAGATGACAGAGTACTGTCTAATATCGCAAAAACAAGTATTTAAAAATTATCTTTTGCTCTAGTTAGAGATTCATCATTCGGTTCATAAAGAAACATTCGCTTTTTTTTTCTTTTTCGGATATCTGGAAAAACTGGTTCTACATCCAAAATATTTGCATCTTCTTTGAGAATTAATAACATTTTCAAAAATTTGATCTGTCCTATAATTTGTTAATTCTTCTGTAATTTGTTCAACACATTCAACAATTGTTTGGATATTAAAGGAAGGGTTTTGCATCCTTTTACTGACGACATTAATTTTAGTTAAAATATCATGCCATATAATAATCGAACAAAGAAATTTAAAGGAAGTAATTTTAAAACAAGATTATTAGCTTGCGCTCTTGATTCGATATCTTCGTTTGTGTCTTCAGTTATTTCCAAGAGGGATTGATAAACTTCATGTAGCTTCACTTTCTTCTGTTTCTTTGGTCTGTTCTGTTTCTTTTGATGTTACTGCAGCACTGGCACCAACTTCAACATCATTAGACTAAATCTTTCGTTTCTTTTCTAAATGTGATGTTTCTGCAGTCAAGAATTTATATAAGAAACATGCCTATTCTTGTTCGGTTTGCAATTTCTTTGGTCTTATTTTTCTGACAAAGTTGTTGGTCTTTTCTTTCAAATAAATAATTTCATATAAAAAACCATTCTTTTGTTGACATCTACAACTAAATATTTAAAATGTAAATCTCTCATCTCTCATCTCATCTTCTTCATACCCTCTTTCGGTGTCGAGGGTTTATTAATCATCGGACCTCAAACCGTTCACAGGATAAGGTGGTCAGCACTACTCCCCGGTGTATTAAAATGTAAATATAAATTGTAGGCGTAGGTTTCTGTGGTTTAGCAGTTCACAAGAAAAATTCCGGTATTGCGACCACATGTTTATTAAGATAAATAAAAATAAACAAACCCGAGAAGTTTCGTGTGTCGTTTGACTTACATCTTCAGGGGTTAAAGGTAACTAAACGTTTAAACACAACAAATGAGAAATTACTCAAAATAGTTCATTCTATGATGTTATGCAACCATTTGGTGTAGAATTAGACCCTGTTTTTTTTTTTTTTTTTTTTTTTTTTTTTGGTATTGCGTTGGAATTCTAAGCATATTAGCAACTTCTTTAAATTTCGTTGTGAAATTTAAAGAAAGATATAAAATTCATTGTCCCTGTGGCATCTGCTACGTAAGCCAGACTGGAAGATCAGGGGAAATTCGTATGAACGAACATCAAAAACACGTGCAAAATAAAGGAGAGAACACAAATCAGGCCTAGCATCTCACACAACTTGCACCGGCCATAATGTACCCTGGCATAAAATGAACATGTCTTATATTGAAAAAAAAAACTGTTTCTCAAGGAAATTTAAAGAAGCTGCTAATATGCTTAGAATTCCAACGCAAAGCAACAAAAACCAGGGTCTAATTCTACACCACGTTTGGTCAGCATTTATGAAAAATATACCTAAGTCAGACCTCGGACAGTGTGAACGTGAACAACAGAACGTGACAACATCCAGCATTGTTCAAACTTAGCACGCACAGATTCTGCATTCAGAATTTTTTAATTTAATGAACCGTTAGACTGCCATAACATCATAGAATGGACTATTTTGAGTAATTTCTCATTTCTTATGTTTAAACTTTTAGTTACCTTTAACCCCTGAAGATGTAAGTCAAACGACATACGAAATTTCTCGGGTTTATTTTATTTATCTTAATTAACATGTCGCAATAACAAACAATTGATAAACAATATTTGAAATAACTATTAAATGTATTAGTTTCTCAAGCACTATGCTACAACCGTTTACAATGTAATAAATATCACTTACTCTTAGGATTATATTCGCAGACTTCTCTCGAAAAATTGTCAGTTCAAATATACCTACGATCACTCAAGATACAATAACACAATGACAAAATCAAACGCATCCAACCACGGCTATACTATATCTAAATGAATACAGGCCGTATACATCATGTGAACACTGAATATATAATTCTGGGATCACTTAAATGGTGCCATAAAAATAAATTTTATTATGCATATGCTCAATCAAAATGTTGCCCCGTTGATAATCAGTTCTTGTGCGGTGAACAACCTGCACGCCTACATGCGACAGCAGTATTCGTTATTTTCCACGTATTGAGAGATTATTATAGATGCAGGCAGAGTAAACTTCAGGAAGTTATTTGGCAAATCCAGAAAAGAATTTTAATGGTGACTACCTTGATATGCTAAAACAACTAAATAAGAGTAGCCAAACCAATAGTTGGGTTTTGAGTCCAGGAACAACAACTGATGTTGCTGAACACGTGATCTTTGATTAACCATATACTGTTAAAGATGCAAAGCTATTTTAAACCTGGTTTTCTCCATTTCCCAAGTAAGCAAACAGACCAATAAGTCAAGTTGCGCCTGCACGTATTGCAAGTCTAAGTGACCCGCAAAGTAGTGCAAGTGTAGGCAACTCGTGGTAAAGGTGGAATATACTCTAATCAGTATTCTTAATATTTACCCTTAATGCAAAGCCCATCTCCTTGTGGAGATGTATGATGCTATGTATTAAAGGCAAGGGGCCACTGCCCAGACCGGTTTCGACCTTTATTGAGGTCTCATCAGTAGGAGCCATATTACGAAACGTGATCAGAGCTCACATTTACCACAAGTTGCCTAGATTTGCACTACTTTGCGGGTTACTTACACTTGCAATACGTGCAGGCGCAAACTTGACTTATTTATCTGTTTGCTTACTTGGGAAATGGAGAAAATCAGGTTTAAAATAGCTTGGCATCTTTAACATATATTATACCCAAGGTAAAATGCTTTCTATAACCATATACTGCCATTGATTGATCTGCTTCATCATTAAGTGGTAGTAAACAGCTGACTTCATCAGTTGTCAATCTTCTACAGATAAGGTACTAACTCCTGTCATATGGATAAGTTACAGTGACATCGGTAGAGATGAGATCGAACATTCTGTACTGAAATCTTTCTCTCCCATTCCTCATATATCATTTTCACATCCCATATCAGTATGACGTGAAACATTTTCACATCGAAACAGAAATGAATTGTTTCTATATAACCACCGTAGCATCGTCAATGAAGAACCGGAACTGTTTACGATATTATATATTGTACTTTGAGCTCATTTCTCTAGGTTCTACGAGAAGGTGGATTATAATCCCTAACAAACAAGAATTGCCACAACATAATATCACGATCATCATACTTATGGAATATAGTGTACTGTTTATCGGAGTTTACTAATTTATCGGAGTGTACTGTTCCATCATACAGATGGAACAATATACTCCGATAAATTAGGTTCCCTTATGGATCGTTAGATAGAAATTGATGTAGCTGATGAAGAGGGTGTATCGTGAGTTGTGACTTAAATCATCACTCTACATTTCTGGTTTTCAAAGATTCATTTCAAAGTCGAGCCCCAGCCCGATCTTCATGATGCAAAACTCACTTCTGATGAAGAGAGTTTTCGTTGTCATTCCAGGTAACAGGCGTTATTTACAAACTTCAGTTATTTAGAACTCATTTCTTTGTCCTATATCTTGTCCTGCTGCTGATATTTTTACTCAAAAAGTAATATTTGATAAAAAAAATGGGTTGTCCGTATAATATTATTAAAAATTCAAATATGAAAAGTTATAAAATTCATCTAATCAGAAAATATTTATTATGTTCCGTCCATACGACTCACCAGAGACTAATCAAAATCTAAGGGGCTTCTATGTCGTTAAGAAACCTAAAATGAGATCCAGCGTTATATCTATACTCATTTCAATTTCTGTTTACTTGTGGGTTGCTTCTGGAGTTTAATTTAAATACATTCAGAAAATTAATAATGACATATGCAAATAAATTACGCGAAATAATGTCAGTCTATTTGTATTCGTTCATATGCATGAAAATATTTGCGAATACTGAATTACGTAAATAGACTTTTCTGGTTGTTGATGTAATTTTAAATTGAAATTTGCAGCTCTTTGAATAAATTCATTCTAGCGTGCATATAAATAGCATAAAAATAGTTTGGCATTAGTTAATAAACAAATTATGGATACTCATAATACCAAGTCATTTCTATTAAAATATCCTCTTACTATTAGGAAACCAGCATGTTCTAACTTACGTAACTCATAAAATTGCTCTTTTTCATACAGGTTGAATGTTTCACAGCACACGTTGAAAAATTATTCAAGCATTCCAGAATAAGAGATCGAGAAAGAACATTAAAACTCCCAAGGAGAATTTACCGTATTTTCTCGAATATAACTCGCTCTTGCGTATATCTCACACCCCTGATTTTACTTTACGAAAAACAAATTAAAAAGTTTCGCATATACCTCGCTCACGAAATAAGTTTAAAACTTTAAGAAATAGATAGTGAATGTTGTTATGGCAATTTCAGATATTTTGGAATTCGGTTGAAGGGAATCAATATTTCAACCCAACAATCGTCGGTTTGCCTTTTTCGTTGACGCGCAATCTTTTGTTAATACACCAATCATATGCATAGATATGGAAGAACCAGTACAGAAAATGTGGGCGTGAGAACATTCACTTCTGGATCTCAAATTGTGCGGGGATGGATTAAGATTAAGAGACCATTATTAGAACTGTCCGTAACCGGATTTTGAGAGCTTGGAACATGATTTTGCCAGAAATAATTAATTTAATTGCAGACGAATTGTCGCATCTACAGACAGAGGACACACCGGGAGGCACAGGGCCAGCAACCTTATCCTCGGGACGGGTACGGCTTAGAAGGGTTAAGGATAGCTCTGTAACAGGCCACTAGGCCTATTACGTGAAGGGAAGAAGAAGAAGAAATGTCGCTAAAAAATTCAAATATATCGCATGATGAAGATGACGGCTGATCATGTAAATAACGGTGATAATTAAAATTTAAATACATTAAATTTATAAATAATGTGAACAATTATAAATTATAATGAATACTAGGGATTTAATTATAAACATTAATTTTTATTTTTCCTCAAACATTTTAGTTTCCAAAAATTCCGCATATATCTCGCGCCACGATTTTTAACTGTAATTTGGAGGGAAAAAGTGCGAGTTATATGCGAGTAAATACGGTATGATTCTTCGGTTGTAACCCGAAATAATAACTGATAATTTAGTCATTTTTACAGGGACGCTATTGAGTACTTGCAAGGATTGAAGTGGATAAAAACGTTTTTCTTTTTTTTACCTTAGGTATTGATTGAATACTTCTGATTGCATTATTCTTCAATATTTTCTGCCATCTTTCTTACACTTCTTGTTTCGTTTAGCAATATTTCAAAGTATTCATTTCTGATATATCGAATCTCTTTATCTTCAGTTTTCATGTTGCGTTTTTCATGTCTGATTCTTTTCAATGCAGTGTTCCTCCTTTTCTACAAATATAAGTTTTTTTCACCACCAGAAATCTTGCCTCGGTCGTACTATGTACCTTCTTTATACTTATAAAAGTCATCGTATGAGTTTCGTTTATCAAAAGTCATGCGAAGACTTTCGAAGCCATCAAAAGCAATAACTGCAACAATCCTGCAGGGGCATACTTTCTCCGATTGTTGTGGGGCGGATGTCTCTTGACCTCACGCAACTCTCCAATTCATCTCATACATGTTCAATAGGGCTCTGCAGAGGACGATCAACAGTGAAGACATTCATGTCCACAAACCACGCAGTTGCAGTAGCAGCAGCAACCTCATGACACGGCAAATTGTCTTGATGAAAGAGACTGTGTCTCGTACCTCTATTTGTGGCACCACAAACAGAGGTACGAGACACAGTTGCGCTGACTTCGGAGCATCATGTTTTCACAATTTATATACCGAAAACAAACACGTGACACGTTACACGGCACGGACCTTGTTCTTGTGGGTGTCCGTTGACTTCTTTCCAATCATTGTATATATTTTTCGAAGTATTCTTCCAGAGCACACGTTTATTCATTTACTCATTTATCAATTATGTGAATGCATAACTATTTATGGAGTGAATACAAAACTTCTGTGATGGTTTCTAAGAATGACTACAGGCATTTTTCTTCTAAATGAAAAACTGAAATGAAACTGATTATTAATATTTAACATTGTTTATTACTAATCGAAAACCTGCGTTATCGATTAGTAATAAACCGCTGTGGTCTGGAGAAAAATCGGCGTTCTAATCCCAAAGATGTTCGATCGGGTCTGGACTCTGACCTGGTGAGTCCAACACTTAACTTTGTTTTATGGAAACCAGGATCTCGGACACACAGTGCAGAATGACTTTGAGCATTGTCGTGCTGAAATATGCAAAGGTGACTGACGAAGTACTTGCACAGCGTCGGAAGCATGAAGTTGTCAATGATATTCAGGTGGACCTCAGACGTCATGGTTTCTACCAATGGACCAACCCCCCCATTAAACTGAAACACCCCAGTACCATTACCCAACCTCCATCAAACTTGACAGTTGGAATGAAGCGGTCTTGCCCTACCCGAACCGTTCCCCAGTTAATCTCCAGATCCAAACACGAGCATCAGAGTGAAACATTTGTAAGCGTGATTCGTCTCTCCACAGAACATTTTTCCAATAATTTACGATCCAGGAACGGTGCGACCCAAGTCTCAAGTCTAAACATGTTTGGCGTTAAGGATGGGGATGAGGTATGGTTTGTTCGCAGTAGCTCTAAGGAATGGTACGCTAAGGAATGCAACTCTCTGCGGACAGGTTTAGTGCTGGCAAATGTTCCTGTAGCATTGTCCAGGTTGAATGCGAGGTCTGCCGCTGTTGACGTGCGGGATCGTTGAACATTCCAAGACAGAGCTCATCCATCTTGGTCAGTGATTGTCAGCGGCCTGCCAGGGATTTTCCTGGCGTTGGAGTACTATTAACTTTCCATCTACGAATGACATAATCAACGGTGGGTTTCAGTATACTGAGACGGCTAGGAATGTCAAGGATAGGAAGACCACTGATGTCATATGCATCTACCATCCCACGTTGGAAGTCTCTGTTAGTTCAACTGAACATGGCATTTTGACATCGAGTACAGTGCAGCACATGCAGCATATCCCCCTTTTTATTATCAGACTTACGCAGATATTCCCCGAATAACTGCATGTGGTAGGATCCGAAAGTTGCATATACAATTACGTCTGTCAGCATAGTGTATTTGTAGCAGTTCACGATCGCTATCGCCACTAAGTTTTGCCGGTACACAACACACTTTGCTTCGAGATATTCTGCAAATATATGCTTTAGCGAATTAATAGGGATTCTAATTGACTTAATGGTGACAAACGTTGAAAGCAATTTACTGAAATAGTTCTCTGTCTAAAATGACACTGGAAAGATCAAAAGGGAAATTCGAAATTCTCACTTACTATCAGTTATTTGCATAGCTAAATTGCATTTAGTGTCTTAACATCGGCTTTTCTCTCTCTGAATAAACGGATTACGTGAATTAATTTCCAATACTACTAACTGCGATTGTATTTAATCAGGAAAATGACTTCCTGGACCTAGAATAGTCTCAATTCAGCTACAAAACTTATGGAGTGACTTTCTCATCTTTACAAAATCCTGAGTTAAAAGTAGAGTTTTATTTTTAATATGAGTAAAAGCCGATTCTCAAGCTAATTAATCTGCCAAAATTTTCGAATTCGCATATCTTTAAATCGTTTGGCCTTGAAGGTACATTTCAGCTTGGAGAAAAGATAAAACTTGCAGGAGCTGAAGTCTCGTAAGCAAGAAGAATAAAATAAAACCACTATGCTACTCTTAGAATTTCTGAGCACTAAGAGACATGTTGATTTCGCAGTATGCTAACGAAAAAAATTCTGTTAGCCGGAATATCTGTACAAGGCCATTTCTTTAAATCTCTAAATCATTGAAGAATAGACAATTAGATATAATTCATAGCGTGATCTCAGGTATGAAATTCCGAATGCAGCCAGTTCCTTCGCATCATCAACTGGCCAGTGTTCCTCTGAAAAGCCAAATCGCACTATACTAATTCAGCAGAGCGACCTTCATGTACACACGATATGCATTTCACAAACATCCATTTCCAGCACGACAGAAAGAAATCTGCTTACACTTTACTTTAGATCAGTTCATTAATGAAAGGGTTAAGAGGTCAAAGAGTTTTCAGAGGTGGTTCCTTATTGTTGTTGTTGTTCTTTCTTTTATGAGATTCGTTGTTATATCGTGAGTGATTTTAGGTGGAGTTTATTTATGCTACTAATAATGCAACACATTCTAAAAATAAAAAATAATATAAGTATAAATATGATATAAATATAAGTTCTAAGCCACTCAAAACAAGCTCATAACCAAATTCAGTTCCCTGATGTATATAAAATAATATGTGATTTTGGAAGGCGATACTATGTCCAGATTGAGACGTCAATCCTCCTACGGCTAGAGGAACATCAGAGAGACATTTCATACAACAGAATCAGAGCAAGCGCACTTTCAAGTCACGTCTTATTTTCAGTGGACACAAACGATGAATGCCGCCAACACGCAGTAGATTGGAACGTAACGTCAAACGTTAATGTTTGTCACGATGAAGTAGAACGGCGCATAGTGAAATCCAAATAAATTGTCTTAGACCCTTCTCACATCGACAGCAACCTCAGGTATAGTCTTTCTGACTCGCATAGTTCTGGCATTAGATACTGGCGTAAGCGTGAACTCATACGCTCGCATTTGCACTACAATAGAACTACAGAACGGACTGTAACGACAATTCAAACTTAACTTTAGTTTCCAAGTCTGTTATTATAATAGAACAGTGTTTTTATGTTTTTTTTTTAATTTGCTTTAAGTGTTATCACACCTGAAGAAGTCGTTTTGATGAAACATGTTGTGTGCTCCATTAAATTAACTTGTTATCTATTTTTTCGGTTTCAGTCAGTTCAGTCAAAATTTGATGAACATAACTAATCACCGAGTAAATGTAACTAAGGATCATATATATACTATATATATATTGTATTGTATACATGTGTGTGTGTGTGTGTGTGTGTGTGTGTGTGTGTGTGTGTGTGTGTGTGTGTGTGTGTGTGTGTGTGTGTGTGTGACTCAGGCGTGAACGAAACGATCTGGGAACATTGACGTTACAATAAGTCTGAATACAATACTTTGTGCCCATCTGAAGAGCTTGAATTCTTCAATATCATTCACTATGAATTCATAAAAGCCGCACCCACTTTTCAATCATACAGAAAAACCAATGAACACTGAAAGCTACTTACCTGCTTGGTCTCATTAGCTTAGAATAAGTAGTTGAGCATTCAGAGAACTAGATTGTATACGTGAATCTATTGTACACAATTCCCCATGTGTAGAGGCTAAATTGCTTTGATTAAAGAACTTTTGCTAAATGAGTTCTTTAATCAATTGAAGTGGTTTCAGAAATCAGGAATAGAAAAGAACCTCTTCCATTCAATAATTCAATGTCGGAAAAAGAGGAATACAAGATATGAATGCATCCTCTTCCTCATGACGAAATGCTGACATGGAAATAGTTGTTTAGAGAAGAGCATATTTTACTGGAATATATGGCAATGTTTTATATGTTTCAGAGGAATAAATAGAAGAGATAATAAATAAATAAATAAATAAATAAATATATATATATATATATATATATATATATATATATATATATATATATATATATATATATATATATATATATATATATATATATATATATATATACTTTCATCCATCATATATTGATTTTATATCTCTCACAAAACGTATTCAAAAATAACCCAATGGATATAAACATAAATTTTAAGTCTATGGTTCTCTGAGAGGCCATAACACGAAGTATATGTGGCTTCGAGCAGATTGCTCTTTCAATAGGTAAAAACTAATGGCTAAAATGAAATAATACATCCATTATAGGAGGTGTCACTAATAATAATAATAATAATAATAATAATAATAATAATAATAATAATAATAATAATAATAATAATAATAGGCAAGACGATACGGAAGAAACTTAATATATTTGGTCCAGTGAAGTGTGATATAAAACGTCTTCCGAAAGATATCCCATTGTACCATTCTGAAAAGAGAAATATGCGTTATTAACTTCCACAACTTTAAATGAATCACTGAGGATCATTTTGTTATATGTGTACTTCAATCATAGTTATTATTACGTAAAACTGATAGATTGAGTTTTAAGTAGCTGAATAATTAATAAGTCATTTAAAAGCAAACGATTAATTCGATAATACTAAATCATTTATATGATGTAGTATCGTTTAGTTGATTAAACAGAATAGTTCACTTAAAATTTGATATTAAATATTAGTCATTAATATTCATTAAAGCTGAAACACAGATAGATAATTACTATATTAATTTCTGTGTACACATTAATATTTAATATTATTAATTCTCGTATAATATCTTAGATTGTATAACAAAGGTTTTAGAATTAATTTTGTTTTCTCTTTCATGATTTTAATTAAGGGGATTAGAGACTACTGGCTCTCCTACTAACAGGTTACGGGTTGGAATCTCGCCATGGGCAAGGGGTGTCTGCAAATGCGTTTAGGTGGGAGATGCATTTCATCAGTCGGTGTGAGACTATTGCCCCGCTCATCGGAGGCCTGAAGTGGCTTCACTATTTTTCTCTTCTATTATCATCTAAATGATGAGAAAGCCCACAAATCAAAAGCAGCATAATTTATATCACACATTTTTAGACAAGGTTCTCTGAGAACGCCTCAAATAACACCTGCATTACAAAAGAACCTTGGGTAATGTGCGTGCAATTACAGAGTGATTAATTAGGAAACTGAAATGAGTGATGGCTCTGAAAATTAACACAACTAGTGTAATTAGAAAGCGTGATGGGAGTTTGAAGACTGGAAATATAAAATCATTAATATCTGAAGAAACATGATTGGGAATTGCAACTAATTTCTAATGAAAATTCGTTTATCAAATGAATTTTGATAAATGAATTAGCCAGCGATGTAGCTACAATCTATTTAGAATTTTCAATGAAATAAATATTGAAATTTCACTTTTCTCTCTTGCGGCAAAGTTATATTAACTAAACAAACGTTTTTAGCTAATCACATGCTTGACATTATTTCAGTCATTTCTATGACTGAAATAATGTCAGAATTTTATGTAATTAGTAATAATGCTTAAATTTAAAATGTTTATTTTAGTATGTGCTAAAAGCATGGAATTATTAGGAAAATTTGAAGGATCAATGATAAGGAGAAATTTTTGTTCTATAAGGAAAATAGTTTTCATTATTCAGATTACTTCGTGAAACTTATATCCCTAAAATCCTTATATTTTGCGTTTTAAGCAACATTCCTAAATCAGGTACATTTTGTATAATGCTGATTAAATACTTCGTCTTATGATATACAGGTTATTTTCCAAGAAATAGCGATAGAGTCTGATTCATTTGCGTTGAGTTCCTGTTAGCAGAGGATATGAAATTAAAACAATTCTCTAAAGCTTTACAAGTTATGAAAGTTTACAGGATGAAATTTAAAAATAAATGAAATTTGATAGAAAATAATAATTAATTTTATAATGCATAATATTTTAAAACAGAAGTAAACCTTTTGCTTACTTTTGTTTTAAAATATTTTGTTTACAAAAGTAAGTTTTGAAAAACAGATTTCGCAAGTGTCATAACATCTTTTCTCATTTCTCATTTTCTAACAACATCCTTAGAGAAGGATGTTATGAGAAAAACAGAAAAAAAAGTGTTATTCTTTCAAATATACGCTTACGTACGCAATCACGATGGTTCACCCAGATTTATAACTTATCATTTATTCTTTTGGAATATTAACAAAATATGATTATTGTTATTCATGAATATTTCATAAATCAAATTATACATTCATACACAGGAAGATAAATTAGGATATACGTGTTTAATGTCGCGCATTTGAAGGAAAGGTTTTCTATTAAATGCAATTTATTTAAGGATTCTTCTGTTAAATATATAAATGACGCTCGTGCAAATTACAGATTTACTGTTCGCAATTTTACTAGCACGAAATTATTACAGCAGAATTGCCAAGAAAAAACATAACTGTATTTTATTAGCGCGTACTGTTTTCAAAACTGCTAGAATAAAACAGAATACCATCAGATATACTTGTATATATACATACATAGTTTGCAGAGTTCACACGTTTCTGATGTGAATGTTTCGCTCATACCTGAACAGCATGCGAATTGTATAGATTTTATAGATTATAATAGCCATTACACTTTTCTCAATTTCTTAAAAAAATATTTACAATATCCTAACTTCAATATCAGAAATCAACTTACGGACATGTTTCAGTTATTTCGTTTCTACGCATATTGTGAACTCAAAATATGTAGTAAAACATCCACTCATGTAGTCTCGCTGTTTCGTACAAGAATGGGTATATTGAGAAATGATTTAAATAAAGACAGATGTAAATATGAATTTTAAATTAAATTCAAGATCCGGAGTTTTCGGAAGGGCGAAATGCTTTCATAAATAAATAAAACTGGTATGCTTTAACAGTATAGTTTATACGTCATACATATATATAGGAAACATATTGATAAACACAATATGTTTCCTATGTTCTTCACACAGTATTTCAATTTCTATTGCAAATTATCTGTTAAATGATCTTATAAACTTCGAGGTTGATAGTATAACAGCCTTTTCATTTTGCCAAATGATGAGATGTAAGGGTAAACATACAATTTATTCTGAATATACTGTATATTCAGATTACTTGTAAGTATTCTGCATTCAGATGTAAAATCAAAGACAGTTTAAAAAACGAATCCATTTTTAATCAAGTTCTAGAATAAGTTAAGTTGTTTTGCAAGCTGACCACAATTTAATCTGAAAAGAGCGAATTTAGTAGTTTCATTTCTTAGAGTCATGAGTAATGTGATGGCCTTCTCTTGGCTTTATGAAATGAAACGTTTGAGAATGTGAAGGTGTCACATTTACAAGCTAAGAATGATAATGAAAGTACGCTCTATGGTGTATCCGACATTTATTATAATTATTATTATAATTATTTTTATATTCAGTTATCACAGTTCACAGTAAAAATTTAAAACATAAATATTAAAACAACTTTTTATCATAACCACTGTTATTATTATTATTATTATAACAAAAATTATTATTGTTGTTGTTGTATCAATGTAAATTAATAGGTATTAATAAAATAATTATCATCATGGTATGAACCAAAAGGAACTAGTAGACTCAAAAAAAGATAATCTACTAACGTTCAACCAAAATTACCAACACAAAGTCAACAGCAACCCATTTATTCCATAACAAAACAGGAACTGGAGAAAGCACTCTTACAGCTAAAAACAAGGACCACTCCACGAATATCACACACAACAAATAAGTCCAATACTTCTGAGACTTTTGAACATAATATTCGACACTGGTATTATTCCACAACAACTAAAATTGGCAATAATTACGTCAATTTATAAACATTGCAAAAGAAATGATACACAGAACTAGAGACCAATACATAACCTACCAGTCGTCTCCAAAATTCTTGAAAAAATAACACACTAAACTACACAACTATTTGCGAAGTAAAACATTATCTCACAAAACTAATACCGCTTTCAAAAAAAAAAATAAGAAAGCACCATCACCTTATTAGAAGACATCGCCGACGCCACAAACAAAGCCCTCGATAACAACAAGCACGCTGTCCTTATATTTCTTGACAACCAAAGATTTTGATACAACTGAACACGACATACTGCTGACCAAACTATACACAGTAGAGGAACGCTGCATATCTGGTTGAGGAACTATCTCTCAGGCAGAACACAAGTAACAAAAACAGGCACATGTTACAGCCGGGGTATACAAATAAAAACACGGTGTTCCACGAGACGCCATATTATCACCTACTCTGTTCAACATATACATTAACGATGTTCATAGCCTGGCCACACGAAGTCAAATATATTAATAAGCAGACAACACCGGGCTACTAGCAGTCCACACAGACATCAACAGCACTCTCTCCAATCACAAGACCTAAACGAAATCACAACTTACTTCTACCAAACTTCAGATATAATCAACAGCACCAAAACGAAGATGTTAATTATATATAACTCCAGAATCATAGCCCTGCACCACTGTCACTACACTGCCACACATACCATAGCATTATTAACGAAAACAGCTGCCAATGTTCCGAAATCACATCTGTATCACATGCAAAATATCTTGCTCTTTACATAGATTGCCACCTTAAATGGACTTTGTCTGCATACTAAACTCCGCATCATCGCAGCAAAATTCTTCCAAGTTATTCTCTGTTAGGTCTTTCTCTTACAATAGCTTTACCGATTCATAACAGCACGACTCTCTTAAAGAATATGCTGCATACACGCACACGTTTTGCACATCAATTCCCTTTCGTCAGTTTCGTTTAGACTAGATGGCTATTTTGCAATGTGTTGTGCTACATTAACTTTATTTTCTGGCGCAGAGCAATAATGACAAACTGCTCGCCATTAGAAAAGAACGAAGCCCTACCATGCCAGTCATCCATCAGCATCCAATAACAGGACTATGGCTAAATAAGAAACCTGAGACTTTTTCTTATTATTTCCTACGCTACACTGCCTCTTTTATAAGATTTATAGCCATTCAGCTGCTTGAACATTACCATGGCTATAGCATTTGCCGAAACAAGAAAGTTTCACGAAACTTCAGCATTTTAAGTGACGTTTATATTATTCTCGACGTTTTATTCTCACCATTCATATATATATACAGGAAACAACAATTTGTTTCTCGTGGCTACGTCCCTTAGCTTAGGCCCTTCCAACCAGCATGCGGAAAATTGTTGGTATAAGCGTTGATAGTATTTACACATATAAATCTGTATATTTTCAACATTAAATCATTAACAGCATGCTTTCTTTTATTATTCTGCTACTGCACGGATGTTGTATAATTTCATTTCGTGCGCCATATTTCAGTGTTAAATAGAATATATTTATTTTATACTTGTACTTAGATCCTTCACTACTATATTAAGGGTCCTTTATAACATCCCGATGGCTTGGATGTGACTTTATAAAATTAACTATTAAAGCCTGAAAAATTGCATCTTGTAAATCTTCAAATGTTGCATTGATTGATATCATAAATCAATGACTAGAAAACTATTCCCAATTTATGAAATAAAAAAAAAATGATTTGTTGTAGTAAATTTCTGGAACATGCTATGCAAATATAAAAACAAAGGTCGAAGTTAAATCTGATAGAAATGAAACCTTTTTTTTTTCTCTAGCCACAGTTTGGATTTTCACATTCGAATAAACCGTCTTTAAGATTAATGTGGATTTTTCATAGCTACTGTTTAAGCTCTCCATCTAACTGTGAATAATTTCGTAGCCATCTGAAACTCCAGGCCGAAACCCCAGATCAGTATACCACAATGAAGGTTATCAATGATATTTTGATGAGGTTTTATGAATGTTTCAGTATTCTCTGATATTGATATTATAGGGAGGATACGAAGATATGAAGGATTTGAAGGTTATGAAAATTATGAATATGAAGATTAATCAGAACAAACAGAAAATATACCGACAACTAGGAATTTATACATATTTAATAAGACAGAAATAAGCATATATATTATTACATGTACAATATCAAGACAGATAAGAAGACGTTCAATAACCACACCGGAAGTGAAAAATAGGACGCTTTAAACTGAGATTGAGCGATCAGGATAAGTCGTTGAGAGTGAAAAAACCTGTAGGTTGCCGCAATTTACAAGGAATATTTGCTGAAGTGTCTGTAGTCCAGAGACCACGCATGATCATCCAGCCTATAATCATTGTAATGCAATACAATGATCGTTATAGTTTTTCCACACTATTTCTGTTACTTCCCTCATAGCACTAAATGTACTATATCTTTACAACCTTCTGTGAGGAAGATTAACATAAAAAAGTCTTACTTGATATCAGAGTAAACCTGTATTATCCTATAATCATATTGGGGCTAAATGTTATAGTTTAAACTGGCATGTGTCATTATATTGCACAGCTGCAATGATGCTTCTCTGGATATAAGTGGAACTTGGAAATCATAAGGAAGGCTTTTATTAACTGCATGTGTCAGATGGGAGGATGAAATCTTTATCGAGAGGACGCTTTCTTTTGCATTCAGATATATTTCAAAAGCTTTCGAAAGTGACTTATATTATTGAGGATTCTTACTTTACTTCGTGATTTAATAAATAACCTTTGAACAAAGTCATTTCTAGTAGTGGAAAAGTATACCGATATCAGATCTTTTAGAACTATTTTTGAACTATCATTGAGAAAAAACTCGGAAATGATTTTCGATAAGAAGTTGTTCATTTAATGAGGTGGAGGTTTCTGTATAAGCGGAAGATTCTTTGCACATAATTGAATAGCTCCTCATGTATAGTTAACAAACAGCAATTCAAAATATTATCTTATTTATTTCATTTCATCCTGACTAACTACGATATAAGCAAAGGCATCATCTTATTCATATCATATCATATTGACAAAATACGAAGATTTTATGGATAAAATGGGTTAGAGCGATTCGAAAAGTCGCTATTCCGCCCTCTGCACTATAAGTGATGCATAACAAGAATGCGTTTAATGTTCATTTCATGTTAGAGGAAGAACTGGAGATATTACAAAACGTAGAATTATGCAACTTCTTGGATACTTAAAATGTTTTCTATAAATGGTATTTCATTCTGTGAATTTTGGGATATCTGACAATACAAATGCTTTCTAGGATCCATATTATCATTAGGTGTAATCAAGATATTTCATTTACTGAAGATTCAGGCAGATTCTATTGAAGTTAACTTTCAAAGAATAAAATATAAATAAACTAATCGTCAATAGTCTTCAGTTGATGAAAAACTCATGTTTTAATATATTAAAAGTCCAGTTCAGCTGAATTCTAAAAGATAAATAAATGAAGGTAAGGTGAAATTCTCAGCTTTCTGTTTCAGAAAATTTTAAGAAGAGCTACCCCATTAAAATAATTGCTTACTACTTTAAGTACTTTTATAATCTTTGGTTCAATAATTAGGGCGTTGAATATATTTAAGTATTTATTTCTTTATGTAATGCACTTAAACTATTAAAATGAGGAAGTCTATAGGAAGCGAGCATTTGATCTCTGGACAATATTGTTGAGACTTTCTATTATAGATAGAAACACTTTATTTAAATTACAGTTCGAGTTTAGCAACATTAACGAAACACTTTGGAACAGTTGTTTCGGGTAAGACTAGAGATAACGCACATTTTTCGTTCTCATTCATTAAATAAATTTGCCTTCATTAAAATTCCGGTATAATGTTATGTTTGTCGAGTTCGGCGGATAATATTGAAATTTCTTAAAGAAACAAGAGGATCACCTTTTATGTAGTGTTCTTATATTTAATTAAAAAAAGTCTCACACTATGATCATTACATCACCTGATATTTGGGGCCTCGTGATGATGGGCAGGTTATGTTTTGAACGTCTCGGTATCAAAATCCTATTCTAGAATAGCTCTTAACAAAAGACTGTTAATCTTAGCATTGATTTTATGCATTTCAAAATCTAAGAAATAATATATTCTGCATACGCACTACTTAATGTGAATGTATATGTGGGGAAACTAGAGTTCAGTATTCTAACAAGGGCATGACTTGTTTTAATCTACATCAAGAACAAGAATGAAAATTGCATATGCGCGGGTCAGAATTAAATATAGTAGCAATGGCCTGGGAAAATACAATATTGGTAATATTACTTGGTTCCTCAAAGTTTTCATTATAGAAAAAAGTATGTCTTTTACTTTTCAGTAATTCCACTTGAATGACCTGAATAACAGCTGACTCAAGGCACCTGTGTAATAGATTTTTTAGATGAAGGTCAATTAGCTGTTCTCATAGGAAGATGACAGAAAATTCATTCGATAAAATAAACTGGCTAAACAAGCACTCAGTTAACAAACACATATCTGAGGCTCATGGGTATACATCGCCGGCATGGTTGGCCGAGTGGTTAGCGTATCCGCTTTCTAACCAAAAGGCTGCGGGTTCGAATCGCGAGGTGAGTATAGATATTTGTGATTGTCGGTTAAAATACTGGTGTTGGTAGTGGGTGGTAGATGGCGTTGTGTAGTTTCGGTTAGATGAAGTTGCTGGATCTGAGGGGGGAGACAGAGAGCTGTAGAATAGATACCCTCCTCGATGAGTCTTTGGACTCGCTAGAGGTGTCACGTAATAATAACATTTGATTCGGCCTTATTTTAAAAAATTAAACTTTTTGGACGATATTATTAATTAATTGAATGAAGACTTAAGTAATGCAAAAATGTACTTAGGTCTGCTGATCATGAAAAGCAGAACAGTTCGTCTACTGATTATATATATTAATTTTTGAGGAGGGACCGAGTCATCACTCGCCTGCTGATTTTACTCCTCTGAATTATGGAGCATTCAAGAAATAAATTACATATAATAGTTAATAGTCCGATTAAACTGTTTGAAAAAGTTGTGTTTCTCAAATGCATATTAGTCCCATTCGTAATAACAGGCAAAGGGACACGTTTAAATAAAATTTTGATTCTGAATTTATATTTTTCCGTTTCGCTTGCTACCTACACAAGAGCATCAGTACCTTAGACAGCATCGGAAAGACTTTAGTTCGATTCCTGTGTAGAACAGTTTTATAATGATATTTCACATGAAGATAAGTTATCTAGTTTCATACGGAGGTAGCAGAGCTTTTTTCTCCTGGTACTGGAGACTTTTATCCATCAAAATATGCGAAACCTAAAAAAATATATATCATCATCAGATTATGTATAATTTTACCTTCCCTTTTAGGAGTATTTTTTTTAATATTGACATGGCTTATCGAATTAAACTGTCTGTTTCTCTGTTTAGTTCACGACTAAATTTGTAAAAGATATCTAGACAAGTTGTAAATCGTGTTGCTTCTTCTTATTACATCATCGCCGATAGATTTATCTAAGAGTATTGCATGGTTGTCCATGCAAAGTATTTGTTCTAGTGGTGATTCCTAAATTTCCCCATTCGGTTCCAAAGTTTATGTCTTTTGTAATAATATCTGTTTGAACATAGATGCTGTGTCTCGGAGTCAACATACCTCTTATTTATTGTTAGTACTTTCGGGATTTCATTAACTGCATGTTTCTGATGATTTCATTTAGCAAAGTGTCTCTCTAATATTAAAATTCTAAATGCAATACAGAAGAAACGGACAGTTATAGTAAGTTTTCTGTCGGTTACTCCAGTACCAAAGCTCAGTATTTCAATTAAAATCAAAAGCTGATTGCGTCAAAATCAAGGAAATGTACGCAGGAAACATTTCTATAATTAGCGTATCATTATATATATGGACCTAACATTTTATTAAAGTAACCGACTAAAGCAAATAATTTATTTCGCTGTAAATGTTTTTATTTTTTTTTAACAAAGGAAAATCGTCATTTGTAGGATGAAATGATCATTTGTAGTTGCAGTAGGAAACATGAAAAATTAAACATTAACAAAAATGAATTTTAGCTACTGTATGAATATATGGCTGTTTCTTGCTATATTTGGCTGCAGAATAGTCAAATATTTGTAATAATCAGGGCTATCATTTCTGGTTTGTTATTTTCAAATATGAAGATATTTCTTGGTAGTAACTTAGAAATTTCCGAAACAAAAAGTTTTTTTTTTCCCCTGGAATATTCCCGAAGAACAAGTCATAAATAATGCTTCAGCACACCAAAATATCTTCTTGCTGTTTTTACTTGCCACTGTATGCAATGAACCGTAATGTGTTTATTTGGTTTCTTCTCAAACTAATGCTATTGTCTAATACAGATATTTGCTTTGCAGGTGGTTGAACGACAAAAAAAAAAAAAAAAAAAAAAAACTCGAAATTATTCGTGAAGACAATAGTTTTCTAAAGCTTAAGTAAATGTACTTTTGTTTTCTTATTTAACTTCTTTCAGGAAAGAAATCGTTTTCCGTTAGAATATTTAGTCACTTTCTGAGAAATGTTTTCAGGTAACTTAATTTAAATTATAATTATATTTTAATGAATTTCAAACAAAATTAAAACAGGCTGTCATCCTTTGAATTTGTCATTCTAAACAACGCAATATTTTAGATTAACATATTTAATTAAACTGTATCTTGATACAGTTTAATTAAAAATACACATTTCTCGGGTAGCCCCGAGGAATGTGTATTTTTTCCTGCTATAACTACTCCAGTGAACCGTGTATAGTTTTTGTAAGTTGGGAGAATTCTTCTAAGGCGTGCGTCTAAATCTGCAGTGAAGTTTTCCCAGTCAGCTTTTTGGAAATTCCATCTTGGTTCTAGGAAATGATGTTATCACTGGAATTTGGGCTCCTAATTCCATAAAGATGGGGCGGTGCTGTCTATTTGGAAAAACCTCAAGAATACGTCTGAACGTCTGTAACGCCTGATTTTCACTGTCAGTAGAGATGAATGTTAAATCTGGGTTATATTCCTTATTCCAGGCTCTTGATTTAAAGGTGCCTTTTTTCCTTGGCATCAAAAACCAAGTAAAGACGGTGTTGATCTTCCCATTCAACTAATATTTCCCCGTTTTGATCATACGTCTTGGAAATATCCAAGAGGTATGATCAAAACGGATTGATGACTGTTGAAGTCCCCAGAGCACACCGTTAGGTGGGAAGTATGTCTGTAGAACATCATTTGGCCAAACAGTTGCAGGTGGTTTATATACATTCACAATCGTGATGTCCTCTATTTTAACAGCAATCTTATGGATTTCGTCATCAGTAGATGAAGATATCAGCACATCATTCTCAATACCATTTCGGACATATATTATGTTGCCGTAGCTACGACTGTAAGTAATCCCGAAAATGTTGTAGCCAGGGAATATTGCTCTAGATTTAACTTGATCTTCAATTTCGATATGTGATTCTTGAATGAGAAATAGATCAACGTTTTTTTCTGAAGAAGTTTGGAAATACATTGACATTTTGATGCGTCTAATACCCTCAGCATTTAACTGGCAGATACGGATATTATCTCCAATATTCCTTATCAGCTGGTTTGAAGAAGAACCGTTGTGAAGGTTTTGAGTTTCCATGTGTAAATATAGTCAGGTGATTGTACAATTGCACAGTGGTCTGGCCGCCAGTTGCTCCAGCTCTTTAGCATAACCCAGGGTACACCACGAGGAAGCGAGCTAGAATTGCACCCTTAATTGGTAATATCTAGCCCCCACACTCTGTAATGAAGAAAGGGATTTAAATTATAAATAATAAATATATTATTTAATATTCTTTAATAACATATATTTCCGATACATAATTATCTGAAATTAGCGCACGACATCAACCAATATAATCCCGACTGGGTCTGCATTTGCAACTACATTAATGTTGCATTCCGTTAATTTTCGGTGAATTACACATCAAATAACTGTTACTGATCATGATGGTGATCACTAACATGATCGTGGTACTGATCATCCTAACCATGTTTTTAAATTCATAAATAATACTAGGCTTATTTACATCTTTTGTACTCCGATGATGAACTTGAGAGAGATTAGGGCATACAGGCAAAAGCATATCTACTATAAATAATTATTATTAACATTCAGGATCAAAAATGTGTGTATGAGCGCACCCTCTTGTGTTTCCATTTGCAATTGAGAATTAAGATCTCATTAAGAAGAGAAAAAGTCTTTCGCTCGTAAAAGCTGGATCATTCATTATGTGAATGGATCAAATACACATACAAGCATCTACATTAGAAACCATTATGTAGTTGCACGTAAACGTCACGTATTCTATATGCAAAATACTTGGTCACGTGTTCCACTCAACTATGCATGTATAAGAACGTTGATGATCTGTACTCATTAATAGTGCTAATCACAATGGGAAAAACAAAGGATCGTTCGTAGTTGGATAAAGAGCTCATTATGTATGTCGGACTGGCCGGAGCCAAGATTTTCAAAACAGCAGAACTAACTGGTTTCTCAAAAGGCGGAATATCCCACCGTGTTTTAATCAGTAGAAAAATAACCCACATTGCTTGTCTAAGAGGCGTAACTGTGTCCTAGTGGTCTGTCGGGAACGATATCAGCGGCGTCGTCTATAAGAAGGCTTATAGGGACAAACAAAATTTCCTGTGAACAGCAATTGATCGAAGCATTTAAAGGAGGGTGTTCCCGACTCATATCTCAACGAACTGTGCACAGGAAATTGAACAGGATCGGAATTGGCAATCGCATACCTACATGCAGAATAAAAGGTGCTAATTCAAGGTGAAAAAATATCTAAAAGATGATATGATTATTCAAGTAAACTATTCCAAAGTTTCCAACAGGTGTGGATCACCACTGTGATCTGACTGAAAGACTGGAGCACAGTATCCTTATTATCATTCCAAAAAAAAAAAAGAATCAGTAAAAAGGGCAGTTATTTTAGGACAATTAGTCTCATCAGTTATACAAGAATAATATCTTGAACATGAACTCTCACATATTGAAAAAAAAATTGGATTATTTTTTTTCAGACTTCGAGGCTGGATTTAGAAACAAAAGACCATATTGACCATAATTATATTGACTACAGAAAGCTTTTGATTCTATTTGGGCATAGTGCCCTTTGGAAAATTCTGCAACATTTACGGAATAGGTAGCAAAATAATACTACTTCTTGAATCACTGTACTCAACTTTTAAAATTTTGATTAAAATCAAGTCGAATTATAACCCTCCATTTTCAATTCTGTTGATATTGATATTCTAGCGGAAAATTAAACATATATTCAGAAAAGTACCACAAAAATTACCTTATACTCTAAAAAACTATGGCATAACCATAAATATCCAAAATTTAAATACAATGACAAATATCCGTGCTTCTGATCAAGGGAAGTAGAGGTAGCAGAAACTGAAAAAATCTTACTTGAGGATACACCTATAGAGGAAATTGTTCAGTTTAAATACATAGGCAATATATTTATTAAAGACAGAATATTAAAACAAACAATGCAAACTGAACAACATAATTTTTAAAAACTAAAACAACTATGGACATATAACAAGCTTACAATTGAAAACAGATTATGTATTATTGACACACTAGTTAATTCAGCACTTCTATACGGAAGGGAAACTTCGACCCTCTTAAAGGAAGATGAAGAGAGGTTGCTCGCATTCGAAATGAGGTGCTATAGATACCTACTAATGATACTATAAACTGTCACAGCCCAAATTTTTGAATAAGACAGAAAATCAGTTCTTTCTAAAATCGGAAAGAAACATCTTATTGTAGCTTGGCAATATCAGCAGATCAATCCTGTTGATATGAGATTAGAATCAAGGCGTTATCTAATCGCATCAGACGGAATAATCGACGAGAGTATGTTTTGTACACCTTAAGGAATTATTAGAGGAAGTTCCTCTGAAACTCACTTTAAATATTTAGGTCAGCAAAGTTACATATTTTGAAATTCTAGAGTGAAATAAGAAGTTTTCTCTTTGATATTGTCATCGACAGAATTACTATATAAAAAGTATATATATCTTTGAAAATGTCCGAAAACAAGCTCTGAGTTGTGACGTTCCTGTTGTTTTAAGATAACAGGTTGTTTGGTTGTCCTTTCCATTCTTTCAACCTATCATGAAATTTCAACCTATTCATGAAACCTATCATGAAATTAATGAAATTTCAACCTATCACGAAACATATAACAAGAAGTATCCTAAAGACTTAAAATATGATCTAAATGAACTAGAGTAAAAAGCATAATGAATATAAAACTAGTTCATAATAATGTTTAAACCAAGATTTACAAATGAGAACATAAGTGTAATATAAAATTCCTGATGGTAGAAGTTTTAGTTACTTTAGTAAAGTATTTCACGCTATCTTTATTATTTTTTCCTTCTGCGAATATTTCACAGCTTCTTGGAAGTTGAGTAGTCCAGGCAACTGCTCTGTGATGTCTCAGAGAAACTCTCCTGTCACTTGCATACGTTCAGGAGCAGCATCAAGAACCAGCACGGGGTATGCAACAATTACTTTTTTATTCTTTCTTGCTGCATTAAATTTTATGATAGGCTGAAAGAATGAAAAGGACAACCAAACAACCTGTTATCTTAAAACAACAGGAACTGTTCACAACTCACAGCTTGTTTTCGGACATTTTCAAAAATATATACTTTTTGTATAGTAATTCTGTGGATGACAATATCAAAAGAAAAAGATAAAACTTCTTATTTACTCTAGAAACTGCTCTTTTTTTTATAAATATCAAATATTTTACATTTATTAGAAGAAATATTTATATTTATTTATAATAAATAAATCATCAGTACTTCCCTGTATTCCCATAACTACAGTTTAAACTAATCTTCAGAAAACATTTTCAATAATCCTTGATTTTTTTCGTAAATTCCATAATATCACAAATATTAATATAATTTCAAGTGTATTGCAGATGCAATGGAGTGGATATATTGCATCTGCTAGAATTTTCTTCCGATTTCTTTTGCATCAGACTGAAAAACTCCATATTAGTCATTTAAGTTTAAGGCATATGTTTAAGTCAATGTTAACACAAGAGTTCCAGAAAATACTTGAAAATATTGTTGCCATGATGTCTGTCTACGATCAGAAGCAAGAGAAGCGCTGTCTTTCTCTCTCTCTCTCTCTCTCACACACACACACACACACACTGAATTCCTGGCATTCTTGTGATACTCAGTGTGCTTCGTCTATCAAGAGCAAATATCTGAACATTCTGGAAGATTTTAGGACCCTTCAGGTATTGAATAAGGCAGAATTCTATACAGAAATAATTAAAAACTTTCATTTAATGTTTAACATTGGAACATGCTTTTTGAAATTAACATTAAGGATTAAATGACATGAAATTTTGTGTCTCTTCTCTCATGTCACGTTAATATTCTTGACAGAAAACGGAGTTCGTGAAGTTGAATTCTCGTACCAGAATAACAATTATTTTGGTCAACTTTGTTTAATGAAGAACCAGTTTGATCATGTTTAATTTTACCATAAATAAAGAAAATCGATGTCTTCTGTGTGTATGATGGACTTCGCTTAATAAATTCTAAAAATTAATTTTACATCTGAAACAGCACAGACTTAATTTTAATCATCGGCAAATGATTTTAGGACCTCGTTGCAAAGGTGGGGGAAGTTCAGATCGCTATTCTTAGGTGTGCCCGGTATTACGAGTTGCCCGGTATTGTACTACGTACTAGGATCACTTGCATTGGCTAACGCTAGTATCGCCGATACTTTATAGTTTACTATATTCGGCAAGAAACTCTCTGATTCCGATCTTTGAGTTTCTTATTCGGTTTTAAAACTATGTGGGATTTAATATCCCCTTAATTTAAGTAATGTTTTCATTGCCGAAATGAAGCTTATTAGCTCTTTATACTTAAGTAACTATTTCTGTTATATATTAAAATATACCATTTTCATGATTCAATTGTAAACAGAAGCATACAAATTTGTGCTGATCTTTTAATAAATCAATAAACATAAATTATTATGCTGATTTTATCATTCGGCGGGTATAACCAGAACAGCGCCCTGATGGCACACAAGGGAATTTATAGATAATAAAATTTTCGTATTACGTAAACCATGTTAAGTAAATCACGAATTTAGATGTTTTAAAGCAACTAGTATAATTTAATCAATTTCTGTTTATTTAATTCTGAATTCTGTTTATTTAAAACAGGGAAACCGACCTGAAAAACATACACATTTTATAGCTAGAACCTATGGAAATAAGGATTAACCACCATATTCGATTGGATTTGGTATCGATCGCTTGTACAGTATGTTGATCTAAGTTCGTGTTCAGTATGGTTCTCAGATTGTGCATTATATTTCGAGTGAGTTGTCCGTTATTTGATTCATAATCGAAATTCATTCCCCAAAGAATTGTCAGTAGCAACTTTGCGATGAATTGTTGACTAACTTTATAAGCTTTCCAAATAATTGTCACTTTTAAAACTTTGTAACGAATTGTTTGTAAATTAAATATATTAGAAATTTGGACAAAATGTTAAAATCTTGGAGAAAAAAAAATAGGGTTTGCATTTAGGAAACGAAAACAATCAGTTTTATCAGAGGAATGAATTAAACAAAGGAATGAACTTCAGTGGAAAGTAAACATGGAGAATCTTCTACACGGTTGTGAAAATAAAATAAAACAATCGACAGTCACTATTCTCCGGATATTCCTTTCTAATATTCAAAGCACATGATTTGTTTAAGAGAAAAATAATAAAATTAGAGCTTTGAAATCCAAGTAACCGGTTCCTTTAGAATACCGGAATATATAAAGATAAAGAATGAGAAAAGAAATAAAACATTTCCGTTTGATTTTGAATGCTTAATTACATTTGCTAATTAAAGGATGAAATAAATACAAATAAAAGAAAGTATACAATGGAATTAGCGTTAAGAAAACTACTTGTCGGGCATTAACAGATAAAAGAAAGATATTACTAACGAGAAATAAAAAAAAAGAAACACTGATGAAGTGTTAGAGGCGACGAACGAGATCATTCTGGCAATTAAGGAAACGAAGAAGGAGAAAATGTTATTTACGTAACATAACATTAACAATGGGCTGTACAAGGGGGGGGGGGGGAGTGTTAGTTACAAGAAAAGTCAGTATTTGAATTTAAAATATTTACCAGTGTGTTTATTAAATGATTCCTTAAAAAAAAATAGTTACTAATGTTTTAAGACAGTTGCGTATGTCAAAAGAAGTATAACTGAATTTCACCGTCAAAGCGAAGATTTTGTTGTTGTTAATATGAATGCGAAAGCAGCATTTCGAAAGTGTCCACATTGCAGAGGTCCTGTAACATGGTCACATTCGAAATACTTGTTCATTTTGGAAATACCTTGAAGTATTGTTTAAACTCCATACGACCCTTTTATCTTATTTTAATTATTTTTGTCGGTAAACTTCGTGTGTTTTATAGTCGATTTTTCTTGTTTCCAGCCACCGACTACCTGAGTTTCCGGTGTAAAACTCTGCGTCTTGAGTATGAGATTGCATAAATCATCATTCGGTTGAATGAGTCATTCTTCTGACTACGGAGGTCAAAACACACAAATAAACGAACGATAAAATATCTATCCTCTGAAATTTTAATATGAGTCAGAGGATTGTCTAGCAAGAGAGAGAAGAAGGATTGACAGCAATCGTTTCGATAACTTATATATCAAACAAACAAACGATGAAACCTTTTAATGCTCTCAGTGGAATATTAGCTTTATGGATTACTGGTAATCCATAGACAGATTTTCGATCTGTATGAGCGCACTCAAATTCTTGTCTTTTAGTTTTCCCCATAAAGCCACTTCGTCTAAAAGGATTTGTGATTGACTGTTGTCTCAAGAGAAAGTGTGTCAAATAAATTGATATTTCAGTAATACGAAAAAGAAAAGTCGATGATCTCTTTATTTTTGTTTGCAATCATGCTCTTAGGTTGGGAACAATCTGGGTTCGAATTCATGACTACAATGCGAAGAGCCTTTTCAGGACTTTACATTTGAAGGTAAGTTAGTTGCGCCCACAAGGAGATATATGTCACAGTTTTACCCAATGAAACTCCGGGTTTTCATTCTTAAAAACAGGGGAACTGGCTAGAAGAACATTTGCAACTGACAGCCACACTATACGCGATTCGTGGTCTTGGTTGTATCGTCAGTAATTCCTTCAGTAAATCTTCACATTTGAAAAATAGAGCTTGAATTTTCAAAACCGTAATTTGCAAAGTCAGGCACTTGCTTTAATGGTGCTCATTACTTTAACAGTATTTTCTTGTAGACGTTGAGGGGATTGTTGTTGCTTACTTCACTATCGATGCTTTATATTATCAAAAGAGGAACTCCATTAGGTATAACTGATCGGGCTTTTAACTGAAACAAAGAATCACTCTTTATTAAGGTGTAATGCGATTTTGAAAATAATGTTTTTTGAATTTCAAGCAGATGTCGACTGCTCATTTTCTTTCTTGTTGTTATTACACAAACTATCTAAAAATGTACGTTTTGAGAAGTAAATGTTCAGATTTATTCCCTCCCTATATAAATAGAATACAATTATATATATTTGCTGTCAAATTTCTGAAATCAGAATATTTATAACACAGAAGAAAAAGATTTCCTGGAAGATTTATAGGACAAGTAAGACGTAAAAAAATTAGCATCATCATTTAATCGTGAGTAATGTTAAGATATGTCGAAATATGTTGATGTGGATCGACAATTGTTTGGATAATTGGGTAACACACACACGCGCGCACGCGTTAATTTCTATAATCTTGGTCCCAGATATCAGTACTGTTCTACAGACAACTAAATGGTGAACATTGGGTTACGACGTGATCACGCACTTCTACAATAAGTCAATTTAATTACCCAGTACCCTGGGTAATTAAATTGACTTATGAATCACAATGACACTGCCTTTCTAATAAATAGAAGACATCTCGGAAATTATGATTTGGAGTTATGATGCACCCACTAACATTTCAATATTGATCAAGTGCTTACTGCACATCCAGATATATTTGAACATGTCTCCTATCATTTGAATCTCATAGTTTTGAATAAGTATGCGGTTCAAATGAAAGAGTGCCTGTACCAATATTGCTCAATTCTAAGAGTAATTGCATTGTTGGTGAAGTAAAAGGGCTATCTCTAATCCAATTTAAAACGACCCAATATTCCTCACGACAAGGTGAATTCTCATTTGTCATTTCCAAGAAGATTCGTTCGTTTGTCGGACGAATGAGCATATTGAACATGAGTTAAATGACGGTTGATGTGCGTTTATTCTTATAACTTGTTAGTTGTGAAAATCCAGCTACTAGTTTTTCATAAGAGATCAATGTCTTTGAGTGTTGTCTACGACATTAATTTTCTTCATGTTAACCTTAATGGATTATGCTCAACATCCGAGAGCATTAAAGGCTAAATAATCAAACGTCATAGAAACCTAATGGATTCTGATAAGGCGGCAATCTTATTTAATACCTGCCTTATTTATCCGCTGGTTTTATTCAGCAGTTTGTCTGGCGTGAGGGATGAAAAATCTGACTTTGCATTAGAAAACCCTTTGAACTTTGTTACGTTCCTTCGCGTTCTATAGGCTATTCAAACCCATATATTTTCACTCAAATGACATTTATTGACTGAGTTGCGGAGGCTCTATTTTTGAAATGTATATTTCAAACATAAGAAATAAAATTTCAACCATAAATTATAAATTTTGTAAATAATATTGTAACTATAACTATATATTGTAACTGTAAACTCAACTGCTAACTAAAACAAGCGCGGTGGTAGCAATAATCAGTACCACGTGTTATTAGAGTAAGTGCATGATCATAGACGTGGCCTAATATAGTGTCATTTGTCGATTCTCTAATAAATTTCAACAAACACTAAGAGAAAAATAATTTACCATTGTGATAATTAGTTTCATTATTTAATTCTACCGACAACTCTTTTTATTAATCCTTTTCAATTTTAATAAGCGTACCATTTTAGAAATGTTTTTATTTAATGACTGGGTTACACACCTGCTTTTATTTTAACTTTATTCTAATATTATTAAATATTATAACCGTAAGTAAAATCTGCTGAAAGAAAAGAATGCGCTTTTGTTATTACAATTTTCAATTAAAAGGAATTTATTTCAATTCATTTTAATTAACTCATGAATCTTTTCTGATGAAGGCCGATGTTACAAAACAGGACGCGGAGTTTCGTACGTCATCGGGTAACCTGAATAGATGAGTTCTTAATACTAACTTCTTAATACTAATACTTCTTAATACTAATATTAATAATATTTTATTATATTAAACTTAATATTAATACTTCTTAATACTAATAGATGAATTCTTAATAGTAAGAACTCATCTATTCAGGCAAGGACGACAAACAGTTTATAACTAATAAACTAAAATTATCATGATTCATATCATGTCACACAGGAAAACATTTTTATTATTATTATTATTATGTGATACCGCCAGGGAGTTCAAAGACTCATCGAGGGAGAGCACCTGCTCTACAGCTCTCTATAGAGTAGGTGCTTTCTCATTGTTTTCTTTCGCTGTAAGTGACTCCAACACCTACAGCTAACCGCAACTACACCAACGCCATCTACCGCACATCACCGCCACTGGTATTTTCACAGACAGTCACAAACATCCGTGCCTACAGCGGGATTTGAACCAGGAGCCTTTTGGCTGGAGAGCGAATACGCCACGCCGGCATTTTAAACATTTAATATAATTCTAAATGCTTAAATATGCATCGAATTAACACGTTCGCTGCCAACTACGAGTATACTCGTAGTAGGTGAACCTGCTTCACAAGCCAGCTACGAGTATACTCGTAGGACGCTTACCGCCGGGAACGAGATTATTGTAGTGACCTTGAAGAAGCCAAAATGCTTGGCTTGTGGGGCTAGCATCAAAACTGTGTATTCTCATAGACCGTATATGCTCCGTACAAGCCAACTACGAGTATACTCGTAGGACGTTTACCTCCGGTAACGAGATTATCGTACTGACCTTGAAGAAGGAAAACTGCTCGGCGTAGGGGAACAGACCATGCCAAAGTAGCGTGGCAGCGAACGTGTTAATAAGAAGATGCAAATCCAAGACCTGTTAGGCAGAGTGCATAGAAGATCTTTCCTCCAAATAACAAGGCGTGGATGAGAATCCGTCGTGTTCATAGATTTTTGCAACTGTCTATAGGTGAAATATTAATTTCATTTCTAATGTGAAACTATCACCACCACGCTTATTGGAGACCTGAAGTAGCTTGAAAATGTTCCACTTGGATCTCTAGAGCATGGTACAAAAATACGATAGGTTTTAAATTTTAGGTGGTGTGTGTGATGTAAAAATGAGATCTTGTTTTGCTCTTATAAATAATATCATAATACACAGCCTGTGATACAGATACAAAATGTGTCCTAGGGTGTTTCCAGTTGTGTAGAGGCTAGTTGGTTGCAATTGTAACAAACTAAAAAAAGTTACGATCTAATTATAAATTAAAAATACTTTAATTACTGGAGAATTGACAAGAATTTTTAAACCAGTAAAACAGAAGTTCATTATTAGAATGGCCAGATTGTTTCTAATTAGTGAAAACCAGCATTAGAGGGAAGCCTGGTGTATCTTACTGGACCAAGTACGAAATATTTGAGGAGTCAATTAATTTTAATTGGATGCTGTCATATAATTAATAATTAAAGGTTACTTACACAGTAGGAGGAGACAACTAATTGTTTCTCTCTCCAAAATTGATTAAGGCATAGAAAAGCAAAAACAAAAGGAAACAAAAATATATTATTAAAAGAGTCTATTTTTTTCTAATTTTTATAGAAAGGAATTCATTTTTTATTATAACTTCAGGTAAAAGAAATTCTGTAAAAAATTAAAATGCGCTGCGACCAAAGCTTTCAGAAAGATGAAATATTGAAAATTTTGATAAATGTTAATTGAATGTTATTCAAAGGCTCATTATTTTATGTTATGTTTCATATATATATGAAAATTCATTTTTAATTATGTAGCGCGTTTGTTTTTTAAATTTTGTTAAAATTCTCTGTTTTAAGATTTATCGAATTTCCGAATTCTATGCATTTTGCCTAGAATTTGGAAATTCAATAAATATTGAGAATGTTGCCTTAGCAATTCTCAATACGCCCAGCATCTATTCTAAAAGCTTACGAGAAAAAATGAATAATTATCGTACTGCAGAGAGCCATAACGAATTTCTGCAATTCTATCTGATCAATTGGTGATTGGTGATAGACATATCTCATTAATATGAAGAGAGAGAGAGAGAGAGAGAGAGAGAGAGGTGCGACCATCTCTCTCTCTCTCTCTCTCTCTCTCTGTCTGTCTGTCTTTCTCGTTTCCTCATGTACCCTAAGATATGACTACAGGAATAATTTTTTTTATTAAAACGAAGTCACTCTATATTCCTTTAACCATTCAAGAAGGGCACATTTCCCAAACATTGAGCTCTAACCTGTTGGAAATATAAACGGAAGCAAATGGTCAAAACGAATGATCTTACCTGGTAAGCACAAACGTTCATATGTTCCTTACCTTTACTCGATCACTAAGCTAAATGGTAAAAATATACATTACCTAATGACCTAATCATTAAGAAAATGATGGGTTGCATTGATTAGTAGAGTCCGAGATATTCTTGCAAATCCATCCCGCTTACTTTCGAAGTCAATTGAATCAGCCTTTGCATATGAATATAGTATATATAGTATATAGTATGTATGGTGTACTTGCCACTGTTCAAACATCAAATGCATCACATGCAGACCTATTTGCTCTACATTCACGCATCACTCATAGTACATCTGAAATGTCTAAAGACTGTTATCAATCTTTTCAGAATAAAAAAAATAAAGAGAATCTCAAATAAAAATCGTTGGCTGTGTCTTTACATCGTAATATCTATTTAGTAAAACGTGTTAAGAAAATCTTGGAATGTGCTCATGTTATCTCTGAATCAAGTTATCTCAAAATGACAGTTAATGGACTGTAGTTACTCAGCGCAGGTTCATTGCAAGCATATGCGTAATAATCGCCTGTTGCATTAATAACATGCGCGAACGTTATAAACATATCTAATGTCCCGAAATATTCGGAACATTAGATACTACAAATTCACTTCGCAGAAGCTATTATAGTTGCTGTTGAGGTCACGTCTCATACTATGAGTGAGATATGAGCCTCGGAAATGCATTCACTGACTATTCATACATCAGCTACTGTGCATTGTTGTAATGACTAACAACAGTAATTGACATTGTGCTGTGTCATCAGAACAGTTTGCATTCTACAGTTTGTTTCTTCTCACTACAGCCGTGACGCGAATACAATTCATGCATAGTAGGTTACCGTGTGCCTCGTTTATCTAATATCATGACTCTTGCAATAAAACAAAGCAAAAAATCACAGAAAAGCATTGAGAACGACAACATAAATGCGAAAGATAATACAGAGAAACAAACGCATAAACTGTTTTTTCGTCCCTAGAAATGGTAACATGTTCTAACAATTGTTATAATTGCTTAACTTTACCAGTTAAGCAGTCTTAACCCGTAATCTTAACCGGACTCTCATGAAAAAAAT
Source organism: Typopeltis vanoorti (assembly GCF_054136105.1). NCBI lineage: Eukaryota > Metazoa > Arthropoda > Arachnida > Uropygi > Thelyphonidae > Typopeltis > Typopeltis vanoorti. The sequence goes on along the minus strand of NC_143564.1, from coordinate 85,075,874 downwards.
CCCTAAACTTATTTTATATTTTCCAATGACATATAATATTTCTTTATAGTTTTAGACTGCTTTCAGTTCATGCCGCCCTTCGTGTGTCAGGAATTTTCCACTGCGCCCCAAGTCAGAATATAGGCCTACCTAACAGTTGCAGTGCGCAGTTGGTGCGGTTAGGTTGGTTAAGCTAAAAAATAAATGAAACATATATTTCAAATGCACAAACAATTTAAGGTAAAAAGTATTAAATAAGTTGATATTTTGAACAATCAAATCATTGAATAAATAAATTGAAATTAGTGGGACGGGTGAGCCTGTTCACTGCACATCTTCTCAAATCTTGGAATCAAACTGGACACAGCCACCCTCATTTCCTGATCCACGTTGATTTTCGCACGACACCTGCTTTTTATCACAGCGACAGCCGAAAACCCATCTTCGTGCAAATATGACGTCGCAAATGGAATTAAGATTCGCTGAGCTTTACCACATAGCAGCGAGTATTCATCTTTTACTGATATCCAAAAGTCAGTTTGGGATGAAATTGACTTTTGGATATTCACAAACCACTGACCTATATGGTTAAAAAAAGAGAGCAAAATAAAGAAAATTTAAATGATTCAACAAAACTCACTAACACGTAACATGCATACGAAATAAATAAAAGACTATAACCCTTCTTTTGAAAACCAAAGAAAAGTCTTGAAATATGAAAGGATTCGCAATATTTTAAAGCATTTATCTATTCTAAAACGTTTTCAGAATAAAAACGGATGGCATTTCCAAAAGGTGTTGGTTGATTTATTTAAAAATAAATGAGTTTCTTATTATAAAACAATGTGTATAAAACTTATTATAAAAACAATAAAACGGTTTTAAAACAATGTGGGATTTAATATCCCCTTAATTTAAATAATGGTGTTGGTTGATCTTCAGGAAATATTGAAATTAAGCTGAAAAGAAATAAAGTTTTGAGGTCAGTGTATCACACCAATTCATTTCTCATGTTCTTCCAGTCGGTTTTCTGTTTTGACGATAACAACCCTCACTTTTTTTGGAAGTAAAAAAAAAACGCTCTGAGAATACATAATGAACTTATACAAGAATCAAGGCATTAGGTACAATGGGGGGATATACTGGTTACCTGAATGCAGAGTGTTGTTAGGAGTAGTCTGTGAGAGAAATAAATTTGAGTTGAAAGTTTCTTAGGTATGTCTAGAAGGATTAAATTATAAGAAAGCTGGCTAAAAGAAAATGAATTCTGAAAAGAGAAAGAATAAACAAATTTTCTGGAAATAGAAATATATGCTAAAAATGAAACATTTGCCCATTTCAGCTAAACGTTGTGAAGCACAATCTGCTCTTCCTGCCCACCCGATAATAATTAACAAACGACATCACGTAAACCATATACAAAAAAGCTTTCTCCAATGTATTCAGAAACATTTATAAGTGAACAAAAACGTTATTCACGAAAATGTTTTATTGAAAAAACAGTTTATTAAATATTACTCATGATTTAAAATAATATGATATAATTATATATTAAATACGTTACTGAATTTGTGACAATTAGTAAAAATCATTGTGTTATTAAAAACTCTTGATGCTTTTATGGCGGAGTTAGATAAGTCGGTGAGGTGCTGAAGAATCGACTGAAGATTTTATTCTTCCTAGATGCCTAATGACTGTTAAATTGCTTTCTGAAAATCAAAAATTCTGAAAATACTCGCGGCTCATTAAAAATTCCCATAATCAATCCTACATTGTGTAAAAAGTATTTAAATATTTTTCGAATAAAAGCCATAATTTCTTTCAGTGAAAATTAATTTACAAGTGTTGCAGATGATTTCCTTTAATTCATCAAATACACACTTCATGTGCTATTGTTTAATAAGTGTTAACTCGTTTCCTATATTATATTCCACTTGGTTTGCTGATTAATTCTATACCTGGAGCAAAGCACTTCTTGGAAGAGAATTTCCATAATTTCGGAATTTTGTATTTCATAAATGTACAATTGAATATGGCAGAACAAGGCCATTATCTTCTATGGTTTTGATTAGTTTCTGTGCAAATATCATTATGAACAACGAAACACTATGCATAGGATAGGTTTTAGTGTTTTAAACCTGTTAATATATGCCATAAGTGATATACAAGGAATGAACACCAGTAGAAAAAGTTTAGAATAAATTAACTCTTCATAATAGTTCAAGGTTTACTTATTATGTAGATTTTTTTATTTAATTGTATCTGTTAACATAGCTATGTAATTAAACAAATCTTGCAAGACCTTTAAAATCGAGAACACTTTGCAGAGTCGAATAAAACTGCATTCACAGTGTGTGCATTTGCATCGGTAACATGAATTATTCAAGTGAAGTACATACACTGGTGTCCAAAAGTTAAGGACGAACTACATTTTTATTTTTATATGAAAAATAAAGCTTCCGTAGCTGAGTCGATATAGATAAAGCCCTTTGGTCGGAAAGACCTCAGTTCTATTCCCATCAGCGACGTGAGGAACCTTTATCAGGTCTTTTCGACTAAAAGTGAGTTAGCCGGTCTCCACAGCGGTCGAGGGTTTTTTCTCCCGAAAACTCGGGTTTTCATCCCTCAAAACAGGCAAACGCCTCCCGTGAACATATACAGACAATAAATAGTTACGATAGGGCAAGGAGGGCAACCTGAAACCACCTTGTACCAAATCAATATTCCTTAGTAAAGTAGCATATTGTTACCACACCAATTATAAGGTTGAGGGAAAATAATTGCCAGCATACTAATAAATTATATAACACAAACATGTGATATAAATTTCGTACAAATCAAATTGCAATATGATTTTTACAATGTGTTTTTTTTTTCAAACGTTTCATAAATTTCCGTGAAGAGGTAGTTAAGGAATTAATGTACACTACTTTCAGAAAAGTATGCAAAAAGAAATTTCAATTTGGAATATGTTCATCCCGTACTGTGAAGCAACTTTCACAACGTAGTACAATACTTAGCACTAGGTGATTCAGGATTTCTTCAGGCAAACTGGCCCACTCCTCCTCCTCCTTCACAGCAAGTATAAGTATTATCTATTCTTGTTTAAAATAACCTTCTTGTTGATTCTTGTTCTAAATTAATTCTTATTCTTATTCTTGATTCTAAATTCTTGGTTTTTTTTGTTTTGTTTTCTGGAGAAAACTTCTGAGCAGCAATGCGTCTCCCTATTGCATCCCAAACGTGCTCAATAGGATTGAGATCTGAGGAGTGTGCTGGCCACTGGATTTGATTAATATCCTCCGTATCCGGAAGAATCTCCTCTGTTTGTGTACGATGTGGTGTGGAATTGTCATTTTCCTGCACTGGTAGCTCGTTACACTGGTAGCTCGTTTCCTCCCCATAAGAGTATCTATCCCTTTCAAAAACATTCTAGAAATTATAAGCAGTACCACTTGCAGCCAGATCAATTTCCGCCTGGAATCGCAGGAAAGGCTAAAACGACTCTCATCTCTAAAGAGCTCGTTGGCTTCTTGTCCAATTTTTATGGATACAACACCAGTGAAAACATGTTCTACGATGACATGTAGATAAAGTGACGCATACTACAGGCCTACCTACTCAAGTTTAGGCCTTCTTGTTTCAGAGGTCTTGCCACAGTTTGTCGAAATATCTGAGTACCTGTACTTGAATGAAGCCAACTTGCAGCAAACCCTCCGTGGTGCATCGAGTACATTTTGCTGTTATAACGATAAATCTCTTCCGTACTAGAGAGAGAGAGAGAGAGAGAGAGAGAGAGAGAGACGGCAACCTCTTAGAAAAACGTCTGGAACATATTCCATTGATTTAAAACGCTTCCAAAGCCTTTATACAGATTCCAAACTCTCTAGTAATATAGTAATTCTGCGGCCTTCTTTGAGTTTTCCAATAATTCTTCCTCTCGTGAAATCATCCAGATGACGTCTTTAAGACATTACAAATCATACAAGTTTGCAACTTTATTCCTTCAGGAAAAAAGCTTCATTCAAAAAAACAAATCTCTTAGAGCAGCCTTTTGCCTTTTATTCTGATGAGTGCTACCACTCAACAGCATAAAAGGAAACCTTTGAGCGTGATTCGAAAATTTGAATGTGCGCCTGGGTTCCAAACGAAATTGTCAGTTATATACAAATTGCTACAAGCTGATTCGTCTGAATTTGCGGTTGTAATCTTCAGAAATATTGTTCATTCTTAGGTTTTGGACACCAGTGTAAGCGATGTGTAAAATGTCCAATAGCTTCCATTTAAAAGAGCAATTTGTCTTTCTATGAAGCAAGGATACGCGGTGTAGTCAGAAACTCCTGTGTTCGATATAGTAGAGCTTAATGAGTCATGTTCTCAAAATGTTTCTGAAAATTATTTTAAAAAAATACAGCATACGGAAAATGTGAAGACACCATCAGTGATACCCAATTCGCCTTTACAAACAGTTTTGGAACAAGAAAGTCTCTTTTCTGTTCTCAAATCTTATTCCAAAAATGTACTAACCAAAACAAGGAAGTATTCATTTGCTTCATCGACTTCAAGAAATCATACAATGTGCAACATGCTAAAATGATTGCACTATTAAACAGAATTGGAATTAGATCACTGAAAACTTATATTGGAAAAAGTCATCTGTTCAAGTTGATGACATTATTACAGACTCCATTAACATCAAACGAGGAGTAAGGCAAGGATGTGTGCTGCTACCTCTTCTTTTTTAACATACACTCAGAAGCCATATTTCATAAAATCTTAAGAGGGAGAAAGGAAGGGATTAATGTAAATGGTGAAATCATCAATAATATCCGATATACTGATGATACAGCTCTCCTGGCTGACAATATTCAGGATCTTTAAATCTTCTGGAACAATGAATAAAGAGAGTGAAAAAATGGGATTAAAAATAAATATCACCAAAACTAAATTCATGGTCATAAGCAAGAAACCAATTCTTAATTCATCACTTTCTTTAAATGGGAAACAAATAGAAAGAATGCTAAAGTTTAAAAATCTCGGATGCTGGTTAAATGAAGATAGCAATCCAGAAATGGCAATAAAATTTAGAATTGAAATGGCAAGACAAACGTTTCTCTTATTGAAATCGACACTGTGTAACTGCAGTTTAAATTTAGAGCTTAGAGTACACGTGGTTAAATGCTATGTATGGTCTGTACTTCTGTACGGTGCAGAAACTTGAAGACAACATCAATAAAAAGACTTGAAGTCTTAGAGATGTGGTTATACAGACGAATGTTAAAAATCCCATGGACAGCAAAAACGTCCGATTAGGAAGTATTGGAACAAATGTGGAAATCACGTGAACGTTTAGATGCCATACAAATAAGGAAAATTGCATATCTTGGTCACTTACGTCGTAATGAAAAATTAAGATACTTTAATTGATTATAAAAGGGAAGATAAATGGAAGAAGAGGACAAGGAAGACGAAGAAACTCTTGGCTTGCAGACATCAGACATTGGACTGGCATGAGCTCTGAGAGACTGCTCAGAGTAGCTAAGTAACGCTCAAAATTTGCCAAGCCTCCGATAGGAGATGCCACTCAAAGAAGAAGGAAAATAGTAGAGCTTGTTCGTTTGCATAACTCTGTGTTCATTTGTTTTATCCATTCTAGAATGAACTATGGAGAAGAAAATTTTGAAATTCTCGCTTTAAATGCAATTTTATTTCATTACCTAATGGAAAATTAATTCGGTTTGAATAATGAGAATGAATTAATATTTGTCTATCATGATGAAGAATTTTACTATACTGTGTTATCTTTTCGCTTTACATGGAAATATTATGAAAATTTGGTAATTTTCATAAAATTTGTTATCTGTTTCGCTTTACATGGAAATATTATGAAAATTTGATTCCTACATTATTATTTTCCATTGTGATCTTTAAGAAACAATGCAACATTCTAACCTAAAAAGAGATCTTCCGGTGTTAGGCGTTATAAACGTATAAACATTTACTGCACGTCCAACATGAATATTGTTTCGAAATGACATTGTCGCATAAGATTCTGTTTTATTTAAATCATGTTGATTCAGTTGAGAAGACAAGAACGCTCCCTTTTCAATAAAATTCTAATAGTCAATAATGCATGTATGTTGTATACCTTAAACTTACCCGGATTGATTATATATATGCTATAAATATATATCCATGTATGTATGAATAATGTAGATGCTAAAGTCATCACAACAATCAATATTTTCTTGGCCAAAACCTGTGGCGAAGCACGTGTGACATTTTTCAGATTTTTCTTTCGTGAATGTCTTTCATTTAATGCGTATTGATTAAGAGTTTAGTCCACTGGAACGAATTTTGGATTACTCTTTCGTAAACATACAATGCAATGAAACTCTTAAGGCTTAGCTAATTAAATGTACAAACAAGTTTTTCATTGTCCAGGACTGTAATCCTATCACCGTTTTCTCGCATTCTTTCTCTTCTTTAGATATTTAGCTTCAAAAGATGGAAGCAAGGTAATAACAGATCCCAAAACAATGGTCCTCTTTACTTGCAATTGTTCAATTATAAATCGATTTCCATGCAAATAAATAACTGACTATAGCTAAGCTTTGTGCGCTTCTGTCTTGACACTGTAAGGATTAAGGTATAATTCTTAAGAGATAAATCCTTTATTTAAATATTTACCAGGCTTTAAACCTCTGGGACAGGTAATTGGATTTTTGAGAAAAAATAGTTGTTTGACAGGCAATTTTCATGCCCGTGTAATTTTCATTTCGTCGTACAGTCTATTTCGACTGTACGACGAAATAAAAGTTATTATCTTTACGAAGCTTAGAACAACGATAAGGATAATATGAAAGCAATGAAGTGGAATCTTGTGTAAATGTGCAATATAACACCAAAACAATTCGCAAAAGGTAGACTGCATGCACTTACATTTAATGTTTTTCATTCCTAAAGGGTGAAAATGCCTCATAATAATACTCATCTAAACTGGCAGAAGCGATTCTCATTCAGAAATTTATACAGAACTGGATTTCGTAATGTTTTTAATGAATCATGGTCTAGTAGAAGCATTCAAACCGAATTTCGTTCATATGTTTTCGCCAACATATTCCTGCAGCCTGCGTAGTTAAAGCTGTGGCTGTGCCTCTTGCGGATGGTTTAATTCAACTCATCAGCACTCTTTAATAATCACAATTATGGCAACTTGTAAACAGAGGTACTAAATAGAAGACACGAAAGTAATAACCATATATTATAGAAATTATCAATAATATCTTCAGGGCTTCCGATTAATTTATTATAATAGCTCAGCTCTAATGATATTCCACTTTAATGAGATCACCCTTGTGAGTAATCCACACGCTTTCACAAAACTATTGCCAAGAGCCAAGAGGATAATGTTATTTAGATAACATTATCTATAAAACCTATATAAGTCATGGAGAAGAGAAAATCTTTTACCGAAATTGTGCGATTACGAAATAGTTGTAATAATTGCACAAGAAATTTCATTTGTATATAAGAAATATAAAATTGTATTCATCATTAAGAAATTCTACTAAGTGTAGTGAAGAAAGAAACAACAAAAATATCCATTCAACAAAAAAGAACGAATTTGAGAAAAAACTGTATCTGATATAAACCAATGTTTATTTCTTCGTACAATGCAAATATTTAATTTAACAAGTTAAATATTCGAATTTTTATCATTTCTATCGAGTGTAAATTAGAAAGGATGAGACCTCTAATTCCTTTCACCAAATGGCTATTGTGATTTTAAATTCAGTTAATAAGTTAACTGCAAAAACCCTCTAACCAATTATCCAAACAAAGTATTAACACCAGCTCGCTCTCAATTTTATAAAACAACGTTTTCTTTGGGTATTTACAGGTAGGGATATCAATTAAATAATTGATATCCCCCCCTGTAGGTGTTTTAATTATTAATAAAAAATGAAAACACCTACACATTTTTTGGAGAATTTTTATTAATAAGCTGTAGGCACACCTCGGGCTGTTAGAATACCATGAAAATTCGACGGGGAAATAGACTAATACCAGTCATGTGCATAAGATAATGGAATTTGAGACCATTCTTCCTGCAAAATATGTCCCATATATGGCAGCCATGATGCAGGCGGGAAATTTGATCGAACCTTGGAGATGAGTTTGGAGACCAGGCCTTGTCCGTTTCCATTCCTTCTCATAATCTTCGATACTGTAATACACCTACTATTTCTGCCATTTGGTTAAGGTAGCTCCTACAAGCGGCACTCCAATGACTTTTTTTGGAGGTCACTGAAGTCTGACAGTTCGCATAACAATCACAGACAACGTCAGCCACGATAGGAGGTATATAATATGGTGCAGTATGATATCGGCAATCACACGGTAGTGCTATAGTCGATTTTGAAACAGCTGTTGTGCAGTTAATCTGCAAAATGTCAGACCTCAATAATTCAAAAAAGGCATGATCATTGGAGAGCGGCTTCAGGAGCTACCGTAACCCAAACGGGAAATCGTAGGTGTATCACTAGCCACAGTATTTATCGAAGATAATGACAACTGCACTGACACAGTTTGGACATATTTTGCAGGATGAATGGTCTCAAATTCCATTATTTTATGTACATGATTAGTATCAGTCTATTGCACGTCGATTTCATGGTGTTTTAACAGCTCCAGCTTGGCCTGCGGCTTATTAATAAAAAATTCTCCAAACGGTTGTAGGTGTTTCCTTATTTTGAAAATCTTCTGTATTTTAGTTGTTTGCCTTTATGGCTATCCTGAATTCTTTATAAATACGCAGATTGCAAAAGTTTACAGTCTATATAAAAATGAAAAAGAAGAGAGTGGCTTTCTCTTGGTAAAGCACTCTACCACCTATTTTTTTCTATAGAGGTTTCTGATGCATATATGTTGAATTAGCATTTCTTTTAAGTTCCTTTTAAAAAACATAGCGAAATTCAGTGAAGTTATTAGTTTCAAATGTGATTTCATTACGAATGGATAGGCAGTCTACATGGAGACAACCACACTGACAATTCTAATAACCATCGTAGGCATGCTTCCAGGAGATCAGGACAGTGAGAAAGTTTTAAGCAGCAATAAGTTATGCTCACGTATTTACTAAATATTGTAACAAGTGAATTCAGTTGTTGCATTGTACCTATAATAAGGAACTGCTATTATACATTATCATTATAAATTTCAGAAATGCACTACGAGATTTCTTCATGTTTTGCGGTATCATTTATTAAATACTACAAGAATATGACTCTTAGAAGTTAATAAACTATATGCGGAACTGATTATTTTGCGAGATTAAGCAAAGTCGAAGACTGTTCTTCATCTAAAAATTATGTGGGACTTTTTAATATGTGCATCGCATCTAAAGTGATATTCTAATTTTCTTTCATTACATTTAGTATTATTTACAAACCTCACAAACCTGTACTTGAATTCTGATGAAAATGGAATACTTGTCGAAAATACAAGCAAAATTATTCTTAGTTGCTAGATTAACTCTTGAGAGTTGTAACATAATGTTTTCTAATACGATTAAACTCTACCTCGTAATTTAAATCATTTCGTTATCAAAATATTTTTTTCTGTTTGACAGAATTTGAAGTTTAGATTGAAAATCTTAAAAAACATTGTCTTGAGATAGCAAAGATAGTAACTCGTTTTTAATTCAAATGGAACAGAATTCTTAGACTTCCGTATTTGTAATGACTTCCGTTCGTGACCAAAATTAAATAAGTACTTAAATTGGATCACCGATAACGGTACTGAACGAAAGAAGACAGGAAGTCCTTGAAACCACTGAATCAATACTGATTTTAATCATTACGTTATTCCAAAATATTCTGAAACTGAACGAAGGAGTGGTTTTCACTGACGCATACAAACATTGTTCAGAATAAAGTGAAGGCCACGATGTTAATTTATATTCATTTATTTGCAAACGATCACAAATCAATTATTAAAATTGTTGCATTAAAATATTTGGCATTGTTCATTCCGTTCTTCCGAGACTAATCGGAGGCAAATCATAGAATGAACGAATCATGCTTAGTTTACAGATGATTGCCTACGCCTTTCGGAAGGGTACAGTAAGAATATTGATGAATAGCTATGTTGATAAAGAAGAAGAATTCCTTATTTTAATAATTCCTTGTATGATTCACAGAAAGAAAGAAATATATTTAACTGCTGTTAGCTGTTAAATATATTCTGCAAAATTCTATTTACATTTCCTTATATGAATATGCAGGAAAATCTTATATGAATATTATGTAAGTAAGCAAAATATGAACATATCTTCGTCATGAATAAGTATTTTTTATAATGTTCTCACTAAAATTGTTTTGGGAGATGTAATAAGATAGATCAGGTATTTGTTCAGCAACGTTATGGTAGTACATAAGCGGATAAATTTACAGTGCAAAGGCATTCAAAAGGGGACAACTGGTTGTGAACACGGCTTACACTTTGGCAGTGTCCGGACTACAATTCCAAGGATGGTTGCGAGTGCTGTTGTTTGCAGGCTGCTATGGTCGAACTCTCTTCAGACACAATCTTTCAAAGTAAACAACATACTCAGTATTCGCGAGCTGATCCAGAAATTTATTAAAGTGGTACTTACAGGTTTGGTGCCGTATACTATCTGGTGGCCCGCCTGCTTAATGCAGTACAATCATAGAATGTCACTGACTCTTTAGATGAGAAATAATAATGAGAAGAGAGAGAGAGAGAGAGAGAGAGAGAGAGAGAGAGAGATTACGCCATCACCTTCAATGCATATATGAAAAAAAAAAAAAGAATAGAAACTGTTGACTCAAGTATTCAGAGGACCATGGAAATAGCCACTTCAGGCTCTAGTAATCAAACAGTCGTATATTACTGGGTGATTACAGTTATCTACAAACTAGAGATCTGGAAGACATTTCCTCCAACTAGGTCAAGTAATCTTTTAAGGTGGCGATAATCAGTGTTACTTTCAGTTATAACTAAAAGTGCTAAAGTTGATTTTCATATGTCATTGTTTCGTTTTGTTGTATTTTGATTATCTGATTATTTCGACATCGAAGGTGAAGATATCCTGCTTAAATTTAACCAGATGCCTGTGGTTTAGTTAGACTTTCAAAGGATTCGAGTTTCATACTTGAGAGAAAGAGAGAGAGAGAGAGAGAATCAAATGATTTATTCAGTAGCTAATAATTAACATGCATGCTTCCTACAGAATAAGTTTTGCTAACAATATATTTAAGGTTTATTTATTTTTAAAGTGCACTGTACATGTGAGTGGAGTCCAACTGAGGCAGGTGGAGAAGTTTAAATACCTTCGGGCCATATTCCCGAGTGATGGAAAGTGGAACGTAGAGCTGCATACTTGAATTTGCTCAACAAGCGCAATATTGCCTGAGCTTGGCCATTCGGTAGTATTGAAGCAGGAGTTAAGCAGTGGGCAAAGCTGGATGTTTTCAATACAGTCAATGTCCCCATTCTCACCTATGATCATGAGAGCTGGGTAATGACCGAAAGAATGGGTACATGAATCCAAGCGGCTAAAATGAGGTTTCTTCGAGGGCTTGCGGGGAGGAGAAGACTCGACATGATCAGAAGCTCTGCAATTCTGGAAACCCTCAATACTCAACCGCTGCTTCTCCGTGTTGAGAGATCACAGTTACGTTGGTACGGGCACCTGGTCAGAATGCCACAAGAGAGAGGCTCCTCCAGCAGGCCCTCTTTGCCAAGCCAGAGGATGTGAGGCGAAGGACTCGCTGGATAGATTATATCCAAAACCTTGGGTGGATACCTCTGGGAGTCCCACCAGAACACCTGAGCTTGGTAGCGGAGGATCGTGACCATTGGAAGTACCTCTTGCAGCTGCAAGAGGTACTTGCAGCTGCTTCCCCCCACAACCCCATTAGGAAAGGTGGGTATTGAAGATGAATGGATTATTTTTGGGGGCAGAAGCTAGTTATTGCTATTTCCATGTAATATCATGTCATGTCATGTCATTCAGGACAAATAATACATTTGGAAAAAAAACGAATCATTCAAAAGAATCATTGTAAGTGTAAAATTATTACAGTAGCTTGTATTTTTATGCACTCTTCTTCACTAAAATTTATTTATGAATTTCAGCAACTTTCTTTTTACAATGCGTGTGTTTCTTTCTGGTAAAAGAAAAATAAATGGATAATACATTACATATTTCGTCAGATATTTAATAGAAATTTGCAGCCGTCATTTTATCGCCATTTCAATTAGATCTGTAAAAGAAACCTGCTAAAAATATCGGTGTGCAGGCAACTTATTTTTTTATTTTTTATTTTTTTTTGGATTATCGGTGTTTTTCAAGCAATATATGCAAAGTTTCCAACTGATAAACGTTAATGTTTGTTTCTCCAATATTCCACTAATGAACCACATTCTCGCAATTATAACACTACATTTATGTTACTCCCAAGTAATTTTAAAACAAAGAGTTTACTATAAAAGAAAGGTGAACTTTCAGGTTTATCGAGTGTTATTCGCATTCCTTGGTCCTCTGAATGCTTGTTTAACTACGTTTGAGTGTACGTTTATTATATGGAAATATAACGATGTTCTCTTTCGCTGTAATTTTGCTGTAATGGTTTGCTTTACATGGAATAGCACAAAATGAAATTGCAAGAACTAATTATATTTATAAGGCAAGCCAGTGTGTAATGACTGTAACAGAAAACACTTTTATTTAATGTAAACATTTGGCGGTTTTTAAAATCAAAACGCATCCTATTCTACATGTACCTTTGCTGGTAAATGCATATTACATTTACCAGCAAAGTGAAATGAAAAGCTTAGGAACATTCTCATCAATAAGCAATTATCTACTTTTATTCCGAGAAATTTTTGTTGTTGTTTTTCTTTCTAAAAACTTCTGTGTTACCGTTACTGTATAATAATATAAAGAAAACATTTTTAGATAGTTCATTTTTTATAAGTATAAATATTCAAATACAAATAATCATGGAAGCATATGTTTTCAATATTATTTTCGATGAAGTATCAAGTATTTCAAATATGAGTATTTCAGGAAGTTTCAGAGAGTATGAAAACTCACTAAATTGCTACGAGATACTTTAATTATTGCTATTCGAATAATGAACTAACATAGAATAAATAATAATAATCACTTTATGAAGAGCTGTACTTTTAGAATAACTTAATGGTGTCCTGGAATTTCAAAGAATCCCTCAATTTGATAATGATAAAAAGTAAATCTAGGTATGGTTTTTTTCTGAGATTCACTTATGGCCATTAATGACATAGGTTCCTTTTTCTTCCTAATTTATTATTGTATACAAATTATAAATTGAGAAATAATAAAATGCGTTCAAATGGCTCCCCTTCATCGAATGTTAACGTCGACAACTAAATCTGCGTGACGAGTAATTTCTTGAATTCTTTCTCTGGATATTCAGTGTATCAGTACCTAAGTTTAAAATCTCATCTTGTTTTTCTAGATATTATTATTAAGTAGAAGACCGAAGAATGGTCGATCACTTCGATTATATTTTTGTTTTAGTATTGCGTACTCGATGTTGAACTTTTTCACTTATTACATTTAGTTTGATTTCTTTTAGACGCTTTAAAATGAATACCGTAATCATAAGGAGGCGATTTAATTAGGTAAATATAGACATTCGTATACTAAATTCCAGTAGATAGACTTACATATAAACAAAGAATGGCATTATTACCGTGATAGATAGATAACAAGCCACTTACTTGATTCATTTAAGGAAATTTTGTATTACAAATTGAGAGTTTTAAGCAAACAACACAGAGAACATGAATTTCTCTCCACACATTTAACTATTCTATTGGTTTACTGGATGATAAATGAGTTTTCATTAGCAATTAGTCAGTTCGTAATTCCGCTTCTTCAGATACAATCAATTTATATTCACAGTCTTCTAAATTCTACTACTCTTTCTACACGAATTCTCCGTATTAAACTATCATTCATTCCACTTCCATGTCTTAATTAATCATGTCATGCTATAATTATTTGCCTAATGAAGAGTACTAGCGCTTTATAAGACATTCCTGCTAACATCATTTCTAGGAGATCTTTAATCCAAATCTTTACTTATTTGATCTGATTTGTATCTAAATTTCTTTATCCTCATTTACCTAAACTCATTTTCTGGTTCTATCAAGTACTTTCCTAAGTCCACACATACCAATGAATGTTTAGTCGTCGTGTGCTGTAATTTCAATTTTCTCCGATTATCTAATTTCCCTAACAGCAAATCAATAATAATAAAAAAAAACATACTGACAACATTAGAGTTTCTTATTCACTATGAGCGTTGTATTTATTTGTTTTCTATGAACAGAAATATTTCCTACAATTTATTTGCTAACACAAAGCGTATACTACTTGAAAGAATTTTAAATAATTCTGCACCTCAGCAGTCTTTAGTTCTTACGTTTAATCTTTCCAATATACGTTAAAAATTAACGTTAGTTAGAGTGAGTAAGCCGGTCTCATATGGAGGTGGTTTTTTTTTTTGAGCCGAAAACTCAGGTTTTTCTTCTCCCAGAACAGGACCAGTGTGTTCTTTGTCTGTAGATGCGTGTGTTCACGGGGCCCGGTTTGGATGTTCTGGGGGAAAAAAAACCTGAGTTTCCGGGTGAAAAAAAAAACCCAACCGTCATAGGAGACCGGCTAACTTACGTTTCGTCGAAAGAGACTAGATAAATGTTCATCACATCATGGACGGGAATCGAAACCATATCTTTCCGACCAAAGGGATTCGTCTATACCAACTGAGATACAGAGGCTCAAACTCTGGTTCGCTGGATTCAAATTGTATAATGTTTGCAACATGTGTAATGTTTAGGTGGATAGAATACTGTTAGCATTATGCTGATCCTCATCATTTGCCGTGACCATCTGAACTATTTTTTGCAAAAGAGAAACTTATATTATTTAGCGTAATTTATGCTTGTTTTCTTCATTTAATTTTTCATTTTCTATGTTTAGCAATTTAGAGTAATATTTTATTATCCTGATATATACGTTTTGGCATCCTACTATTTCATAAATTAATTAATTATGTCTTTTCGAACTAAATAGTTGGAATGTTTCCATCATCGCTTTTCCGAAAATTGATTATAAGACATAGAAAAGTAGAGTACTAAGAAAATACCAAAGCAAAGTGAAGCTAATTCAATTTGTTCACTTGGCTACTATAATTGATTGAAACCTCTGGGATTTGAAATAGACAAGGTGTTATTAGAAAATACTTTTATATGACGCAGAGTATTTTCGAAAGTAATGATCTTTTAAGTGCTGCTGTCTATTCTTCCCTTTAAAAATCAATATTCTGCAGAATTACTACTACTGACTAACCGTAAATGCGATCCTATTTGCAAAGCGTTTCCTTTTTAACGTTTCAGTTTTTGAATCAAGTGAATGTTTTACACATTCAGTGAAAAAAATGTGACCTAATTACAACTAAAGTTTCTAAAAGAATTATAAATGATCTTTCCACAAAATCTATTAAAATATTTTCTTTAAATGGGAACTAATGATTGTCACAACGAAGTCAATTCTTTGCTAGAAACATTAATAAATCAACTCTTTTTCCATTGTTGAATTTAAAATGATTGATTCAGCAATAATTACAAAACATCTGTTATACGACGATCTACTGATATGAGTTGATTTTGAAATTGAATGAATTTTGATTAGCTCATAAATTATTATTTTGTACGAGAAATTTACAGAATGTGTTCTCCGTATACGGTTGAAAACGAAGAAGAAAAATAACGTAACTATCTTAATTAACATAAGGAAATATTTACCTTGATAAAACGTTTAAAATCTTGTTTTTGCATCGAAATATATCTGAAGAAATCGAGTAAATTACGTAATGTTTTAAGATGAATTCATGTTAACTTTGAGATCTTTTGAGCTTGCATAACCAAAATACATTTTAGTTTGTGTTCTGCAAACATATTACTAACTTCCGATTTTTTTTTTTTTATTTGGAGTGGATAATAACTGGCATTAAGGGCTGAAAGGCTCATTGATATGTATACAAACAGACAGAGACAACGAAATTTTCGGTAGCATAACACGGAAAAACTAAATAGATATTGTATGAAAGATACTAAATTCTAAAAGAAACTAAAGTTACTGAAAGATAAAGATACTGAAAGATACTAAAATATTAAGGAAATGTCAGAACTTGAATTATCCTTGAAGCTCTCGAGTAGTCGACTATAAATTGTTCTGTGCTTAATAATAATAATAATAATAATAATAATAATAATATTTTTAGAATAGAATAAGTTTATTGTCATTCATATATACATATATAGAGTATTTACAATTATATAATTCAGATTAAGTATAAATATATAAACACATATAAATGGCAATAAGAATGCTGTATTTTTTTGCAATTTCACTAATGTATTTACAATGCTATATTTACAATAGATAAAAAAGATTTTTTTATAATAATGAAGTATTTCTAAAGTAAGTATATTGATTTCTAAAATATTTACACAATTACAATAATCATCTTTAGTGACATTCCAACTTGTAATTTTTATAAAATTCAGCACCGAGTGCTGCGTATGTGATTTTTTTCCCCACATTGCATTGGAATTAAAATTTTGGTAATAATACTTTTTTGCATCTATATTTACAACACGTGTTCTTCTAATATTAACAATGAAGATTGCACGGAATTTTTGAATAATGGATAATAATAATATGATAATGTCTGAGATAAATTACATACATATATTAAGTAAAAAATGCTAGGAAAATATCATATTTAAATTGCTTAAATAATGATATTAACAATATGTTTTACATCTTTTTTCACATTCATATTTAAAATGATCCATTTAAATTTACAATGATTCATTTTTTATTAAATTGTTTATAATATTTACGTCTTCCTCTAAGCTTTGCAGAGCTTATCTGAATAATGTTATCAGTATCTTCATTATTATTATACACCGTACTGACTGTTTTGTTACATAATTTGCAGACTTTGATTATGAGGATTACGTGTAGATGAATGAGGCAGATTAATCCCTCCTACTTCGAAGCTTGGGTTAGCTTTTATGAAGAGAGTGAGATTAGCCTTCACTATTCATGTTGTTGTTACTGTTTATGGATGGGATATAATTGTGGAATAATAATAATAATAATAATAATAATAATACATGAAATTTAGTATTTTATCAATGGCATCTGCAATTTATAATGATATTAATTTTAATCCATACTGAAGTAAAATCCCGCTTACTGGAGGCCTGAAGTGACTAGAAAAAGTTCCATATTTGGTCAGTATAGCAGAATTTCCAGACTGTGTAAAAATAAATAAAAAAATACAGAAAAAATATAAAATTGATAAAAATAGGGAAAACTCCTTAGCCCACCCATCGTTCAAATGTACTACAGATTTCATAATAACCTTCGTGGGGGAGAGAGAACTACATAAATAACTGTATTGCTGTCTAAAATTTAGTATAATTTATTTGTGAGATAAAACTTGGAAAAAAAATTAATTAATCACCAATTAACAAAAATATTATTGTTTAATCTAGTTGAGTTTGAATTTTTGAATCACGGCGAAATAAACTTTCATTCGCTTGCATTTTAATAAACTGCAAAATCATATCAGCGCAGTTTTGTGGCAATGAAATAACATATTTCAGATAGGAAGATTATCATTGCTGTAACTGCGAATATTATTCTATACATTATCCGGCTGGTTAGCTGTGTGGTTAGCGTAATCGCTCTCTAGTCAAAAGACTGCGGGTTCGAACCCCGTTGTGTATTTTATAGTTGCAGTTGATGAGTCTTTGGCCTCCATGGAGGTGTTATATAATAATCATTACTTATTGCAAAATGTCGTAATCTTCGAAAATTAAGATAAATAAATATAAGGTTTTAATTTTCATCACTTATGACGTTTATTAATTTCATTTGTATCTCAATGTTTAGAAAGCTTTATTAATTAAAAATAAACACTGAAACACTTAGCTATGAGAAGACTAATAGAAATTAATTAAATAAAACCTTTCGATCTGAACATGGCAGGTTCTCTTCAGTGAGCAAACAATTCAGAGGAAGAAGAATAAAGCAATGGATTTAAAAATATATGAGCCACGTGCTAGTGCAATAGTACTTTCGCACATTTGCGAAAAAGGACAAAAAAAGAAACTAATGCTCGTAATTAATAAGAATAAGGCTTTCGAAATTTTAGATAAAGATGGACAGACAGCCATTACGATAATAGTTGGAGCGATGTAATAGCGGCCACTTCAGCTTCAAAGGAGTGGTTAAGCGTTGCTATCGCCGAAATTTAAGGCATGCTTTAAAATTTGGGATACTCTTATTAATTACGAATAGTATTCTTCTTTCTTTTTTATGAAAAGAAAAAAGAAATTTTTCTTTTCATATTACTTCATATTTCGTAATGTACTGTACTGTATTGCACTGGCACACGACTCGTATATTTTGAAATCCATAGTTATGATTGGACTTCGTGTTTGCACACTGAAGCTAATCTGTCACATACATGAAGAAACATGTTATTTAATAAAGCTTTAAAAATTAAGTAACATGGTAAAGTGGATCTTACTCTGACCTATCTATCTCTCTGTTTTTTTTTCTCGAATTTAAAGAACTTCATTATAGAATACAAAATCCATCATCCAGTTATCGTTCTTTACAATGGGCAAATCAGTGCGGAATAAATAATATCTTTTTTCCAATGGTGTTCCATGCAGACTGAAGATTTGTGGGTTAGTACCTTATCCCACTGCTCTCTTTATGGATGTATTTTTTGCATTATTGAAATTATCCATTTAATTGTATATAATGAAGATTTTTCAATTGATATTTTCTTATATATCCCCTTTCTGTATTTTAGAAATTAGATGATTATTCACAATTTTCTCTATATTTTAGAAATTTTAGATGATTATTCACAATCATCATGCTGGTAACCCAGCATGATGATTGTGAACGAAAGATTACATTTCACTAACTTCTATTGTTAAACATAAGATCAACTTGAACACTAGACACCTGTTTTTTTCTATTAGGCCTCAGCAAGGAAAAGTAAAGGTAATAAAAAACAAATCTTTTTAAAAACAAACACTGATTTGGCATTAATTAATACAAAATGCAAGTATTCTGGCTGGCCAAATAAACAGCCATATATTGAAATGTTCGTTTCAAGTGCTATGCTGATATATCAAGAAAGATGATCCAGAAAAGCAAGAAAACTTTCTTAAAAACATGGACAGTGTCCGATAATATATGGTTTATCGTGCATAGAACACCCTAGATATCTTTAGAAACTAAACGATAAAAATACTTACAGCATTTTATATTTAATATTTGTTTTTTGGAAACGAAATGAGGATTGGGAGAGAATGAATTACACTAACAAAAAACAGATAGAATTCATTATAAAATGACATTTTCATGCTACATCTTTATACTCCAGATACTTCGTAGTTGAAGCAACATATTGATGTTTTTTTTTCATTTATGGATAATAAATATCCATTAGGTTGAAGTGACAAGTCCTAACATGGCATTTGAAGCATAGTGATTTAATATGAGGTTTGATACTGTTGATAGCAATGCATCTTTGTATAAGAATAAATGCATCGTTCATTTATCGTACTTCACTGTAACTACTTTTCAGGTAGTATATTCAAATTAATTTTAGAGTGTGTGCAGAAATTAATATTCCATGTATTTACTGTCACTCTGTCTACCCAGGCTTATGCTTCACAGAGATCTCTGTTTCTCTGAAAAAAAGAAAACATAAAAGTAAGAATGAGATCATCAAATGTGATACTATATAGTTCATTTAAATAAAACATTGCGATTTAAGAATTCGTTCGTCTAGAATATGAATTTTGGAGGTTTCAAGAAATAATCATTTAAGAAAATATATTTTTATTATCGTTTAATAAAAATGGGGGAAAATGTTTTATTGTAGACAACTTTACTATTGCTGCTCATCGAAAATTAAAATTACCCTATTGCAGAAAAAGGGATGAAACTACATAAATATGCAATTGTTTTAGTTTACGAAAGAGATTAATGGTTTGCGTGAAAGTCATTTAATCTTAAATATCGAAGCATCATCACATGGAAAGAATTATCAACTGTACAGAATGATATGTTGACGTTATTTGTAGAAAACCTTTGTCTGTGCAGTAAGTAAGCATTCTCTAGTCCATGGATTGCACAGAAATAGTAGCAGAGAGTAACTCTCTTTGATAAAGCAAGTCCAGCACTCACTGTCAATCCCTAGAGAAACGTGCTTGGAGAAAGGAAGCTAAATCTACTGTAATCATAAAAGCCTTCCACAGCACTCAAAACTTTGATTTGTATGGAAGAGTTGACGATAAGTTTTTGTTAGCGACGAAGAGTGCACATCCACGATTGGTAGAGGCTAAGGCATTCTTCTGTATGCCTGAACTCAGAGAGAGAGAGAGAGAGAGAGAGAGAATGACAAATAGCACACTATTATCATATTGCAGATAACGTATTATGTGCCTTCGACTCATAATTATGAAAAAAAAAATGAAATTGCTTCATTTCATGTTTTTTTTTTCAATTATAAGTGAATCAACCATTCGATAATTGTTCACACAATGTTGTGAAATAAAGATTAATTATTATATTCCTCTATTATTCGTAAAAATCAAGTATAAAAATATCAGACTGAATACGTTGGCCATTGCTGACACTTTTTTTTGCTTATAATTTTTTGTAATATTCGAACGCTTGTTAATCTATGGCGCATTTATCTGGTGTATAGAAGGTGCATTAGGTAAACCGAGCTCATCTAAGTAATTTCAGAGCTTTTCATCTAAAAACGAATTTTTCAAATCAATAATCTGATGGCTTCAGAGCGAGATGCTATCCTTGGCCAGGCCAGTATATTTATAATATTTATTCCTTCGGTATCTTACGTCCAACTGGATAGATTTTCTTTGCACTTGTGTTAATCGAAATCTTTCAATTTCAATTTTAATCATGAACAACATCATTCATTAAAATATTTATTTACTATAAAAATATTATAATAAATCTGAGATTATAAAAGTCGTGTTTGAAGAAGGTAAATAACTGTTCCGTGGAAGAACTTTTCTTGGAAAGTGTTTTGGCTAACAAATACATGTCTATTGGTATCTATTTTTTATTGGATGTAATCTTTTAAAGATTCAGTTTCCGAAACAATATCATTGTTAATATGACGATAGAGACAGAGAGAGAGAGAGAGAGAGAGAGAGCAGAGTATATAAGACATAGATATTCCGATTTTGGTAGCATATTGTATTAGGCTTATGCGTGATCTCTAGAGCAGAGTTTCTGGATTTAAAAAAATAAAAAATAAGAAAAATAAATAAATAAATATTTATTCCACCTATGGTAATTATATACTGCAGGTTTCCTACCCCCCTTTCATCAGTGGGAATCACATCTATATAGTGAAAAGGATTATTGCATGTCTTTTCGGTGCTGTTATCTACATTTATATTGTTATGTTTTGAAAACGCTTCACCAATCTACAATCAAGCGTGGGAATAATTTTACTTCTGCATGTAAGCATGTTAGAATTATAAGTGGAATATATATATATTGATACACAAATACACTTGTCCTGTGAGCAATAGATTTTGGACGAACATTATTTCTGAAGATTACAACGGCAGATTCAGACGAATCAGCATGTGGTAATTTGTGTAACTGACGATTTCGAGAAGGAAGAAGGTAACATTGAAATTTTCGAATCGTATGCAAAAGGTATCCCTGGAAACACTCAACAGGATAAAAGGCAAAAGGTTGAGCTGCGCGAATTGTGTTTGAAGGAAGCTCTTTTGTGAAGGACTAAAGATGCAAACTTGGATGTCTTGTAATGTATTTGAGACATTATTGATGAAATAATGTGAAATCATTATGTGAAATACATGTGAAATCATATATGTGAAATCATTGATGTCTTGTAATGTCTTTGAGACATTGCAAGACATCAATGATTTCACAAGACACCAATGAGTGCCTTGTCCAATTTTGTGCATAGTTATGCTTAATGGTCACACCGACCTACAAGTGGTAGAAAAAAAAAAGACTGGTGAAAGATATTGCAACGAAGTTTTTCAATGTCGCGTTCGATTGTTCCCTGGTGCTGTAGGCGAGAATTCATTTTTATGGATGACAATACCATTGCACATTGTACATTAGCAGTAGAGATACTTCTAGAGACAAAGGATATTAGTCCAATGGGGTAGTCATCACGCTCTTCAGATATCAATCCCAAAGAACACGTTTTCTATTAGTATACTGGACATGTTTGTGGCACAATAGGGAGGCGCATTGCTGTTCGAAATTCCCGTCCAGAAAACACACAAGGTCTTATCTTCGCTCTAAAGGAGGAGTGGGCCAATTTGACTCAAGAACTCCTAAATCACTTGGTATTAAGCATGTACGACGTTGTGAGAGATGCATCGCAGTTCCCTATTCCATACTGAAATGTCTCTCTGCATAGTTGCGAAAAATTTATTTATTCGCAAATTTATAAGACATTTTTGTTTAATATAAAATATTAGTACGCTGGCAATAAATTTATGGCCAATCTTGTCTGCATTCATGAAAATGTTTTCATAGAGAAGTAAACATGTAGTTCGTCCTTTTGTGCACCAGTGTACATCTCACTGAACTATCGTTAGAATTCTTTATGTGCTATTTTGGATGATACTTTTCTTAAAATATTACCTAAGATTTTGAAGACACTTCATTTGGCAAGAACTAGTGATGAATACTTAACTACTTCTCTTTTTTTTTTTTCATACGATGAATTTAAGTAAAGAATGTAAAGAGCAGTGCATTGAGAAAGTTTTTTCATTTCTTTTTACTCCGGAGACAGTAGTTTATTGACAAAGATCTTAAGGACTGACTTTCTTTGAGACATCCTAAGAAATATTTAAAGTTTCTTCTCGACTGACTAAATCCCTACCGTGGATCAAGTAACTTTTTTGTTGTCTATAATCATCTGTTATTACTGACTGAAAGAGTTCTGGGGGAAACCACGTGAAGCTAAGAGTTATGACCTGTCACTGTGCCATAGACTGAATCATTTCATGCACTGCAGAAGATTTCTATTATTGTGAGTAACCTTTTGTTGTGGATATAAATCTCAATAGGATATGCAATTTTTGTACTTTTTTTGAAACTGATAAAAGATTGGTAACAATAATATATCAATTTTAAATTTCCTAACATTCTGCAAACACCAATCTGTTTAGGAGTGCAGAATAATTTTTAAAAATTAATGGCTTAACATAGGACAATTTTTCCCCTTTTTGTAAATATGACAGAAGATAAAAACACACGGAGTATGCATGTCCAATATGTGTATTTATACACGTGATGTATACTACAATAGCAGTAGCAAAAAAACATTACGTGTATAAATACACATATAATGGACATGTATACACCGTGTGTCTTTATCTTTTGTCGTCCATGAGTATCCACTCATCTCGTGTGGATAATTTTTTATCGCGCACTAATTGCTTATTTGCTGTGATGTTGAGAAGAAAGAAGGCATAAAAAGGCACTTATACATGAATCAAAAGCTAAAAGCTCATAAGTTAACATAATGTCTACTTCGTCTAGATGACGTTAGTTGCAAAACACATAAAGAACAAACTTTGAAAGTTCATCATGTAAATAAAATGACGAGAAACAGAGAAGCATATCCGAATTATCATTTGGATATGTTTCGGTCATTACATAATGCATATTTCATGTCGATTGCGACGTGGGGAAGAGATAAAATGTCATAAAAATGCAGATTTATAAATTTAATAGCACACTGAGAAGATGAGACTTGTTTTTCAGTTTTTAACTGCACTTAATGTCTTTAGACCAAGTACCTAGCCTATTTTATAAATGGGTCAAGTATAAGATAAACAAATCCGAATAGCTAGGTTTACGTTTCGACTATGATGATGGTTATTATCTTACAAGTCTTTCTACATAGTATGGGCGAAGACATGACACGTTATTACCGAGGATATCGCCGTTATGTTGGAAACACTCCGTTTCTAATCCCGTTAACCCTCATAAGTGTCTTTTCAGGTGAAGGCAACGAAGGGCACTCAAATGTCTCACACGGAGGCATTAGAGATTCTCCTTTTGGAAACTCGTTCTTTTAGTTAAAAAAACCGCAGAGAAAACATACGTAATCAATTTACATTATTTTAATGATCTTATTGTTTATTCTTAATGCAGTGTTCGAAGCACGAGCTCGCCGGCTGTATATTTGCAAGGGTGGTGTGATTTTCTTTCATTATTCAAAATTCTGCGATAACTAATTATCTTATATCTTTCGATTAGCTTATAGCTGATCGAATAGTGATATCCTATTTAATATAAAC
Source organism: Typopeltis vanoorti (assembly GCF_054136105.1). Lineage (NCBI taxonomy): Eukaryota > Metazoa > Arthropoda > Arachnida > Uropygi > Thelyphonidae > Typopeltis > Typopeltis vanoorti. Next base: position 85,051,379 of record NC_143564.1, on the reverse strand, counting down.
ATCACGATATTTTAAAACAAAATGGTGTTTGAACTGCTCTGTATGTCTCAAGAGGTAGGGCATACTCTCATATTATCATAATACATCTGTATTAGAACAGCATCATTACATATTTTTAAACGAATATGATGGTTTATTTACTAATCAGTTCTGCTTGCTTAGATATGTACGTAGATAGAGAAGACAAGAGTAAAATCCTATTTTATATAAGCATCTGCAGCATTAAAAAATGGTGTTATGAGCTATTCCATATATTCCAGTTGATGTGAAAAAGATATCGAATAAATCAACCACATTCATCCATAATCAGTTCTGCTTTTTACAGAAGATTCTGTAAAAACTAGAATCTTCAAATTAATGCACGTAGATAAAGGCTAATAATAAAACTAGTATTTATCTAGGTGCATTAATTCGATATCAACTGTCTGTGTTTCATTAAACTTTGCTTATCTCATTCTGAACTCTATTTTTGAATCTTACTTTAAGTAAGACTCACGTATTTCAAGGAAGTATTTCATACTTCTCTGCATTGCTCGACTTTCAAATAATTGTTACCTGAAATGTCACCGTACTGAGCTAAAACCTTTACCTGTATCAGCGAGAAATGACAATTACTGAACTATAAAGACGTCTCGAACATATCTCAACTCGTACCATCCATATTAGAATTAGAGAGTACAGGTAAGGTACATTTACTTGGTGTTTTGATATCTGTTTTGTTAGCATACCTAAATGAAGGAACCCAATTATTTTTGAAATTCAAATAAAAAAATTGATGTAAATATTATTATTCGTTTTGTATTATCAACCACAAAACAATCCCAAATCATTTTTAATATGTTTATTTGGAGGTAAGTTTTTTAATAATCGTGGATGTTTATTTATATTTATATCTATATTTAGTTTATATTATAAATCAAAGTAAGCACTTATTTGTAGAAATGACATATCGTGGAAACTTTAGGAGTTCATCAAAGATGTCTGGCATAAACTTTCTTGTAAAATGAAAGGGCATGTTGTTTCCTAAGATCGCCATCGTTTAAACAACTGTAGCGATTGATGCAAATCTTTCTACTCACTTCATCACGAAACGCTTGCTGCGCGCTCGCTTACAACTACAGCCGACTTTAAAATCCCAACCCACTGAATGCAGTAGATGGAGGGGACGTAAAGTTTGGATTTGCAAGAGGTCTGCAAACTCAAGTCTGGCAGATATTACTAAAATAATAACAACGAAATTCATCCATATTGAAATGTGGCATCAATGGAAACTCCCAGCAGAAGATGGGAAGGTTTGCGTGTATCCACGAATTACTGTCCAAACTAATCGTTCACCAATTCCTAATATGCACCAAAGGGGAATATGTGATATTATAGTAGAAATACATAAATATATTATTACCAATTTCCAGTCAACAATCTTCTCTCAAAGGAGGACTTTAATTTTCAGTTGTCATTAAAAATGGACCATAAGTGTCTAAGATGTTCATGACTAGGGCGGCAATCAATCAACTTCGATCTTCTGTGTCTTTTCCTGTCATGCTCATATAAAACACTTTTGCCTGTCTACCTTCTTCGTCCAATTTCTTTACATCAGAATACCACATTAGATTAGTTCTGAATACATATACTTCAATGAAAACAATGTCAAGTTCCTTCTGGCATCTTTATTAATATGATTTATTCCACGCGCAACTAGCGCATTTTTTCAGAGCTCTCATGTCTACGGATCTCTAAGCTGTTGATTACCTATTGAATTACTGAATAAAATCTCAGAGGTACACGTTTAAATCGGTTTAAACACATGTACAGGTATTTTAGCGTTCTGGATAACTTCTCCTTTATTCCATATAGATTTATTTAACTGACTCCGTAAAATACCAACTCCCTTATTTTTATTATCTCCATTATTTACCTTGCCATCTTCATGAATTGTGCTTAAATAGCATGCATATTTTATTGTGCTTTGGGTTCTCCATTGAGAATAGTTGATGTTTTTCATGCTCCTGAATGTTTCCAGTTTTTATTATTTACTTCTGAGTTTCATATAAAATTTTTGTTTGAGTAGTTATTCGGTTTAGTTAATTTATTTAAATAGTACTGATTTAAATGGTAGAATCGATAATTATCTAGTTTAATAATTTTTTAAATTAATTATTACCAAGATTCCGAATATCCTTGCTTTCTGCTTTTATATCATCTTTATCATTTCTTGTTTAGTTATACAATGCATTTTAATCATTTATAATCTATTTGAATATTCTCGAAAATATTCTGCCAGCATTTTATTTAATCGAGCTTTTCCTGTACTCAAAACTCACTTTTCTTGCGGTTTTTATCTACAGGGATATTTTATATGATTTCTTCCATTTTAAGACTGCCCAAACTGGAGTCCTATATGCAGTTCTGATTTTCTATCCTTACTGGCCAAAACAGTCACGAAATTCCTCTGAAGAGATCAAACAAAGTAATTTTCAAGCCACTTCAGACCTCTCACAAGCGGGGCAGTGGTCCTTTACCGGACGATGAAATTCATCTTTCGCCTGAAGACAATTACAAACATTACTACTTATGTCGGGATTGAAACCCGCCTGCTGGTTGTAAAATGATTAGTGATCAACCAGCCCCGTAGAATTCGGTACAATATAAAATTTGGTTGACTGACTTGCAAAGAGAAAGCTTACTGTCATTAATGAAGTATCCTGGTGTATACCCAATAACGGAGTGTATCATGAAAAAAAGGTTGAGAGTTAGACATTTGTTCAGAAGCACAAGTCGATTTTCAGCATTTCTCACAGGATATTTGAAAATATCTCATTATTTCTCGATTTGATCTTACAGCGTATTAGTAGTTCCCCTCTAATTGTTTTCTCTATAATTCCAAATGCCCTAATCTAGTTCAGGCTTTCCCATATACCAAACTACACACTCTCAAAAAGGAACTGCACAATATGCGATGGAAATTCAGAATGCAAAGAAAATTTGCTTTTTTTTATTCAATCTTCCTTCTCTTTTCATCCGTCCCTTAGGACGCGTAGAGTCCTAAGGGACGGATGACGGGTTTATGACGGTGTTTATGACGGTTTATGACGGTGTTTATGACGGGTTTATGACGGTGTTTTCACGGTTTGCCTGTTCCGAGGGACGGAAAACCCGAATTTCGGGGTTAAAAAAACCTCTTCCTCCTTATGAACTGACTAACTCACCTTTAATCGAAAGAGACCAGATAAAGGTTCCTCACGTCATTGACGAGAATGCAACCAGGTCTTTTAGACCAAAGGGAGGTGCGTCTATACTGACGAGCTACGGAGGCTGTTATTCAATCTAACATGCTACAAAAGTTAGAATTTTAATTTATTTAACACGCTCTCATTCAAGCCATATGTTAAATCGATCTTTTTCTTCTTTATGCTATCTAAAAAAAAAAAAAGTTATGCTTCTCCAACAGAAATACGCACTGCTTCTTTGACTTCGTCTTTAAGCGAAAAATAATTTTTCATCAAAGGACATAAAAGCGGTAGTATTCATAAATAGTACCATAAATAGTACCTTATCTTGATAAACGGAATTATTATTGCCTAGGATTATTGAAAGAAAAATATTTTATTTTTCTTTCCTATTAAACTGTATTTTAATATGAAAGAAAAATAAAATATTTTAGTTAAAAAGTCTTTATCACTGTTCCGAAGATTCTAAAAGTATCAAAATATGTATAAAAAAGAACTGAAGGAATAAAAACAGAAAATGAGAAAAGAGGTTTTGTCACCATTCAGATAAAAAATGATGGAAAGAATTCTTAGTAGAATAGAATAAAAACTGTGGTTATCAATCCTTATCTGTTTGTAAGCATCGCGTATTTATTCTTGGTTTCGCAAACATTCGTTGAAACATCAGGCATTCTGAGCTTAAAGCCAATGGTATTTTGCTTTTTAATGTTATTTGTCAATTAACAACTCTTTAACAACTGACAAATTTTGTAAATATCATGCATTGAAATATTTTTATTGATATTTCATTTATAATACCAAATATCCTAATACCATTTCAATGATAAAATAAGTCGCTGAAATTCTCTTTTAATATTTTGTAATGACACGTCAACTATTAATTATCTTCGTTCTGACTGTCTATGATACAAATGATATCTTTATAGAGTTACATCAATGTACTCACGTTTAATACCACCCCTTTAGTTTTTTATTTATTTAAAAAATTGCCTAGTTTATTTCTAATTAAGCTAAACATCAGAGAAGGCGATTAAGAATTCTACCGACGAATAGCTACGATCAACTTCTTGAATCATATCAGGAGCGAGGGTGGTGCGAAGGGCACATTTCATTTTGGCTTCCTTTCATTGGATTCCTTGAGTTAGGTGTCCTTGTGAACGAAACGGACGACCGCATAATAGACAACACGTCGCTTCGGTTATGTTAAGGGGGGTTGTTTAGACAAGAATTGCGTGGTAGCAGCGTTACTGTAAACATTGGTTTGACATCCACTTCAAATTAATTCCAGAAGTTATTTCAAGACATCGTGAATGGGGAACCTTCGATATCGAAACATTCCCCTAAATGTTGGAATATAAATTAATTTATTCAAGTAAGCCATAAGTGAGTTTTGAACTAATGAACGGAGAGAACATAATTCTCTTCATCGGAGTCAGTATTTTGTGCATTGATTTCAGAAATGTGAATTAAATCGTTCGAACAACCTTGTTAACAGATATCTACATGGAAATAGAAACAAAGCTTTACTTCAGGGGACTTAAGAAATTGTTAGAGACCTCTTGCATGTCTAGCTTCCAGCAAGAATATATCAATGCTTCTGTGGTTGAATGAAATCTGGCACATTTATTACCAATATTAAATACAATGAAACGTTGGGTTTAAGAATTTGGTAATCTCATAATGTACACTCAGTAATTTTGATGATTATGAAGATTTTAAATTTTATAAAGCATATCTTGACACCTTATGAAACTTAGTTATTTAATTGTGCAATGGTATATACTCAATATATTCACATATACTCCAAAGTCCAAATCTTGTACGAGTGTATTTGCTATATATTACTAAGTCACCAATAAAGGCCAAGCACACTAATTAATTTTATTTAATCTTCTTCTAAAATAAATAGTCAAATATTTCAGCGTTATGAAGAAATCAGCTACTGTGAGTATGTTTACCTGTATGAGTGGCTTCTCAACAAACATGGCGTGATATATCTCCTTCGCCTTTTACTTTCTTTAAAACATGTTATTTGGATTATTTGTTTTTACAAAGGAGTGTATTAAAATGTAGGCTAGTTTCTCCTTTTTATTTATATTATACAATTATATACGAATTTAACAAATGAAGGACATTTTTATACCATATAAAAAAAATCAAGACGCTGTTCTTTACAGCCCCGAAGCAAGATATATTTTATATCACGCCACCATGCGGACGATTTTAGAAAGTTTTCAAATTCAAATGTTCAAATGTATGTATTCATATAAAAGTAGTTGTGAAGAACTCAATTATATTATTAGAAATTTTTCTTTTTCATTTGAAGTAGGAAGAAAGAAATGACATTAGTGATTAGAAATATGACAGCGGGTGCATTAGATTGGTATATTTTTATAAATAATGATCCGAGTGAGCTGCAGGGTTGACTTGAATTTTGAAGAGTGCTCTTAACGAAAAAAAAATCAATCTAGTATATTTCTTACAAGTAATTATGTAACTACGGTGCAAATGAATTCATTTTATAGTGGTTATTTCTAATTACTAAGATGAATGTCGCTCCGTTTTTCACAATTCTAAACATTTTCTTTTGTATTGGTTTCTTTATTGCTTTCGTCGAATGTCACTGAGCCGTACGTTCCCGTTTCATTTCGGTTGATTTGAGACTTCTTTCTTTCATTCTTATTCATCTTTTTATGAAAAGCGAATTGTATGGATATAGTTTGTTTAGGAAAACAAAATAAATTTGCTGGTTGACAATGACTTTCACATGGAGAACCACTCCAAACAGGAAAGTAGAGAGGTTGAAATATTATTACAAGAGATCTCTGTGGTATTACGAAGTTGTGAAACTGTCAGGCTATTTTTGTTGTTATTCAAGGAATAAAAGAGGTTTAAGAAACAAAATATTCTTTTGTGTTCTAAACAAAATTTGAAACATAATTTTTTTGAAAATTATCAAAGAATATTTAGTTTAAAAATTTTTTAAAAATATTGAACCATAGGTTTTTATTTTTTTGTAAATCAACAAACAATTATTTAACTTTTGAATTTATTTATTTAATATCCAGACGAAACTCTACCCTTGAAAAGATATCCCCTTTTAAGACGTTATCCCTTTGTGTAAAATGATTAATTACATTTGCCTTATATAATAGTCAAATTACTTATTCCTGGATGTGTCACATCCAGGAATAAGTCAGACCTTCACCATAATTACATATCGTTGGTCCGCGTTAGTGAATTTCTTTGTCAACTGCCAAACAATTTATATCTGAATGCCAGACTCTCGAGTAATAGATTTACTGCTTTTTTTTCCCTTTTAGTGGATTAATATTTTCTTTCATTTATGAATAGTTATTGATAAGATGGCAACTATACATTGTATCTGAAGTTGGGTTTTAGATATACATTCATTTGTAAATATGCATAATATACTATGGATGAACATATAAAAATCTACGGATACAAAAAATATATAAACTATTGCTAACGATTCCGACTCATTCTTAAAGAATACTCTCCATAGCCGTCAGTGAGAAAATGTATAACTGTACGTTGAATTTACCGATCTAATAGTGAGTTTGACAATTCTCCATCCCGCAGAATGAAGCAAACTCTCTGGAGAAATCAAAGAAGTTAACAGACCTAATACGTTTGCCTCATTGATTTACTTACATTGTGCATAATTCCAAATAACCAACCATTGATAGAAGTGGATGTGATCTTTTTTATCACTGTTGTTTCATAGTCAACAGAACTCTTAATGAGTAAGAGTTCTGTTCGCGTACCTATGCCAAAAACACTAATATTACAAGCCTTGTTGCATTGGGAGTAATAATTTTAATAAGTGTACTTTTCTGACTTTCTTTCTGTATAATTTATTTTACTGAATTATTATATTAAATAAATATAGAAAACAACTCAATACATAGAACTTATATGTGAGTCGATACGGCAATATTCACTTAGTGCCGTGCTAAGTGTGCGTAAGTAACTTTAGTTTTTATTGTTTGGAAAGAATCCAATTTTGTAATTGGATTCTTTCATTCAATATGAAAATATGCGATTACCTATTAACATTAGCAATTCCCACAAGGTTCAAGTGTTTTTTTTTATCTGTGATAATGTTTACTTCCTATATATACACAACCGCTTGTTACACTGAGGAAATAAATATCGAATTGGTTCATAATTAAAAGTTGATGCGCGATCAGATCATAAGATATGATAATTGCTATCTGTGTGCGAGGCTCTAGTTTAAAGAGATAGAATTTTTCTATACTTTTTACGTCTGGATATGGATGCAGGAGGAACATGCTTCCATGACATGAGCTTACGCAACCTGGCTGAACGAATGACCAAAATAAACAACATACATAACACTTCAAATCCGCTGTGCGAGCATTGCACTGCGAATTACTTTTAGGAGTATGAATGAAATAATTCGTATAGTATAGAGTCTTTATATTTCAGAAATTATATAAAAAATTCAAATCAGCCTTGCGGAATTTTCTTCTTTCATATAACTAATTAATAACATTAGTTATGCAACAGAGAACGCTCACCTTTCATCACCCTAGTATAAGTAACTTAATTTGGTTCGAGACCAAACCAGGAAAAACAGCGCCATACCTTCACACCGTCACCTCCGAATTTCATAGTTGGGGTTACGCACTCTGCTAAGAGACGTTCACTGGGCATCCGTCATATCCACAGCCGTCCATCTGCTTCGTGATTTGTCATTCCATAACAGAGCGTTCACGTCATGAAGTGTCACCGTTGCACCACTGAAGACGACACTTCATGTTGGTTCGGGGTAATGTGTGGCTTGCATATTGCGGTCCTATTATAGAAACGCATGCTCTGAGCCTCGGTTCTGAATGTTTTTGTGCAGATTCGTTTTCCAGTCGATGTCCGGAATTCCGCATTCAGCTTGTCGGCCGACGAATGGAAGTCTATACATATTTTTCTTCCATATTATCCACTGTGGGTAGCACTTGCAGTCAACTCCCTGCACTTTTAATTCAATATGGTATCATAATTGTTGACCTGTGGTTGCCCAATTTGTCAACAATTTGCCGAACAGATAGGCTTGCGACATGGCATCCTACACAACCACTTTCAATCTCAGTCAGTTCCCTTCTGGCAGCCATTGCACCCGGACACAGTTGCAATGACCTTGGAGCGTCGTATTCCTCTAACGCAGCATTTCTCAAATTTTTCCTGGTACGGAACACTTCACAAATCCTGGAATTTTAACGGAACACCTTGGTTAGAGTCGAGTATCCTTGGTCTCGTATTCAATGTAAAGCTAAAGCGCACACTATCGCTGCAGCAGGCTGTATCGCATCGAAAAAATGCGGCAGAGCACACTACAGGCGTGCCGGGCCGCATTGTATCGCATTGATCTTGCTTGTGACTGCACGTTTCCTAGAGCAGATACCTCCATACTTCACTCGCACTCGGATGTGTCGACAACCGCGGGCGGTTGTCAGCCAGCAGCTGAGTCAAGGCCAGCGCGCATTGACTTTAATAGCACAATCCACACGTAAAGTGAGGAGCGCCTGATTTTCGAACATCTTTGAACTTGTTGGAACATTAAAACCATTCCAGGCTCATATTAATTTTGATAATTTTTCACGGAACACTTATTCACTTTTCGCGGAACATAGTTTGGGAAAGCTTGCTCTAATGTATACCGGCTACAAAAAGATGACTCGTTACATGGCACGATTCACTTTGCCCATGGTGGTGTCCGTTTAGTTCTTTCCAAGCAGTGTATACAGCCATCTTAACAGAATGTTATCACTGTCATTGAAGTCAGTTTTTTATCTGCTTCCAATAAAGGTAATTAGTAAACCTATAGTGCATTTGTACCGTAGACGAGTTAAGGATTCCTTTTTACATATTTATTAGTTTTATATATGTTTTTGTAATTTTTATTTATTTTTACATAGTCCTGAAATCCTGCTCAAGAGACCAAACATTCAATTTTTCAAGCCTTCAGGCTTACTATAAGTGGGGCGGTTGTCTCACACCAGGCGATGAAAGTCATCTCTCACCTAAAGACGATCACAAGCATCCATTCCCACGGTGACATTCGAACCCGCGACCTGTTGGTTGAAGAGCAGGTATGCTAACGACTCCATCAACTAGGCCAGTATGTCGATTACTGTTTTTAGCTAAAATCAAACCTTTTAAGCAGTTATAGATAAAGTTAAAGCCAATGACGAATGTTATACTTCCATAAACTCTAAGGAAACTTTAATCTGGCTATAAAATCTATATGGCTATATAATATCCTTATTATAAATAGTCTATTGCCATTTTATTAATGCGCAATCTTGTGATGTATTGTTTTAAGCATTTTGTTTCATGAAACGTTATGAGTTGTGTTTCATCTTTCCGCACGCGCGCGCGCGCGCACGCACACGCACACACACACACACACATGCTTATATTTAAGTCTTATTTTATTTTAATTTGATATAATCAATTCTCACTCACAATAAATATATGTGACTAGGTTATTGAAAATGTTTAGTTTTGCTCTTGTTAATTGAAAAGATTTGACATTTTATATCGAGATATTAACAAAGGTTCATTTCTGGCATTGGTTGATCAGCGATTTTTATTTTATGTTACTGAAAAAATAATAATTAACGACGTTTTCTTTTTTCCGGCATTGATTGACATGGAAGTGTTAATTGTAAATGCTCTCAGTGATTGAATTCTAAATCTTTAACTTGGAAACAATTCCAGAATTATGCTCACAGGATGTTTAGTACAAGATAATTTCCATGTCAAATTTATAATTTTCTTTCTATTAATATAATTTTGAAATTTGGTTTCTGCCGAAATGGGGTAATGTTGAATAAATCATTTATCATTTTTCATTCTACTAAAAATTTATTGAAATATGTTGAATTGTGAATCTCTCATCTGATGTTATAAAAAAACTTTAAAAAGCCTTGAATTTTCTTACGTCATATTATATTTGTTGTTCTCCAAGATTCATCACTTTTTACTAGTGTACAGACCGAATCTATTAATATTCCGAATTTCATTTTAAAGTTTCTTCCTCACTGTCCTCATAAACTATCAAAGGCAATAACAACAGATGTTTCTTTTATCATTTTAGGATATTTCTTCAACAAGTGAAATATTATCTAATAAAATGATGAAACATCTGTAAATATCATTATAGGAAATTTATCTAAACAAGACATTTAATATAATCGTACTAAAAGAAATTAATAATTCATGAACAACATATATTAGCAATAGAAAGATTTTAAATACATTTGAATCAGTATATATCAAGTACATTAAAAGCGAAGCTCTCTCTTCTAGAAATATCTTCCAAATGGATTTGTTCAAAATTAATTATTTATGCATATCAAATTCAGAAATCTTTTTAATTGTACTGCATTGATATGAAGCTACTTGGTTTTCTTAGTTTGAAAAGATATTACAGAGTAAAGTGAAGATTCTCTGAATCTCCATCATATGTTATTTATTATCGTGGCAATATGAACTTTACGAGTGCGAAATTCCATCCCCGACTCCTCGACTAATTCTGTACTTCAGTTACACATAAAATATTTCAGACAAGACAAATCCTTGAAAAGATCATTTAAGTTTCACAAGACTGTAAAATATCTTTCTAGCATTGATACAGTTATAAAACACGATTTGTAATGAGATAACGAAAAATGTGATTCTCAAAGGAATAATATAAGAAATAGCAAACATGCGTAATACATTTTTTATTTATACTGCGGCATGTTTTCGGTGATAAGATTCCCTCAAGAGAGAGATAAAAATAGTTGAAGTGTACTAGTGGAGAAAGTTTTGCTACCGACCATAGTTTCATATGAGAAACGTGATCTGATTAAATTAGCTTTTTTCCCCCCCAGAAAAGAACGTGCTACTTTAGACAGGTTATATACAATAGCAATAAAGCTGAAATGGACTTCTATCAATCCCTCAGAAGGCCTATTTACGGTTCGAGATGTTGTCAATGGTCAGAAAGTAGTTATTTTTCAAACTGATGGGCTTATTATTTCTAGGTGTGACACATATCGAGGTTGTAACGAGTTTCTTATCTTTTGTGGCATTTCTGGTTTCAACACGTGTTATAGTTTTGATAGCAACGTGGTTTCGGTTTCAGAATATTTTATGTATCTCTCTCTCTCTCTCTCTCAGAACTAGCTAAAGAATTCAAATGACTTCACATTTTGTTCTAAGTTTAAAAAGAGTGACTCAGAGCATACATAAAGTCATCGGTAACATTTAACGAGTAATTCACTGGTAATATTAATACAAAGTAATTATCGGTTGATATGTGTCATGTGAAAATCTGAGTTGGTTTGTCCCCGTTAACATTCATAGGAGTCTATAATTCATAAAAAGTTGGTCTACAAAATGATGTACGATAAATCTATTGTACAATTATTATCCTGGGTGAGCGAAACGGTTTTCCTTCTCCGCAAAAGAAAGTATTTTTTTAAAGTTAATTGATGAGAGACAGACAGAGAGAGAGAGAGAGAGAGAGAGATTTATATACAATTATATAAACAAGGTAAAATGTGAACAAGTTATCAAACAGATGAAACAAATACTATTCGAAGTAAACACAATCAATACAAAAATACAATATTAATGGCAAAAACTAATGTAGTTGTTCAGAAACAACTTTTCAAAGCTGTAATTTTCGCACTTTGAATGAGTCATACTTAACAGTAAATGCATATAGCTGATCCCTTGATGCTATGAGCTTAGTGAGTCTCTATTCATGTTAGTTTACTGAAGCTTCCCTCTTAGTTATTAGCATATCTTCAGAAAATTTCTTAATTTGGCTCAGAGTTGGCAGTACATATGTTAATACTAATAATTCCTTATAAGTAAAGTACCTTATAGTATATTTTTATGGGGCTCTCACCCACGAAAGATTTATTTGTAAATCGCTAGTACATTGCTGTTTCTGTTTATATTAGTTTTATATAATTTCTGTATGTATTTTTATTTATTTTTAGAACGTCCGGAAACCCTCTAGAGATCAAACATGGAACTTTTTCAAGCCACTTGGCACTTCCATAATCGGCGCGGGGGTCTCACACCGACCGATGAAATTCGTCTCCTACCAACCAAACTACAACCAGAAGCATTCATGCCCAAAGTTACATCGTAAGTAGGTTCTAGTGTCCCGCGAGTTTAAGGGAAGATGTGAAAGTTCTCGCTAGTAAATGATGTTGAAAAACAGAATAATGAAATGAGGCGTATATACACAAACAAATGGTATGGTGGAATAGAAGTAACGATAAAATCCAAGTCTATAGGCAACGTTTCGGGTTTGCATTGAAATATCTCACCAACAGAATTAAGTGGAGATGTCAGAGAGTCTATTGATATACTTGCGTAAAGATAAAATAGCTTCTTAGTAAATAACTTGAGTGAAGATAAAAATCCTCTATTTGTATTTGTGCATAGGTAACCTAGCAACAACTTTCTATGAAAAATTAGGAAATTAAAAGATTTCAAATTTTTCATTTAGAAAGATATAATTTTTAAACGTCTGGTGTAACATATGCATTTAATATATTTCGATTTCGTTATTCAAATTCGAATGGATATATTAATATATAGTGAATTAAAATAACTTTAAATTAATAAATATTATAAAATAAATAAAAAAACCGCGTTTTTACTCCCTAAAGGATAAAATTACTACTATTTTTCTGAATCCGGATAAAAAAAAAAAAAAATGAGTATCGATTTGATGAAAATCTCTAATGTGCCGATCTTCAAGATCGATTAACAAGAAAAAAAATTGGGAATTTTTTTTTTCCTGGGCTTTGGAACCGTAACTTCAGGACAAGGTGGTTAGCTCTATGCCTCCCGGTGCGTCTGTCTGTAGTGCGTGTGTTCACGGAACCAGTTTGCTGTTCTGGGGGACGAAAAACTCGAGCTTTCGGTGAAACTCCCTCCTCCTACCTCCGTATGAGACCGGTCTCATACGGAGGGAGGAGGTTTGTTCACCTTTCGTCGAAAGAGGCCAGATAAAGGTTCCTCACGTCACTGACGGGAATTGAATCCAGGTCTTTCCAACCAAAGGGCTTCGTCTATAACGACTGGGCTACGAGGCGCCTTGTGAGAGGTAAATAAATAAATCACACTTGATAATAAGTTGTATTCTTATTGTATTCTTATTTTTAGGCTGAGCAAACAAATCTTAATTTGTTTGCTCAGTCATCTACAGATAGATGCACCGGGAGGCATAGAGCTAACCACCTTGTCCTGAAGTTACGGTTCCAAAGCCCAGGAAAAAAAAATTTCCCAATTTTTTTTCTTGGGCCTTAATTTTTTATCCCCCCCCCACTGTTAACACGTGGAATAGATCTTTTGAAGTACTATATATCTTCAGGATTAGGTGAATTGCGAGAGGTTCACATCAAGTTGCCTTAGCACCCCATAATGCAGAGCATGCCATTTTTGGTTGCTCTGCGCTTGAATAAAATGAGGATAAAAGCAATAATAGAATTTCTTGTGAAGTATAATTTAGTCCTCATCGAGGAACATGTGATAGATGCTTAGAATCTTTCATTTTAAAGGCTTCATTCTGTATTTTTTTTGTTCTTTATATTTATCAGGCTCTGTAACATGGATATAAAGAAGCGAAACCAAGCCGCTGCATGTAGTGCTTTGGCGTCTATCAGCGCATTCTGCACTCACTTTAGATTACCGAACGCATCTTTTTCAACGAAAAATGCCGTAGACAGCGACGTTGTGAAAGGAATGCTTCGGAAAATAATAAAAACCTAGAGGCTTAGTGACAACAAAAAGAAAAGTGCAACTGAACGAATAGTATTGCACTTGTAAAGGGGAAAAAAATCCAAATTACGATCTTGGCACCTCTCTTCTCTACTGAATGTGTAGCTGACACTAAGCTGGATCTGCATTGTAAGATTGTCAATGGAAACGCTGAAACGATATTACAGAGGAGCCATACTCTTAGGAAAGCCTCTTAGTTACTATTAAAAATTCAATTATGTTTCTTACAATGGAGACTATTTTAAAATAATTACAATTTTTTAAATTTTGTGCCTTCTTCTGATATATCCAAACGGAATTCCCATTTCCTCATCTATTATGTTGTTCCTCTTAGAGGTGAAAACACCGAAACACCAAATGCTTCCTTTAAAATCTTCCATTCTCATTTCCCATTATTCACTAGCAAGATAGACTCAATGTCCTTGCATAGCGTATTATAAGACAGCTGCGTCTGATCTTCTACTTGGTTTACCTGTTTTTATATCTTTGTATGAGAAATCTAACTCACCTTGAAATGAAAATAATTTTAAGGTTATACGAATTCTGGAACGGGACTGAAGGCTACTTCAATCAAATGCCATCTTCGAATCTACAGATCAATTGTTATCTTCATGTCATGTGATAGTAATTCCCAACTATTCACAAACTGGTTTTCATTTGTGTCATATGTCATATGAATCTATAAACTTATTAATATAACTTTATCGATGATATAATATGGAATTATGGTAATATTGCTACTAATAATGTTACGATTATCTCACTTCATACATTTCTGTTCTTTTACTTTACCTCACTTTATGCCATAATTCACATGCACGCATTAAAAAATAAGATATATCGTATATAATACATATTACAAATTATTCTATATCTTTAGATCATACAATTCTAAATGTGTCTGTCATGTGTATCACACCTTTTTTGTCTCGTTTTAAGTATCCGTTCTTATTTTGATGATAATCGGTATTTTAATTGAGCTGGTTAATTCAGCTAACATACAAATGGTAATAAATCTATACAAAGCAAAAATTTATTTTCAGAAAATTCTGAAAAAGGTCAGAATTTATATTTATACCTTAATGAACATATAAATATTGCTTCTAATATTCTTGTTGTTGGTTTTATCGTGGTGGGGGATAACTAGAATGTCCAAAGGGGAAACAAGATCCAAAATCAACAATCGCAATGCTGAAAAAAAGTAGACAAACGAAATACTACCTCAGACAAATAAGCTTAGATCGAAATTTCCTACTGAAGTGTAGTATAATATAATATATTCTCTCGTAGTTAAATATAATATATTTTCTCGCAGCTTATCTTCATCCTTTCCTTCATTCTCTTAAATCGTTTTATTATTATTATTATTATTATTATTATTACAGGATAAGTCAGCAAACTAAATCTTCCAGCAGTATGCTTCTGTCTTGATTGAATAGATCATTTCTTCTCCGCGCTATTTAATATTTATATAAATGTAAATCCATACACTGCCCATAAATGGCTACCTATTTTGGTATGCAGATGATATAATAATTCTTCAACTTTCTCTCTTTAGTAACTGACCTTCTCTGAAAGAAGCGTTAGCGTGGAAAACGAAGCAAGTGACCCGAATCTCTGTAAGTGAAACTGTACATTTGTGTTTCTTTGTTGGAAGCGTTATTATTGGATTAAGATGACTTGGGTGTAATGCTTTCGTCACGACAATTGATTCTGCCTGTGGTATATCTCGTATTTCGTATCTCGTAACAAGTAACTCTTACATATAAATGACTCGCGCTTTCAAACCGTAAACCCATTAGTACAGTCAAAGAAAGAAATAGAAATTGTAAATAAATAAGATTTAGGGGTTTTTTTTTTCGAACTGAAAGAGAGACAGACAAATGCAATATTTCAATATCCTCACCAAGATAACACCAACAACAAGAATATTAGAGGCAATATTTATATGTTCATTAAGGTATAAATATAAATTCGAAAACTAAAATATTCACTTTTAACTACATGTTTGTAATAAAACGGCCAAAAATCTTGTTTATGTTAAATATAAATAAATACGAAAAAAAAAAACGAAGTAGAAATTTCTAATTAGAAAGCATATGGCTGATGTGGAAAAGAGGAATTTAACTGTGCATAAGGAGAATGTGAGGTTATAAATAATTCCAACATGAGAAGCTGTTCTAAAGATATTTATCTTGTAGAAATAAAAAGAGAATTTCGGTATTAGAAGCTGTCATTCATGTCGAGAGCAGCTGATTGCAGCACATTTGCAAAGACGTTCAGCGGAGACTCCGATGTCAGCAGAATTCTTGAGTGCTGAATAATCGAGGTGCGATGGGTTTAATTTTCCACGTTAGTTTAAAAATATATATATAACGCAGATGAGTGGAAAAGTATTTAAAGGATGTTTGGAAACAAATGGCGATTGCCACATAAATGACTCATTAAATATTTTAATATATAGTGAATTCGAATACTGTAAAATGAGGAACGACTGAAATGAGAAATTATTGGGTTATTGAATTACACGAAAGAAAA
This sequence comes from Typopeltis vanoorti, assembly GCF_054136105.1. Classification (NCBI taxonomy): domain Eukaryota; kingdom Metazoa; phylum Arthropoda; class Arachnida; order Uropygi; family Thelyphonidae; genus Typopeltis; species Typopeltis vanoorti. The sequence continues at coordinate 85,034,781 of NC_143564.1, read as the reverse complement.
TAGTTTACGGTCCCTCAGTGGTTAAAATGAATGAGTGATGGCCAAAACGTTTTCAAAGTAATAATTAAACATGAAAAATATTATCTTCCATGAAATCATCTTATATTTATCGGTTAGCCTAAAACAGTGCTTCCCAAACTTATGGATGTAAAGTCCCCCTTGGAAAAATTAAAATATTTCACTGCCCCCATCGGAAAAACAATTCGTAATACAGGCATATATTATTATAATATTTATTGTACGAGTATTTATCTAATGAATATACGAGATTTATATCTTGTATATTCAATACAAGATTTTTTAGCATCTTACATACATATTTGACATGGCACACTTAGTCTTAAAACATTTTAAATTTGTTTTCATTATTTCACGGCCCCCTTCAATAAAACTAATGGCCTCCAAGGGGGCCACGGCCAACAGTTTGGGAAGTGCTGGCCTAAAACACCTAACAAAAAAAAAAAAAAAAAAAAAAAGTCACCTTTTCGCGATAACATCCAACACTTTTGTTGTCTTTGATATTGTAAAAAGACTCAGTTTATGAAAATAAATAAATACAGTAAATAACGAAAAATAACTATTATGCAGAAACATCCACTGTTATTTAGCTGGCTTGTTGGTCGAGCGGTTAACCTATCCGCCCAATCTTCACCGGGAGTTCGAATCCCGCCGTAGACAACGATGTTTGTGGTTATTTATGGGTGGGAGATAAATTTCATATTCTGCTTCATTAGAGACATTTACACCACTTAAAAAAAAGTTCCAAGTTTAGCCTCTAGAGTAGGGCGTGAGGAGTATGTTAAAAATTAATGAACTGTTTCACAAGAAAAAATAATTTTAATTAAATAATAGAAAAATCATTAACCCATGCACGATATAATATACTATAGGCTTAAATCATTTCGTGAGTGGGATTCACATAAAAATGCAGAAAAGCAGAGCTAAACAGAAATAATTAAGATCGTTTTTTTTTTTCATTTTTATTATTAAATCGTTATGTTACAAAATGAGCAGTTAAAGAAAAAAGATGGCAATATAAAGATACAGAGCAATACAATGGAAACTACTGTATCCACTGCCTCCACATAGCACTAATGAGATGCATGTTTTGCAACTTCCCATGTGTGGGAATGACATAAAAAAACTAAAAAAAAAATTATATATATATATATATATATATATATAGGAAAATGAAGTCATTAATTTCCTACAACTGGTTATTCGTTTATAAATAAGTTAATGAATCAAAAATCATCTTAATTAGTTGTTCAAATCTCTATCTCTTGATATCATTCCTAAATCCTTAAGCATTAGCAAACTATCTGTTTTCTTTTGGCTAGAATAAATTGATGCAGAAATGGTAATGATAACCAAATCGAAATGTAAATTAGTAAACATTATTTCATCATCAAATATCTAAAAATTGTAACATAAAAATCATAAATTCGCTTCCTCCCTCTGCCTATCTAAAACAAAGCATAGGAATGGAGTATTTTTGAGAATCCAAATTAACCAATCGTACGACATACATTCATGTATTACAACAAACAGTTGTTATCGCAAATAAAGAGTGTGCTGAGGTACACTCTTGTTGAGCTGTGTTTCTAAGAATGTCCGCGTCCTATTAATGGACCGCGAATTTTATTAGTAATAAGAATTTTATTAGTAAATGAATAGTACTTTTTACTAATCGAAAGAATTACTTCAAGAACCGGCTACTAATATTAATTATTTTATACTAACTGCCGTAATGATATAATAACTTGTTAAATAATGAACAGTGCTATGACATCGAGATGCGGTTTGTTAAGAAAACAATTACTGTTTCTCCCCTCAGAGATGTAAAAATGTGATTCATTTTGGAATTTATAATTTAAATAGAGAAAACGATCTTTACTGAAACTCAGATTAGCAATTCATTAACGAATCCATGAATAAACAGGTCCGTTTGACTATTTGTTTTTCGTAAAAAAACTAAAGTGAATTAAAACAGACTAATTTTATTGCTTAATGAAAGATATTATCCGTGTATTATTTTTATACGTGTTAATTCCAGTGTAAAGCGAACATTTTTCCCTTCTGAAAGTGCAGGCTTAAGAATAATGAGATTCCGCTTCCTGCTACAGTAGGCATTACTGGAGACATTGACTGATACAAATAGTGTGTTATGACTTTGGAAGCTGTCCGGAAACATTGTCTAAATTCATGTAAGAGAGAGACAACAAAATTTAGAATTAAAAGAATAATGATGTTATTAAGGAAAGTTTTTGATTTCCGACATAAAACAGTTCACGTGAAGAATGCGTTGTTGTTGTTTTTTTACTTTATATTATTTATTGTTACATTCGCCATCATTTAGAAACTGTCATACATCTTTTAACCCTTCGCGTTTGACATACTGCACATTTTATTTCTAATTATTGCAATGTATCAAAAGGAAAAAGAAATAATACAACACGTATTTCTCTTCTTTGATATCGTTGTTGATCCGAGATCATTAGTAGCAAACATCTGGAAATATACTTCACTAGACAACAAAATGCAATCATAATTAATACGTCTGTGTGTCTCTGAGGGCTTCATAAAAAAATTATTCTTAATGTCCTCCGTAGCATTTAATTCGATATTTACACTTCAACACAAGAAGAACGATGGAATTATTTATTATAATAGAACCCTTGAAACTTGTAAAACTACGTTTTAGAAGAAAACACGATGCAGAAGTGTAACATTTAACCCTGCTTTATAGACAAGGTTAATGCATGGCTCATGTAATTATTGAATTCAATTCAATAAAAGACCAATTCAGCAAACTATTCCTAAGAAATACAGATCACTGCTTTGAGTCTTATGTCCTACCCCCACAAAAAAGGTAACTACTGAAACATTTTTTAACGATTATTATTTAGTACAAAATATGTTAAGCTAAATTTATGTTTACAACTCATTAATTAAGGAATAACATCATAACAAATCAGATTAAATTTTCTGTCACCGCCAATCAATTTGAGACTGAAATGTGGGCAAGGGATTAGAAGTGAAAAGGTGTTGAGGTGTATTTCGTTCCAAATGATTAATATCTGAAGAGTGTAATCGTAAAAAAAGTATGGGAAAGTGTGTTTTCCAAAGAACAGAGGTAAAGAAGGCAGAAGATGAGTTTTTACTTCTCGAGTTTTCGTATATCATCAGTGGAATATGGAGGGATGGTAGAAGCCAGTTCAGTGGAGAAGCGCCCATGGAAATAGCTATGAAAGTTGGAAAGAACCACTTTCCAACTGTGCCCTCGGATGTTGGAGTTACAGACTCTCTATTTTAAAAAAAGAATTACGACATGGAAAGCAGTGGTTAAATTCAGCTGGGGCCCTCCGAGTCCCGGCCCCGGAACTTTTATATATATATATATATATATTGAAATACGTATTTCAATGATACATTACATATTTTTTTACATTTCAAAGATTTGTGGATTTTTGGGAGATTTGGGGGATAAGTAAAATTACAGGAAATTTAAATAGCAAGAGCATGCAACTGGGGTTATGGAATTGAGGTCTCCCTCCTGCATATAACTCTTAGACTCTAATCCATATGTGACTTTAGAAAGTGTCTCTTGAATGCAGTTCTACCCGCATTTCCTCCAGACCCAACCTTGTAAAGTAAACAACAGCAAAACTATTCGCCAATTGATTGAGAAGCCTCCCAAAAAAGGTACGACCAGACTACGGGAACCACTTTCCAACTGTGCCCTCGGATGTTGGAGTTACAGACTCTCTATTTTAAAAAAAGAATTACGACATGGAAAGCAGTGGTTAAATTCAGCTGGGGCCCTCCGAGTCCCGGCCCCGGAACTTTTTTATGCACGGGGCCCGGATGAGATATCTCGGATGACAGTGATAATATAAAATGAGTTTGTAGTGACAGTTTGTGCGTAGTTGCTGAAGAGAAAGAAGTCTGTAACGAATCAACAGAAACTCATGATTCCCATCGATTGCAATGAATAGCATTCAAAGGTAAATACAATTGGTTATTTTGTAAGGACGGTGGATAACATGTGCAGAGGTACAGACCCTATGGGCAAGTTCTCCACATCAGGGTATTCACTTAGCACCAGAATGGATAAATTGATTAATACGTATTAAAGGGGACGGGTCTGAACAATACCAACAAAAGCAACTCAGAAAGAAAATTTACATTCATAAATAGAGAGATACGAAATCTCACAAAAGTGCAGAAGCAATTATTAGAAGTAAAAGTGAGAATTCATTGCGACACATTGTAGAAGAATAGAACTCTTTAGCTCACGAAATCACGTTCTGTGTGTTTTGCACTGCATATCATATTGCAAAGCATAATCGTCCTTTTGTAGATAATCGAAAAGTTATTGTTCTTCAGATTCTTAATGGCTAGATGCGGGGCGTTCTTCACATAGTAATTTAACATGCACTAAGATAGTGAATCATATTGCAAAACAAATGAAACACAAAATTGCGGAAAGCATTAAAAACCATAGATCAAAATTTCTACTATTCTGGAAGAAAGTACATCCATATCTAACCAGACTGTTCTGATAGAGTACATACAGGGTGCAATAAATGCACCCTGTATGTACTCGTGATGTTACAACATTATTGTTTGACTTAATTCAATTAGAATTCACAAATGCAATGGACATTATGACCTCATGTATGAAGTGTCTTGAAAAGCACGGTCTGAAAAAAGATCTCTGCAGGAAATTCTAATTGGATTATATACGGACGGGGCCTCAGTTATGCCAGGGAAACGAGCAAGTTTGGCAACATTGATGAAAAAATATTTTCCAACAATTTTAGCATGGCACTGTATAAATCATTGCTTAGAACTTGGTGTGCACGATTCAATGACAGATGTTACGACAAGAAATCATTTTGTGGTGTTTCTTGATAAGGTATATTCAACTTTTAGTATGTCTCCAAAGAACCTACATGAACTAAGGAAATATGCAGAACAGTTGTTCTACAGTCTCACCAAAGTGGGAAAGATGTTGTCAACTCGTTGGGTTGCATCAAGTTTTCGGGTTGTGAATTCTATTTAGAATAACTATGTATCATTGCACAGTTTCTTTATACATGTAGCTCATGATGGAAATCGATACAGTTAACAAGAAGCAACATTTCAAGGGTTAGCCTGTAAACTTGAAGAAACGTACTTCATAAACAATTTAGGAATAATGATGGATGCGTTATCTGAGATTTCCAGCCTCTCAGAATTTTTGTAAAAAACAAACTGTGACGTTACCCAGAGCAAACCAACACAGAAAACCTGCAGAAAACAAGGGAAGTATTTAAAGGTCACAAAGAGAGAGGAGGTATTTACTGGAGGGAAGTTCAGAAAGCTATAGAAGCACACCAATTCAAAGGAGTTCTCTTGAAAGTATTTGGGGGTAAGAAAAACACAATGGAGTTAAATAAAGGACAATTTTATTAGAGTATAATCACAATTTGACAAGTTGGTGCATGATATATAAGGACACAAAGTACTCAGAAATAATGAAAATAATTTTACCTGAGTATTGGCCGGATGATATTGCCCTGGATTATGGTGGACCATAATTGAGAAATCTGTGTGATTTGGTTTCTCTGTGTTATCGTGAGGTCATTCAATTTTATAAGGATTTTAAGCACAGTGGAGGTAAACACGTGTCAGACGCCATGAAGAAACTTCTGAAATGTGTTGAAACAATACCAGTGAGTAATGCATAGTGCGAGCGGGGGTTCAACATTAAGAACAATATTGTGACACTAACAAGAAATGCCTCATGGTTGAAAATGTCTCAACTTTGCTAACAAGTAAATAGTTGTGGTCCACCAATTTCCCAGTGGGATCCTCTTCCATATGTTAAACGCTGGATGCTCCAAGGAAGAAACATTGTCCTTGTTAATTGTAAAAAGAGACTTGATTCAAACAGACAAATCGAAGGAAGCCTTGTGGAAACTATTATAAACTTCCTGCAGCTAATTAACTAAGGGTAAGCCCTATATTTTTATGCACTTTCTTGTACATTTCACTAGTTATATTATATTTCATAAGTTAAAGCCTGATGGCTTTAACTCTACCAGAATAAATAAATCAATAAAATTTTAAAAATGTTGCGACAATCTAGCAATAGCCACGCATTTATGATCCTTACAACTCCAGCTAAATATATAAATAGTTTTAAATGTATTAATTTTGACACATACATAGAGTAACTTTTAATATAAATAGATAAGTCTTTGTATGAAAAGTCGTTTTTCCGATGTATCTAATGCTTGCTAAATAGCAATATGTTCAATTAAGAACTTTCTTCATATACGGATTTGAAGGTAAAGATGATGAAAATCATATAATCATTCCCCTGTCCTCGAATACGCATATGTGGTCGATAAATCTGCGAATGCACTAAAATAATTTCTAAAGTAGAATTTATATAGGGGAAATTATACAGAAAGGTTGCCTGCAATTTCAAAAATTTAAGGAAAATTACGTGTAAAGAAAAAAATAAATAAAAAAGTGCTTGATAAACATAAATATTTCGACACCCTAATCCAGCACTTTAAAATTTCGTTATTTAAGACAAACAGCTCTATTAAATATTAAAACTCTCTGTATTAATATCGGAATCCCGTAATTTTTCGATACTAATTATTTACATCCTAGTAAACAACTCTCTTTCGTAGTATCTACAGTAATTTTCTCTAATCGAATTATATCCAAGAATTTTGATGGGAATAGAAAGTAAAGGATACGATCAACGGAAATGTATTCACTTGATTCAGCTATTCGCTTGAAATTTGTACACAAGCATTCTCATATGATTATATGCAAAGCATACCTATATGCTGCATTTGAAAAAAGGTTTGTGATATAGCATTCTCTCATCCTTTTTAAAACAGCCGATTACCATTATAAAATAATATTTTCTTGTCATTTTGTCATACATTTTACTGTTTTGCTTTCGTTTGATACTTTTCTATTCTATAAACATAACTTCAGACTGCATTTCAATTGTAGTTCTCAATCGAAATGCGGTCAGACAGATAGATATTCTGCTCGATTTTCTTGAAAGATAAGAATGCTATACAGGGTGTTCGGGATAAATTTGACATATTTATAATTAATTATATTTTTCCGTAAGTTACATGTATTAACACACACTTCTCTTCATTTAAAAGTTTGGACCCTTCTTCATTCATATACAAGATGTCAGAAAGGATGGATAGCTGGAACCCACCTGAATCATGGAAGAGAATAACTTGTATCATGATGATTCGTGCCCGCCATCAAAATAAGGATATTACGACTGCTGCCCAATGCTCCCTGAATACAGTAAAAACAATCAGGCATGAACTAGAGACTTGCAATGGTGACTACGAGGATGTAGCAAGAAGAAAGATCCCTAGCAGACGATCTGATTGCGTTCGTACAGCAGAATTCCTCGCAAATCTGCAGGAACAGGTGTTGAAGAACCCTGGCATTGGAATTCGGGCTTTGTTCGTGGAGTTGCTAACTGTAGTCAAGCCCTGGATAACAAGGGTAGCCAATGGTAGGCCGTATGTATGGCAGCAGGATTCGGCCCCTTGCCACACCTCTGGGAAAAGTCAAAAATGGTTGTCTGAAAATTTCTACGACTTCACCAGTCCAAATGTTTGGCCTCCAAACTCCCCAGACCTTAACCCCATGGATTATTTTGTATGGGGTGCAGTTGAAAAAGACACCAATCGCACTTCCAGTAATACAAAAGCCCAGTTAATGGATAAAATTAAAACAGTTTTTGCGGCCCTTCCCAGGGAGACTGTAGCATCAGCTTGTTCGAGGTTCCGAAGCAGAATTGAAGCTGTGATCGATGCTAATGGTGGTTATTTTGAGTAAATCTTGTTGATAGTATTGTAATTAACTCTGCCTGTAATGTTTTTTTGTCAATTCATTAAATTTAATAGATACAAAGAAGATTTTCTTTTTCCTTACGAAACTGTCAAATTTATCCCGAACACCCTGTATATATACCGGTGATTATAAAATAAATAACGTCAAGTGTTCAGAGAGCCCTCTAGCGAATAATGTATTTGACGAAACATATCAATATTCGGTAGACGTACACAGTGGATTTAACGAAAAAAAAAAAAAAAAGTACCAAAAGTCGCCAACAGGGGAAATTTTGGCGGTGTTTACCGAGTAAAATGCATTAATTTGCATTATCGCGTTTCTTGTGAGCGACATGCAATAAAAGGAAAGCCTGTGAGATTTCTTATCATTCGTAGACGAACTGCTTTTCGATGCCTCTTACCTTACGTGAGCATGCTTTGTTAGTTAAACTCTATTATCAGCGGAACAATAATGCCAGTGCTTGTCTTCGTGATTTTCGGCATATGAAAAATTTACGAAAAGGACTGATTAGCGTAACAAACTTACTTGGGAGCCAGGCTTACAAATACCAAGGTTAATCTCATCTTGAGATTTTTATTTAATAAAGTCAAAGCACCTTATGGTAACTTGCTTTGGTAAAATACTTATATGATCTGTATTACTTAACCTTGGTATTTCTAAGCCTGGCTCCCACTAATGAGACCTCAATAAAGGTCGAAACCGGTCTGGGTAGTGGCCCTTGCCTTTAATGCATAGCATCATACTTCTCCTCAAGGAGATGGGCTTTGCATTAAGGGTAAATATTAAGAATAGTGATCAGAGCTTATTCCACCTTTACCACGAGTTGCCTAGACTTGCACTACGTGCAGGTGCAAACTTGACTTATTTGTCTGTTTGCTTACTTGGGAAATGGAGTAAAACCAGGTTTAAAATAGCTTGGCATCTTTAACATATATTATACCCAACGTAAAAAACTTTCCACACACACACACACACACACACACACACACACACACACACACACACACACACACACACACACACACACACACACACACACACACACACACACATATATTGTATCAAGTCGACATGCTCTTTTTTTAAAAGTTATTGAGGAAATGCAAATATAAGGTCTCAAACCTTTGACGCATTCTGCATCACTTGAACTTTCCCTCCTTTTTCAACTTCAGCTGTCAGAAGTGTTACGCCCACAGTCACATGAGAGCAATTTAAACATGTCTAGCTGTGCACACATGTCAAAATCTAAAGTGTCAAGTTGAATTATTACGTCCGCATTGTATTGTTGGAAACTGTTCGTGAAAAAAAAAATTAATAACGTCGCTCCACAGAATCGATTTGCATTAAATTCAATTCTGTGGAGCAACCGTGACATTAAATTTCACTAGGTTATCCGCATCTCACTTGGTAAGGCGATCAGTATTTAAGAGAGTGGTTAAAACATTGTGAGTTACCTGAGTACTAAGTTTAAGGCAGAGTAAGTTACCTAAGTACTACGAGGTTTGGAAAATGAAAAAATTAGTGTGGAGAGTTGGATGTTAGAGAGAGAAGTTCTCGGTCTCCACTATAGATGGCGACACTATCTGCAAGATTTTTTTTTCAAACTTGGTACATCTGTCATAAGCATAGATGTGAAATTGTCAGTCATTCTATCAAGTAGTTTGTTTTATACAGCTGTCTGAAACAAAAGTGTTGTCCGTATTCCTTGAAATGGATAAAATTGAGTATCGTGCGGTTATAAAATTCATTGTAAAAGAAGGTTTAACGGCAAAAGAAATTTCGCAGTTCATAAACGTTTACTGGCACTCTTCTCCTTCGTCTTCGACAATTAAGAAACGGGCTGCCGAGTTTAAACGTGGCTGTACGAGCCTTGAAAATGAACCACGTGAAGGACTTCCAATAAAGTAACAATACCAGAAATCATTGATCAAGTGCACGATATGTTATTGGATGACCGGCAAGTCAAAGTGCCTGAAACTATTGAGACTATAGGCATTCCAAAAGAACGTGTAGGATACATTTTGCATGAAGAATTGCAAATGAAAAACTTGGCGCAAGATGGGTGCCGTGCTTGCTCATAGCAGATCAAAAACGCACTCGCGTGAAAATCTCTGACAGTGCCTGGAGCGTTTTAACAAGAATAAAACTGATTTTGTGCGTCGATTTATTACTATCGATGAGACTTGGATTCACCATTACGCACCAGAATTCAAACAGCAGTAAAACAGCGGACAGAATTATGGGAAATACTAAATTCTTAGTATTTCCCATATTTTCACATTATGGGAAATACTGAGAATTTACTATATTCGGTTATTCAGCGCAAAAGAAGACAAAGTCGGTTCCATCAGCAGGAAAGATGATGGCATCGTTGTTTTGGGATGCTAAAGGCAGTTTTTCAATTAATTATCTTGCCGGTTTATTAATGATCTTGAAAAGGGTAAAGCAATAACCGGGGAATATTATTTCGATTTTGTAACCAGACTAGACGAAAACATATGTAAGAAAACACCTGGTTTGCAAAAGAAAAAATCATTCACAAAAGTTACTTAAATATAAAGAGCGAATTGGCTTCACTTCGGCGATGTAAGATTTAAGTAATTTAATGGGCGCACCTTTTCGACAACTCTATAGCAAAGTATATAAGTTCTTTTCGCTATACCCTTGGTACTAATTTGGTCTACGTACTCACGGATGAGACCTCAATAAAGGTCGAAACCGGTCTGGGTAGTGACCTCCCACCATAATGTATAACATCATACATCTCCTAGGAGATGTATGATGTTATATATGAGTGTTTTATATTATGGGAAATACTAAGAATAGTGATCAGAACTTTAGCCACCTTTGCTACGAGTTGTCCTAGTTTGTACTGCGTGTATTGGCTTACGCTAGTATTCGCCGATACTTTTATAGTTTACTATATTCGGCACGAAACTCTTTGATTCCGATCTTTGAGTTTCTTATTCGGTTTTGAAACAATGTGAGATTTAATCCTTAATTTAAATAATCTACAAAAGTATTTTGGCAATGGGAAAATTAAGGGATATGCACTACGAATTGTTGGAACATCCACCCTGTTCCCCAGGTTTGGTTCACTCTGACTTCTGTCTGTTCCCAAAACTAAAACTCTTCCTCGCTGGTCAGCGTTTTTCTTCGACTCAGGAGGTGATTGCAGCTGTAGAGGGGTATTTTGTAGATCTTCTTACTGAGACCACCACAGGGACGGTATAATGGCACTGGAGCATCGCTAGAATAAATGTATTATTCTTAAGGGAGTTATGTTGGAAAAAAAATTGAAATTATAAATTCGTTTTTTCATTGTTAGACCGAGAACTTTTCAGACACCACCCTCGTATAGACGAAAGAGCTCGTGTAACAGTACTGAGTCTTGGGAAAGGAACCTATACACCATGACCCGCAATGAACGACCGGAAAGTAAGCTGGCAATCCGTTTCCAAAGAGAAGAAGGAATTCCTGAATAGAACTCAATGGATAAACACTTTGAACTAGTCATAGTACGGTCTTTGGTATCAGACCTGCCAAATAAATGTGCAAGACAAGTTATCTTTATGATATTCTTGAGGGGGAAATTCTTGAGAGGGAATTTATCACTATTATTAGCACTGGATTTTTTTTTGTCTAGAATAAATTTTCTTGATTGATTGTTCTATGCTCGTATCTGTAGAAATTTGTTATTGTTAGTCTCAGAATACCTAAGGAATTATAGATATTATTTCTGGATAATTTTACATGTTAGTCCTCTAATATATAAATGTTAATTTTATGCCTATTTTGCGTATGTTTTTTAAGTGTACTCCCTTTTATAATGTCAGTGGCTTTTTACTCAATTTTAGGGCACTATTGATGTTTTAAGGATATAGATATATAAAGAAGGAATAATTTTGAACATACCTTTGTAGGGTGTGTCTGGTTGTCTTCTTATTGGGCGGCATCCGGCGTATGGCAATATTACTGAAGTATGACAGAAAGGAAGGGAGGGGTTAGAAATGTCGAAATACAGAGATGTGGGAGAATTCCGGGTAAGACACAAGGTATGTGAAATTTATAACCCAGGTTTTAAGGCTGGGCTGTGAATTCTTTGGGAAGAAGGTGAAAGAGTTTTGGGGAAAAGAGAAGGTTAGAATATGATGAAACAAGATTAATAGTGGGAGTAACGGGGTGTGAGCAGTTTCTACTCCGTGTGGTATTCGGATCTCGTGGGAAAAGTGGAGATTATGTCATGTCGGCTTGGTGCTTTTTGTCTTGTTGTGTCTGTGTTGTTTTCTCTTGGTCGGAGTCGTGACCTAATTTTTATGTTTTGAAGCTTTCAACTCTCGGAGATTGTGGTGTTCGGAGATTATATAGGGGCGATGGATTTTTATTGAATTTTTGTCATATTTTATGGCGATTGTTTCCGATATTCTAAGCATTGTTTTGTTTTCCTGTATGTCTACTATTACGGCTTTGTCGACTTGCGGGGTATGCTTCTGTTCAAGAGCGTGGACTGCTATTTCTGTTTTTCGTGTATTTTCTATTCGGTTTTTCTTTTCGTTATTACGTTTCTTATTGCTTAAATGTTCTCGAATTGGTATGTTGTAGCTACGGAAGTGTTCCTGTAGTCTTGCCCATAAAGATCGGATAGTGGAACCTGTGTAGGTGACGTGATAGTCTTGTTGGCAACGAAATTTGTATACCACATTGTGGTGCTCTAGTATTTCTTTGTATATGTGAGATTTTGTAGGTTTTATAAGTGTTGCCACTTTTTGGTTCGTGGTGTACACTAATGTATAGTTGCTGTGTTTAAAAATGTATTTGTAGGCTTTGTATGTGTTCTGGTATCGCAGTTTAAAGATTTTTTGTGCTGGGAAGTTTGTTTTGGTTATTTAATTGTTTTGACTGGTTTACATAATTTATGTTGGCATAATTTATTAGTTATGTTGGGTAATTTCGGTTTTTAAAAATCTGTGTTAATTTCTTTATTTCTATGTTGAGATAATTATGTGTAGTCGAAAACTTGTATGCGTTTATAAATTGTGTCGGGATGACTGATTTCTTGATAGAATAAGGATGATGTGAGTTAAAGTGGAGGTAATTTCTAATATGTGTGGGTTTGTGGAATATTTTGTGGGTATTTTGTTGTTTGTTCTAATTAATATCAGGTTTAAGAAATTTATGGATTTTTCATGCTTTGTTTCTATAGTGAACTTTAGTCTGTTGCCGAAGTCCGTAAGGGACGCTTGTAAAGTGATGATGCATGTTGGTTCTCCAATGCATAGAATATCGTCCTCGTATCAGGCATAAAAGGTGAGTGATGCTGGGGAAGTGAGAAGATGTGATTCTATATGTGATACGAACAATTCAGCTAATTCTTCGCTAATATTTTGGCCCATACGGAGTCCGAAATTTGGATATAGATGTTGTTACATTTAAAAATGTTTGCTGAGATTATTAGTTTTATCAGGTTTACGATGTCGCTGGTGGTTAATTCTGTTCGTGATCTCAGGAAATGTACATAAGGAATATTTTAATTGGAGCATTATTGCCAACGTTTATCGCCATTCATCCCGTGAAAATATCAGGTGCTGTATTTAAGGGATAACTGGTATTTTGAGAGAGAGAGAGAGAGAGAGAGAGAGAGAGAGAGAGAGAGAGAGGAAGAGAGAGAGAGAGGGTTTCTTAGAACACAGTTTAGGTGTCGCATTGCAACGTTTTTCATTGACCGTTAATACTGCATTAATTTTTTCTGGCAATTTTGATGATTTGCATGTGATATGAGAGACTAAAAGTTAGAAGAAAAAGCTTTAGGGCTTATATCTGTGCAGTAAATGAATCTCTAGTAAGCGTCTTCTTCTATTGATGTTTTTCATATTCTGCAGACGACTGGGGGTATAGATGAAAAAGAACTTGGTTCAAATTCCGTCTGGAAAGAAACATTACAGACCACTTAGTGAATCTCATCTGGATGTAGAAGGTTTTTTTTTCTAGGAAACTATTGGTTATTTCATCTTATAAAACAAGCAAGCATAACAAGAAAAACGCGCTTTTAACAGAACATAATACATTGATCTCCTCTTTAAAGACTTGGTTGCTATGGAAAACATTCGAATAGAAATTGGGTTCATACGTTTTCACCCATCGAAAAGAATTCCGAATACAAAGTGTCTTCCCGAATGTGTTAACCATTATTAAGAAATATTTCTCTTCATTTTTGATCTTGGAAAATGAATTAAATGATTGATATTTGATTATTGTTTTCTATCTTTAATAACTTGCATCTTTGGGGTACTTTTTTTTCTCATTTCGAAATAGGTCTTGATGTTCATGAGCCGTATTTCAAATAATGGTTTTGAGGAACCTTAATAGCAAAGGGTAGAACACATCGTTACACTTTACTCGGTATTACTTCTGTCCGCGCGTCTTCGACACGCGGACAGAAGTGAAGAATTTGTGTGAATTAAAGCGAGGACCGTGTGAGGAATTTGAGGATCTTCCTCAGCCATAGCCAAGTTACCTTGGGCGCTGGCCTGATCCAGCATTTTATATTCTATTCATGTAACCTATAATTTTCTGTTGTGGTTTAAGATCACTAAATAATAATAATAATAATAATAATTTTTTAAAATTTTTTTAAAACATTTTATTATGTCTCAGTATAAATTACATACAATAATAATATTTACAATATTTACAATAAGGATTATACAGAATTTTTGAATTTAGAATATACATAATAATAATAATAATAATAATAATAATAATAATAATAATAATAATAATAATAATAATAATAATAATAATAATAATAATAAAATTTATTTATTTTATTTATTTATTTATTATTATTATTTTTTTATGTCTCAGATGAATTGCATACATAGTTGCTGTAGTAATTATATGTATATAATATTTATAACGCATTACAAGTGTGTATAATAGATTCTTGCAAGTTAGTAATTTTCTTCCTCGAAGCTTAGCTGAGCTTATCTGAGGGAGATAATAGATGACAGAGGGTGGTTGTTTCATGGTTGTGTTCCTATACTGGTCACAAGCCAGGTGTTGATTTTACTGTTTGTTGGTACGTGCTTGGAAGACTTCGACTGCTAATACAGTTTAACTTTTTTTTCTTTTTTTCTTTTTTTTGTGCAAATGGGGTTGGATTTAGACATGGTGTGTTTGTTTCTTTGTGTTCTTGTAGTGATAGTTTTTGAGAGGGGGGGTTTCCATAGGTTGGTGTGTGTGTGTGTGCATGTGTGGTGGGGGAGAGAGAAACAGGAATTGCTCTAATTTTCATTCTCGCTATAATATTTATATAGCGCCTGTTTCAGCTCTCTGTATATTCCTAGGTTTCTGTTGTCGAACGGCAGTTTGTTTATCATGTCAGGTACGTAGAAGTTTCGGGTGGCTTTGCTGTAGTGATTGTTGTACTTATATGTCAGGTAGTTTGTTGACTGTGGTCTTGTTATTTGATATGTTGTTCTGGTTACTCTATATGTTGGGCTGTAGTAGTGTTTTAACATGATTGTGTAGTGGCATAAGTGTTTCACCTTAAATATTTTGTGTTTTGTCCGTGCTTCCTGCATAAGAGTGGGTTGTTCCCAGAATATCAGTTTTATCATTTTATCTTGCAACCATTGTAGTAGCCTGTTAAGTCTGTAGTCTGCACAGAATGCATATGATGTGATTGCATATCTTAAAATGTTTTCACATAATGCTTTATAGATTAGTATTTTTATGTGGTTTGGGGCAATGTCTTTTAATCTGTATAGTTTGCTTGCTATTAACCTAAGCTTGGTATGTAGGTAGTTTGTATGGCTATTCCAACTTTGATCAGCATCGAAGTGGAGTCCAAGATAGCGTGTTGTTTTCACCTGTGTGATGGTTGTGGTTTTAGGTTCTGCACTTTGTGTATAGGAGGATGAATGTTTGATAGTGAGATATTTAGTTTCTATGGGCAGGATTTGGAGGATTTTGAATATCATTAGCTTTGTTTTTCCAGGGTTTATATATATGCCGTTTTCGGTTAACCAGTTTGATTTGATTGATGTCGTGTTGCATATTTTTGTAAGCGATATTTGCATTGTTGTGAATGGATACTATGGCCCTGTCGTCTGCATACTGGAAGATTTTACTTTTTAGGGGGAGTTGGCTTATGTCGTGTGTATGTATATGTTAAATAGAATGGAGATAGGACAGCTCCTTGTGGTACTCCACAGGTTACATATACCTCTTTGCTGTATGCTGATCCTATACGTGTGATGTGCTTTCTGTTTTTCGTGTATGCTTTAAACCACTGGAGTAGACGACCTCCAATTCCGATATGGGTAAGTTTCGTTAACAAGGTTTTATGTGTTAGTGTGTCAAATGCTTTTGTTGGATCAATGAATACCACTAATGTGATTCTGTTTTTATCCAATGCAGCGTTTATTAGATCTGTGAAATCTTCCAGGAGTGTTGCTGTTTCTTTATGTTTTTGAAAGCCATATTGTGTTTTTGGTATGATTTGAAATTTTTCAACGTATGTGGAGAGTTTCTGATGTACAATGCACTCCATGATTTGGTTGATTACAGACAGCGTGGCGATAGGTCTGTAATTACTTATTATGTTTCTTTTTCCCTGTTTGTGTATGGGTGTGATTAATGCAGTCTTCAGTGTTTCAGGTATGTGTCCCGTTTCGATGATTTTATTTAACAGTTTTATATAACTGGAAGTAGGTCGGTTGAGTGTTCTTGATGTCTTTTGGTCTGATTCCGTCTATCCCCAGTCCTTTGTTAGGATTAATTTGTTGAATTGCCAGTGATAGTTCTTTTGTTACTGTGGGGAACCACATCGACTGGGTTGCTCGTGGATCTAGTGGAGAATGTTCGTTTGTGTGAGGAAAGGTTGTTTCTTGTAGCTTTTGGACAGAGTTCACGAAGTGCTGATTAAAGTTGTTTGCCAACTGTTTGAGGGATTTGGGATCGCAGGCAAAGCTGTGTTTTATTGTTTCTGAGGCAGTGGTTCTGTGTATATTGTCCGGTATTTCATTAATCAGGTGCCAGGTTTCCTTTATGTCATTCTGAGCTGTTGTTAATTTGTTGCTGTAATAGTTTCGTTTTGCCGTTCTAATCTGGGTTGTTAGGAGATTCCGTTTTCTTTATTATTCAGCTTTTAAAGCGATATTGTTCGGCGACTTCTTAAGTTGTTTCCATAGGGAATCTTTTCTTTGTATGTCTGTTAGTTTGTTGTCTGTTATCCATGGATTTTGTTTCGTTTGGGGACGTATTTTTATTTTTGTTAATGCTTTGTTATATATTTTGTTAAATGCAAGTTTATGATTATTATATACAGCTTCAGCAGAGTCTAAAGATGCTATCTGCATCCAGTCTGTTTTTCTGATTTCATCGTTCACTATTGCTTCGTTTACAATGCTATGATACTGTTTTGTAGTCTCAGTGATTTTTACGGGTTCTGGTTCAGCGTGTAACTGCATGCTGTGTAATAATGGTCTGCTAGTTTGCATGTTATGACTGCTGCTGTGTGGCTGTTTGGAGGGGGCCCTTATATTTATATGATCAATGCAGGTTGAGGTTATTGTGTTTCCGACTATCTCTTCTCGTGTATACGACTGTATGATTGGGGTTATGTTATAGGCCGATAATAGGTCTAGTTATTGTTCTGTGTTGTTATTTATGTTCCTAATGTTTATATTAATATCTCCTATTATTATCAAGTATTTTGAGGTGCCTACTTTTGTGGCTGAAAGCCATCTGTTTAGTTCTTCTAAGAATTTTGTGGTGCTTAAGTTGGGTGGTCTGTATATTGCGTTTAATATCAGGGAGTTTTCTTGTTTGATGTTTTTAATTTCGATGCATATGTTTTCTGCGTATTCTAATTTATAGTTTATTTCTATTACTTCTAGTTTATGTTTGGTAAATATTATTATACCACCGCCTCGTTTTGTTTGTCTGCAGTGTTTGTGTTGTTGGAAGTGTGGCATTTGGTATGAGGATGCCTCTTCGTTTGTCGTGGATACTTCTGTCAGTATTAAAATGTCTATTTCGTCTATATCTTCCTTCAGATAAGCTTGCAGGGTCGGCCAGTATTTTTGAATGCTTCTGATGTTGATGTGGAGAATAGATAGTCCTTTTTTTGGGATTGTCAGTTGTTTCCATTCTGTTATTGATTTCAGAATGTGGCAATTATCATGTTCCGGGGTGATTACGTCTGCTTGATGGTCTGCATTCATGTTGGTTGGTGTGCTGTTCCTTCTTTATGAGTTGTCAATATTCCTTTCAATGTGAGGTCATCTACGGATTTTATTTCGATTGGTTTTGCGTCTTGTGTCTTTCTAAGGAATATTTTGCTGTCTCTTATCCATATAAACTGGTAATTGTTTTCTGTTTTTACTTTCCTTGCTTGGTAGAATATTTTATGATAATATGGCGTAAGGTATTCAGACAAGTATATTGGGGTATTGTGGTCTCCTTTCAGATCCTTTACTACTGGATTTTTAATCCTGCTAGCTTTTATGAGTGTAGTTTTTGTTGGGCTGTTGGTGAGTCGCACTACGACGGGAGAAGGACGGGTATTATTTTCTCTTTTCCTTTTTTGTGGTAACCGATGTACTGACTGGATGTCTCTTGATTCAATGGGAGAGCCGATTTTTTGGCTTAGTTGTATTACAGTGTCTCTTAGATGTTCCGTAGCTATTTCTGGGAGACCATTTATGAGGAGGTCATTTTTGTGCTGCTTTTGGTTTGAGAGCTGGTACTGTTGCTTTAGAGAGTTTAGTTCTTGCCGTAGGTCCGTTGTCTCTTTAATTAAATTATGCTGTCTTTCAATTAGCTCTTTGACGCAGTTTTTAATTTCTCTAACGGTCTGTAACATACCTTCATACCTTCTATCGAGTTATTATTAAATAATAACTAATAAATAATAAATAAATAATATATAAAAAAAAAAAATAAATAAATAAATAAATAAATAATAATAATAATAATAATAATAATAATAATAATAATAATAATAATAATAATAATAATAATAATAATAATAATAATAATAATAATAATCTAGTAGGGCTACCGAGGATATGGTATGGCTTCGATATGTAAGAGTAATAGTGTTTGTGATATGATTGATTCCAAGAAGTTATTTATTCTCTCAAAAAAGGACGAGCCTTTGGAAGCAGCAGTGGTTGCTATTCATATTTGTCAGTAAATTCACATTTTTCATAGGGAATACTCGGGTTTACACGTATATATCGCTTAATATATATGAACATACACACCATGGTGTGGCTTTCAACAATGTTCTAACGATACTTGTAGTAAGAAGGTATGACTGATCATACATGCGATGAAGAGTTTAAAGCAGAAAAAAATGAGAGAGAGAGAGAGAGAGAGAGATGGTTATAAAATGCTCTAATAATAATTATCATATGATGATACATGACCGTGAGTCCCCTTTGCGGGGAGGTGCGGCACCATCTGAGTCCCCCAAATTTTTATCCTGGCTCGGAACCGGCCTAACTGACGAATCAGGTCAATGGCTGGGTCAGTATTCTTGACTGTAGTCCGTGTGTGTTCACTGTAATCCGTGTGTGTTTCATCCTGCTTGCGGGATGAAAAACCTCAGATAAATTGGCAGAAAAAACCCTGCTATCCACATCCATGGAAACTAGGACACTCCTTCACCAGGAATATGGTTGCGAAGCGCAAAGCCAGTAGGCTAACCACGCGGACATAAATGCTCTATGTAGACCGGATACAATTCGAAACTGTTCCTTTCTATTGTTAAACAATATATCAAGTATAAGGAAGGCTTCCCCTCCCACCATGGAGGATACTCAATCTAGGATACTAAAGTGAGTGAACCATGTGAAAGGAGGTAACAACGTTTCAATTTATAATGCAGGCGCATTAAAAGAAGCCTTTGGAACGAACTTCAACAGCTGCATGAATGAAAGAAAGACAATACACGCATGAAAAGAATAAGAAGAAAAAGAATGAGAACAACGACTGAGAAGAGTAAAAAGAAGGCGGTATTGGTGAAGGTTCTCAAAGGAAATTTATCTAACAAAACTTGAAAATGGAACGTAAATGAATTTTGAAAGTGATTAAAGAATGAGAGATACAAAGGGATAGATTAAAGGTATTTATTCTTCTACTTTTCTAAATGGAGTTTCATTTTTCCACTCATCCGACATTTCAATGATAAAAGTCTTAAATTGTATAAAAGTGAGAAAGTGAAATAGCTGGAAGAAGAAGAAGAACAGATCGACTAAACTGAAGGATAAAAAGGGTCAATTCAGTAGCAGAGGATTAGGTGAACGACAAGTACTTTGATGAACAATTTGCAAGGGCAGCCGAAGACCGATTATTAGGTTACGAAAAATAACAAAAAAGAGTAGACTGTGTGTGTGTGATAAGTGAATGCAGTCGGAAAACTCATTTTTAATTTTTCCATTAAGAAAAACGCTATTGGCATATATGCAGTGATTAGCATATATGGATAATTACAGCTTGCAAATAACAGTCGTTAGAAAAATTGAATGCCAAGAACGTATTATTAATGGAAAGGAGAGAAGCAGCAAGTATATACGTATATTTTCTAGTTCAAGTCTTATCTACTTGTTCCTGTCGAATTGACGTAGGAAAATGATTACTGCTGAAGAACTTTTGAGATGCGTAACTTAATGCATAGTAAACGATGTTTGGATCAGATGTGCCCTTGATAATAATTGTTGCATTGTTATATTCAAAATAGAGTGCATAAAACATAAAACTATTTCATTCGAGATCCAATGATATTCTAGGAAAATATTTTAACTTAAATCATAAAGATTAAAATATAATATTAGAACTGCATGTCTACTTTCATTGGCGTAAATAATCCTACTCTTTTATTGGTCGCTTCTTGATTCGATATTATAACTGAATTTCTAGAAGTATGGCTTGCCTTTATGTTAAGTGGACACATGTGTCGGTAACCAAATGGTTAATCCTAATCTACAATGTGAAAACCTGGAATTTGCAATGGTTCAAAAGTAATAAAACCCGAGTTTTCGCATGAAAATAATCCTCTACCTCAGAAGTATGAGAGCTGCTAACTCACCTGTCGTCGAAAGAGACCAGTAAAGGCTCCTCACGTCATGGATGGAAACCGAAACCAGGTTTTTCCACCAAAGGGCTTCGTCTATACCGACTGAGCTATGGAGGCTCTAGTAATTTAAATAAAATCTATTCAATCACATTCCCGAAATACCTTCTCTGCAGATACGGAATTAGTAATCAAGAAACACGAAATGCACTTGAACATCAGAAAAAAAAAAAAAATCTAAAATTCTTTTATATGTCCATTATATTGCAGATAGCTTGAAGCCGTCCATGGAATTCTGCCTTTGTATGTAAAATCCGACATTTGTTATTACCTCTGACATTTATGATGACATCGCAACTGTGTTCATTAAGATCACCTTGGAGATACACGCGCTAATCTCTCACCATCTATGGAATTCCTATGCGGCGTCATTATTTGCATTCATATTTAAAGGAGATGTCAGTCAAGGGATTGATTAGCAGTGCAATTAATAGCCTACTAGTGCGATGATACCAAGACAATAAATAGGAAGTTTGCCGTAAGTCATTTCGTAAAAAAATAGTTGACTGCTTGATAATCACACAAATCCATATAAAATAATAATTTTCTAGGGATTTAAAATAAGATATAACAATACTTTGTTAGAATTATCAGGTAGTTTGTAGGCGGAAGGAGAGTATATCTTCTATTAGAAAAATCACAAAAAAAAACCAACAACTGTTACCTACTCGGTAATGCGTTTAATGGTCTCTACTTCTACAATAGCGTAAGAGATATATGCATTTGAAATCGGTCAAGTTTTTATGAAAGATCCTGTATATGATCACCCTTTCTATTTATTGTTGGAAGTTTATTTTCCATTTGGTTAGACTATCATAAATTTAGTTTAATCCTTTATCCAAGTGTAAGCAAACAAAGTTTGCACTTGAAGTATCTTCAGGACTGAGGCAACTCGTAGTAAAGGTGGATCAAGCTCTCATCACTCCTTGTCTCAGTATCTCCCATAATGAAATGCACATCTCCTTGCGGACATGTATAATGCTATGCATTAAGGGAAGGGCCACTATCGACCGGTTTCGAACTTTATTGAGGTCTCCTCACTGGGAGCCAGACCCAGAAGTGGTGATACTAAGACAATTGACAATTGACATTTATGTCTTTAGGGGTGAAGTAAAATGCTTTTCATATTCCCCGCTATCTGTTGTCGTGCTTACAGTGAGAGTAAAATTTACGAGCGGTCCAAAGCAAAAGCAATGGAGAGGTCATATTTACCTATACGAGTTGCCAAAAGGTGTACCACGTTATTATTAAATTACTCTGAATTTAGAGAAAGATGTTGGAAATTCATTTTCCACTTGGTTAGACTATAATAAATTATAATACTATAATATATAAAACTATAATAAATATATTAATGTCCGCAAGGAGATGTGCTTTGCATTGTGGGTGATACTGAGACAATAAGTGATGAGAACTTGATCCACCTTTACTACTAGTTGCCTCAGTTCTGAAGATACTTCAGGCGCAAGCTTTGTTTGCTTTCACTTGAATAAAGGATTAAACTAAATTTATTATAGTCTAACAAAGTGGAAAATAAACTTCCATCATCTTTCTCTAAATCCAGAGTAATTTAATAATAAGGTGGTACACCTTTTCGCAACTCGTATAGCTAAATACGACCTCTCCAGTGCTTCTGCCTAAGTATCACCACTTCTCGCTCTGGATCACACTGACGAGATCTCAATAAAGGTCGAAACCGGTCTGGGTAGTGGCCCTTCCTTTAATGCATAGCATTATACATGTCCGCAAGGAGATGTGCTTTGTATTATGGGAGATACTGAGACAAGGAGTGAAGAGAGCTTGACCCACCTTTACTACGAGTTGCCTCAGTCCTGAAGGTACTTCAGGCGCAAACTTTGTTTGCTTACACTTGGATAAAGGATTAAACTAAATTTATTACTTTCTATTTATTGTTATGTAAGAGATTATTTAGCATAGTTCAAAATTTTATTATGTTGACATAATTCTTGCCCTTCCTTATTTAAAACATACATCACCTTTAAACTGTACGAGGGGGATCATTTCAAACGTTCTAAACACTATATTTATAGTTTGCTAAATTAAACCAAACATTTATTTTACAAAACAAAAAAATTACAGGCTATCGATGTACTCGGATTTTTCGTCTCTCAATACTCGGCATACCGGCTGGAAGAACACTTGCAATATACAGACATAGGGCACTTGGGGAATAAGGACTACCAACCTATTCCTTCCGATATGGTTTCGAATACCAGCATGGTGTTCGCCCTTTTTTGTCTTTTGAGGGAACAAAAAACTTGGAATCAATCATATTACAAACACTATTACTCTTACTAATTATATGATGAGCCAAAGGCTTCAAATTCGGCGACATGAACTTATTTAAGTTAAGGGATATTACGTCCCATATTGTTTCATAGCCGAATAAAAACTCAAAGATTTTCATACCGAATATAGAAACTATATAAAGTTCGGCGATTCCAAGCGTAAGCAAATACCTGGATAGTGCAACACCTGACCCATTTGGTAGTGCAACACTGAGGTAACTCATAGTAAAGGTGGCGCAAGCTCCGATCACTATTCTTGGTATTTATCCATAATGTGAACTTAGCTCCTAGGAGCTGTATTACTGTTCTACATTATGAGAGAAGGTCACTACCAAGAAGTTTCAACCATTATTGAGGCCTCATCAGTGATCAGGTAGACCTAGATAATACCAAGTTTGTAGTGAACAGAACTTACATACCTTACTATGAGAATTGGCAAGAAGGTGTCCTAATAAATTACTAATTATATGAAGAGCCAAAGGCTTCAATGGAATCACCGAACTTCAACAACATCTCTCGAAGTTTGTGCACGCGGTTCTCTCGAACTCGTGCACAAACCTGGGAGCCGGTCTGCAGGGCGTCGGATATTCTACCTCCCACCCTACAGATTGAGTCGCTCACAAAATACGTAATACAACTGCGACTCAAAGATCTAGGCCGGGTTTAACAACCTAAAGCATCGTAATGCCACCCCTCCCTTTCTGTGTTGCCTCTCTCAACATCAGAGAGCTCCGTTCACCATCAAAACAAGAGGAGGTGTGGAAGCTCATGCTAGCTAATAACATCCGGCTCTTGTTTCTGCAGGAAACACAATTTTTCCATTTCAATGACATGCGGGAACTGAGCCATACGTTCCCCGTACTATCGTATTGGAGCTTTGGCACAAGTAACAGCGCCGGGATCGGGGTATTTATGCTAGCACTCCCCCCCCCCTCCTCCTCAGAGCCTTCCATAACATCCAGAGGGACACAGAAGGGAGAGTCCTCGCCATCGACTGGAAGTACCGGGGCTGTACCACCAGGTACATTAACATCTATGCCCCGGCAGACCGAACATCTAGGTCAAGATTCTTCCAGTCGCTACACAACTGTCTATATGGCGCCCATCACATCATCCTGATGGGGGACTTCAACTGTTTTGCGGACCCAGCCTATGGCAAAGTAGGAGGCAATCCCAACACAGGTACAGCTGGCTACAGGGACTGGGAAATTCACCTTAGGAATCTCCAGTTCACAGACATCTGGAGGGCTCACAACACCTACTGTCGGGATTATACTTGGACAGGCCGAGGCATCGGCTCACAGATCGATCGCTTCTATTTGATACCTTCCCTTGTCTCCAGAGCCGAGACAATAAGGCACGTTCTAATTAATTCTACCATCTCGGATCATAAATTAGTCGTGCTTATGCACCATCCTTTATAAGTTGTAGAAGTTGGTCCGGGCCCCTGGAAGTTACCACCAGACTTCCCTTCCCAGTTCTCGGTTAAGCTTAACCAACTGTGCTCCACCTGGAGCACCGCTAGCTGGGACTGGGACGCGTGGGCACGACTGAAAGCTAACATCAAAGAAAATATGATTAAATAAGGCCAGGAACGTGGCTTCCTACGAAGAGCCCGGCTCCGTGATCTCTACAAGGAGAGGAGCTGGTTTGTGGCCAGCCAACGCCAAGGCTTTCCATGTCACAATGCCATCCGTGACATTAATCTCGACATTGAAATGGAGAAGCAGAAGCAGATGGAAGAAACGAACACTAAGATCCGTCTCCACCTCCGCTCGGAAGATAGGCAATCGGCCGCGTTTTACAACAGGCGTTACGTCAACTTCCGGCAGGAGCGAACCATTACCATCATCACGGAAGGCGGGTGTATTCACACCACTACACCTAACATTATGAACGCCTTCTGGGGGGATACTACAGTCAACTCTACCAAGACAACAGTGCCCTCCCCCAGGATTACTCCTGTTGGAACATTGACCCCTTCCCTGCACACATCCAAGCAGGGTTGGATGCACCGATTACAGCGGCCGAAATAACATCAGCCTTCAAGCAATGCCGTACAAAGAAAGCGCCTGGGCCAGACGGATTAAGCACGGAACTCTACCGAGAGGCCTAGGACCACATCCTCCCTATTCTCGTGGCAATCTTCAACTTCTTTCTTACCCGGAAACATGCCACGGGAATTTCTGGAATGCCATACCGTCTTCATCCCGAAGACAATATGGTATTCCACAAATTTTCGATCAACAGGGACCCTTCCAACATCAAGAACTGGCGCCCCATCAGTCTGTCGAAAACGACTATAAGATCCTCGCCTGTGTTCTCAACAACAGACTGAAGATCGGGTGAGGTACGTCATCAAAAGTACACAAGTGTATGGTGTTCCTGGTCGTTCGATGGCGTTCAATCTCATCCTCATCAGAGAAGTGCTACGTCTGGTTAACATCAAGAACTACTCCATTGCATTGTTGACTATAGATCTCAACCAAGTGTTCGACAGCGTCCGGCACTCCTTTCTCTTTAACATCTTAGAGAAAATCAGGGTCAGCAATGCACTCCTTAACATCATAAGAGGAGGCTACAACAACAGCTCCACTCGCCTCCTCATTAACAGACACCTATCTGACCCCATTACCATCCAGAAAGGGGTCAAACAAGGGTGTCCCCTTAGTCCGCTGCTCTTTGCACTAGCTCTTTAACCGTTCCTGCGGGCTGTCAACAACTCTCATGCGGTTAGAGGAATTCCACTTCCTCTCACCACGGATGATTCCAAGGTAATCGACTACGCGGATGACGTGGTGGGCACTCTTAGGGACAACGACTCCATACTAAACTTTTACAACATCCTAGACAAGTTCAGTATGGAGTCGTTGTCCCTAAGACAACGACTCCATACTGAACATCCTTCTCGACAACCACACCGATGAGAAACTCAAGGACTGGGAAAATGGACAGCTGTCACTCTCCTCCAGGGCCTCTGTCATCAAGACCATCATATGCTCTGCGCTTCAGCACGTACTGAACATTACCAACATCAGCGAGGATCAGGAAATCCGGCTTTACTGGAAGCCCCTGAAGTTCTTCTGGGGCAGTCTATGCCAGGAAGTTGACATCAAGATCCTTCAACTTCCGGAGAAGCAGGGAAGGGGGGGTTCGGCCTCCCCCTCCCTTAACATCAGATACCTAAGCAATACCGCTTTCCATCTAAACTTTGGGATCCCAGTCCATCAGTGTCCCAAGGCAGACATTGTTCCAGAAGATTACAACAGACTGTGCCAGCTTATGCAACAACTCCGCTCGTCGGGTGTGAACATCGCCGGGATCCGGAACAGTTATACATGGTACGAACATTTCTTTAACATCCTTCCTACCGATGTACCGGATCTGGGGGATCTACAACAAAGAGATCCTCTTCGGACACCTCTCCAAACATCGAGGCTACCTGTCGAGAAAGGATCTGGCATGGAGGATTGCGTATGGACACCTTGCAGTCAACACTAACATCTGGTGGTTCCACACCACCTGGAACCCCTTTTTTGACTTCTGCGGGAGCCTGGACACCGTAGAGCACGCCTTCTACCGGTGTCCCATTTCCATCTTCATCTGGAGGAAACAAAGCGATGTGTTCCGCATCCCTCCCCCCTTGCTGCAGGGGAAAGTTATCTTCCTGCGGTTCGCTCCCCCAACTAACAACAAGCAGAAACCACATCTGTAAGGTAAGAAAGAAATATTCTAATCCTACTAAATCTCTCTCAGATCGTTCTTTATAAGTTCTACAGTTCCTTAAGGAGGATTTTACATCTTGAAAAGGAGGCTCTAGGTGACACCACATTTAAGAACAGGTGGTTTTCACCTCTAATCCTGTGTAATGTCAGAAATAACACCATCAAGTTCTGCCTGCTGCTGCTTTAAGATCTCCATCTGCAGCAGCAGCTCCACTTCTAGTCATCTCCTTGGTCTCTGCGTCCCCCCCCCCTGAGGTCTGATCGTTTTTCTCTGGTATTTGATCTTGCCTGGTGCCTGTCTGTCACTCTTCAGCCTGTAGTAGGAGATTTCTGCGGACGGGGAACGCTTGGCGTTTTCCTGTTTCCCGGAAGGCCCACTGGTTCCTTCCTTTTTTTTTTCCGGGAAATTATAACAATGGTATTCTTAACTTTCTGATTTCTGATATGACTTCCTCCTTGCCTAGAGTGAAAATCCTCGGTTTTCGAGATAAACTCTAACATCGAAAACCGGACGTTCGTGAAAGCTTTAATAGATACTGTAGGGATTAATAATATATTCGGATTTACCCCATACATGGGAGGAAGGTTCCAAGTCGTTGTAAAAGACGAAGCAACAAGAGCAAAATTCTCTTTAGGAATTCAATGCCAAGGACAAATATACCACCCTACTATAGTAGGAAGTATGTTAAAAACGATCAGAATAGACAGGTTTCAGTAGAATATTTAGAAAGCGGGGACGGTTTAATTAAGAATATTTTTTCCAAATGGAGAACAGTTAAAGAAATTAGAATAATGCAGGACAGTGACGTCCCAGAATGGAAGTCGGGGGTGGTCTACGTCTCCATGGAGATGAAAACACCCGTTCCCAACTTCATCTTTATCGGTTCAGCCAGGGTAATGATCAATTACCCTTGTCAAGAAACAGTGCTTCAGATGCGGATCCTTCGAACATATGGGAGCAGACTGCCCCAAAAGCAAATGACAAAACTGCTTGACAGCAGGACACCTGGATAAATGCGATCGCGGGGGGGGGGTTCTTCAATGTCCAGAAAGACGCTAGGGGACGTCTGTTGTCCGTGGACTGGAAGTACGGTGGCCGTAACACCCATTTTGTGGCTGTCTACACCCCGAATAGCCCCCGCCAACGAAACGGTTTCTTTGCCGCACTTGAAAACTATTTTCTAAGTGCGCAACACCTAATCGTGGCTGCGACTGCAACTGTACGATATGACAAAATAGGCAGAAACGCT
This sequence comes from Typopeltis vanoorti, assembly GCF_054136105.1. Taxonomy (NCBI): domain Eukaryota; kingdom Metazoa; phylum Arthropoda; class Arachnida; order Uropygi; family Thelyphonidae; genus Typopeltis; species Typopeltis vanoorti. Next base: position 85,006,454 of record NC_143564.1, on the reverse strand, counting down.
AATAACGGAACTGGCGGGTTTGCAGCATTAAAACGTTGCTGCGAAAACTTCGACCTTGTTGATATCTAGAGACGGCACAATCCACTAAAAGTCGGAAGAATGTGGTGCCGTGGTTAGATATCAACAAGGCTCGACAGGTTCTATGTAGTGTTGCCAAATGAAAATTACTGAAAACAGCTAAATCTTTAAAAAAAAAAGAGCTAAAAAGAGCTAAAAAGAGCTAAAAAGGAGTTAGAAATAAAAATTTGGAGCTAAAATGATACTTTTAAGTTACTTACTTTATTTAAGTTGAAGTGATACTTGCATATAAGTGGCTAAATGCATCTTCCATGTGGTCTTCTGCGCTTAATTTACCTACGTTTTCACTTAGATTTTCAGCTTTATTATATGTGGCAATTGTTCCAGTATTACTCAGTGTAGATGCTGGTAAATGGTAGTCTGTACAGTACTTGTTGTTACCCCTGAGGCTATATTTGACTGACAAAATAGCTATCAGCATTGACAATTCCATCTTGTTTCTTAATTTAGTTTTAATTGCATTCATGAAACTAAAAATTCGTTCAATTTCCGCATTAGAATTTGGCAGCATTAATAAATTTATTGCACACTTGAGCGATTTCTTTAAATGGATTCATTCCAGATGCATTTTTATATTCTTGTACTTCAGTCCAGAATAGCTCAATGTTTCTATATTTGTCCATTTATTTAAGTGGATAGTATTCTACTGGTATTCAGCAGCAGCAACATCTTTTTCTGTTTTCAGCATTATTTCTAAGATGGGAGTAATAGGTTCTTTTATATGTTTTAGGGTATTGTCAACAGAAAAAGAAGAGATCATTCTTAAAATATTCAAGTTTTCAGGCAACCTTTGCTTAAGCTGCTTGAAGAGACCAAGAAGAAACTGTCTTGCTCTACTTCTAAGATTTCGCTCATCATTTTGCATTATTTTCTTTTGTATCATCAACTCTGAAATTTTTCGTTCAAATCTGTGACCAAGATTTGGATTGGGATCCAAATAGTCGTCAATCTCTGACTCTAGAGGGCCGACTGTGGATGATGGTAGCACTAACATATTAGCAATAGAACGAATCAAACGAGAAAGGTCTTCAAATAATCTCATCTTATCTGCACTGTTAGATTCGAAAATTTTTAACTTGCTAAACTTGAACTAGAACAGGATGCAGAAATAAAAGGTACAACAGATTCCTTTCATCTTTGTACATCTCCCATCAAATTTGTTCTTTGTAACATTTCTCAGTCACACTCACGACTTCGAAGTGAGTTTTTAATTCCAACCACTGGGTGAGAATTCTATCTACTGCAGGTTCAATGGAGAGTCACTTTGTTGCACAATTGCTTATAATTTTCAGAGGAGCATCATTTTCGTTGATACTGTGAGACAGCTCGTTGTATGCTGCTTGTCTTGAAGAAAAATGTAAAAACCACTTATACGTTCCAGCAACTAAAAATTCTAATTTTCTTGGGAAAGATTCTGCACAAGTGTGAGACATTGCCAGTTGTAACGAATGGCATACATATCTAATTAAAATTAAGGAGGGAATATATGCCTTCAGTAGTTCATAAACGCCATTATTGACACCAACCATAACACTGGCATTGTCTGTACCAATTGCGATGAGATTTTTAATGTCCAGTTTCTTGGTCAAGAGCTCTTTTTTTCAGTACAGCCACAATACCACACTTTTCTAGAACCACCATGCTCAGAAATGTATGCATAATTTTGTTGAATTTCTTCCTATAATAAATGGCCATTCCTAAAATCTTATTCACTGTGATATCATTCGATTCGTCTATTAGCAAGCTGAAATTTTCATCTCCAATATCCACAATTAGATCTTCTTCAAAATGCTCACTTAGAATATTCTTTACAATTGCAGAGCACTTAGTTCGGTGCATTTTTACCTTTGGCATAATTTGACTGTCTGGGATAATACTTTTGCAAAGATCTACTAGATGATTGATGAGCAACTGTTGATTGATGAGTGACAACAAAGAAATAATGCTAACCTACCTTCAAAGTTCGTGGTCTCATCAGACTTTTTTTCACAAGCATATTTGTAATAGGAACAGACTTATATGGAACTGCAGCAAGATGTTTCTTAGTTTAACACGTTCATTGCCAATCACGCGATATCGCGTGTTGCGAGTTCTCACCGAACGGCCGATTATGCTTTATCGCGTGGACGTCGCTAAATAAAAAAATAAAAAAAATTTGGCTACCACACGAAATTCCAATTTTCAGCTTGGCATTCAACGTACATTGCCAATCACGCGATGCGAGTTCTCACCAAGCGGCCGATCAGGCGTTATCGCGTGGATGTCGCTAACTAAATAAAAAAATATAAAAAATTTGGCTACCACACGAAATTCCAATTTTCAGCTTGGCAATGAACGTGTTAACGCTACAAAAGGCCATTAGAAGTTTTGCAGATGTTTCACATCTACAAAACTTAGACCGGCCTTTTGTAGCGTCACCAGGAACTTCACAATCACTTTCTAAATATTCCTATTAGCAACCACTCCCTCCTAAGTTTTTGCGTGTAAGCTTTATTTTTCTCTTTGTCATTTTTGAAGAAGGGTATACAACTCTTTGTATATACAACTTTTTTTTTGATATACAACTGCAACGAATTACGATCAGTCTTTGAAAACTTCCCGCTCGCTATCGTAACTACCAACCAGAACACTGTGCAAATACTAACTTGTAGCGGTGCTATCAATTTTAAGGTGACAAAATGGTAGGCTGTGTGGGCCACGTGACTGACTGACGTCATCATGCATTTGAAACGTGTACGATGCTCGCACCAAACGTACAATACAATTCCTTATCAAATGCGAACAGCTGGAAAACTTTCAAAACAATTTCTTTAACAGTAAGTTATAAAAACAACTAAAAAGAGCTGAAACTAGTTCTGAAGGAGCTAGATTTGGAGCTAGGTGCTAGATTAAAATTTTTAGAGCTAGGTAAGAAAAAAAAGAGCTAGATCTAGCTCCAAAAGAGCTAAATTGGCAACACTAATTCTATGTATCCCAGTTTTTAGAACCACATGTTCTTGGGGTACGTCATATCGCTATGAGAGGTCTGCTAACAGACCACAAAATGGTCCTATTAAAATAAGTATACCAGAAATAATAGAAACAGCCAGGGGTCCTTGGAGGCTCCCTCCCAATTTCCCCAGTCTTTTTAGAGATAAGCTACAGAACCTCTGTAACGAATGGAGAGACACCAACTGGGATTGGGAAACCTGGCTACAGTTCATGTTGCAGGCAAGGGAATTCTTTCAGCGGTGTGGGCGTGAAAGGTACACCAACAGAGACAACGTCTGAGGGATCTCTATAGGGAGCTCTTCTGGTTGCGCACCAACGAGCGGAGAATTCCCTGTAGCTATCTTATCAGACAGGTAGAAATCGAGCTACAGCAAGAGCGGCAGAGTACAGTCGAGTACGTCGATTTTCGAGCGAGACTCTACCTCAGATATTTGGAAACACCTTCCGCCGCTTTCTAAAATCAACAACGGGTGACGGAAAATGACGAGCGAACGGTTTACCAGATCCAAGAGAATGGCCAATTTCTAAAATCAACCCCTGAAATACTTCGCTTTTTCCATCAGCAGTACCTCGGCGCCTTTTCTGATCAGCAAAGCGCAGATATTTTCAGTGAGTGGGACATCACACGTCTTCCCGAGCATCATAGCGCTCTGCATGACAGGCTGATAACTGCTGAGGAAATAAAAAAAAAGACTTGCAAAACAATTAAGGCAAGAAAACCCCCAGGGTTAGATGGGTTAGGGATAGATTTCTACTGATCTATCTGGGACTACGCACTACCAGTTTTAGTAAAAATATTTAACGAATTCCTCACTTCGGGAAATATCCCCTAGGAATTCGTTAAAAGCTACACAATTTTTATCCCAAAGAAAGATCGAGATCGCACCTTGTTAGGGATTAGTTAGGGATTACCGAATTAGTTAGGGAGATCGGTCGCCAGCTATCTGCTGGCGACCGATCTCCCTAACTAATTCGGATTACAAAATATTTGCAAAAATTATCTGCAGCCGCATCAATCAAATGCCGTATAGAAAGAATCATAACAAGCTCCCAGGTTTACGGAATATCGAGTAGATCGATGGAATTAAATCTCTTTTTCTTAAGAGATCTAATCCGTTTGGCCCAAAACAAAAATTACCCTTTGCCACTTCTCTCTACGGATCTGGAAAAGGCGTTCGACAGCGTCAGACACACGTACTTGCAGGACATCCTTCAGAAAATAGGTGTGGGCTGGAAGCTTCAGCAAACAATCAAAAACATCTACGCAGAGGCCTCCACCCAAATAGCTATCAACGGGTTCCTCTCGGAACCCGTTCCTATTAAAAAGGGGGTAAGAGAGAGCTGCCCACTAGGTCTTCTCTTCTTCTCACTCGCGTTAGAACCCCTCATAAGAAAAATAGATAACTCCCCTGCAGTTAGAGGAATACCGTTACCCCTAGTCTCCAGACAGAGCAAAATTGTAGCATATGCCGATGATTTAGTGGCGACGCTCAGAGACTTTGAGTCCATCTACATTTATTTCGGCATTTTGCAAAAATTCAGCATGGCCAGTGGTCTTCGCTTTAATACTTCAAAGACAAAAATTAAAATTTTTGGAAATTTCCATAGATATAACCTTTCCTGTGGTTTAGTCCCGCAAACTCAGCCCCTAACAGTACTAGACGTCCCATTCACGGCGAGCCCTGTACTGCCTGTTAAGAAATTGCGGGAAGAGTGCGAAAATAAACTAAAACCATTTAAACCCAATTATTACTGTTTTACGGAAGAACAGTAATAATCCCCATGCTAATGCATACAATAAATATAACTAATATAAAAAACCCAAGAGAATCAACTTTATAAAATATTAATAGATTTTTTTGGAACGGAAGAAAGCATGAGGTTAAAAAAGAATATCTAAAACTCACAGCCAATCAAGGGGGGGGGGAGGTTCTCACTTCCAAAATTAAACTGCCTATTCTATGTAAACACTCTAAAAACCATAGAGACGGCCTTAAAATCTAATATATTTCAGGATCCCTAATTAAATACTTCCTAGGGCATTTTCTCCCCTACTTCGGGACCACAGGACATACTGATCCCAGCGCAGAGGTTGTGTTAGAATGGTATTATCCATTATACCAACAGCATAAAAAATTTAAAACCGAAGGGATGGAAATCCTAAAATTAAAGCCACAAGCAAGATATTGGTAGTTCTTTCAACTTTCCAGATGTGATACGCCAAATATAGACACTAACATGGAAATGCTATTTCAAAATATCAGAAATAGCTGGGGACAGCCATTTCACATGGATCTGGCATGGCGAATAGCCTATGATCAGCTACCGGTGAAACTGGTTATGTCCCGATACAATTCAAGACCGTGCGAGCCCTTCTGCAACGTCTGCCAGAGCGTTTGAAACGGTGGGACATTTCTTTTACTTGTGCCTCCCCGCCCGACATGTCTGGCAAAGATTAAGCGCAGTACTGGGAATCCAGCCGCTTACACTAGAGGATGTCATGTATCTGCAATTTCCCCCACCAGTCAAGAAAATTCAGAAATTTACAATTTTCTTCATCAATGTAATCAAATATCATATCTGAAAAGTGCGGAAAAAGTCCCAAATCAGCGACGAAAACATAATACAAGCCAGAATACTCAACGGGATCTATTTCTACCTCCCTAGGTTTTTCGCACAAGAAAGGCATATGCTACGGGTTGGGAGGTTTGTAAATAAATAGTGCAAACCTCATATCCTCTGTGTCCTGAGACAGGACCTAATCATACCATGTCTCTTCCTTTAAAAAGTAAGATCTGTTTTTCTTTTTCTTTCTTCACGGGTTCTTAAGTTCATATAGGAGGGGGAAGATCTGAGAACCCGGGCTGCGAAGACTTACAGCAAGGCGGTGCTGCTCCTTGGGAGCAGCATCTCTCGTGTCAGATTCTTCCCCCGAATCTTGTTTTTCCCGTAGTGTAAGGTTGGTCAGTTCTTTACTGGTACTTTACAAAAAAAAAAAAAAAAAAAAAAGCTCATAACTTTTATGCTCTAATTCACGCAGAAATGCTTTCATTCCCGCAGTAATTTTACCTTTTGACTCCTGTAGTTAAGTGTTCTTTTTTATTCCTTTTTTTTTTTGAAAAAAAAATCGGACTTAAGTTTTATACTAAAACAGGTGTTAGGAGATGAGCTCCATAGACACCTGGTTAGTTAAATTGTTAATTTTTTTTAATTTTTAATTATTTTACGAGCGCATATAAGAAAAGTTTATTTCAAAGTTTTTTTTTTAAAGAACAGGTGCAAGGAGAAGATGTTCACAGACCTTGTACAACCTCCGGGTTATACAACTAAACAGGTTGACTGAGGCCTCTTTACTACCTCCTACTATCATACTCTACCTTTTGTCTCTTCCCCTCTTAATACCAGCTGACTCTCAGCAATCTTTTGTACTCCAAAGGTCGATGATGAAAGACATGAATTCCCATTCTACCTGCTCACTGATGAGACCTTAATAAAGGTTGAAACTGGTCTGGGTAGTGACCTTCTCTCATAATTTAGAACTGTAATAATACATCTCCTAGGAGCTAAGTTCACATTATGGGTAAATACCAAGAGTAGTGATCGGAGCTTGCGCCACCCTTACTATGAGTTGCCTCAGTGTTGCACTACCAAATGGGTCAGGTGCTGCACTATCCAGGTATTTGCTTACGCTTGGAATCGCCGAACTTTATATAGTTTCTATATTCGGCATGAAACTCTTTGAGTTTTTATTCGGCTATGAAACAATATGGGATGCAATATCCCTTAACTTAAATAACTATTACTCTTATATATCGAAGCCATACCATATTCTCGGTAGCCCTACTAGATTATTATTATTATTATTTAGTGATGTTAAACCACAACAGAAAATTATAGGTTACATGAGTAGAATATACTGTTGGATCAGTTGGCATTTATATTGAAGTTAAGTTGGAATGTAATGATTTCCTTTCATGGTCTATGTGTAAGCGTAAATCAGAAAATCAGGAGAATCGATATATATTGAGTGACTACTTTATTAAGAATAACTACCCATTTTCCTAAATAGGGAGGTGTTTCCTAAGAAACTAGCCACTCAGTGTGTTCTTCATTCTAGCACATTTCTGCTTGACAATGTTAGGGTGAGTTGAGTAAACTTGCTTTGTTGTTGGTGATTTTGATGTCAGGTTATTTTCGCAGAAACTTCGATCACTGATAGTGAACCATTTCCAGCGGAGATCTTTTTTTCATCTAAAGAAACAAATCGAAATCTGATGGGTTCATATCAGAACTTTACGGGTTAAGGAAGTACTTTCCTTAAGATAAGATGCTTCACTTGAAACGTGTGGCTTCACATTGTCATGCATCAAAGGACAGTATACAACCCGAAAACTAGTTCTATTATTATAATAACACCGAACTAGTTTCGCAACGGTCTTACATCATCCCAGTAAAGAGACAGAGACATATTATCGGATGGGAAAAAAAAAAACAAGAAATAATAATTATTAATTTTTATGGCTATTTTTCCTATTTTTGTTTAGGAGTACCCTTTTATAATGTCATTGGCTTTTTACTCTATTTGTAGGGCATTACTGATGTTTTAAAGATAAAAATATAGATATATGAAGAATATAAGGAAGGAATAATTTTGGACATACCTTTGTAGGATTATCCTGGTTGTCTTCTTATTGAGTGGCATCCGACGTATAGCGATATTACTGGAGTGTGATTGAAAGGAGGGGGGGGGGATATGGAGATGGAGAGATGTGGGAGAATTGCAGCTAAGATTTAAGTATATATGAATTTTAAAATCCGGGATTTAATGGTGGACTGTGAATTCTTTGGGAAGAAGGTGAAAGATTTTGGGGGAAACGAGAAGGATAGAATATGATGAAACAAAACTATGGGTTGGGTTGTAAAGGGGTGTGAGCCGTTTCGACTGTGTCGTCTTCGGAGCTCGTGGAAAAAGTGGAGGCTACGTCATGTGTCATGGTGAGTTTATCTAGGGTGTATCTGCATTGTTTCCTATTGGTCGGAGTCATGACCTAATATTTGTGTTTTGGACCTTCCAACTTTTGGAGATTATATAGGGGCGGTGAACGTTTATTGAGTTTCTATCAGAATGAATTTGCCGTCCATATATAATCTCCTATATAATCTCAAATTGGTTTTATTGATTTATATATTTATGTATTCTTTATTTAAACCAAATTTCCTGATGTCTATCGAAAATTCCATATTTCTCATGGTGCCTCCTGCTCTCTCCCCTCAACTGTCACTTACAGCACTTTTGTAAGTGATAACTGTTATAAAAATAAAACATTTTATTTTTAATTGCCATTTTTTCTCTTGAAGGAAGATAAGGAACGAATACAACCATGTGTCTTAAATAATATTTTTTTTAAAAAAAAGATGCTCCTGATTTAAAAGCTCATTTCACTTCATAAGTTTAATAATAATAATAATAATAATAATAAAATTTGAAAAAAAACCTTGCGATTTGCAATTATTGATCTCTAAAATATGTTGCAAGTTTAATTTGAATATTCACCTCGCTATGCAAAATTTAAAACCTAATTGCATTTGCTATGTTTTTATTCAATTTAATTTTTTATAATTTCGTATTTAGTGAATAACTTATTAAAATGAATAATCTCTAATCATTAAAATTCAGTTTCGAACAAGGAATAAAATATTTTCTTAGGAATTGAATTTTAACTTCGAAGATGGTTCGGAAGTTTGTAACATATCTAATTAAAGCAACCATAGATATGCGTTGACATGCCATTACGCCATTTAAAAATAAAATTTCCGAAGAGTTCATCTTTTTCTATTATCATAGTTCTTTGATTTATGGTTCCATTGACTGGCAGCAATTTTTCAAACTCTGTTTCTCTATACCTCTAAGATTAAAAAATAAATAAACTTCGTGTAATTTAGCAATGAAGCTCTTACACGTGACCTTTCAACCAGACTTTTTTCAACCTGACACCTGACTTTCAACAGTACATCTCATTTCATAATTGAATTTTTGTCTACTTTTGTTGGCAAAGTAAGTCCGTTAAAGTTCCTTCTTTATAATTACATCGCACGCTGACATATGAAAAAAAAAAAGTGATCGTTGCGTTGGTGCCATCAGATCTGAGTGAAAATTTTCAAGCTATTTTCACAGATGCATTTTCCTATTAAGCTGGCGGATGAAACATTGTTATCGATTAAATAATTGAGTAACCATAATATATATGTTAATATTGTACAATTTCAAAACAATAATCAGTTCTATTTTATAATGCGTGATAAGTATGGGGAGCTGATGTTTTTAACAGATTACCAAATGATCGGTCAACTAACAAATAACTAATAATATTTTTCCATTATTTACAAATGTCTGGAACAAAATATACAGTCATAAAATAAAAATAAAACAGGCATCCTTATAATAACGAATAAGTTATATTGCAAGAAAATGAATGCCTAAGAAAAAGAAAAAAATCTCTTTAGCTTAGACTTTAACGTATATGTTATATGCATGTTTTCGATTAAATAAAATTTTCGTTTTCATTATATCCTTCTAGATACTGTTCGGTAAGAAATCAATATGTTCCAATCATCGTAGCTATTGTTCATTAAAAATGAAAAAAAAAATCTGTATGAAGGTCGTCAGTTCATTACACGGAGCATACCGCATTGAATAAAGATATTTGACTTCCATTACAAACTAATATATATATATATATATTAAAATGATAAATGATAGTGCAGATGGCAGAAAACGAAGATCCATCTTCTCAAATTTTCTGTAGTAGAAGGATAGACAAAACAATCTAAAGAATTCACGTGTGGCCTTAATTTTTTTAATATATCCGTCAAGATATGGCATCAATTTGTTGTCCGTTCTGCAACCCCTAGTGCATGGGAATGATTAATATATATACTTGTACATATATGTACATTGTACACTCATCGTCATATCTAATATAACGTTATTCGTATACATTATGAAGAAATTGCCAAGAATTGGAAGTTATGATTCTGAGTTTTACATGTATAAAATATATATTGTTTTTTACATTTTGAAAAAAAAAAAGTGTTTTTAAGTACTGTTAACTAATAAGAGAGTTTATATGTAGAGAAAAGGTAAAATGTATTCATTTGAAGCGAACCGTAGTATAATCAAGCATAAATGTATATGTTTCAAAAGTGTCTCAAAGAATCATTCGGATGTTTCTAGTTAGTTAAGTCAGGAAAATAAAATCCTAATTCTCGGGAAAACATGGTCTCTTAAATACCTTTAAGGGAAGTCATTTGAATAGCAAATTGAATTCTTAGCTAAATGTTTCTGTCTTTTTTTTTTTACTTAAAAATCTTGCACTTAGACGATTTTGCAGATATGTTGAGTACACTAGCATCCTTAAACTATGTGATTATTGCAATGTAGAATGAAACATTGGGACCTCAAAAGCAACTACAGAAAATGAGGTTTTATATATATACACCCTAGGCTTTAAAAATGTCAGAAATTTAAACAGAAAAATGCTACGCTAAATGTAAAGCCTGAATTGAGAAGCTTTTATTGAGCTTTCAAGGAAAATATTTCATCTTCTTTCTATTTTATATATTCAGTTTATATATTCCGATTACATCTTCAAAATGTCGGTATCATGCTGTATGGAGATAAACATTGATTCCTGTCTCGTTTTTACGTCAAATGCAATAGGCGACTTATTCTAATGATAATCTATTTTTGCAATACAACTTGCTTATAAATAATGTATTATGACATCTTTCGGAAAATATTTATAAAAATATTTTGAAGAGTAGTTTTGCGAAAATACAACTCTCCAACACAAGAAAAATATTAATGCAAATCTTTCATTTATACTTATATCCCATATTCTTATAAAAATTTGTGTTTTCTCTTTACGTTTGTGAATAAGGTTTTTAAGCAAATTTTGAAACAGCATATCAAGTACTTAGCTCAAGTTTTAAAGATAATTTTCAGTTGAAAATGTATCTTCTTAAAGTTGAATGGCAAAGTCAGAAAAAAATTGCTACTATTGCAAAATAGGATGTACACAACATAAAAAATTTTAAAAAAATCTTTATATTTTATATTTTTTATCACCAAGTTCTTAAACCAAATAAAAAATTTTGGTGAGTTTTTCGATATATTTAAATATGAGTTACATCTAAAATCGTGGTTGGGTAAGATAAGCCGGTAATAAAAGAGCAGGATAATCCGCGAAAAGGTACTCTACAGATAAAATATGAATTGCTGTTAAACCACTTCAGATCTCAAATAAACCCCAGTGTTATCTGCAAGTTTCACACCGGCAGTTAACAGTGATTTCTATCCAAACGTAAACTTACACAAACGAGGCAAATTTCATTGAAAAAAAGTGAATAAAAATAATTAAAGAGCATATTACTTAAATACAATCATGCAACTCGTTTCTCATTCTTTCATCTCATTCTTCCTATTTTAAGCTCACGCTTAAACTCATACCGTGTTATGTAGGCTTTGGAAACAAAACCGATGAAATAGGGTGGTTAATCCTTATCCCCCGTAGACTCCTATGTCTGCATATTGCGTACGTTCTCATGACTTATTTGTCTGTTCTGCATGATGAAAAACCCGAATTTTTGAAAAGAAAACCGCTCAATCTCCGCATGAGACCTATGAACAAAAGGCTCATCATCGAAACAGACTGAGATTCATAGTTTCTGTTTTTGATCTAAACTGAAAAAATTAACTGAATAAATCAATAATTTTCTTTATATAAAGGCTCTTAATAATTCACTTTTACAAATGTTTTACCTGAACCATATTTTGCTTTTGTGTGTGTGTGTGTGTGTGTGTGTGTGTGTGTGTGTGTGTGTGTGTGTGTGTGTGTGTGTGTGTGTGTGTGTGTGTGTGTGTGTGTGTGTGTGTGTGTGTGTGTGTGTGTGTGTGTGTGTGTGTGTGTCCTTTGTTTTGGAAAGAAATGGACTCGAATCCAGAAGATTGTTTATCTGCTTTTAAAACAACTGAAACTGAATTCGGCGCAAGGATTTTTTACCTCATGTAACGGTTTTTCATCTCTGAACAAGCAAACATGTTAGGGTTTTCAATGATAAGGGTGCTTGGAAGGCCACGAGCTTTTAATGGCCTGAAAACAGTGATATTCAGATTTATTTCTTAAAATATTAAAACGTATTTAGTTTCTGATCGCTATCATCAACTTTGACTCTTGAAATTAATTGCGGTTTCATGAGAAAAATAAAAGTATATGGATGGCCAACATTGACAAAAAGAATTAACATGAAAGATTTATAATAATAACCAAAAGTGTTAATTATTGAATTATTGCTTTTACAGGAGTAACTCAAATGTGATTCTTAGCATCTCTGATATCAAAGAGTCAAAACAGTCTCATATTCCAGATATATAAAATGAAAACGCTGGTATATCACCTATGATTTGGGCGGATCCTATGTTATAGTCATCAGGACGGAAATAGGGGTGATTCAGGACAGAAGAGTTGGCATCTTTGCGACTTGCAGTCATAGAGAGACCAATGATGTGAATACGGATCCATCATAGAATCATGGAAATTCAGGTATAGCAGGATTATACTAACCATAACAATTAAAGAAATGTGATTAGGAGGCATATAGACAAACATAATACAGTCCGAATAGTAGTCCTGATCTCATTGTATAAGATTTTATCCATTGAGAATTCCAGATATACAATGAAAATGAAAATTTACCTAAATAAAAAAAAACAGATTTACTCAAAATTGCTAGATTTCATTACTCCAGAAATGCACAGAAAATTTCAACTAAATTTATCTTTCTTTATTTTTTCGAAGCTCAAGGAACCATGTAGATATAAAACGAAGAGTAGTTTATTATTATTATTATTACCTGACACCTCCAGGGAGTCCCATCGAAGGAGGGCACAGGCTCTACAGCTCTTTCTCCCCCCCCACTCAATCCACCACCTGCAACTAACCACAACTACAGCAACGCCATCTACCCACTACGACCACCACCACTAGTTTTTCCACAGACAATCACAAACATCCATGCTTACGGCCGGATTCGAACAAGCAGCCTTTTGGCTGGAGAGCGGATACGCTAACCACCTGGCCAACTATTTTAATATGACGTCAGTGAAAAGTTTAATCCTAATAAGAAATTTTCAAAAATAGCTTCACTTCACACATGCATTCTCCATTCTAACAAACATCTGATTTCTTCTAGTATGTTTATCTAGCTTCTGAAAAATGTTATCGCCTAGGTTCCATAAACATTCCAGCATTCAATTTAAGCCTATAAACAGAATATTTGAAACAATTTGCGCTGCAAAAATGATGCCCTTAAGAGTAACTGTCACATTATTCAGTCATGTTGAAATTGATGCACTTTAGCAAATATAACTTTTTGATAGATGATCCAGTGCTAAAATGAGGCATTGGAAGGTCTATCCTCATGACTCCAATATTTTTCTCAATTGTTACATTGCCTGAGAAGATAATGTCGTAACACTAACCATTACTCCCTTACATATCCTAACAAGGCATTTTAGCAAGTAGAGATTCATGGTGAATAATACAGTGCAATATAAAGCAAGATATAGCTATTGAAAAAATGCATGCTCTTTTCAGTAGCAATGTCATTACAGTTTAAAACAAATCGTGGCAAATGCCCTGTCTGAATAAAGAGGATTATTCTTTTGAAAAGATATGCGCTGAGTTATGTGATAAATGCTTCCTACTGTAATCAATTATCTCAGTGGTGATCCAACATCGTTTCAAGGAGACAGTCACTTGAGAAAGGCCATTTTATTTTGTAAATACATTGAAAGGAGTTGGAAGCCAATGCATACTTTTTTCAAATAGCTCTTCAAATAAAGAATCATACAACTACAGTCACTCGTATTTTTTAGCGACTTTTTCGTTAGATACTATTCAGACTTTAATACTAACCTAATTTCAAATTTGTAATGGAAATAGTTGACAATAATAATTAAAATAAAATAGGTGAGAATGCTGAAGTATATTTATTCTCATTTATTCTCGTTCTCAACAAGTGAGAATTCTTCCTTTGCACATTGCATCAACGAAAATCAGCTGCCATAACGAAAGTACATTTCAGTTGAACCCTTTTTTGTTTCATTCATAACAGGAAAATCCATCGGGTGTTTTAATGTTAATTCTGTTAGTGAAAGGTTGTTAACTCACAGTAAATCATTATTAATAACATGGGTGGGTTAAAGGTTTAATGATGTCGAAATCCTCCCCTTGAGACCAAATTTCAATTTTTCATGCCACATTTGATCCGATAAGTAGTTATAGGAATCATTCTCTTTAACTTAATAGCCGTTTAAATAAATGCAGTGATGTTTAATAGGATATCAAATGAATTATTATAATATCCTTATTACGTCGAATAGCGTTTTTAGATCGTGTCGTAATTTGCTGCACTTAGTTTGCGGCGACATCATTATTTTAGAAGTGAAGTGCCAAGAGATTGTCTTTCATGCAACGGAAAGAAAAATAAAATGTAACGATACTCACAATAATTAAATAACTGAAAGAAAAGTTATTAAACTACCGTAATGATTGCCAGTTACTTACCCAAACCTCTAAATGTCTTTTTTCCTAGTGAAAATTGTTCAATGATATCGATTATTGCAATCATAAATATTCTGCTAGAATAATGTCTTCTTTTAAAAATAAAATAAAATATCTTTCGAAATTTTTATTTCGAATGCGGCAAAATTATTGTTTGACTTTGACGTTGAGAGAGTGAAGCAATGTTATGCCGTTGTGTGTACAGCGGTGTACACTTTTTTCTTCCACACAGTTTAGAAGCGATAAAAACGTACTTCATATTAAGCGTAAAAAACAGTGTATTTCAAAACAACAATAAAAAAATACCAAAAGTCTGAGGAAAGAATTTTCGATTTCTGAACCTCATCATTGAGGAACCACATGGAAATACTTGAATTACAAACAAATAAAAATAAAAATAAAATGGAAATAAGAGGGAAAATTTTATACATTCCCTAGAAACGAAGAAATAACATTGATTTCTAAGAAAACGGGATATGTTTGGCTTGAAATTCCGAAAAGAACAGAAGAGCCTTATTTTGTCAAGGAAGGTAATGGGAAAACTTTATTTCCAATCAATCCTTTCTTGAATCCAAGTGACACAGAATATCACGGTCTGCGAACCAAATTATTACCTTAAGCTTTGAAAAGATGAAATCGAGTATTGTTGATTGGAAAGTTATGAAGTTTCAGATTTGATTTTGACAAAGAGAATCAATCTCACCCGCGTACCTTAATAACAACATAGAAACAATCCCACTGGAAGGGGATTCCAAATAAAACTTTTTTTCGAAATGCCAGAACAAGCTGAACTGGCAATTTTGGATTTTATTTCTTTATTAGAAAAAATATTACTTCATGCGTATTTTTGCTAACTCAGAAATGGAAGCTTAGACATACAAAATAATGTCACCGCGACAAGCTGTCCTAAAATTCATCAAAGCGTTAGATCAAAGACAAGTGGGAATCGCAGAGAGTGAGAATAACAGACTCTGAAGGTATTATCAAATACATACACTGATATTTGTGTTTTTATAATATTCACAATCAATAGGAAGTGTCCAGATTTCAGTCTACCAGTATCGACAACACGTCAACATTCCGTTTAAGATAAGAAATTTTTCATCTAAAGGTTAATAAGGTTCATCGCAAATGATAGACGGAGTAACCAGAGAACTAATGCAATTAATACACGTAGCAAATCTCATAAATAAAGAAGAGTCATTTTATTCTGAGAAATCTGATTTTCGTCAAGAAGTGATATAGTTAAGACACACAAGAGAGCTTAAACAGATGGCGAAAATGATTATGATCATTAATACGATAATATACGATTAATATGAAAAATTTAACACGATACACAAAATTAAGGCTGAAGAAACATAATTCAGTGGATAAAACATTAAATGTAAGGGTGATGAAAAGTTGACATCAGCATCCCCCGCGCACAGTGAAACGTCCCAAAACTGAACGCCGACGGTAAATAGGCGGACATCGGGGTTTCCTAACAGTGTATCGCAATCAATGAACATTGGCAAATTTAGCGATTGTAGCGACTTTCATGCCGTGGACGTATTATCCGCCCAAGATAGATGGCTCATTCTATTGCTCAAGTGGTAAAAACCCTAAGGTTTTCAAGGGCAACCGTATCAAGGGTCTGCCGGCAGCATACCATCAACGGGCCCAGCGAGCACGTGGTGGCTGACCATACGCCATTGCTGGCGGGGGTCGACGTGGAGTGTACATGCTCGTAAATACTAACCACGAATCAGATCCAATTTCAATGGCGAGGTCCAAGCAGCGTCAGCGTACGGCGTACTTTACTTACCACGGGTACGGGAGCCGACGCCGTAATCGTGTACTACTGTTGACAACTCGTCATCGGGCATTGCGCCTCGCCTGATGTCGAGACCATCAAAACTGGACCTCTGAAGAGTGGAGCAGAGACCTATGCTCTAATAAATCTTGTTATCAGTTGTAACGAGCTGACGGGAGGGTGAAGCTACGGCGTCGACAGCATGAGGCCGTGGTCCCATCGTCCTGCCAGGTCGAATCTGTTCGAGGAGGTGGTGGCCCTGTGATGGTTTGGGGAAGCTTCTCATGTGACACATTAGGTTCCTTAGTGTTTCCGGAGAGAGCCTTAAACGCTAGGAACTACCAGATCACGTATACACACTTTCATGGCTTTCGTGCATCCTGCAGCCAGCCGATGGTCTGTTTCAGCAGGACATTGAGTCGCCCCTCCGAGCCGCATCCACTCAGGCATGGCTTGTGGAACGCTCATCTAAGTTTAGAACCAGGTCTCAAGGTCCCCGGATTTAAATCTTATCTAATTTATCTCAGCTGCTATAGAGCGAGACATCAGCTTCATGTATATGGAACCGAATCTAACGCGCAGTTGGGGACAATGCTGCAATAGGCATGGCTGGAATTATCTCCAGCAACTCTCCGTAATCTGTGGGAGTCAAAGCCTCGGAAACTACAGGATGTTATCCCGCTAGAGGAGGACCGACACGCAATTACGCAGGTAACTCTATTGCCCAATATATCTCAAATCAATTCTTCATGTTTTGAGATATAATGGATAGATATATTGTCCTTATATCTATTCAATATATCTCAAAACATGAAGAATTGATTCTTCTTGGAAGAACAAACTGAAGCTGTTTAGTTAGTGTTAATTAAGAATATTTTATCTATTAAATGAGCGTGTGTGTGTGTGTGTTCCGTGCGATCTCCATCGGGTTTGACTGTTTTATTTATATCAAATCCGAATTTCTGAGAAGGAAAGCCATGCCATCCCATTATCAAATCGCAACTACTTCACCTTCAGTTTAAAAGACTACGAATGATTTTTCTCTCATCCTAATTTTAGTGGGAACGTACTACATATTTTTGCAAAATCAAATAAAAATGCCATACTGTTTTACCATAACAGATCATTCTTGTAAAATTGTGAAATCGATTTACGTAAAAGAATTTATATTGGAAATGTAGAAGCATTCTTGATTTATTTTCATAAACATAGCTGCTTAAATAAACTAGTTTTGAATTGTCGTTTAACACACATAAACATTTATGTTATGCAAAACTGAGGTGCAACCTGGGAAAGCTCTAAACTTCTGTATTATTACCGTTATTAGGCTTATAGTTCGCGCTGTTAGCCTAGTGGCTATGTGATTCGCAACCATGTGTCTGGGGAAGGAGTGTCCTAGGTTCGATTCTCTTCGATGACGTGAGGAGCTTAAGGATCTGCCTCAGTCATAGCCAGGTTTGCCTGTTTTGGGCGTGGACGGCAGGGTTTTTTCCGTTAGTTTAGCTGGGGATTTTCTTCCCGCAAACTGGCAAACTGGCCACGTGCACACACAGGATACAGCCATAGGGTATATTACGGCAAGGAAGCCAATGTGAAACCACCTTGCTCATAATCATCTCCCTAGTATGGAAGAATATAGCTTCACTCCCCCCGTCATCAGCCGTATGACAGAACGGAATAGAATAGTAGGCTTATATTTAAACAATCCGGAACTTAGATATAAAGAAAACAGGGGGTATACAAAATTCGCTGCTTGTGCGCTTTGCTACAGGACAAAAAAAAAGGGGGGGGGGAATGCCATATACCTTAAAAGGATACCATTCCAAAACCAGTTTATATATGTACACGATGTATCTTCTTTACAATAATACAAAATGAAATAGATTGGGAAATAAATTACTACACAAACGAGGCGACAAACAGACAACACTCCATGAATAAATGACGACATACTAAATACTATTACTGAAAAAGAAAATCTATGGAAAAAACTTAAAAAGTCACCAAGTAACACACATTTACAAACCTTTTACAAAACACAAGAAATCAACTAAGAACAAAAATTCATAGGACAAAAAGACACTGCTACTTCCAAAAATTCATGGAATACAACGACAACATTAAGCAAACATTGGCTACATTCAACAAAATAGTAACCCGAAAAAAGAAAACTTCAGTACAAGATTGTATTGCAAAAAGCTTCGGTCAGGACACAAATCACGAGGAACTGTCAGACTCATTCAGCTATGCTTTCACAAACAACATCACACAACTCAAAAAAGACAAACTACCAACGATCAACAAATCACTACTGACACAAAGTCAACACAAACGATGTATTTTCCACCCATAACAAAACAGGAACTGAAAGAAACAATCCTACAACTAAAACTAAAGACCACTCCAGGCATAGACAAAATAAGACTCACAGACCTTATAACGCACTTTGAACAAATAAATCCAATACTTTTGAAACTCGTGAACATAATATTCGACACGGGCATTATTCTGCAACAAATAAAAACTGCAGTAATTACGCCAATATACAAAAACGGCAAAAGAAACGATACTCAGAAATACAAACCGATAGCTACACTACCAGCCATCTCAAAAATCCTAGAAAAATAACACACACCAGACTACAGAACTATTTACTGAAGTACAACATCATCTCACAAAACCAATACGGCTTTCAGAAAACAAAAAGCACCATTACTTTATTAGAAGGCATAGCCGACACAATAAACAAAGCTCTCGACAAAAACAAGTACGCCGTCCTTATACTGCTGGACCTAACCAAAGCATTTGATACACTTGAACATGACATACTTACCAAGCTATACAATATAGGTATGAGTAACACTGCATACATAGATCAAGAACTACCTCTCAAACAGAACACAAGTAAAAAAATAGGTACATGTGACACTCGGAGTATACAAATAAAACACGGTGTACCTCAAGGTCCCATATTATCACCCACTCTATTCAACATATACGTTAACGATGTTCATAACATATCTATAAGAAGTCAAACATTTCAATACGCAGACGACACTGCACTGCTAGCAATCCACAGAGACATTAACACAGCAAAGTACAACAAGACCTAAACGAAATCACAAGATACTTCCACCAAAACGCAATTCTAATCAACGGCACCAAAACACAGCTGTTGATAATACACAACCCAAGAATCATACACCCCGCATCACTATCGGCACATTGTCACACATACCGCTGCATTAAACAATAAAAATACCTGCCAATGTTCCGAAATCAAACCTGCAAAACACGCAAAATACCTCGGTCTCTATATAGATTCCTACCTTAAATGGACAAAACATATAGAATACCTACACACCAAACTCCGGATCATCGCAGCAAAACTCTTCCAAGTTAAAGACATTATTCCATCCAACATAAAAAAATCCTATATCAAGGTATCTGCGAATCCCTGCTCAGATACGGAATAACAGTCTATGCAAACACATCAAAGAGCCACCTAACAAAATCAGAAATATTACACAGGAAAATCGTGTAAACAGTGATCTGAACACCTTACACGCAACAACCAATATCCGACAAGCACATGGCGATACACAGAAATTCTGAGCATTAAAAACCTGAAACACTACATGACATTAACAAGGAATTACTTCAACATCACCTATCGAAATAACAGAGCCACATATCGTATAACACGACCTACAACAACTCTCTACATCCCCACACCCTTCAACAACTCATACGGTTCTTTTGTGAGATCACATCAGATACCCACGCAACTAAACAACCTACCAAGAAATTTAAAACACGTAGATAACTACAGAACATTAAAAAACGAACTCTGGAAAATATACCAACAAAGTTAAAATACCATTAACACTAATAATGACATCACAAATCAATAGCATCCAATGCCTACATCCCATATATAAACAGTAGCAACAACACAAATAGTGAAGGCAAAATCCCACTCTCTTCATAAAAGGTAATCCAAGCTTCGAAGTAGGTGGGATTAACTTACCTCACTCATCTACAAGTAATCCTTATAAACAAGTGCAGAAATTTGTTTGTATAATCACTTTTTCTCAAACTTTGAAAAAAAAATTATACAAAAAATTCTGTATAATCTTCATTATTAATATTAGAAGAACATCTGTTGTAAATACATAATATAAAGGCAAAAAGGTATTATTAAAAATTTTAATTGAAATCCAATGTAGAAAATGCAGCACTTAGTGCTGAACTCTGTAAAATTATGTTGCAATGTTACACAAGATGTTTATTGTATGTATAAATATTTTAGCAATCAATAAATTATAAATAAAAAAAATATAAAATTATAAATAAATTATTATTATTATTATTATTATTATTATTATTATTATTATTAATTTCTGACAATCTTCATCTTATTTCCGATATCTAAGGCTTAACGGATTCCATGTAATGCGATAAATTCTGATTAAAATGCCCTTGCTATCTGGATGGCCTACTGTTATTGGATTAATCCGTTTTAAGGTCCTAATAAAGCTAGAAAACAAACACTGACCATTTAGTGTTTGTTTTCTAACACTAAAAATATTGTATTAACCACTGAGATTGTATTAACCCAATGCTATTTACGAATTATTAAATGTATTATTCTGCAGCCTTTCAGCCTTTACTTCTCATGTTATTTGATGTCTTGATGCAGAAAAATACATTTAATACCATCACGTTATGAGAGGGGTAGGAATACTTTTGCTCGCAAGCTATAACCAACTGCTTTGGCAAGAGACAAAAAGTCGCGGCTTCCATTTGGACATTTTATTCCAAGGTTTGTGAAGATTCGAAGAACGGATTTTTTTTATTATCTCTTTATCTATATTTATATTTCCGTCAATATCTATATTTATCTAATTTTATATTTATTTATTTTTATCAACGATATTTATTCGTTTTTTTTTTTCAGAAATTGTTTCAGTAAATTTTTGTTCGATGACCTGTCGTTCGATGACTTATTTACACGAATTTTATACTCTGGTTAAAATCACTTCATTGGGTGGAAGGAAGCCGTTACACAATTCGCAATTCAGTTCAGATAAGTTCTCTAGTACTCTGAGTATTGCAGCAGCGAGCGGAGTAACATAAAATTGAGCCCACCGCCTTATCTTTCCATTAGACGAAATTAGAGAAAAACACCACGAAGAGTGCAACCCTCGAATCCAGATTTATGCGCATCACTATCCTAGTTCCCGAAGAAATTTCATGTTCCTTCTGATGAATAATACTTTCAAGTGTTACAATAGAAGGAAAATAAAATTTTTTCTGGAACTTCGGGAAATGAGCTATCGAAACGTATAAATATTTAGATTTAGTATATTATTTTTATTTTTTTTTTCCTATACCACTAAGTCATTTTTCAAGAAAATACCTACTTGGGTGAGTTTCCCTAATGCTGCCAACTTTAGTTCGAAGACATGCCTCATTATTCATTTACATTTCTTGGAGATAAATGACTTGTTTTTTATTTCTGTTTTTTTTTTTCTGTTCTCGTTTCGTCTGAATAACTGTTATATACATGATCTCCCAATCCAACGCAAAAACAAAAGCAGACGAAATCTAATCAATATTTGAAGTGCTTCCACAGTAACAACTCACTAGTGCTTTGCTTATAAAAAAGTACAAATACAACCAGTAACGGAGAATTGATTTTTACAAATAAAACTTTTCCAATCATTTTTGTAAAAGTTTCGGAGCCAAAACTGAAAAAAAAATCGATCTTTCTGAGGTCGTTGTTTTAACTAGTGGTGTATTGATTTCGCCTCTCACCTGATGCGGACATTTTTGGCCACATAGTGAAACCTACAAATGCAGTGGTTTTAATATTTGTCATAACGAGTTCCATACGAGTTTTTAGTGGAACAACTTCAAACAGAAGATAAAGAACACATTAAAAGAAATGCAAGTTTACAACTTTTGGCAGTATTGAAAAGGTGCATTTGGAAATTGCTTCACACTGCGACAGAATCAATGGATAAAGTGCATAGTTTTACGATCGGCTTTCTTTTAAAAAAATATATGTCCCAAATTTTGTTAATACATACTCTCTCTCTAACTGTGGATACCTTTTTTAAACAGTCATAGTTTATCAAAGTACTGTGTGGCTTAAAGTGCACACTTCTTAGTAAGTTTCCTTTTTTTTTAATCATCGAATAAAAATCCTTTTTTTTTATCGATGAATGAAAATACGGAGGAATTCAGTCAGTGCCTATTCTTTTTCTTCACCTGAATGAAAACCACTCTTTGAAATGTGTGCGCTTCATACTACTTTTTGAAGATACGACACTGCAGTGATAGAGACCTGTACACTTTTCAATCAGGACTATCCCCTCCAATACTTCGCCTTGTATGGACGAAAGTTTATCATTCTGACAACGTCAGATCCCACTTCTCGCTCCTGGGTATTGACATTTTTGGTCTCAGAAAAACCGGTAGTGGATATCGTTCCCTATTTCCGATTCATATGTCCGGTATATGCTTGTCACTAAAAAGGAAAAAAATAAAGAAAGAAAATATCACTCAATCTTAATGTGCGTCCGTGTAGTTTTTGTGGGGGGGGGGGGGGGTGGGGGGGGGGGGGGGTGGGGGGGGGGGGGGGTGGGGGGGGGGGGGGGTGGGGGGGGGGGGGGGTGGGGGGGGGGGGGGGTGGGGGGGGGGGGGGGTGGGGGGGGGGGGGGGTGGGGGGGGGGGGGGGTGGGGGGGGGGGGGGGTGGGGGGGGGGGGGGGTGGGGGGGGGGGGGGGTGGGGGGGGGGGGGGGTGGGGGGGGGGGGGGGTGGGGGGGGGGGGGGGTGGGGGGGGGGGGGGGTGGGGGGGGGGGGGGGTGGGGGGGGGGGGGGGTGGGGGGGGGGGGGGGTGGGGGGGGGGGGGGGTGGGGGGGGGGGGGGGTGGGGGGGGGGGGGGGTGGGGGGGGGGGGGGGTGGGGGGGGGGGGGGGTGGGGGGGGGGGGGGGTGGGGGGGGGGGGGGGTGGGGGGGGGGGGGGGTGGGGGGGGGGGGGGGTGGGGGGGGGGGGGGGTGGGGGGGGGGGGGGGTGGGGGGGGGGGGGGGTGGCTATTTCCAATCATATTTCTTGGTGATGTATAATGCGTGTCTTCTTTCAGTCGATTTGCCTGTTTGCCTGAATAAAAAAACCCAAGTTTCCAGGAGAGGAAACCCTCCACTTCCTTACGAGACCGGATAACTCACCATTTGATTGAAAACAGCTGACAATAGTTTCTCATGACAGATAAAGGTTAGACGGAATTCTAACCTTTATCTTCAAACCAAAGGGCTCGTATAATCAAACTGAGCTATATGGAGGCTCTTTTCGTTATAATAGAGTCATAATGTTCAAACATTATACCAGGAACTCTCGAACCAACCTGAAAATTATTTGTTAGCGAACTCTGCGATGACATTAGCTTATCCCATGATTATACATGTACACAATTACATAATTTTAACGCACTGCACTTCACGTATCTTTACACATCGGAGAAAATGGATGAGAACGGTGTTTTAGACTTGAAGGTGAGCATATTCATCGATAGTTCTCTGTAAGATTTAGTGTAATATCTTTTCAAACCGATTTCAGACTACAGATATTAAACTGCTTCCGATTTGTAATTTTACTACAAGTCGGAAGCAGTTTAATATCACACACAATGTTGGTAAATTGCTTCTATACAACATCATGACAAATTACCATTTCCTTTCTTTCGATAAGAATATTCTCAAGCTTTCCTAGACAAGAATAATCACTTCAGCAGAAGAAATGCGCCTGGAAATAACATGTGGCTGTTGTTATATGAGATAGCCCTTTGATTTAACTGGTATCATAGAAAAAACAATTCACCGAAAACTTTAACTTTTCGAAAATATTGTGATAAAAGTGATGCATTTTGAACAAAAACTGAACCGTGCAGAGTGAGATAGCAATGCTAATTTAATAGGGAATAATTATAGAACAGTATGGTTTATTATTGTCTTTCTTGTCCGATAACTATTTCATGTCTCTTCATGGGACTGATTTGCCTGTTTCCGGGAGGAAAACCCAGCCTAAGCAGGCGTCATTATTATTATTGTTGATACTAGCAGCAATATGCGACCTCAACACAACAATAATTAAGGGATAAATTTTACTCAGATTCGCTATTTGAAACTTTTACAAGAAAATGTTGAAACGTTCAGTTTAGTTCAGCTATATTCAAAGCAACAAAGAAATAACCTGTCCAAATTATACAGGGTGTTCGGGATAAATTTGACAGTTTCGTAAGGAAAAAGAAAATCTTCTTTGTATCTATTAAATTTAATGAATTGACAAAAAAACATTACAGGCAGAGTTAATTACAATACTATCAACAAGATTTACTCAAAATAACCACCATTAGCATCGATCACAGCTTCAATTCTGCTTCGGAACCTCGAACAAGCTGATGCTACAGTCTCCCTGGGAAGGGCCGCAAAAACTGTTTTAATTTTATCCATTAACTGGGCTTTTGTATTACTGGAAGTGCGATTGGTGTCTTTTTCAACGGCGCCCCATACAAAATAATCCATGGGGTTAAGGTCTGGGGAGTTTGGAGGCCAAACATTTGGACTGGTGAAGTCGTAGAAATTTTCAGACAACCATTTTTGACTTTTCCCAGAGGTGTGGCAAGGGGACGAATCCTGCTGCCATACATACGGCCTACCATTGGCTACCCTTGTTATCCAGGGCTTGACTACAGTTAGCAACTCCACGAACAAAGCCCGAATTCCAATGCCAGGGTTCTTCAACACCTGTTCCTGCAGATTTGCGAGGAATTCTGCTGTACGAACGCAATCAGATCGTCTGCTAGGGATCTTTCTTCTTGCTACATCCTCGTAGTCACCATTGCAAGTCTCTAGTTCATGCCTGATTGTTTTTACTGTATTCAGGGAGCATTGGGCAGCAGTCGTAATATCCTTATTTTGATGGCGGGCACGAATCATCATGATACAAGTTATTCTCTTCCATGATTCAGGTGGGTTCCAGCTATCCATCCTTTCTGACATCTTGTATATGAATGAAGAAGGGTCCAAACTTTTAAATGAAGAGAAGTGTGTGTTAATACATGTAACTTACGGAAAAATATAATTAATTATAAATATGTCAAATTTATCCCGAACACCCTGTATATTACAATAACTCTCTGACTTAGTGGAATAACTCGTAGTAGAAGTTGTCGGTACAAGAAGCCGTCTGCACGGTTCAGTTTTTGTTCTAAATGGATCACTTTTATCATAACATTTTCGAAAAAAAAAAAAAATCGAAATGATATTAGTAATTCCGCTTTGGCTGGATCAATTCAATGAAATTTTAGTTCAATTTTCGGTGAATTGTTTTTTCGATGAATTACATTTTCGACGAATTGTTGTTCGATGAATTGTTCATTCGATGAATTGTCTTTTCGATTAACTGTCTTTCGATTAACTGTTTTTCGATGAATTTTCATGGAACCGATTTAACTGGGATGTAAGGGATTTATTTCGAAGGCATTTCCAAAGGATGCGTTAGTTTCCGATATTCATTGGAACATATGAATGGTAACGGTTACCTCAAACATTGCAATGAGCTTGATAAAAGTTATGTTTATTCGCGGAAAATCCCGTAATTTAATTATTCGCAACTACCAAAGATAACTGCTCCAATCCATAGAAAGCACTTTGAATAAACGATAATCCTCCAATAATTTCAATATAGTAGCATTAAGATGAATGTAACCTGATTTATCTATCCCGCATGTTCGCTAACTGATATGTTATCAACATGATACATTACACCCAAGCTTAATAGTACATTCTGTACTATTAAGTACCTTTTTATGATGTATCTTTTTATGATGTGATCTCAGTCTTATATTAGCGTGTTTTCTCCAATACAATAAGGGTGTAAATCAATTAGAAATTTCTAGAATTTGCAAATATATTATTATTTTCACTAATAATATTTAATAACAAATATTATTATATTAATTTAATATTAAATATTTAATAATAAATAAATGCATTCATAAATGTATATCCTGTTATCCGTGAAGAGACGTTTCTCCTGCATAAAGAGTAAAAACTGAAAGAAAGTTATAAAATAGTTTGTTTATAAAGTAAAAATATTAAATCCTTCAAAAATTATGCAGCAAAGATCCAGATTCCATTCAAAAATAATAATAAAAGATTTACATAAAAATAATAATAAAAAAAAAAAAAAAAAAAATATATATATATATATATATATATATATATATATATATATATATATATATATATATATATATATATATATATATATATATATATATATATATATATATATATAAATTATTTATTGACTTATTGCTGATATTTCGCTGCTGTTATAACCAGCATCTTCAGTGCACAGAAACGCAGTTTGTCACAATAAGCGAGACTACAACAACATGGTGTAATCAAAGGACTAGTTTAAAAAAATTGTAGCAGCAACACAAAGACTAAAGTCATAATTAGGCGCCCTCAAAAAAAAAATGCAGCTATTACACAAAGACTAAAGTCCTAAAAAACAGAGAGAAAAAGCCAGTATCAATTATGTCTTAAGATGACTGTATCCCAGATCTTAGGCAAATTTATACATCCATATTTGTTGAGATTTGGAATATGTTTCAAAGTTTCTGTTGCTTCTAAGAACAATCTCTCCGACTTGTAAGAGCTTCTGTGCAGTACTTTTGTTTTCTTCCAGTTGATCCTGTGTGCAGGGGCATCCAAAGCATGGTCTGCTAGACCCAACTTGCCATAGTTAGAATGCCGGATGTATCTTTTATGCTCACTACTTGTTCACTTTTATGTTCACATGATTTACTTGTTGATGTCTCTTCCTTAATACATTTTCGGAAATATTTCAAATAATATTTGTTTCTTTTGAAAATCCAGGAACAGATATTAAAACAAGAACTCTTTGATCTCAGTTCGTCGTATTGTATAATTGCTATGTGTAGAGGGCACTATGTGCATTGTGAATGGTGAGCTGTCTGTTTCGTCATATCAAATATTTTTCTTCATCTGTCTTCACGACAGCTTGAACTTCACGACAAATGTTTTTCTCCCTGCGGCGATCTTAGTTTTTTTTTGTCTCTTTGGTATCGTTGATTCGAGGTGCTTTATTATTGGTTCCTATTTTCATTTCATCTTTTTTTGACGTATTAGTCTTAAGAATGAACGGTAAGAAATTAACTTGTATTATGATAAATTTAATTTATGTATTAATTAAAATTTTATATACTTAATTAAAAAAAAGTACTTAATAAAAAATACCTATAGTCTATTTCCTGTGGTAATATATTTGTTTTCTGTATTTTAATTGTTTTGGAGGAAGAATACCCCCTGTCTCTTCATATAAGACCAACTGACGTATTTAGTTAAAATTCTAAAATCTGATAGAAATTTTCATCTTGTGCTAGGCTGACATTCAAAGCCACATCTCTCCAAGTGAAGGTCATTCTCAATATTGAATGTGCTAAGACGGGGATCTTATTTTTATATGCTTTTCTGAAATTTGTTTCTATGCTTCCACGGAAGTCGCTGGATGATCGATATATTGCATTCCTATGGACTGTTTAGCTTCCGTATATTGTTAGTTAGTTTTCTTTTCTGTAAAACAGCTAGTCTATTTAAATCTTATCCATTAAAAAATTCCAATTTTTAACCTCTGCATTTAAATTTTGCAAACGTTTTCAATAAATTAATAATTAAGATATGTAGTTACAATTAATATCACAATTACAATTAATATTTCTGTGAAGGCTCTTCACAGGAATAACAAAAACTCTCTGCAATAAAAACGCATGTAGATATAAAGGATTTGCTGTTTCTCTGAAGTATCTTTCACTAACTAGGACTTCAACCCATCCTTGGATGGAAGAGATGAAGCACGAAACAGAGAGAGAGAGAGCGAGCGTTCAATCATTCATATTCCGAAACGTATTTTTTGGGATAAGACCAATTAATATAATTATATTTCTGTTGAACATTTATGTCTAGTGTACATTCCACATGCAGACTGTTTGCCAAACATTTACTCGTGGAGAACTGTTAGCAAACCGTCTTCGTGTTGATTACAAACAGGACACACATTTTCAGTATGTTCCCCCATTCGCAGAAGCTTTTTCAGAGGCAAGAAATTGTACTTTATTAATAAATAGATCAGAGTATACTATGAATGAGAAAAGCAAAATTAACTTGAAATCTTGATATAGATTACACTTAATAATTCAAGAACAAATCCAAGGAGAGAATTTCTTAAATTACTTGTTCGCTGGAAATTACTAGTTTTTTCTGAGCAGAATAACAACAACAGGTGAAGAAGATAACAGAGAAAACAAAAGTACAATTAGCTTTAACATTAATGTTCTTATCTGTGGCCAACTGATGATGGATTTCGTAGCTGGCTAATATGGTGGCCTTCGTTCTTTTAATTTTTTTATTATATATTTGAATGAATTAACATGTAATGAAATGCTATATTAGAAAAAAAGTGTTAGCTTTTTCTGAGCAGAATGACAACAAGAGGTGAAGAAGATAACAGAGAAAACAAAAGTACAATTAGTTTTAACATTAATGTTCTTATCTGTGGACAACTGATGATGGATTTCGTAGCTGGCTAATATGGTGGCCTTCGTTCTTTTAATTTTTTTATTATATATTTGAATGAATTAACATGTAATGAAATGCTATATTAGAAAAAAAGTGTTAGCTTTTTCTGAGCAGAATGACAACAAGAGGTGAAGAAGATAACAGAGAAAATAAAAGTACCATTAGTTTTAACATTACTGTTCTTATCTGTGACCAACTGCTGATGGATTTCGTGGCGGGCTAATAACGTGGCCTTCGTTCTTCTAATTTTTTTTTTTGAATGAATTAACATGTAATGAAATGCTATGTTAGAAAAAGTGGAATCTATTGACTTATTTTTTAATGATGCAATAAAATCACAACAAATATAATATACAATATATTATATACAATACCATCTTTTGAAACCGGTATAATGCTACTGGTCGTAATGTAATTTTTGTCTGTTAACTACATGTGTTCCAAAAATCGGTTTTCCAAGATGAAGAATGAAAAACCTGAGTTTCCATATAATACCAGGTTTAAAAAAAAGCGCGATGTTCACAATACAATTTTATGTCATCACTAAGTGCTCAACGATCTTACAAACTTTACACTTTTTCCACATGCACATTTCCATCCTTTCGAAGGACATCCAGTGGAACAACCTTGAATTTTACCATGAGAAAAATATTTTAAACGAAGGTACAACTTCATTTCTGTAAAGAAACAAAAGTCAAGAAAAGCGACGATAACGTGTACAAAGTGTTTAAGAGGTAAAACACTCTATTGAGAACATATACGATAAAATTAATTATATGTAAACTGCAGTGGCCATAACACAATAGCAGCATACTGGTCAAAGTGGTTGTAGTATCCTTTTCTGTTTCTACATTGGCATTCAATCTGTTAAATATAAAACTTGACTTTTACAGTAATTGCAGTTAACTATTATTTTCACCATTCCTTAATAAAAATAATAAAAAAAACGACGGACAGAGATTTGTGAATCAGCAGCATCTACTTCGTCTTGTCTGTATGTTTGAGACAAGACTACTTCATATTCCATTCAGAAAGTCCTCATGAGATCTGTTGTTTGGTTGGAATTACGTCAAACTAATAAGGCTATCAGACCAAAGTCTTAGGCCTATTAGTGCATGTGTTCATGAGACATGAAAAATCCGAGATTTTTCTGAACAAATTAAAAATAATCACTGCTCTGTTTACAATTTCTTCCCTTGCTGTTCTGCTTGGCATGTTATTTCAATTATTGCAAATATGCCAACTTTTTAACCCTTTACGAACAGGGTTGTTTGTTTTCTCTCTCTCTCCTATACGATTTCTGAAATAAATTCGCCTTTGTTAGTTTTTAAGAGGAGAGCAGAGTAAACGGTTGTTGAAAAATAATAACGCCTGGAGTTAAAGGAAAATGTGATCTTTTATTGCAGAAACGTTGTACGTATGATGCGTTTACTCCAAAAAGTTAGAAGTTCAAGTTATTCGAAATAGAGAAATTTGATCATTCATAGAGAGAGTATTACTTGAATATAATCAAAGAAGAGATGAAGTCGTTCTTCCCAGATATCAAGTAGAATTCAGTTTCACTACGCCGAACTATAGTGATGTTCAGCTACATTTTGAGAAAATAAGCAACAGACTGGAATTTCAAAAGGCAACTGAGCCATTGTTGGATTCTGTTTCCGTGTGCAATGTTCGTTTTATTTTTCATTATTATTACGTAACACCTCCAAGGAGTCCAAGGACTCATCGAGTGAGGGAATTCTACTCCGCTTCTCTACACACACACATATCTCACCGTCTCCCCTACTACTTAATTCTCCTATTACACACAACTATCATCAACGCCACCTACCGCCCATCACCACCAGCAACAGTATTTTTTGTCTGTTGCATGTGTTCTGATAGCCGATTTGCCTGTAAGCCGGATGAAAAATCCGAATTTTTGGGAGAAAAAATCCTGCTGCTGCCATATGAGAACAACTAATTCACCTTTAATTACAAAAACCGATATAAAGATTCCTGTCGTCACAACGAGAATGGAATTCAGGACTTTTTCCAAACGGAGGACGCAATATACGATAGTTCTTCCCATTGACCATTGAGGGTATTATAGAATGTGAAGATGTAATTTAATGCAAAGGATAACAAGACCCTTTTCTTTCGGAGAGTAGGCAATTAATATTAATATTAACTTAATATTATATTAAGTTAATATTAAGAAAGAAACCTATTTGATGATTAATTATTCCATTGCATCTAATGTAAGCTTAAATATTGATTATAAGATTTACTCTATGAAAACCGAATTACTCTTCTGCTGATTGACTTCGACTTTCACAAAGATGAATTTTAGTTTTAAGCAATCACAGGCAAACAAGCACGGACGCACGCACGCACGCACGCACACACACACACACACACACACACACACACACACACACACACACACACACACACACACACACACACACACACACACACACACACACACACACACACACACACACACACACACACACACACACACACACACACACACACACACACATATTTGTAGTGGAATATTTAATAACATTATAAAATCCAAACTACTTGATCAGAAAATATAAAGAGCAAACTACAATACGAATTTTAATCCAGAGTCCAATAGTGGCGAGATTTACAACACTTCACCCGATGCCTTGAGTTATCCGTTCTGATGATAATCTTGTGTGCGGTTGCGCGGTGATGGAAGACCATGTTCTTCAGCTTCCGACGAACAGTTGGCATTGAGTGAAGAGGTATTTTCAACAGAGGACAGTGGATTTTTTCGCTCCATGAGTTCCATCAATCGTAGTCCCGATTTAAATATTGTTGCCCCTAGGTATTTTCCCCTTCCCAATAACATCAATTGTTATTGGGAAGTTTCATCGGGGCAGAAGATTTCCTAATGAAAGTTTTGTAAAGGTGGTATTATTCTATGATTGTATCTTGAAGAAAGTCTGGATGACAGATTTTACTGTTAATGTTTGTCCATGAAGATTTCGATACGGCGTGCTTCTTTTGTAAACCTGTACGAGCCTTAGCTGTGAGTGTATAGCCCGGATGTTTAGTCATATAGTACAATTTCAATAAATTATATTATTAATTATAACATTTTATATTAATATACTCCGAACCACACTGGAAGCAACAGAAAAAGTCTGTAAAAGAGGTCATGGTAATAAAAAAAGAACTGGTACTTGGAAAGGAATAATAGTTGTCATTTTTCGCTCAACTTGTTTGAGTTACAAATGACAAATTTTCAAAACCCCCCATGAACTACCGATGTTTTGGAATAAGTAATAAAGTACACTTGAGTTATTTTTTCTTCTCTTTTTTCAGCAGTTAGTTAAAAGTTAAGTTTTATATACTCAGTCACTTTGGCAAATGCAGCTTTTTAAAATCCAGTTGGGGATAGTTTTGATTGGAGAGCAGCCAGTAAATAACGATTCATGCTATGTTTTTTTTTGTTAACAGAAAAGCTGAGATAGACAAAACGGGATCTGGGTACACATTTAAAATGTAATTTTCGAAACTTAAAACACACGCATACGCACTCTCTCAGCTACAGAGCATGTAGCTAGATTCATTCCAAGGTACCAGCTACGAGCAGTACACCAGTGGATGAGAATCAGTTATTATTATTACTTTCGATCGTTAAGCGTATCATCTCAGTACAAGTTCTTGCTGATATCTTCCTCATATAATATGCCTTTTAGAATGTCATATACATATGTTACATAGCTTCTGCTTGCATGATCTCTGCATTATTTAATAATCTGTTAAGATTATTAAATAATTGTTAAGATTATTAATTAATTGTTAAGATAATATTCCAATTATCTTAACAATGTGGTGTGCAGTACTAGGTTCTGTATACTGTTTATTTGAAGAATATGAAACCCTAGTAGAAAAATATAAGTTATAGCTTCATACATCGAGTTTTTTTTTTATTTGGCCTAGTCAATTTAGTTTAGTTTTTAATTAAATCAGAGTATATATACAATTCTGCTGAAATCAAAGAGAATTTTTCTCTAACTCATAGGCAAGCAGAGAAAATAGGAGAATGAAATAGTAAACCATCACTTACTACGTAAAGATTCATCAACACTGCAATTCGCATGTACACATTGTTACATGCTAGAGTACAGTACTCATAATGCATTGCTTACTGACGTAATTGTTAACATAAAAATGGAAAGTTGCATCGATCTTTATGATTATCATTATAATTAATGCTTGCATCTATGTGATAACAATTAGTTTTGAAATTTGTCCAAAACTTACAAGTCATCTGCAATGTATCTCTAGGGTACAGTGTAGAATAATAAATCAGTTACTTGACTGCTACTTAGAAGGCCTGTTTATTAAATTACAGTAAGATAAGCAATGATATCTTATATCAGAGATGTAACCGATGCCGTTCTTACTACATAGAGAGAGAGAGAGAGAGAGAGAGAGAGAGAGAGAGAGAGAGAGAGAGAGAGAGAGAGAGAGAGAGAGAGTGGTGTGTACAGGGTGTTCGGGATAAATTTGACATATTTATAATTAATTATATTTTTCCGTAAGTTACATGTATTAACACACACTTCTCTTCATTTAAAAGTTTGGACCCTTCTTCATTCATATACAAGATGTCAGAAAGGATGGATAGCTGGAACCCACCTGAATCATGGAAGAGAATAACTTGTATCATGATGATTCGTGCCCGCCATCAAAATAAGGATATTACGACTGCTGCCCAATGCTCCCTGAATACAGTAAAAACAATCAGGCATGAACTAGAGACTTGCAATGGTGACTACGAGGATGTAGCAAGAAGAAAGATCCCTAGCAGACGATCTGATTGCGTTCGTACAGCAGAATTCCTCGCAAATCTGCAGGAACAGGTGTTGAAGAACCCTGGCATTGGAATTCGGGCTTTGTTCGTGGAGTTGCTAACTGTAGTCAAGCCCTGGATAACAAGGGTAGCCAATGGTAGGCCGTATGTATGGCAGCAGGATTCGTCCCCTTGCCACACCTCTGGGAAAAGTCAAAAATGGTTGTCTGAAAATTTCTACGACTTCACCAGTCCAAATGTTTGGCCTCCAAACTCCCCAGACCTTAACCCCATGGATTATTTTGTATGGGGCGCAGTTGAAAAAGACACCAATCGCACTTCCAGTAATACAAAAGCCCAGTTAATGGATAAAATTAAAACAGTTTTTGCGGCCCTTCCCAGGGAGACTGTAGCATCAGCTTGTTCGAGGTTCCGAAGCAGAATTGAAGCTGTGGTCGATGCTAATGGTGGTTATTTTGAGTAAATCTTGTTGATAGTATTGTAATTAACTCTGCCTGTAATGTTTTTTTGTCAATTCATTAAATTTAATAGATACAAAGAAGATTTTCTTTTTCCTTACGAAACTGTCAAATTTATCCCGAACACCCTGTATATACGATATACACACCGTATATCGTATATAGAACGTAAATATATTACATAAATATTTACGTAATATATTATGTAAATATGAAACTCTTCTATTCAGTAGATATAAAAGAAGTAATCTATAAGACACTTCGTTGCTGACATGGTTAGTTGAATAGTTAACGCATTCACTTTTCAACAAATGGGCTGTGGATTCTCAACCCACTGTTGCTTTGTAGATGTCTTCAGATGATGTTTATCACGCGATGTCAGACAATCGCCCTGCGTATTATAAGCCTTGAAAATGTCTTATAAATGATCATGTTTGGTCAGCATGGTTTCTAGAGTATCTAACAGTTAGCCCACCAACGGTACTGAAAAGAGTAGTAGCCCTTCCTAGGTAGAATCGATGTAAAATATATATAGGTAAAATATTTTCAAATGTGCTATAACAACATACATATTCTGTAAAAATATAAATTAAACAGATTAAAATTACTCTTATATAAAATGACAAAACGGATCTTCTGGAAGCAAATAAATAATGCCAACTTTTGGCATCATGTCGCAGCCCCTGAATTCGCCACAAAGTAGCCAGATACAAATACTACCGTATTGTTATGCTAAAATACTACATAATAAAGACAGAATGGCTTCAGAATAGAGAGAGAGAGAGAGTAGATTCTATATTTCCGATGTTAAAAAAATTAAAATTTCTTTAACATCGGAACATTTCTTTTAACATTTTAAAAGCGCACATTATCGAATTCCTACTTATTTCTATGTGTTTTCTGGTCTGTAGATATACGAGAAGTGCTAAATCTGGTCTGTAGATATACGAGAGTGGCCGGAAAGTTCTGACAAACACCTAGTACAAAAATGATATTGAAGCAACTGATATACCTATAAGAAAAAACATACTAGCAGCAGAATTATGAAGGTAACTCATGTTCTTATATTCTTATATCCTCGTATCTTCTTTCTTGGGGTTATATTATTATTATTATTATTATTATTATTTGACACCTCCAGGGAGTCCGGGCACGTGCTCTACCACTCCGTCTACAGTCTAGACGGAGTTGTAGAGCAGGTGCAAAATTGCTTTAATAGCATTTTTTATTCTTGGTGTTTATCAGAAATTTCCAGCTCTTCCACTCTCCTTATTCATGTACAGAGAAGAAAACCACAAACTATTTCGCATAAAATAAAATATTAAAAAAATAGTATTGAGTGCAACGGAAAGCCTTTTTTTTTTTCCAATTTGCAGACGATAAAAATACATGTCGGCAACCATAATTTTTGATAACTCAGACTGAAAAAAAAAAAAGAAGAAAGAAATAATTTTTTATTAAATTCGCATCACGAATTCGTGGAGGTTTTAACTTAGCGTCCTCTTTTACAAGAACTGTTTGCTTTTTTTCGTTTACACTTGATTCTTTTTTTAATTTATCGATATGAGTTTCTTGAAACTACATCACTTTGACCTACAATGTGACGAAAGCCTGCGGAGAAAATATTTTTGGTTACTACTATTCGGTATGTAATAATCATGCAAAAAAAATTATGGCAGTATTTTCGGATTTATAAAATCAAATTATTTTAAAGAACTATGTGGTAATAATTTAATTTCTTAAATTAAAAAGGCTTCCATAGGTTTTATTGAATAATAATGAATTTAATTCATTAATCATACGATAATAATGAAATGAAATAATTTTACTAATAATTATATAATGTAAACTACATGTCATTTACTCTTTAAATTAGAGAATTTCGATTCATTGATTGAATATTTTGTTGCTGTTGTTGGTTTTTCCGACCAAAGGCTTCGTCTATATCGACTGAGCTACGGAGGTTCTGAATATTTTGTCTATTGTTCATTTTATCTTTTACAAGTTATTTAAAATCTATACCCAATATGTATTACTAAGTACGCACATCGACCCAAGGATGGCGCTGCGCATATATCCGCTCTGGCATACCTTGCCAGAAAGCACCCAACCTAGAATACTCCAACTCTGACCTTCTGTGGTTGAAAATGTCCCTTCCTCACTCAATCAAATTCATTTGCTGTCTCTATCGCTCCGCTAATGCATCCAACCACTCTGAGTTCCTTAATTTCCTTTGCTTAAAAATTGAGTTTCTACAGTTCCACTTTTCCAACAGTGAAATCATCCTCCTAGGAGATTTAAATGTCCACAACACCAACTGACTTTCCCCCTCCAGTTGTACAGATTTTGCAGGAAGTGCTGCTGAAATATTTGCCGTCAATGATGACCTTACACAGCTTGTTCAGATGCCAACCAGAATACCAGATAACCCGAACCACTCTCCAAACATTCTAGATTTCTTCCTCAACAACGACCCTTCTAAATTCACAGTGAATGTAATGAGGTCCTCCTGGGTAATTCTGACCACAATCTAGTGATCATCTCCTCCCCATGCAACAAAGCTTACATAGCCATTTCCATAGGAGAGTAGTTAGCCATTATAGTAATACCAAATGAGACAGCCTCTGCGACCTCTATGCCTCATTGCCATGTTTGGACTATTTCAACCATGGAAATGAGGGAAATGTTGGAAGGCTTCCGGTCTTCCAACCCAAACATATGTGCCGAAATTATCACCAAAGTAATCCTCACCGTCATGGAAACATGCATCCCCCGCACTACTCTGAACTGCCATTCCCTAATTAAATCATGGTTCTCCAAAATATGTGCCAAGGCTATACAAATTAAAAACCAAACATACCGCAACTGGCTCAAAATCAAGAATCCCATCCTTATTTAGAGCTTATACTCAAGCCCGAAATAGGTGAAAAAAAAACAATCAATACTTCCAAAACAGAGTTCGAAGGAGCTAAAAGCAGGAAATTAGCACCGAGACTTTTGGTCTCTTGCTAAAGCAATTGGTTGTAACTAGTGCCCAACACTGTTCCCATCCCTATCATACCCAGATGGCTCCAGTCCATCACCCATATGAAAAGCCAATCTCTTGGCTTCACACTTTGTTTCCAATGCATGCATAACTCACAAGAATATAAATACCCCTCACCATTCTAGATGCCCAACATACAATGCACCCTATATCTTTTTCTAGAAATAGATTAGAAAAATATTGTACAAATTAGACACAAAACAGTCTCCTGGACCTGATGGCGTTCCTCTTTAATAATTTTTTTGTGACAATTGTAAAATGATATCTCTTGTTCCCATTGTATATTTTACGTTAATACTTTTATTTATTTCATCCTCTATTTTTATGCTCTATATTCTATTCACTTTATCTTCTTTTACTTTGTTTTACCTTCTTTATTTACTTTACTTTACTTTCTCTTTATATTCTATTCTTACTTTACTGTTTACCTAAATTATTACTGGTTACTTAACTTCCAATACCTCGGGAACCATAGAAAATTTTTAGTTAATGTTACTACTGCGCCACCAAGATTCCCCTTTATGAGTATTAAATATAATTAGGATTACCTGTAGTATATCTCTAGATCTATCTCAAGCGTTATTGACAGTCGTGGCTACTCTTATTTAAATTTGCACATAGGTTGACATTTTATTTAGAAACAGTGCATTGGATCAAGGATCAGTGAATACACATTCTTTAACATAACAAACATGACGTTATTTCATCTAGGAACTGCTGATAACCTTATACAAATCACAAATTCTCCAGTTATTGAATACTGCTCTCATATATGGGGTGGGTCCCCTAAAATCTCCCTCAAAATGCTTGACTCAATACAGAGGAGAGCAATTACACTTATTAATGACCCATCTCTTGCGAACTCATATTCTCCCCCCACTTTCACATAGACGACTGGTCTCTGCAATTTGTGTATTCTACAAATATTTCCTTGGGAAGTGTTCAATAATTGCGATTTCTGTTTATTATTCATATAATCAGAAACTTCTGTCCAGATTACTGGGCACAACCATTTGTAAAACTAATTAAATGGTCATAGCACTATCGCAAACAAAAGCATATTTCTTTCAGAATGGAATGATAAATGACTTTTGGTAATCATAATAAAAATAAGAGATATTTCTTACTACTGAAAAATACGTTTTTGGTTAGAATAGGAAAAAAAAACAACAGTTCTTTTACTGAATTAAGGTAACCCATAATTTGAATGAAATTTACATTAAAAACAAAGAAGTACCGAACTAAAATGTAAATTAAATACATCTGCAGCTTAACGAAGATGGTAATGTAAAACTATATTGAAAATATTTCAGGAGAACAAACTTATAAGCCATGAATCAATAGTCAAAATAAAATTTAAAAAAAAAATTGAAATTCTGATGGAACGTTCTACCTGCAAGAGGCATTAGCGACTGCCGTCAGATTTAATTATGGATTAGCATAAACATTGTGATGGTGATCTTTTTGGTTCAGTTATTGAAAGAATCAGAAACCTAACATGGCCACTCGCGCGATGATAGAGTTCAGTAGCTTTGAAAATCAACGAATAAATAAACTTCTTAAGCGAACACATATTTACTTCAATGTTCATTCTGTGCTTTGTATCGTAAAAACGAATAGGGATCGAGAGTGAAACATAATAGTATCACTGTGCGTGTTACGACAGAACTATGAATTTGAAGTGGAGAATGATGAATGTTCAAGTCTCCCTCCCGTAACATCACATCTCTAAATGTCAGAAAATTTTAGTTTATGTCCTTCAGAATTAGTTGTTTTACCGTTGAACGTAAAAAATAGCAAGACGAAAATTACTTTTCACAAATAGAAAAAAAACGAAATTTTTATTCATTAAAAAGTTCATAGTTCTTTAAGAAAATGTGCACATCAAATAGCAGATACAGAATCATTTCAGCTGCTATAGCTTTAAGGACGTCAAGTTGCAACGTATGGATAAACCCTTAAACCGTTCGTCAATGTACACCTCGATGACTTCTGGAAAACTTGCTTAAAAGTGGTAATCCACATTTTTTAAATTGCTGCAGTTTTTTTTTTGTCAGATAAACATAATTTGCTAGAAACGTTATCATAATAATAATTTTTAACGATATTTGAGTGGTAGCCAAATCATTCTAAATACTTGTCTAAAGGCAATTATCATTTAATACTAATGTGTATTTTTACATGGAAGGTTTTCATAAATTTAAGACATTCAATTATTTAAAAAAAAATACCTTCAAGCATGCTTTATGCGACGTTAGATTTTTTGAAGGGAGAGGTAACCGCTATATTTTTCCATAAATTTGAATTAATTCATTATAAACAATAATAATAAATATTTAAAAGTAAATTGGGTTATGTTTAGACTGATGTTATTCAGATGCTAGCAATGACATTAAAAATCAGCATACAAACGAAGGAATTCAATTGTCATTAAGACTGGACAAGTCTTTCTTCTCCCCCAAAAAGAAAACTTATAAAATGTTTCCTATATTTCTAATAGTTATGCTGCACTCTCTCAGATTCGATAATACATTCTGATATTTGCAATTCGATTGGAAAAACTTTGGTTCAAATCCCGTTAAAACGAGAACATTTTGGAAGGGATTTCAATAAAAGCTCAGCTCACTAAAAGTGTCAGGATTTTTCTCCAGAAAATCGAGTATTTCATCCGTTAAAACAGAACATTAGAAACATCCTATCAATACAATAATAAAGTGTTCGAGCAACCGCATTTTTACTATGTGAAATTTTAATAAATTAACTATATTCAGTCAATCAAAATACAGTACATATATATTCAATGAAATTTAAGCTTCCGGAGCGCTTTCTCGCATTTATTTCAGTTATTTCTCACTTGTTTTTGACATTTCTTTTATAAAAAACTTTTTAATTACACCTCTTAAGTTAAGGGAATAATAAATCCCGTATTATTTTACAGCCGGGTACGAAACTCGGAGATCAAAATCCATCGAAATCTAAGAGTTTCATGCCGAAGAACTATCGGCGAGTCCAAGCGTAAGTCATCACTTGGGTAGTACAACACTATGGCAACTCGTGTCAAAGGTGGAGCAAGATCCGTCACTGTCCTTACACGCTTGGACTCGCTGATAGTTCTTCGCCATGAAACCTTTGATTTCGATGGATTTCGATCTCCGAGTTTCGTACCCGGCTGTAAAATAATACGGGATTTATTATCCCCTTAATTTATGTCGCCGAAATTATTAATAACTCATTAACTGATTTATTTAAATGCAAAATGTATTGTAAACGTTTAATTTTGAAAGGAGATGCGCAGGTTTATATGACGAAGTGTTTAACTACATTGTTGAATACTTCATTTATAATTTTTATGTTGTCTATCATATTAGAATATTATTAAAATTTAAAGAGTAGATATAAAATACTGGTGAACACCACTCCTAGATGGGGATTTCCTGGACTTCAACCCAAGTGTAGCATCAGCAGTGCTACTTCCACTCACACGCTCCTGCAAATATATCAGTTAGGATTAGGAACGTCTCCTTTGCATATATACAGCAATAATTACTTATATTTCTAAATTATGATGGTAATATAACTATGCAGAATACTCGTTATTCACAGAACAAAGACAGATAAATAAATAAATAAGAAATGCGTGTGTGTGTGTGTCCGCGCGGTTAGCCTAGTGGCTTTGCGCTTCGCAACCATATCCCTGGGGAAGGAGTGTCCTAGGTTCGATTCCCGTCGGAGACGTGAGGAGCTGAAGGATCTTCCTCAGCCATAGCCAAGTTAGCCGGTCTTGGGCGCGGGCAGTATGGTTTTTTCCGCCAGTTTATCTGGTGTTTTTCATCCCGCAAGCAGGCAAACCGGCCCCTTGAACACACAAGGATACAACCAAGAATACCTTGAGGCATAGGAGTGACCATTCTATCCTCGTATTTCGGTTACGAAATCCAAGCATGCTTGGAAGGTTGTGGGCCTTAAAGGCCTGTTAAAGCCATTGGGATAGGACAGTGTGTGTGTGTGTGTTTCCCTCTGATCCGGAAAACCCAGAGGGAAAGCCCACACCAAACTTCTCTCTTTTAACTCGCTCAAACTTCCCTCGCCCTTCAACTTTGATCGAAGCTTTTCTTTAATAGTTTTCTTACTATAAAATAATAAATAAATAAAATAATAAATGGATATATATGTCTATTTAGAATTCAGATAAATCTCTGACTATTCATTCATCTAACCATTCCTGTTACCATTATGTTAACAAAAGTATTTTGATACCTACTTGTGGTCAAAAACTGTGTTTTAATTATATTTCTGGTACAGAGTGAGAGAATTGTTGGCCTGAATGACAGCAACTACTCTTCGGGACATTCATTTAACTAATTTCTGTTACATCGCAAAAGGAATATTCTTCCATTCTTTGTGCAAACTATCTCCATTGCTGATGCTAATGATGGCCGCTATGTCTTGGAGCGAATTCGACATTATAATTCGTCCCAACGATGCTCTATGGAGTTTAGGTCTGAAATCTGAACCGGTCGGTAAATATCTTCAAGGTTGTTTTGTGGAAATCAGTCTGGGACACGCAGTGTGGAGCACTGTCCTGCTGAAACATATAAGGCTCACTACCGAAGTACTTCCATAGCGCTTCAGAAGCATGAAACTGTCCAGGATATCCAGCTGGGCATCAGGCGTCATGGTTTGGAGCACGTCCACCATAGGATAAATCGCATATAACTAAACCACCCCCATGCCATTATCGAGCCCACACCAAACTCGATAGATGGAATTATGCAGTCCTGCTGGAACCCTTCATCGGGTAATTTCCAGACCCAAACATAGAAATCCTCAGAGTAAAACATTTTGAAGCGTGATTCCACACTCCACAGAATCGTTTTCTAATCATTTACTGTCGAGGAACGCCTAAAAGACAGCAGTAAAAACATTTTGAGTTGAGTTGAGTTGGGTGATGTGTGGCTTATTCGCAGCATCTCTGCAGTGATAAAGCATGGTAACTCTCTGCGTACAGTTCTAGTACTGAAAAATGTCCATGCGGCATTTTGGTTATTGACGCATCCACACCAGAGGACAGTTGAAATGGCCACGATCTACATTAACTGGACCCAAAACATGTGGGATCGAGTTCAGATTTGCTCAAGAAAGCGATCGATCTTGACCAAATCGAGTTTGGAGAGGCATCTTATTGTGTGGCCGCACTGACATGTACTGTGCATCTTAGAAAAAAACAGAAATGCTGCAACTTACAGAGACGAGGTTCTGGACACCCATGTTCGTCCGTATGTGTGTAATAGGGTAGATATTTATCCTACAAGATAATAATTTCTCCTCCTCATCGCGCGAAGCTCGTCGACCAATATCTTCAAGAAGAGATCATCGTGCGTATGGACTGGCGAGCCTGACCTTAATCCTATTGGGAATGTCTAAGATGCTCTAGGTAGGCCTGTTGCTGCTTTAAACCCTGCGAAAAACCTTGAGGGAATTAAGAATGCTTTGCGGAAGCAAAGGTTATTACCAACCGAGTTCCTCGACTCCATTACGAACATGAAACGCCGTTATGAGAGCCATATTTCTCTGAGAACTGACCACATTCCTTATGAAGGGACATTGACAATCTCGTTTTGAACGTTTTATATTTAAAGATCATCTTCATGTACCCATCTGTTAGTAAAATAAGCTATTTATTTACTGTTTTTGTTGGTGTTTCTTTCGCATTTCATATCATACTGCTTTTCACCAAATTGCATAAAATTCATTATACAGTTTTTGAGTTTTCTGATATTTCTGTACGTTCCTTAATTTATGGAAACGCATGTATTTTGTTAATTTGCCTACTGGAAAAATATAACAGATTTACCCTAGTAAATAAGTTTTACTTTATCATTTTTTGAAAAACTTGTTTGGGGCTTACTGTTTATTTTTTTAGGGTAGTCTTGAAGCTTGTTATTGAAGGTTATTTCTATGATTATTTCCAATGTAAATAGGATTGAGATGGAGCCGTGGTTCTTCATGTTCTTCTTGTTTTC
Organism: Typopeltis vanoorti; assembly: GCF_054136105.1. Classification (NCBI taxonomy): domain Eukaryota; kingdom Metazoa; phylum Arthropoda; class Arachnida; order Uropygi; family Thelyphonidae; genus Typopeltis; species Typopeltis vanoorti. The sequence goes on along the minus strand of NC_143564.1, from coordinate 84,962,928 downwards.
TGTTTAATAAACTGAAGTAACGGTTTTTTTTTAATTTGTGAGGATTGTTTTTAGTACCAAATATTGTTGTTCATCTGATTCTATCAAATCCTGCACTGATTTGATGAATTAATTTTTTTCACAGTCGATGGATAGCATAAATAGGTAATTTATCATCATTGACATCTAAAGATAAACTGTTAATTGATTTTAGTGTACATCCTAAGTATCATTATGGAGCACTTCACGTGGGTTTCAATGCGATATTCGCTTAAAAGCATTCGATTTCTCCTGCCAATGTTTTTGTTGTTGTTCCATTTCAGTGAAATTGGCTTTCCGAAGGAGATATTAAAAGTTTATAAGTTTATTGAGGTATTGATAAAGCAATAATTTTCAGCTAATCTGACTGGCTTCGAAAAAAGAAACCAGATTCTTCACTTGGAATAAACTGCTTAGCTCTATACGAATAGAGCTAAACAGTCCATTCAATCAATCCATTCATATTCGAGTAGGAAGGCTGCAATTCACATACGAGTAAGAATATTTGCTCAAGCATGGTGGCTACTTTTGAATATAGTGAATAGTTCTTTCATTAATGGAATTTAATGAAATTTCAAAGAATTCAGTGCCACGCAGAGAAAGCCCACTGATGACACCAACTACCATCCGACTTTGGAAGTTTGCTAGTTCCGATGATCGTGGCATCTTAACATCAATTATAGTGCAAAACATGCAGCACATCCCACCTTTTATTACCAGAATTACGCAGACTCTCTCTCTCTCTAAATATTTGCATGTGGTCGGATCCGAAATTTGCATAGCAAGTAAGATGGCCAAATACTTTTGTCAGAATAGTGTATATTTCCTTAGAGAACCATAATGTTTGTTTTCCTATGGTTGGGTTCTTGTTCATCTCATTAATTCTGGTGAAGGATTAGTCCTAGTTCTTCCCTTTCATTACACAGAAATATTATATCATTAGAGTTTCTCAGACTAATTGACCTGTTATCACCTAACTTATTTCCTGTCTTCAGCCGAAAGTACTACATAGATGATATTCCTCAAGCTTCTCATCCTACAAGTTTTATTTACAACAATCTCCTTTTTTTTGTTAGATTAGAAGTGTTCCATTCTAGTCCTTGATAACAGTCAATTTGGTTTAAAATTTGTGATGCTATCGTAATTGAATCCCCCAATGTTATCGTAATTGAAACATTTCTGATTATCGGCAAATATTGAAACTTCTGGATAATGTAATTTCAGAGAGGGCATCCCATAATACGAACATGATATTTAGATTATTCGACGTAGTTAATTAAAAAGAAAAAAGTTTAATGGTTGGACAATAATTATATACTGTATTATGCAAGTGATTTTGGAATGACTCTAAAATGTTCGAACGTTAGCATTAAATTATTAACCTAAGGTTAGAAAATAAAGATGGACTTCATTCTATACGAATTTCCACTCAATCAAAGACAACGGCAGAAACATAGACAAGAATACGAAATAAAGTTACATTTGGGGCTAATTTTTTTGCTTAAGTTCAATATGCGTTGGGAAAGCTAGCGATTAATTTAAGCATATAATTTTAATTTGCGATCCTTAGTAAGGAATTAATTGAACAAGAAACTGTAAAACAAATAATAAATTAAGTGGCTAATTCAAGGATGTGTTCAGGATTAAAGTTCGATGGTTTTTTTTTTTTTGTTTGAAAACTACATTGCATATTTCACATAACGTTAGAAAACGATGTTATCCAATAGTAAGGCTCTACTTCACAGTTTTGTAACCATACCGTAATAATGATGTCTGGAGAAATAGCTTCAATTAGTACTTGAACGACATACCTCACCGACCAGATAAACAACAATTTTGGTAGGCTGGCTTTAAAATCAAACAATTCATTTCCTTTTTAGTGACGTAATGGAGATCATAGAACACTGCTTGACAGAAGATATATTACCGGTGCTTCGCTGTTGCTTTAGAACGATGAACTGAGTTGAATAGAAGTTCATTAATGGAATCAAAAAGTATCATTACAATTGCTTAACATCGAGGATGCAGTGCTTATCCATAAAGCTTTTCAACAGAAAATAAGCTACCCCATTTCATTCACAGGTGCATGGTTTTATTTTTTCGGAGACAAAGCTTTTTGTCTCCGAAAAAAGTAAAAAATAAGGCAAAAAATAAAATGATATCACTCTCCTTTGGACATCATCTTGCGAACGGAAGGTTTTATTCCTTATGCTCTGTTGTAAGGACCTGAATAAGTGATAGTCACTAGGGGAAATATCCGTCGAATATGGAGAATGTGGTAGAAGTTCCCATCCTAACTGCCTAATATTTTCTTGAGTCATTCTTGCAGAATGTGGTTTTGCATTATCTTGCTGCAAAATTACCCTTTTTCGATTGACTAGTCTTACCTTGTTCCATGAGTTTGTAATGAATAATTCTATGAATATCCCACCAAATGCACAACAGAACCTTTTGTGAATGAAGTCCATCTTCAGGTGTTGGAATTGGAATTTGATTTGGAGAAAGCCACTGTTTTTTGCGTGTATTATTCTTATGCAGCACCCATTTTTTGTCACCAGTTACGACTCGTTCCAGAAAGGGGTTATTTTGTTATCTGGTCAACAATGAATTGCGAATCGCCCGTCTCTGTGCTTTATTTTTGTCTGACAGTTCGTGCGGTACCCATACACCCTGTTTAAGACTCTTATGTAAGTGCCCTTGGACAGTTGACCATGATGAATTAAGTTTCTCTGCTAATTCTTGTATGGTTTGTTTTGGATCTGATTCAACGCGAGTCTTAATAGCATCGTCATCTAGAGTAAGAGGTCTTCCAGATCGAGGACGATCAGAGAGATCAAAAGTTTTTTTCTGCAAATCTTCTAAACCATCGCTGACATTTGTTAACTTTCAGTACGTCTCCGTAAGTTGAGCAAATGATTTTGGTAGCCTCGGTGGCATTCTTTCCTTGGTGAAACAAAAACTGCATACAATGAGGTAAATGGTGCTCTTCAACTTTCAAGTGCGCCATATTAAAAAATAATAATTTAAAATAAAAAAAACAGATTTTTTATAAATAGAAAAGTAATGCTAATATTTAAATAAAATTTAATAATTTATATGTTAAGAAAAAACAATCGGCTAAAAATGATCTATTAAAAATAATTGATTACTTTCCGGTCCTCCTTATATATATATATATATATATATATAACCATCCAACATCCAATCGTCAACGTAAAAACACAGAACAGTAAATCCACTACTATCACTCAGCTTGAAATTTATTTCGATGCACAGATATGAAATGGAATAGCTACATAAAACATCCTTCAAAACAAACTCCGGACAATAACTGGCAAACTCTATACTGATAAACATGCATAGTTCCCACTAAAAACATTAATATACAAAACACCATGCCAAAATATACTAAGATACGCTATAACAACGTATTCTTTCTGTGCCCACTACAAACTAAATAGATTAATGCCATTACAGTTAAAAATGATAAAAAAACTGATCTTTTGGGAACAAAGAGACAATATCAGCTTTATATACACTGTCAGAATACAAAATACTAACAGCAAAACACTTATATCACTATGCAGCTTTGCTAAAATATTATTTCTATGCCAACTACAGGACAGCCAGAAATCCATACCGTATAACATGACCTCAGACAACTAATTATATTACCAATAGCCTGAAAAGAGACTTAAAGGACATACTATGAACATGAAACACACCACACACCTTACAAACGTAATGCAACACAATATATTTGTTCAGGCTTCCCAGTTCAGCGGCACCTCACGACATTCCAAATGATCGTGTGTGTGTGTGTGTGTGTGTGTGTGTGTGTGTGTGTGTGTGTGTGTGTGTGTGTGTGTGTGTGTGTGTGTGTGTGTGTGTGTGTGTGTGTGTGTGTGTGTGTGTGTGTGTGTGTGTGTGTGTGTGTGTGTGTGTGTGTGTGTGTGTGTGTGTGTGTGAATTTCTCCGCAGTCGTAGCAGTAGTGGATATCAGCCCTATGAAACATCAGACTACTTCCAACACAGCAATGAAACCAATAAACAATAACTAACCTGTGCCATCCTCAGATAAACTTCATAAAAAAGCTTCGAGGATGCAAGTTGTAACCCAGATCAACAAAAAGAGAAAAAAATCCATATATTATATTATGTGCTGTAGTTATACCTCTTAAATATATTAAATACAAAATTATAAATATATATAACTCACTGTTATTGTATAAGTGCTCTAAAAATTCAATGTTATTTAACTGCAACTATTAAATTATCAGTTACAGTAAATATTATTAATATATTATACAGAAAGAAAAAGGAAACTTTTGTATGAATTTTATTGTTACAAAAAACCCAGAGCTATATGTGTTGTAAATATGTAATCATATGTAAATGATATGTGTTGTAAACATGTAATCATGATATGTAATCATAATTTTAATAATAAAAATGGACTGAATTAAAAAATATATATATATAATCAATGTACGTTATCATATGTAATCAAATGTATGTAATGTGTGTATGTATGTGTGTAATGTATGTATCATATGCAATCAAACGTAATCTAAATATGTAATCATAATAAGTGACGATAATTTTAATTTAAAAAAAATTACGAGCACCTCCATGGAGTCACTGACTCCATGGAGGTGCTCGTAATGCTACTGACTCCATGGAGATAGAGGTATGGGATAGAGGTCAAAGGTTGACCTCTATCTCATACTAGCTGTCTTCATTTGTACTGCTTTCCATTTCACTGAACCCCTATTGAATACCTATTCCTTTCGGCTGCAATTCATCTACTATCATTAATAGTATCCCACCTCCCATATTGTTTGCTCTGTCCGCTCTGAAAGCAATATGGCATTTACATTTTATACCAGTAAGCATATCATTTTCTCTCGTTTGACCAATGCGAGCTAACCAATTCCATAAACTCATTCCTTTCCTGTCCTATAGCAACAACCAACTACACAGTTTATCCTGTTTGGCTCCATCTCATACAAGATGGCTTCAAATCTACTTCTTTTCATTTCACTCAACCACCCCTCGGATTGACTCCTAATCTTTTTGGCTGTTGTTCGTCTTCATTTACCAGTAGGAAACTTTATCTCCGATCTTGTTTGCTCTATCCACTCCGAAAGTACTTAACCTCAATTGTAATTGAAATTCATCTACCCTCTGTTGAGATTCACCAACATTCATTCCCAGAGTTTGATGATTTAAATTCCTGGTGTGTTCAGTGGAGACCGGAGACCATTCTGTCGAGTGCTAAATACTCAAGTAGAACTCGTTCCATATTATAGATATTTTACTCAAGATAATGGGTGAAGAAAGAAGGGAACCTATATTAAATTTTAAATCAATTATGGCCAGAAACAGAAAACCTAAATATAAAAAAATGGTCGAATTTCCAAATATTCCCTAATAAAATGGCTATTCGCTAATTTAGTGAAATTACAATATCATTAACGCTAAAAAGTCTGTTTTTTTTCCTAAAGCAATTGCTTGGTTTAAATTATTATAATTATTTCTTCCTTCCTTTCTCAAATTTTATCCGGGCTACGGAACCAGCATAGGCTGACGAATCAGACCTAAGGCTAGGTCAGTATTTCTGACTGTAATCCATGGGTGTCCACTGGCCGGTTTATCTGCTTGCGGGATGAAAAACCCCAGATAAACTGTCGGAAAAAATCCTCCTGTCCACACCACCTAAGACCGGCTAACTTGGCTATGGCTGGGGAAGATCCTTAAGCTCCTCACGACATCGACGGGTATCGAACCTACGACACTCCTTCCCCAGGCATATGGTTGCGAAGCGCAAAGCCATTAGGCTAACCGCGAGGACATTATTTCTGTCAATGCGTATAACATTGGCATCTGCACTATGTAATACGTCTGTCTACCATTTCACCTTTAATTTAGACCTAATTTATATTAATTTTCAAATTGGTGAAGGCATTAAGCAAGCAAAATAGTCTAATGATTAGCATATGGAATTATTTGATAATATAATTGATTGATCTTCCATTGTGTCTTGACAGTTCTCAGCACAGAAAAATATTTTTGCGTTCTATTTTGCATTATGTTTTATATATGATTTAGTAGACAGGTAATCATCCCATTCCTCCATTCATGTTCAGTCTCCTATCCGGGAGGTTGACTACGATGATATGACTCATGGTTAACTACGGACATGTCGTAAAGACATGTCGTGAGGACCCTATCTCTTCCAAATATTTTGGTAAGTATTCATAGCTGCAAATCCGTATGTGTGTCATGGGGCCGGTTTGCCTGTTCTGAGGGACGAAGAACCCGAGTTTCTGGGTGAAAAAAATCTTCTACCTCCGTATGAGACCGACTAACTCACCTTTATTCGAAAGAGACCACATAAAGTTCCTCACGTCATGCATAGGAATCGAACCCAGTCTTTAAGACCAAATAGCTTCATCTATGCAGACTGAGACGCGAAGACAGGTAATCGCTAAGGTTTAATCATTCACCACAGAGTAGTATTACAAGTATTTCACCTGGTGCAGCTCCGTTAATATTATTTTGTCTTTTGCCGCTCATGTTCTTCGGTCATGTTCTTTTCTTTTCTTTTCCTAATACTCTTCGTGAGTCTACATTAGTTAGCTTCGTATAAGCAATTTGTCCCTCAACACTATTGTTTGTTTACTTATCTCTCTTGTGTGCTTAATCTATAACCTTACTATATTTCCGTGTTATTTACGGTTGAAAATGACACTAGCAACAGATAACACGTTAAATAAATTCCCATTTGTATTCTCACAGTGCCCGATGTCATATAATGTCATTTAGAGCAATAAAATGTGGCGGTTCTGATGGCATACACCGATACTGTTATAAAGTCAAGAAATCATAATTTCTGCTGTCATCGTTGTAAATGAGGGAAACCACAGCAGGCCTGAGCTCGTTTGCTAGTTGACTGGGCTAATCGATAAAGTTCATTAGTTTAGGTTGTTGTGTCAGTCATCTTCTCTGAAGCATGGCAAACATTGAACGTCAACCATCATCTGTTTACAGGTCTCTTTTCACACCGTAACTGCTCCAGATATGTGCAAACATTTATACTTGGATAATTTAGGCATTGCCACTGTTTATTTTGAAAGCAGTTTTGTAATAGAGGGAAAAAACTTATTAATACGTTTGCCTCAATTTGTAAAGGATATTTACATGAATCTTGGCTAACAAATAGAAAGTAAATAAAAAGTCACTTTATTATTTTATTTATTTATCTATTTATATATATATTTTAAATGAGGTATTATAATCTGAGGAGTATCAAGAAAGTCCTAGCAAATTTGGCGTACTGTTTTCCTTTTAAATTAGATCGTTATAACTGGGATATCATGAGAGTTTGGTATATATACAGCAGTTTAACTTCCATTTCTTATTAATATCAGTGGATTAGTAACAAGTTACGTAAATGAATTAGTAAATAAGCTACATTTGTAAATTAGTTAATCAGATTTAGTTAATCAAATCTCTCTCTCAGTTTTTTCAGCATATCTCATAAGGAAATGATCAATTATTTGCATTCAGTTAATTATAGTATTGAATTGTTAAATATGTCGATTTATTATTCACTCCAAATTATAAACTCAAGTTAAACAAATTGCATAACATTTTGGCTCAAATTAGAAGAAGTTTTAAGTTTTAAAAGTCTTCGAAATTTTTTGATTTTCGGAAGCTACTTGATTCCTTGAACATACCCACTTCACTATTTCACTCTTCAACGAACAATCGATTCTCTGGCTACAATCTCAATAGATCTCAGTATGTGGGTTGCTCTTCGAAGCATGACACTTGGACCAGTACCTACATTGTCTGCGACGATTTGGTGCCGGCACGTCACACCTGAATGGTGCGGCGTCAGAAGCAGCGGCTGCATAGTCTTGCCTTGATCGTTTTGCCTTGAACGGTTGCCTTGGTCCTTCCTTCCGTTCTAGGCGCCTCATCGCCAGCAGAGCAATTTCACCGTAAGAGTACGGAAGCAACTCCAGCTAGGGATACCTTTCAACGCGCTAGGCACTAACGGTATCGTTACAGTGGAATGGTTAGATGAGATTCTGATCTAACACAGTAGTATTCAGTCATCATCCCACATTAAGAACCTAAAGAAGTTCGGTTCTCGACGTGTTTGTGGTAAATGAACCTAACGTTGTTCAGTTCATGTTTTATCCAAGGTATGATCACTGATAACCCAGACTTGGGTCACTCGACTGTTTGTTGAAGAGTGAAATAGTGAAGTTTTGAAGTGAAATAAAGTGAAAGCCCAGCTATTTACTATTTCGTCTGAAATAGTCCTACTCGATTCATGCACAATGTTATCAAATGCAGTGCAATAGATTATATCTTAACTAACAAAGAATATTATCCAAGACTGCACTGTTGTTAACAAATTCAACACATACAGTAACTATAGAATGGTAAGAAGTAAAATGATCCTAGACACACGTTGAGAAAGACGACAATTAATAAAGAATTCGAGTAAATTCAATACAACACAACTTCAGATCAACTGTAATCATGTTAGGTGGAACTCAAAACGTTTTTCACCACTTGAAATAACCTTAGAGGGATGAGAAAATGATATAACAGCAAAGAATAATGAGGACAATTACCCAAACGTTGATGGAAGTGCACACAAAGACAGAAGGTAAAGAAACAAAAATTCTTGGGAAATAACTTACAAAAAAAAATGTGTTCATGCAGAAACGAAGAAATATGAAGCTCAACAAAGAAAATCAATCATCCGCAATAGAGTATGCTGAACTTTGCAAGACTCTGTGATAGTGTATTACAGAGGACATAAGAAAGTACAACTGTGAACTTATTCAAAAATCCATTGGGAATCACCACAGCCTTCATTACACCGAAATCAACTGGGAAATGGGAGGAAACAAATAATAGCCCTTAAAAACAAGAAATGGAAATAGAAAGAACATCTTGAAGACTATTGAAAAATTCTATGGAAAAATTATACCCTAAGAAGATAATGGTACAATAAAATTATCACCCGAAAAAAAAGCGCCACCAATCCTCCGAAAGAAAGTTACCCATGCTATCAAGAAAATGAATCGAAGAAAAGCTTCAGGAGAAGATGGTATTACTGTAGACATCTTAAAAGCTGGTAGTTCAGAAGCGGAAGCAGTAGATGCCCAGTTATTTACTAAATGCTTTGACGAAGGTCGAATTTCCAGGAAGTGAACAACGCTACGATAATTCTTTTACATAAACATAAAACCATAGAAGACCTTTCGAAGTGGTTTCAGCATCACAGATAGCATACAAGAACTGCGGGATCTAATAATTAGATCCAACGAATACAGAGACCCCAATGCTTGGCATTCATTGGTTATGAGAAAGCATTTGATCATTAACTCCATAGATGACAACTACATTAGAATAACTGCCAACGTCCATGAGAACACTACAACAACATTCAAACTTTTTGAAGACACAGCTTGTCAAAATTTGAAAGGAGTACTCCAAGGTGACACCTTATCACCAAAGCTTTTAATGAATGAATACAATGTTCTTCTCTAAACTTTCCCATCTACATTTTTCTGATGACATCGTTATATTTTCCAATAGCCCACCAGAACTATAAAATATAAAAAGGTGGAATTGGAGATGAACTTAGAGAAGAATAATATATTGTAAACTAATAAGAATAAAATAAAATGGTGTAAAAATTGCAAGGATAAAGTAATTATGTTATCAAAGGCAACTTTAAAAAAAATGTTCGAATCTGTTCGAGATTGTGATTCGAAGAGATTCGAAATTTGATAGTCCATTTGGATCAACACAATCAAGACTTTCAACTCGGTATTTCTACGAATTTGTAAAAATATCTATCCACACAGGCTACTGTTGCTATTCATTAACTGCATCGTTAGTGCACTTATATATATATATATATATATATATATATATATATATATATATATTATATATATATATATATATATATATATATATATATATATTATATATATATATATATATATATATATATATATATATATATATATATATATATATATATATATATATATATATTATATATATATATATATATATATATATATATATATATATATATATATGTACTGAAAATTTACAAAGTATATGACTCTTATCACAAAATTTTAACCGGTTTTCCAATAAAACATGTTGCAAGATATTCAATCTTATGGGCAAAAATGATTAGAAGCAGATAATGTCTTGGAAATCCCATAAAACCGAAAATCCGTTATTACCCCAGAGGCATAAATGAAGTAGTTGCTTTACAGTATGAGAGAAAAATTATCAGGAATAGAGAAAGACGGATTATTCGAAATACTTTAATAGATGACCAATGATCAGTCATTTTGTTTTCGTTTGAGAAGCTTTCAATAGGAAATATGTTTCTTCCTCCTTTCTGACAGTTTCGTTCGAGAATAGCAAGCCACATTCCGATATTGTAAGAAACTCTTATAGGTCATTTGCAATCATTTGTATTAGAGGTTATTGCACTGTTGTCGATGTAAATAGATTTTTTATAGCTTTAAAAATATCTTAAACTATAACCTTAAAAACTTTTTATAGAGCGATGTCGCAGAACAATCCCATGCACTGTTGTCTCATTAAGCTTTATTATATTACGCATTTATCTTCAGTACTTGATACTCCTAGTGTTATTTATAGTTAATTAGTAGTTTATTTATTTAGTATATTTATATTTAATTAGTCATCCTACATCCTTCCACACACGCGTAATAAATCACTTCACTCGGTGGTCTGCAATGGCTTACCGCATCAGCGAATCATAACTGTTTCATAAAAAATATAACTGGGAAGATAGTTAATGATTCAGACGATTAAAAACACCAGTTACAAGAATAACAAATAGCAAAGTATGGGGAAAGTAGAACTAAATATGCAATCAGAATTTCTAGGCATTTATTTTTTCTCCTGGGTTGATGATGAAAGTTTACAAAGAATTATCTTATTGCTTAGCGACATAAGACCTTTCATGCACTGGATGTGGAATACTGTCTACTATATAAAATTTAAAAAATTTGTAGTTTACAATATTCAAAATGGATAGATCACTTTGAAAATCGAGGTTTTAGATTTTTCTCATCGATTGCAATAAAAACTATCACCGTGCGAATCGTTTGTATCAGTTCTATGAATCTCTCACGTAGCATCATGTTATACGATACTCATTCCAGTACATATGAAAGCAAGCAATTCGACAGAAATTGAATATGTTCACTGAATTCTTTGAAATTTCATTAAATTCCATTAATGAAAGAACTATTCACTATATTCAAAAGTAGCCACCATGCTTGAGCAAATATTCTTACTCGTATGTGAATTGCAGCCTTCCTACTCGAATATGAATGGATTGATTGAATGGACTGTTTAGCTCTATTCGTATAGAGCTAAGCAGTTTATTCCAAGTGAAGAATCTGGTTTCTTTTTTCGAAGCCAGTCAGATTAGCTGAAAATTATTGCTTTATTAATACCTCAATAAACTTATAAACTTTTAATATCTCCTTCGGAAAGCCAATTTCACTGAAATGGAACAACAACAACAACATTGGCAGGAGAAATCGAATGCTTTTAAGCGAATATCAGATTGAAACCCACGTGAAGTGCTCCGTAATGATACTTAGGATGTACACGAAAATCAATTAACAGTTTATCTTTAGATGTCGACGATGATAAATTACCTATTTATGCTATCTATCGACTGTGAAAAACATTCATTCATCAAATCAGTGCAGGATTTGATAGAATCAGATGAACAACAACATTTGGTACTAAAATCAATCCTCACAAATTAAAAAAACCATTACTTCAGTTTATTAAACAGAAAACAAGAAGAACATGAAGAACCACGGCTCCATCTCAATCCTATTTACATTGGAAATAATCATAGAAATAACCTTCAATAACAAGCTTCATGACTACCCTAAAAAAATAAACAGTAAGCCCCAAACAATTTTTTCAAAAAAAGATAAAGTAAAACTTATTTACTAGGGTAAATCTGTTATATTTTTCCAGTAGGCAAATTAACGAAATACATGCGTTTCCATAAATTAAGGAACGTACAGAAATATCAGAAAACTCAAAAACTGTATAATGAACTTTTATGCAATTTGGTGAAAAGCAGTATGATATGAGATGCGAAAGAAACACCAACAAAAACAGTAAATAAATAGCTTATTTTACTAACAGATAGGTACATGAAGATGATTGAAGATGATGGTCAAATATAAAACGTTCAAAATGAGATTGTCAATGTCCCTTCATAAGGAATGTGGTCAGTTCTCAGAGCAATATGGCTCTCACAACGGCGTTTCATGTTCGTAATGGAGTCAAGGAACTCGGTTGGTAATAACCTTTGCTTCCGCAAAGCATTCTTAATTCCCTCAAGGTTTTTCGCAGGGTTTAAAGCAGCAACAGGCCTACCTAGAGCATCTTAGACATTCCCAATAGGATTAAGGTCAGGCTCGCCAGTCCATACGCACGATGATCTCTTCTTGAAGATATTGGTCGACGAGCTTCGCGCGATGAGGAGGAGAAATTATTATCTTGTAGGATAAATATCTACCCTATTACACACATACGGACGAACATGGGTGTCCAGAACCTCGTCTCTATAAGTTGCAGCATTTCTGTTATTTTCTAAGATGCACATACATGTCAGTGCGGCCACACAATAAGATGCCTCTCCAAACTCGATTTGGTCAAGATCGATCACTTTCCTGAGCAAATCTGAACTCAATCCCACATGTTTTGGGTCCAGTTAATGTAGAGCTTGGCCATTTCAACTGTCCTCTGGTGTGGATGCGTCAATAGGAGCACGCAGTCTACCCGTTGGCTAGCATACAAATCCCTTTCATGAAGACTTCTGCACACAGTGAAGCAGATACTAATGTTCCTGTAGCCGACAAGAGGTCACATCGTAGCTGATTCGGGATAGCCCATCCTGTTTCGGTGAGCAGATAATCGAGATATCTGTAACCCATGGCGTTTGTAGCCCGTGACCTTCCTTCCTTCATTGTATATCAGGGATGCTATTTGTGACTGTAGGAATTGGTTTCGGATTATGGGAATCAAGGAACGACTCACGTGCAACCATCTGGCTGCCTCTGCTGACTTTGGCGGCCTCTAGTCTTACGATGACTCGGTACCTGAAGTCATCTGTTAAATAATGTGTAGCAGCCATATCCAAGACTTTTACTATCAGGAAATGTTTTCACTATAGAGCAGAGATGAAAACCACTCCAAAATTTCCTGCTTTTATGCCATCGCTCATTTGCATATACTGCTGACAGCGCCACTAATTTGTATACGATGAGTAGACTCAGAGTCACTTTTTGCATAATATATCTGATTTTCATATGATTTACGTTTATTTTCTCCCTCGAGTTATTGCAATATTTTTCTTTAATTTATGGACACCATTTTAATTTGACAAGAAATAACGTGTAATAAACTTCCTCGCTTTGGACGTAAGTAATGCTTTTGATGAAGTAGATCACATCATTCTAATTAGAAATCCAGCTGCTCTTCAGTCTTCCAAATGTTAGGGCTAATTGGGGGAGCCCAAGTTTAGGGTGTAAAAGGCAGTAGAGGACTGTTATAATTACTGAAGTGAAACTGCAATATTTTTTCTCTGACTAATTAATAATGTTAATTTACATTTCAATGCTGTTAGAAATAAATATAAGTTTATATAAATGTTTAAATTCGCTCGTAAATTTGATTAAAAAAAAGCATCTAAAGCTGTTCAGCATAATTATTGTTGTAAAATTCATTTTATTTATAATATACTTTCTGCTAATTTCTTTTCTTCATATTTCAAGTTGCATTCAAATATCTGTAAAACTTTGTATAGTTATGATTTCTCAAAAAATTCTGAAAATACTCAAGCATATACGAACACATTCTGAAACTTACAACACTCAAATGGTCATTATTTGTGTGAATTTGTTTGTTTTGAAAAGCGCAATTTCCAATCCCATTAGGAGTTTTACATTTTAAACAATGTCTATAATTTCCACCATCTATCTTTGCTTGCATTTTAACTTTATGGGAATTTATAAGAAATTTGTGCCTGGTATTATATTATGCTGAAGGCATATCTATCAACATGAGGTAGATATGTTTAGTCAGTTCTCACAATCATAGGATCTGTCAGGGATTCTACAAGTGCCAATAAGTTCTATGTCCCCTAACATAAAAAAAAAATTGAAAGTATGGACAAAAGATCATTCTTATAAGAATAATTAACAGCATTAAAATAGTATACTATTATTATTGTTTTATTATTATACTAATAACACGGGCCTTTGGATGTTCGGGAAAAAATCCTTTTACCCGCTTCACATAAAGCTGGGATTGATACAGCAATTTTTCAAGGCTTTGTCGAAAGAAGGAGAGTGTTTTAATTACATCTCTGCAAAATTTCCGTAATTATCTGCAACAAAATTGAAAGAAGGTATTTTTATCGGTTCGGAGATCAGGAAACTTATGAAGGATAAACTGTTTGACGTAAAAATAGCAATTGTTGAAAAATAAGCATGAAAAGCTTTGAAAGTGGTGGTGACCAAATGTTTAGGAAATCAGAAGGATCACCCGAACTATAAAATGATTGTGGAAGCTATAGAAATTCAATTATTTGAGTTGTTCCATGAGTTAAAAGTGCACTCTTTCTCAACTCTCATTTAGACTACATTCCTGATTATCTGGGAACTGTCAGCGAAGAGCAAGGAGAGCGATTCCACCAAGACAATCAAGGAGATGGAAAACAGATATCAGGGCAAGTGGAATGTCAACATGATGGCGGACTATTGCTGGATGTTGCACAGAGACGACCCGGGAAAAGAGTTTCCCAGAAAAGGTTCAAAAAGAAGCTTTGAACTAAAAAGAAAAAGAGATCACAACGAAATATAAAGTATGTACTAAAGATTAATCTTTAATTACTTTAATGTTTACGGAAAATTGTAAATACTATTATTTTACTTAATACAATGCGTTTTAAAGCTATTTTACTGTAATATTGAGATCCATTTTGTGAAAAATTATTACGTGATAGAGCAAAATGAATGAGATATTTGAAATCAGCGGTCAAAAATAAATTAGAAACAGTTAATCGTTTCCAGACAACTTTTAAATGACTCTAATGTTGCAGACCTGTGTAATTTATTGCGTTACTAGAATAACAGAAACTTGCTGAATTTTTCATTATATAAAGTAGAAAAAATATGAAGGATTTGTCATGACGGAAGAAATTCATGCAGTTTACATATTGCAAGTTTTTATTTTAAGATTTCCAATTATAAAGCGAACATCATAGATACAAGAAAGGTTGCACGTGTACGGACGTATTTGTATGCACAGAAGAAAGCTTTTTGCGGTGTCAAACTACCTTCACCACATATTTTTCATGATAATCCCTAATTAGAAACATCAGCATAATTAGTTCTCCGGGATTTTTTCTCCCTGAGAAATCGACATGAATACAATTTTGCATTCATTTTTTAAGTAAATCCTAATTAACTAAGGAAAAACTATTGAGTACTTTGTTTCTTTTGCTTAATGATACGTATCATTAGACTGAAAAGTAACTTTCTTCTGCTTTATTGTTTTGTTTTTTAACTAGCCATCTCAGATCGTTGATGTTTGTAGATTCCTTCCTGCACTTTATATAACTAAATGTTCTGTTGAAATCAGATCTCCAAATTACTCCAACCATTAGTAGTATATGCGCATCAAATCGAACTGATATGACTGTAGATTCACCACAATATTGTATACATTCTTGGTTTCATAAATTATGCAATTGAGTGGAAGAAAATTATAAGGCTATTTTTACAGAAAGCAATGAGATCAAAATGATTAAATTTATAAAAAATGCATTCTTTAAATTAATCACACAACGTAGTGTGTGTCTAATTGATAGCGAAATTCTAACGCTTCATCACCTCAACTCATCACTCACTTCAATCTCTATCTCAAAGAGTCAATGTGTTTCAGCTCTGTGTCTATTCTAGAGGTACGTCAATGGTCGCTGCTATACAAAACTATATTTTAAACTTCTGCAATAAATTTCTTCTTTCTCAATCCTTACCTTCATCCTGCACGGCACAGATATACTTATATGTCCTTTAACCTCTGGTGTATGGGAGCGATATAAAAAAGGAGGTAAATTAAAGTTTACTAACAGAACTCTGTTCGTAACATTTTTATTACTTATATTTCAGCCAGCATTGCACACTAACTCGTTAAAATGTAGATGGAAATATTTTAAAAATAGCCACTATAATAAACGTAAGGCAGCAAACTGTCAAAGAATCCGTAATTAAATTTAAATGTTAAAAATAATAAAAATACATATGCAACATATAAATATAAAAAAGTAATAATTAATAATTTATGGAAGATTTATACAATACTTTTATTATAAAGGAGATAAAACATCATTCGATCTCTTTAAATCGGTGCGATGTGGAAAGGCCTCGCACCCCACTATTTTTGTGCAAACGTTCTAAAAGAAATCTAGTATTGTGTGAGAGGTTTAGTTTTTCCAAATATCCATTCTCTAGTTAAGATAGCATATTCAGCTAGAACAGACTGTTAAGGTTCATGGTACCAGTTACAAGATTTATATTGTTCAAGACGGACGGCAGATCCACCAGCCTTTCCGAAGTTAGAAGAGCAAGGAATCTGGTAGACATCTAAAACGCTGAGTGTAGAAAGCATTTTCTTAGGTGAGAAAAGGAACGTTGAAATCTTCCTTACAGGATGAAAATACACTACAAGGTCTTAGAACAATAACAATATATGAATTCAGAAATGGTCTAATATGTAGAAGTAAAATTTGAGAGATATCTGCACTATCTAAAGATGATAAATGCCTTTTCAATTAATGACTTGTGGAAACCATTTTTAGGAATGCAGATTGAGGTAATTTAATTCTTGGCATAAATCTTCGATAGAACATAAACTATGAGTATGGAATACATTCTTAGGTGTTCCAAACTACCATCATGCTACTCATCATCATCACCAAGATGATGATGATGATGAGTAGCATGATGGTAGTTTGCAGTTCTCAATTTTTCGAAAGGAAACGAATTTGAAAATTATCATAATCATCATCAACATTTCAGTTTAAAACTCATATCTTCATAACCATAGTAATGTTAAAGTTATGAATATAATGAGTTCGAAAATGAAACATAACATTCTTTTTAAGATACATCTTTCTTCATGTGTGTTTCGCATTTTTTTATGCTTCTTATTTTTCTTCTCATAAATGAAAAAATTTGATGATAGTATTAAAATATTTCAACTCTTCTTGAAGATGTTTTTTTTGCTATTTCAGTGATTAATAAATAATTTCATATTGAAAGAATTAAAACACAATTCTCTGTTGCATAATTTCTAATTCATCTGTAAATCAGCGTAGATGAATGAATACTAATTGAAAGAACCACTTTCGGTAATCTCTTATAGACACTTCGCAACATTAATAATAAACTTATTTGGTTTTCAATACGTGGTTGTTTCTATTAATTCACTTTTCTTGTCAACTTTGTTTCATACTAATCACATTCAAACTCTGGTTGATAAATTTTATGCTATTGCCTGCTCTATGTGAATTACGTATGTGTGTTCCTGTCAGAGTGGTGTGCAAGCAAAAAAAAGTAATATTTATGTGAGATGGGCTAAATACCGTCCATTCAGAAAGCTGTTATAACAGTTCCTTGTGGAGAGTCGAACTCAATGTTCTCAACTAGAGCGATTAGGTTTGATATCCTAATAATATCTGAAGATAATGAGTATTATTTTATTTACGTATTATATTTGTATTTTGTATATCTTAATGCAACATTGTTCTATATTTTACAAAATAAACGAAATTATTTCAAATTCAACTGAATTTATAAAAGATGAATAATTTATAAATTCAGAAAAAGACATCACGTCAAGGCTAAAAGAGACGATAGAGAATAAACAGAAAATGCGATGCTGAAACGACAGAAAGTCTGAGCATTAGAAAAAATATTTAGAGAGAGAGAGAGAGAGAGAGAGAAGATTATGAGAGAAAATATACTAAAATAATGAGATGTAAAAGAGTGCAGTAAATACAATTTTTATGAAAATGATGATAACTTAAATTAGGAAGTAAACAACAGAATTAGGAAAGCCTCTAGGTTACGATATCAAGAGAGTAAATTTGTATGGAATAAGAGAGAAATTAGTCAACCAATTTTAACTTATGGATCTGACAGCTGGGTTAAAATTAAACGCTTGATCACAGATACGAGATTTCTTAGAAATATTTGGAGAGAGAGAGAGTACAGATCGTATCAATGCAATATCTTATGAAAATGAGGATATTACGAAACTACTTGTTAGCATTCTGGAATATATTAGCAGAGATAATCTCAAGTGATATGGTCGCTTATACAGAATGGGAGAGGAAAAATTAGTAAAATAAGTTTTTTTCTGGCATTTAAGCAGGGAAAAGACACAAAGTAAACCAAGATGTAGGTGGATTTTAAATACAGTAAAACGTGCTTTAGAAAATAGAAACATAAGGTCGGATAATATTGTAGATAACATAAACTTCACAGATAACAAATAAATTTTAAAAAAAATTGTAGATAGGAAGTTAGTAAAAATGCAAATTTTTCATATTATACTATCGTGATGAGGATAAATATCAGGTGTTTGATGACGATCATGATGCTGATATTACTTATCATTAGATTAGACTTTGATCGCACCATATTTAAACAAATCTCTGACTATTGTTTCAGCCATTCCTAATCTTCTTCTGATGTCTTCTGAACAGCAATTCTTCACATTAATAATGGATCCTAGGTATTCATACTCGCTTACTTCGTGAATTCTTTCTCCATTAAGGTACACTTGTTTCTCAGGAGCTTCTTTGTCTATATTTCCTTTCAGAACAATACTCTTTGTGTTACTTCAAATAGATTATTTGAAGTCATCTGTTCTTATGTATCTCATTAAGCTGGTTAAGGATTCGTTCTACTTCTTCCTTGTCATTACATAATAAATAGGTTAGGAGAAATTAGGCATCCTTGTGTAAACCATATCCGATCTGAAGCCAAACAGTTAACCCAACATCTGCTTTTACTGTGGCTTCTTGCCGACTGAAGAAGTTACCCATCAATCTGATAATGCATTAGGAAAATCCCTTAATTTCATTACCTCCCATAATTCCATATGCTGAACACAGTCAAAATTTTGGGAGTGGTCTATAAAACCCATTACCATAGGGAGTCTAAATTCTTTATACTTTTTAGAGATCTGCCTAAGGCAAAGGATCTGTCTAAAGCAAAAGTCCTTTGCAAAGGTAAATGACTTTTCTAAAACATTCTTGTTCTTTAGGAATCTCAGTCTCAAATTTGGCCATGGTCCCATTGAGAATGATATTTAGTAAAATATTGCTTTCAAGTGAGATTAAAGTAATAGTTCTATACTTCTTTCAGTCCGTCATACCCGTATCTCCCTTTTTGTTCCATTCTTCTTCCAATTTCTAGGCCATGATCCCATATCCTTGTAATTAATCTATGCAACACTCTTACCATTCATCCTCTGTGGCCTTAACCTATTTTGATTTTAATGAATGCAGTAAATTTAAAATGTTATATTAAATTGCAAAACAAGTAAGGCTTTTGGCACTAAAATTATAACGTCATATGCTAAAAGTAATAACAATAACAATGAATTTAGTTTGCAGTACAATCAATAATACAATCACGAAAAAAGAGTATCAACTTTGTTGACTTTCTTTACAAAATATGTGTTCATTGTTTTTTTTTTCCTTAAAAAAAGAAAGTTCATAAATTACAAAATTAAAGCATAAAAAAAAGGACGTTAATTTAATTTCGATGCTTTATTTACCTTAACGAAATACATTTGTGACAGATTAAAATGGAAAACAAAAAAAAAATGATGAAATGATTTTTTAAGTCATCCTAATGACAGATTATGGTTTAGCATAAACTGTAGTACTTTTAAAACTATTTTGTCCTTGATTAAATTTTTTGCATTTGATACTGGAAACAACAGGGGAATTCAGATTGCTCTCTCTTTCTGACAATAAACGTATGTTTCATTTTTATGAAGTAAATCATTTACATTTGAACAAACATCTAATGCACTTAAAACAGTTGTTAGCATAGTTTCCCAATTATTCAACAAGAGTCATTATCTCCCTGGCAATCTATATCTACAGGCTCTTATTTTATTTTTTATAATAAAAAAGATTATTTTAATATTGTAATTATCACACAGATGAATAAAACAAGCGAGAGAGAGAGAGAGAGAGAGAGAGAGAGAGAGAGAGAGAGAGAGAGAGAGAGAGAGATAGACTTCTTAGTTTAATATAAATGACACTGATGTAATACTACACCTTTTTTATTTAAATCTCCATAGAAACCAGTAAATTCTGCGAATTATCACGCTAAATTAGGCGACAGAATCACAGATGCGGTGTTCTTGTAATATAACCCGAGAACAATTTTTCAACTTGCCAGCACAAAGAAGGACAAAGGTTAAATAAATTTACCAAGACAGAAAATGTCACGTAGGACTTGGTTTAACATTATGAGAAATTATGACGAACTTCTTGCCTGCGATGGTGCACCCCATTGAGAATAGCAAAGGCATGAAGAATATTACGTAAATGGATTTCCGTGATAGGAGTCATTTGAACTTGTAACAGTTGATAAATTGTTATCTCTGTAATGAAATATTCTGGCAGGCAGAAACACGACATTGAAACTACTCCGGTAGCTCATGAAAGTGGTCGAAATTATTCCCATCGCGTGATCTTTATGTGCTTTATTAGGAATGGGTAAGTAGCTACCGAGTAAGGAAAATTATGCTGGATTATATAACAACAAGAGCCTTCGAGGAGGACAACATTTTTGGCACACAACACCGTTTTGTCTGAACTGGAAATAACGTTCATTGTGATTTCAAGAATAAACCTGGATTGATGAATTTTATCAATAAGATTCCTCTAAATAAAATAAAAGAGAAACATGCTCGAAATTAACCTTAGTTGTTTGCTGTAATATGCAAGTGTGATTACTATACTGCTAATAATAGTAATCGGTTTCATGAATTAAATAAATTATTTCATGATTCCTTTACACACAAAAGATTAGATAAAGATTATGCTGATTGTTTAAAGATTACTGGATTATATACAGATTATCGGAAATATTGTTTTGCGGAAAAATAATCTTCTAGAAAGTTTTGCTAAAACGTTGAACAAGAACATTACGATGACATAATTTTTTATTTACAATGAAAAGTGTGATAAAATAGTTTCTGCGATGAAATTATTTCTCCATGATAAAAATGAGAAAGCTCCATTTTGCCTCGACTGCATGATATATTTTTCCCCTTAAAAACATTCCAGTTTTTTTTTTCATATATAACTAAATACTTAAAATAACCAATGAATTTATATTGACTAAGGCCTCCGGCAACACCATAGGAAAAATAACACCTACTATAGAGATATGTCATGTGTCGGTTAAAAACGCACCTCATACAAACAGCAATATTAATTTTATATAAATAATGAAGGATCAAAAAGAATATTAAGTAACTAATACATTAAATTTTATAAGTATACATTTTATTTAAAATTTTGAAACATAAAAATAAACGCATATCCTGCAATAAAAAAGCCCTAATAATTTTATCCTGCAATAAAATAAATGTAAATTCTGCAATAAAAAAGTTACATTTTTTTTACATCTGCTTACAGATCTTAAAAAAAAATTACGCCGTTTTATTAGAGGACACATACCAGTTAACTACACTTCATTTCTGCAAAGTGGATATCAAACGCATGCACACCAGTGAACCATTTCGTAGTACATGCTTGTGATTGGTGCTTAAAATCGATATAATTCCTTTTGTAGGTTTCTGCAACTTCGCATCAGTTGTTAATTATGGTTGAATGTGCATCTCGTGCGGTATATGCAGTTCATATTAATTTTGAAAAAAAGCAACCTCGGTAATTTACACGAGAAACATAACAATTTGAAACAGTGCATCGAATACTTTAACTATGAGACTAAAGGGAATTAATGTAGATTATTCCAACTATTTAAATGTGGCGCAGATTCCTAAAACTGTTTTTCAACCTAAAGAAAGGAACAGAAAAATAATTGCCTGGTCTACAATAAGTTGAACTTATATTACTTTTCATTGTGTTAGCCTTACAACAAAAAAGTAAAATTCCTTTCGGATAGCTAAAAATAGTGACGAATATGATAAGATTTGCATAGTTCTCCAAAAAGCTTCCCCACCTGCATTGTTAGGTTAAAAAACGGGTATTGTCTTCTTATAAGAGGATTTATATTTCTTCATCTACAATAGGATTACAGACGATGACAAATACCATCAAATGATAAATTAATATATTTGGTGTCTTTCAGAATTCCTGCCTAACTATAGAGGAGTGTGGACGACAATCTCAACTGCCTAGTATTTTTAAAGATGCTCTACTCTGGACTTAATAAACTGATAACACAAACGAAGGGATTACGTACATACCTTATTATAATTATTATAATTTTATTAGCGTAGATCTCGACAAAACGTCATATCATAATATTATTTATATAAATTATTTACATAGCCATAAAACAGTTATCACATTAGAGCCATGACTTGGCTTGAACAAGTTATGTGTTTCATCTCAAGAGCAGAGTTATCGGATTACAGAATCAAATTAAATCAAATAGAACAGTAATTTTAATTTTATGTCACACCCATATAGTGTACAGGAGTGGCATAAAAATAACTTATTAAATTTATTTGCTTAATTTTCATCTTTTAAAATGGTAATACCCTGGTGTCCAAAACCTAGCGAACATTATTTCTGAAGATTACAACTGCAAATGGAGAAATATCACTTCATGGCAATTTCGAGTAGAAAGCGGGTACACATTCCAATTTTCGATTCGCGCACAAAGGAGGTAGCACTCAACAGGATAAAAGGCTAAGCTTTGTGTTTCGATGAAAAGAGCTTCTATCAACTGTGTTGGATAGAAGCTCTTTTCGTGTTGGAATAAAGTTGCAAACTTGGATGTCTCGTAATCTTTCAAAGATATTATCTAGATACGGGGAAGAATTATTGGAAAGCTTGAAAAAGGCCGAAGAACACTACTGATATTGTCAGAGAGTTTGGAATCTCACATAGCGTTGTATCCAGTCTCTGGACAGCGTTTCAGACCAATGAAATGTGTTCTGCACATTTTCTAAGAACTCGCCATCGCTCTATCATGGAGTGTGAAGACACCTTTTTGGTTACAACAGCAAAACATAATCGTAACACTATGGCAGGTCAGCTTGCAAGTTGGCTGTATTCAAGCACAGGTACGCAGATATCTCGACAAACTGTAGCAAGACGTCTGCCACAAGTAGGCTTACATGCCCGAAGGCCTGTAGTCTGCTTCGCGTTATCCGCAGCTCATCGTAGAGGGTTTTCAGCGGTGTTGTATCCCATAAAAATTGGACGAGACACCAGTGGGCTACTAATATACTCTTTACAGATAAGAGTCGTTTTAGTCTTTCTTCCGATTCTAGACGACACGTGTTCTGATGTGAAATGCTTGTGCTTACAATCGCGCGGATGTTCTTGAGAGGGACAGATACGGCGGTGATCGGGTAATGGTGTGGGGAGGCATTATTCGTTATGTGCGCACCGAGTATAAATGCTGGAAAAAGGAACTATGACTGGTGAACGATATTGCAACGTAGTTCTTCAACGTCATGTTCATTTGTTCTGTGGTGCCGTAGAAGAAGAATTAATTTTTATGGATGACGATGCCACATCACATCGTACACAAGCAGTGGAGATATTTCTGGAGACTAAGGATATTAATCAAATCGAGTGGGCACTCTACCCAGATCTCAATCCCATAGATGTATATATAGATGTGTGTATATATATATATATATATATATATATCAAGAAATCCTAAATCACCTGGTGCTAAGCAATGTACTACGTTGTGAAAGGGGCTTCACAGTACGGGGTGAATTTTTGATATTCTCTTTGCCTAGTTTGCTGTAAGCCCTGCACATCAATTTCTTAACTACATCCTTGGAAAAATTTCAACTTTTGCCAACAATATATTTCAGTTCAATTTGTAAGAAATTGATAACACTTTTTTGTGTAATATAAATTATTAGCGTTCTCGCAATAAATATATTTCAACTTTTGGCTGTATTCATTTGTTCTTAGCGTATTGTAGTATTGTAGTTCGTTCTTAGCTTTTGGACACCAGTCTATAAAAAATACGTATTTATATTTTTCGTCCATGAATATGCATATTAAAGGAAGAGCTTAAAGAGACATTTATCGTTGCAGTATTTAAGAAAGCCAATTAACTCTCCATTTGTTTGCATGGAAAACGAACTAATGTTTGTATTTTTTTTTTTGAAGTTAAAAATTACTTACCGAGCTTTAATAGTGTTTGCCGTGAGTTGATTGGTATTATGTTACTGAAAACGTCTGCTGTGTCAACTTACTGTTTTTTTAACAAGAACATGAAACACTTTTAATAGAAGGCACCTCATTTTTGATAAATAGTTACTTGAAGTCCATGCACACTTGACTTTTAGAGTGGAAATAAGGCAAACAATGAAAGTTTATCTAGTAAAATATACATTCTGATATTTACCTTTATATCTGCATTAATGGATTATATTGCGTTCTTACCCTAAAGAATAGCAAAACCTTTTTCTCCTTTATAATTAGATTTTCATTCAAGTAAATAATTACATGCCATAAAGAATAATGGACTTTGGTTTGTTACCAACGAATGAGAATAAGAACACATAATTGATGCAAACCTCAACTATACCGCATATTTTTCATGACTATAAAACGAGTTATTATTTTTTTTATAGAAAATTATTATATAGAATCAAAAAAGCTTGCTTGAATTCTCTCATTTGATAATGGTTTCCTGAATTATTCTATTGAGAAAAATATAAACATTCCATTATGTGATTTATATCTATTTATACTTAAAGAGATAAAAAGAATTAATGGAAGCATGGAGAATTATTGCTGTTAGGGATTATCGATAACAAATATAAGAAATAATGAACCTCGTTCACATGCTATGAATTTAGGTTTGGAACGCGTACTTGAAAACAAGCAACTAAAGTCAGATAATAAGGTTACTCTTCTAGTACCAACTACGATACTTTTCAGCTCACTTCAGGCCACTAATAGGCAGAGTAATACTCCTCCTCCAGGCACACACATCAAACAATGATAATTATCCACTAAAATATTCATAATGAAAACACAGTCGAATTATAGGTCACATTTATATAAGCTAGAAGCGAAGACTCCATCCAATCTGTTAACAAGGCTGTTAACCTTCTATTTTGTCGGCTACCGATTGTATATGGTCCCGGAATTTTTCAGATGTATACTTAAAATTAATTACATTCGTAAAATTCGTAGTATCTGCACATGCGTTTTGTGTAGTCACGCTTTGGTGTAATCTACCCGAATTTTAGAAGTGATGATAGATTGGAGTGATTGGAAGTGCCACCGAAGTAATTAAAGCTGTGAAGCCAGAATATATTATGATTCTTCTAGCTGGATTACTTTTCTTCAGAGATTATTGAGAGGGGGGGAATTAGGGATGAACGCATATCACTTTCCGTATGAGATGAACCTACATAGCTCAGTCAGTATCGACGATGCTCTTTGCTTTGAAAGAAATCAGTTAATTCCCGTCTGGGAGAAGACATTAGGCTAGTTTTTCTTAATGGAGACTTGAGTTTTTCATTCTGTAAAGGAGGAAAACTGAGAAAAAGAAGAAGAACACAGGTAATTCATGAACATGATAAGCTTGCAAAACCAGCCTTAGTTGCTTCGGCCGAAAAAACTGAAACTGTAATTCCCATGAGACTAAAAGTGGCGTTGCAAACATGTTGTGGTTGCACTGTTCTTGAGACATTTGTAACACAGAAAAAGATTACGAAAATAACTTAAGGTTTGCTGTTTTTTCGTGTTAAGAAAATAATATTTAAGAAGTGTTTTTTTTTTGTAGCTGGATCTCAGTTTCTCTTGCTGTTGGCTGAGCAAAGCTCTACCATAGGATATGATAAAAGGACAGTGAAGAGGAGAGTACGAAGAAATGTGCATGTTTTACAGTGCGAGTAGAAAATATGAGGAATGACCTTTATCAATGAAGTATAGAAATTGTGAGTTTATGTAATGTGTGAATTTATGTTGGGAGTGTGGTTCGAGGCTATATTGTAAAAGGTCGCTTTATTTAATGCTCATATAAAATTAGTCTATTTTATCTATTCTACTGTGTTATTTCTCAGAATAATTAATTTTTATAGTATATTACTGCTGATTATCTTGTATTTGATATATTTGCTGATACCTTGATGGAATATTGTAATATTAAAATGGTACTATAGAATGAAGCCAAAATCTCTCAAGAACAATAGCACAGTAACAAAGGGAAATGTTAGTTGAATTGTTAACAAGGATTCTTGCCCCATTGAATAGAATCATACCATTTCTGAAATTACGAAGGGTAAATAACAAATGGAGAAACAAAAACAACCAAATGAATTAATATCGCTATGTTGCATAACGATAATTGTGCAGTTAAAATCGATTATAAAAAGAATATTATATGGTATTGAAATTCAGTTGTAAAACATGCAATTGATGCTCGGATTACTACGTTACTACTTCTAAATTTTTTAATGCTAACATGAAAAAAATTAACGAATACTATCAAAAAGCAGGAAATAAAAACTAAAATAGATGGTAGTTCTGAGAGAAATAAACGATTTGTGGTGGTAATACATTATGATGAGAGAAGCTATGAAATGTCTGCTGGAAGAAGCTACAGTTAAAAGTGAGAAAGTGAAAATAGTATATTACTTACATTTGATATCACAAAATTAAGAAGAATATCTATGATGGTAAATGATGATATGTGTAGGCTATATAGAAAGAATAGTTACAAGTGTTTGAAGGTGTGGAGCGAATCTGAAAGAAGAAGGGATTTATATAAGAAGGAAGGCCTACAGTTGAATGCTTTTGATGTCAGGAGTTTGGAGAAATTACTTATTCGCATGAGCTCTAACAGCGAAATTCAGGAAAATTAGGCAATGTATGTTTAAAATACAGTTAAGATTAATGATTAATAAATTGCATTTAAGAAACTAAGCAACTTGGCTAGAAAATAATTGCACTTGATATTTTTTAACCAAGGAATTTTTTAAGTCGGCAATAAATACGTAGTTTCATTTTGAAATCTATGAAGTAAATGTGCAATATTTTGTGTTATTTTTGAATTATGTTCATTGATTTTTAAACAGATATTTGCTTAACCATTTTAATGACATATGGTATAACCACATATCAAAATCATTCTATCCAACACTACTTCTGTTGCATCGATTACGCTACAGACTTCATTTTAAGTATCATCAGAAAGTAATTTTAATTTAGACAAGACCTATCAATAGAGATATTAATTTCCAGGGAGGGCAATAATGATGGTGAGAATTAGACTACAGGAATGCATCACAACCTCAGAAATTCTCTTCCGCAATCTTAATTCTTTACCAGGAATATTACAAATTTCAGGAATTGAGTAATAACAGTGATATCTACAGATCCTTGCCTACGAGTTTCTCAAGACTGCTTTCGTTACTTTTATATAAATTTTTTAAAAAAAAACAAAACGTTATTTTAGTATGTAGTATCTCTTGTTATTTTGCTGTTTGTCTCATTGTTCGTGCAAGCTTCTGGTAGATATTAATGTAGATGCTTCACATACTTTACAAAACAAATTCCTTACCTTACTCTTTTCCCAGTGATCTATTATAGGCGATGTTTTTATTGCATGAAATTCTCTTTTTATAATTGCTGTTTGCTCTACTGCAGAATTAAAGGTATCTGTTTGCAACTTCCTAGGACTAATAACTCTTAATATTGCATCTCCTCGACTGAGGAGATGCAATACTGAACCTCGACTGAACCTATGGAATTGAATGAAGCATTCATTCCCACTCGTTTATTTCTTTCTCCATTGAAACCATCACGATCTCTGCAGCAAGCTGATAATTACTTTATTTTCTTGTGGCTTTATTTATTTTATTCTTTCTTCAATGCTCCGGGGTAAGCAGTGATGAACGATGCCTTAAATTCGTCTTTCTTCTTCAATTAAAATAATATTCAATTTCTGACCCTTCTAATTTGTTGACATTCCGATTATTAAGAAATATGAAGCATGTTTATTTTTTTATTATCTGCACCACTGTCTCTTTATCTGTCCTAACCATGTTTTCTCCGGGGAAGTATTCCAGCACGAAGTAGAATTCTTTATCTTCTCAACCATTATTCTTATACTCCATTAACCTTCAGGGTTTTCCTCTTTCTTTTATCTGTCTTGTCGTTTTTCTTCTATGTAGCCTTTTTTTTCCCACACGTTGTGCAATATCTTTCAAGATATAAGTGATATTTGGTTTATTATTAATGCAAGAGCTGAATCGCTTTTGTTACATGCCTCTCTTATGCTTGCACTCTCTACACTAATCCTATATCACAGTTAGAGGCTTACCGGCTTAAGTTCCTCAGCAGCAGTAAGCACAATTCTTTTTCCACAATGCTTTCTATGGAGTACTAGCTGAGCACTCCATCTGAGTTTTCTATATTTCATAGAAATTTTTTAAACAGTCTTCTATTTTTATAAAAGTTGCTTGAAGAATATTTTGAACAGTATGTGCCGATGTCTTAAATTATAATAAGGAATCTTATTAATGTATAAGGAAGGATAATCAGCAGATTTTGTTAACCACTTAATAATATCGTACGATAATGAAATATCGTGTAACGCAAAAGAATTGAATATTTCTAGAGGAGAAGATTAGAGCCTCTACTAATTTATCATCAAGGGAATTTTTGGTGTTCATCAGCGAGCTGGATATTGATAATACTTGCATTTAAAGCTGTTGTAAGGACTGCTGTTAGGCTACCCTACCAATAAAGCATGCTTCTCCTTTCTTGTCACCTATTCATTTCTTTTAATTTGTAATAGACTGTATATTTTGTTAATTCTACCACTAACAGATTATTTATCAGACTATTGACTAAAACAAATAAAGCCACTCACACGATAGAGAGGTGAGAATGCTGAATATTTAAAAGGGTATTTTAATTAATCATTAAATTCTCCTATGGGATGTATTTTATAATTCTTAAGCTAAGGCAAGTCTTAGCTGAAGATCAACAAAGATCAGGAATGAAATAAAAAACCTCAGGTCGCAGTATAACTGCATTCAAAATATCGCTTTGCATTTTGATTAAAGTATATACTAATAAATTTAATGAATGAGTAGTTTGCGAAATTCTTAACTATAATTCAACGTCTTCTGTTTAGGTTACATTGGTATCAACTACATTTTTGACAAATACATATTCCCTCTAATAATGTTCTTAAAATTATGTCACTGGAATTGCAAAATCAACGGCTTCCGAGAGGGAATCGTACCATGAGATACCTCACCTTCACTTGAAAAGTCCGTGGAAAAAAAAAAAAAAAAAAAAAAAAAAAAAAAATATATATATATATATATATATATATATGTAATTTTGCTCAAACTTTGGGCTCAATATTTGTGACACATTGCGAATTTATTCCAGAACAACAGCTGTACTTTATGATATTTATTATCAAATATGCAGGCACATATGGCACAGGAGCAACACGCTCTTCTCATTGTTAAGGAATATGGCTCTGATCACTTGCACTCTATGAAACATCGATTTGTGATAACCGCAGTCGGCTATTCTGGTACCCTTGCTGTAGAAGATAAAACCACAAGCAAATTGCACGCTGTGTCATGAAAGTTTTTATTTTTTTTTTTTTTTATGAGTTCGGAGAAGAGAGGCGCCAACCTTTCTGAAAACTTGATGAACTGCAATTTTGGCATACTTTTGACAGCTTCTCTACACTAGTGTCAGTAAAATTCACACATGGATGCTCTTCGGTTTTATCGGTAAAGTAATAAAAATCTTGCTTTGTATTTTTTAACGTTGCTTGATCGATTTCTCGTTGGCTGGTCAGTTTTCTGCATGAAGTCTCCTTTATACCTAATAACAGATTTTAACTCATCCAATCACAAGGTTATACTGAGCCTTCCCTTAACGCACCGTGAAAAATCACTATGTGTATATATATATATATATATATATATATATATATATATATATATATATATATATATATATATATATATATATATATATATATATATATATATATATATAACATAATAAAGTTGTTCAACGATTGCCTAGCTGGCCGAAATGATGGTACTTTGGTCCCCAAATAAAATGTTAAAAATTTCATTATGGCATGATGGCTTGCGAATGTCTTCAAACGGAAGATAACTTCAATTTCCACCATCCTAACTGCTGGATTAATTGGCTTGAAAATGTTCCACGTTTGGTGTATTGAGTACTCCCTATTATCCACCCCCATGGTTAATGCTTGTTAGATTTTAACCTCTCGTTTGGTGCAGTCAGATAAAAATCGAGGCATCATTATTATTACATTATTTACATAATTGAAACGTAGCCAGAACAAGATATTATTCAAATAACAATGTGACTGGTGACATAGAACAATTCAGATTCTATCAAGAATCTAAGAATGTTGTCAATTCTTGATGTTTAATTCTTTATTATTATTAATAGTAGTAGTCTTTTAGCAATATAGTTAAGTTCATCTAGGATGGAAAAGTCATGAACTGTACGAATTACTCAAACTCATATTTATATACCCTTGCTGGCCTGGTAAGCCAAGTTATTTAACGTCTATGCTCTCCAATATAGCAGCTATGGGTTTGTATCCTCCAGTGGGCATGTTTAGTGATTATTTTTTACACACCCCTACACACAAATAAGGCATGTAATCTTTATTTCCAAACGTGTTCGAATTTGGTCGCTTTATTTATGAGTATCCCGTGTAAAGTCAACTCTACATTACTAGTGTGAAAGAGAGAGAGAGAGAGAGAGAGAGAGAGAGAGAGAGAGGGAGTGGTGTTATTTTAATTGGTATATTTTCATGTTTTCACATGAAAATATGGTATAATTGTATGGTACAACGAACTATGGTAGAATTTATTTTATACAGAATAGCTGCTGAGCAAGAGATGGTTCGTAAAAATATGAAATACAATACTTCGTAATTAAATAAAAATGGCGTCGTATACGTCTATATAAGTACTCCATTTTTCATCCTCTGTAATAATATTGTTTTGGTGTCTTAAATTGTGTAGTTTAGTCTTTGTTGCTCTAAACAGTTGCGAATCTCAAATGCATCACTTTTAGTGAAAGGTGTAATTATAAAAAAGAAACTTGAAGAAGAGAAAGTATCCAGAGTCGAGTTTGGAAAGCCTGACTAAGTAGGAAAAAAAGAAGAGATGTTTAACAAGTTTTTCAATAAACTACTATCTCGTTAGTTGTAAAGTAATATTAAAAGAAAAATAGTAATCATTTTGAAAGACGAGAGACAGAGAGAGAATTAATTTTACATTTTCATTTCTATATTTTAAAAACGGAAATAACATATTATATAAAAAGTCCGGAGGTAAGTTTGAAAAGATTAAGTACTTGAAGGACTGCAATCTTGTTAACAACTATACTGGAGTTTAAAACACTTGTTATATAAAATACAGCTAAACTTTACAAACATCCTTCGGTGTAACTTCGATGAAATAAAATTTTAATTTTCTTTCTGATTCCTGTGCGATTGATGATTGAAATCAGAAAATATTAAAAATAGACATTGTTATAAATGGATTCTGCGCAATACCTGTTTGAATGTACTAAAAATTCGCTTAAATTCCTAGCATGACAATCAATATAATGAACATTGTATTTATTATTTTCGATTTCAGGCAATATTATTATCAAATTATTTTAGGGAAAATATGAACAATCGTATGGAGACAAATCACCAGACAAGATCAAATGTCTTGCTTGGACTAACATTTACCTCCGGTCTTTCTTGACATAAACGCATCACATCGGTAGCCTCCTCAGTATCACAAGAAACTTGGCATTTTCTTTAGTTCAACAGCCTGTTTTACACCCGGCCAACTGTTGTCTATATACAAATCCCAAATTCGTCCATATTTAGAAATTGCTCACGTATTTGGGGTTGTGCACCTAAAACGTCCCTTAAAGTTCTTGACTTTGTCCAGAGCCGAGCAATTAGGCTTTTAGATTATCCCTCCTTACAGATTCACTTCAACCTCTATCTCACAGGGGAAGCCCTTCAACACTGCTTATTCTTCAAGTACTTCCGTGGTCACTGCTCGAGTGAATTGACAACCGTCACTCCTCTACTTTTTGTAGCACTTCTTAATACAATAGCACCAGCTACCCAGTATCCCTTTACTACACAATTATAAACACACCGAACCTGCTTAATATCTTTCTGTTTTATTCAGTCCACCTCTGTCCTCTGGAACAGCCTTGCTCATAAAGAATTTCCAAACAACTACAACCTGCAACTCTGAAAATTAAAAATAAATCAATAATTTCTATCTCAGTCCTCATCTGCACGTCACACACACACACACACACACACACACACACACACACACACACACACACACACACACACACACACACACACACACACACACACACACACACACACACACACACCACTGATGTGCTTATAGGTCCCTCTACCTCTCGTGTATGAGATCAATATAAAAAATTATAAACTAAACAGTCGAATCTGATTTACATACCTGAAAATTCTTTGTACTCTGCTTCAAATAAAACTCATGGAAGTATAGAATTATTATTTTTCAATTGATTATTGTTCATTTCCCAAAGCCCAAAGTGCCCACGCTTTGGCATTGTATTTCCCGATCAATATTATGTAAAGATAAGATACAAATAATAAAAAAAATAGTGAAATGAATGGTTTTATCGACTTTTAATGAATATACATTAAAAGTCGATAAAAGTATGGACGGAAGCACTAACAAGTTTTAAAAGTGAAAGATTGATGAATTCTGTAACACCGGAAGCATTTTACGGGGGTAGGAGTTTGATATCAACTGGATAAAAGTGACTTTATTTAGAGAGAATGACTACATATGTGATGTTTGTTTACATGTTTGTTATTAGATGTGTGTTTATACGTGAATTTACTGTACACAATGAATAATAAAAAATATATTATGCAACAGTGCATTTCGGATATATTTTTGCACTTTATTCTTTATTAATGATTCTTAATAATATTTTAAAATATTATTAATTTCATGAAATTCAATACTTACAATGCTTCTTAACCTTTTAGTTTAATTTAGCCAAGTGATTGAAATTCCATTTTCCATGTTTACCGGTAAAAGAGAAAATAAACAGCAAACAAAAAGCAGTTCATTTAATGTATCTCGAAAAAAGAGGAAATCAGTATCGAATGATGTCAGCAGCAGTATATTAAATTTGGTCCAATGCTCTTTGACAACACTTTGAAAGTTCAAACAATTTTTCCTTATGTAGGTTTGCAAACATCAAAGAACTGCTTCAATAAGCTACAATTAGAACATCGTATAGTACCTAACAGACGTGAAACTACATTGTATTGTTTGAAATGTTAATATAATGGAAATTAATATATAAACATGCAGGTATATTCCGTATCATTGAAATAAATGATGACCAGATGTATTTCATAAATGATGCACAATGGGTCAGGAGCATCAACATGACTTCAATATACCGAAAGATGAGAAACTCATATGCTACGAATTTTCTCTGTTAATTAACCGACGAAGATATTTAATGATAGCTATTAATTAATAATTGAAAGTGCATATATGCAAATTCGCTTATTAAAAGCAAAGAATTTGTGTATTACTAAAATAAGATGTGAAGAAAGATGGAAGTAAAAGAACGATTATGATAATCTATAGATTTCAAAAACGATAATAATTACAACAGTATGATAATATAGACAGATTGGAAAAGATAGACGAAAACTGATGAAATAAAACTAAATATACTTCTCAAGTTCATCTTTCGTCATTGTCGTGCATTTCTGAGTAAATTTCAGATCTCATCAGCCATTGCTGCCTATGTTGCTATTTTAAGCGAGCGATAGTGAAAGAATGAATCTTGTCATCTTTGTACCCTTACATAATTAGACTTTGTTATCTTAAATTGTTCGACATATTTAGATGAAATATCGCATTATGTGCTCTTATTTGCAATCATCGTGCATTTTCATTAGAATAAATTCGATTTTCTATCGTTATATGTTTTATATTTTTGTTTATGACTTAAAGGAGCAGCATACGCAAAACAAGGTTCTATTTTTTTTAAAGATAGAACCTTGTATATTCAAATATATTCAAATATTTCATATCCTTCACACTAGAAAATTCAGGATTTAAAAAAAGGGCAAACGTTTTAGCTTTTATTTTATTTTCATTTTACTACAGAAAAAATAAGGGCAATAACGATCACAAATATCTCTGCACAAAGACGTATCTGAAAGTTTTCTGATAAAGTAGAATAAATTTCATTTACATAGCTATAATAAAAGAAAGGCTAAGATATCTACAGGAAGGAAGTTCAGAGAATCTTATGATAATTTTTTTTTTTGGAAATTCAAACTATCAGTGACCCGAATTTAGCCTTTATGGAAAACACGGAAAAACATTTGAAATAATCCTAAAAACTTTGCCTTTAAAGCAGCCAATTGTATTCAGATATATCTGGTCAAGAAGGATTGAAATACTAATTGTAAGAAGAAGCAGACATCACCCACCGATTGAATCGTTTAATAATTACGGGTGAAGGAGTGTTTAATTTCGTGAGGTCAGCTGTTATATTTGAGGAAAATATTTTTAAAAAAATTCAAAATTGAAATAGTAATCTATAAGATGTTATTCAAAAATTAAGATTTATATTATATATTGTATATTAACGAGATTTCGTGTTTCCTTTTAAATTATTTATTGCGCGCCTAGAGACTGTAGTTATTAGAGAGAATTTGTAAAACTGTTCCAAAAGAGATAGAGGAATGGGAATGAAAGAAGAGAAAGAAAATTTGGTTCAGTAGGTGTGAAACTGGACTATAAAGAAAAATGTTTAGACTACTTTCTACTTCAGAA
The DNA here is from genome assembly GCF_054136105.1 of Typopeltis vanoorti. Lineage (NCBI taxonomy): Eukaryota > Metazoa > Arthropoda > Arachnida > Uropygi > Thelyphonidae > Typopeltis > Typopeltis vanoorti. The sequence goes on along the minus strand of NC_143564.1, from coordinate 84,927,603 downwards.
ATACAGACTAAATGTGGAAATCATATATTAATATTCTAATGTACTGCTATGTTTGTAACCGTAGTGTTCTCTGTGTATAATTCGATACATTTTAAGAAAAGAATTGAAACCGACAATGAAAAAACATCCTGAATATCTTCTACTGATCTAAAATACTATTAAAGCCCAACTAAAGTGAATGTAAAAAATTATCTCCGAATTGATGGGGTATCAAATATGCAGTTTTACTCTTTTCATTCTTAGTGGTCTTAATTTAAATTTTAAATGAAACAATCACTTTTTTTATTCATAAGACAGAAATGAAAGCTTTAAGTTTTGGTTTGTCACAAAGATACATACTTTTGCCCAATATTAAAAGCATACTTACATAATCAGTTCGACTAAATAGAAGAAGTGTTGTCATTTCTTAAGAGAAGTAAAATTATGAGCTAAAATCGTGTCATAAAACGAACAAAAATTACAACCATCTCATCTCGTTAAAGAATCTTCGATGAATCATTCACTCTACAAAAGCAGACAAAAATATCGAGCCAAGAGATTTTCAAACTCCCTAATAACTTTGTTTTATTAAAACATGCAAGCTTTGGATTAGACAATACTTGAATAAAATCTTAAGCATTTCGAAATAAGTGTTTATTATTTACGCCAAATAATATTTATTTCATAGATAATCAGTTTTGATGCAATTGTGAGAAATCTCCTTCCCTCCTATTATTTTATATTTTTTTTCTAAACACAAAAGAGATCCTAGTTTTATTCTCTACATTTCTTCCCAAAGAGATGATACACCATATGATGTGTAAAATGAAAATCCCAATTAGATTACTTGTTCTTGTTTTACAAGCTTACTTATTATCCCCTAAATTATGGCACGAAAAGTGATGTCTGCATATGATAGTGTCTTGAAAGGCTCTTACAAAAAAAGCGTCTTACATAAAAGTTTAATTCTCACAGATAATTAAAAACCTACACAGCATACAAGCTGTCGGATTAGCAGTATTGGATGTGTGAGGCGTCGTCATGATTAACAACTAACAATGAACTTGTAGTCCAAAAATATTTGCCGTTAATCCACTCATGTAGGAAATGTCAGTGAATAATTTACACGTCTACAGGAAAGCCTATTGCTGTTGGGCATTTTTCTAAAGAAACTTTACGCTAATACTTTTTGTTATTTTTCTTCAGACTTTGAAATTATTTCATTAAAAATCAGTTCATCGAAAGAATATGCTTGTTATTTATATGACAGGTGAAGTTCCTAATATATATTTATATACATATATTTTATGTAGTCGGAAAGCACTACTCTAGAAACTTGCAGTTTCTCTTGAGACCTCCAATAAGGTGGTCACACACTTGCCGATGAAATTCATTTCCAGCTAAAGAAAATCACAAACATCCACGCCTACATGGGAATTCAAACCTGTGACCACGGATACCTTTCTTTTTTATATGATAAAATAATTACTCTAACTGTAATTGTTTTTCAGCATCATGTTAGAGTGCAGATACATTAACCACTCAGCCAACCAAGTCGGCTGCAACATACACCAATATTTAATACCATTTAAATTTTAAGCATATTTCTTTAATTACCTTTGTGGCAGAAACATTTGAAAATATCTCGAGAGAGTGAGATCGAAATTGTACCATATTCAATTCTCACAACTATTATTATAGGAGTTAATCGTTCGTAAGTAAAAATAAAATCAAAGGTGGTGATATTTACATGGATATCTTTCCGTTTCCTGTTTTAGATGATGAAATAATTACTCTAACTGGACTATTTTTCAGAATCATGTTTGAAATACTTACTGGCTCTGAAATGCTGTATTTGTTCCGATCTAGTTTGGATAATAATTCATGGCTGAATAAATCCTTAATAAAGGTCTATCTTGATCTCTCTCTAATCCAAAAACTGGCTATTAAGACATTTGTCCAACGTATTTTGATCAAAAATGCATCGGACATTATATGAACATTTATAAAATCTTTTCAAAACAAAATGAGTAAGCCGATCTCAAACGAAAGAGATAAATCGCACGGATGACCTATTCAGGTAGCACTCACTCATGATCTTTCTCTGGCATAGTATTAATAAATACATAATATATTAATAATTCAATATCTTTGTCTTCAGGTAAGTTTGTTTATCAATCCGAAAGATACTTATTTGAAATTTAAGCAATAAAATTGAAATAATATATTAAAAAAAACAATAACTGTTAAAAATAAATATGTCTACAGAATTTTTAAAAATATTTTATTTATCAAGAATAATCTAAATGTATAATAGAGGTATAGCAGGCAGCAATGTTAGTTGGAGAGTTTTCTTATAAAAAAAACTGTTTACATTTTCCGAATGCATCAAGCAGGAAGTTGTGAAGTGTCAAATTTTAAAAGAATCATTAAATTATTTCATAAATATAACGATGATTTCATATATAAATGGAGCGTATTATAGCCTTACAGGCAAATAAACTGCGCTTTGAGTCGTATAATTTTATTCCTTTCTATCAAACGGAATCGGAGGAGTATTGATAAGGGTTACTCTCTCTAGCGTATTCGGAGAAGGAACTTGGAGAATGTCAATCCTTTTTTGAGAAAAATCTAGATTCGAATTTTGCATAGTAACTTCAGACAAAAATAAACTCTGAGTTCAACTGAAACTGAATATGAGTCTTACATTGCAATATCATATTTCCTCTACTAAATACAGGTTTTTGTTCTTAAAAAATGAAACAGAGAACGCATGCACCGGATAGATGTAATACACTCACCTTATAGACTTAGTTGTCAGAATTTATACCTATTCTTTTCGATTTATCATAACGTTTGGTAAGGCTAACTATATGCAGCGCTCAATAATCGTTTTCAGAAATCATCTTTAGATTTACAACAAATTTTAAGAAGCCGATGTTCAGTTCGCCGAATGGTGAACACGTCCACTTTCCAGCCAACAGGCTGCCGTTTCGAATACCGCCTTCGGTAGAAGATCAAACATCCAACAAAACGTTGGATGTTTGGTATTTAGTGTTAGGTTTACGTATTATGTATAAAGGAAAAAAGTATTAAAAATGTATTATAAAAATATTAAAAAATAAACCTTAGCCCGCGAGAGAGTTAGTGTACTATACTTTAGAACCTCTCCTGATTCCCTGGTCATGTATATTTATTTATTTTGCAATACTTTATTCCAACAGCGCTGGGAAAGTTATTTGAATAACTCGTGTCAGAACATGAACATCATATGGAATATTATTATTCGTTCTCTCTCTATTTCTCATTTATACCTTCATTTCTCGTGTAGCAGTATTGAAATCCTGACTAAAAGAGTAGCTACACACACACACACTGTTTTGCGGCGGTATCTGCATTAAAGCGTAAAATTTTATATAATGAAAGTGTGGGTTTGGTGATGACAGCTGCTCTTTCTCCATGAAAAACAGACACGTGGAAGTATTGAAGAAGGTGGACGGTTATATTCAAACAGCTGTCACGAATGTCTCCGTACGGGCGTGTCATGGTTGTACGAAATGGAAATACATGGTAGAAATAGGTGATGAAAGCGAATAATCAATACTTTGATGTTAAAATGAGAACGTGTAGAAAAACTAAAGAAAAAATGCTATTTTCGTAAATAAAAAAAAAACATGTTTGAGAGAAAAAATGTAATTTCAATATAGTCGATTTTTGGTTCTTTTTCTTTATTTTCCTTCCCTGACGCGATTATATGATTATGATGAGATTTAAATGATGATGGAAATTAAAATATACAACAGCATACTCATAAAAAAATGATTTACTGACGCACTTCGCTTTAGCATTAAAAATCGATTCAATAAATGGAATTCTTGGTGTGATTCAGTAACGGTAATTAGAATGCTGAGGCTTTTTTTGAATTATAGTAATAAACAAATTCATTTTCGCTTATATTAATAAAATGCCAAATGTTAAATAACTGCCATAAATTTTATTAAAATGCTTTGCTGTAGCATTTCAATAATAAAATTCGAGGCCATTAAAATAAATAATAAATTTAACATTTTTAACTTGAGGATACATATGTGTTTGGTACAATAGAAAAAACCATCTACATCATCCTTAACTTGCGACACTCATAGAACAATAATTGCGAATCATATGTTTTCAATGTCTCTATTTTTGAATTTGACACAAAACAACAACAAAAAAACTCCACAATCGCTAATATAATATCAGTATTTGGAATGAAGAAGTGCGTACACAGTTCACCTATATAAAGAGCAAAAGAAGACCCCTAGATTTGTATCTTTTGACTAAATGGAATCCTACACGAAAAGTGACTAAAGGCACTTAGCATGCGCCGCAGGAAATAGGGCGCACCTCCTATAGACAGTATCATTGGGATAATGTCATATGCACTTGTATAAGTACGTGTAATAATAAGCAATAGTCCTGACTTGAATAAATGGGTACATTCGGGAGTAATAATAATAATAATAATAAGTGTATCCTACAGATTACTTGAATGATCATGTAAAATGTCTCAGCTGTTGCCAGCTCCATCCAGTCCTATCAAAAGGCACTTCTCTCTTATTTAGTTAGACGATTTTCTTCACCACATGTAAGATTACATAATCTAAGCTTACCACCATAGTAGCATGCGATAGGCTTACAAACTTTTGTTGACGGAATTCTTGCAACATTCTTCCATTCTCGATAAAAATTCTTGCAACAAACCTCCAATTTCAATTTTTCCGACGATTAATTAATACCTAGAGTTTTCTAATCCAAACATATCATATCCAAAGCATCTTCAGCCACCCAAACCAAGAAAAAAGCAATGCTGCCTGCATGAAAACTAACTCTGAATAAATCCAAAAATGTCAATCCTTGAATAGATAGTTTTTGGATTGGGAAAGAACAATCTAATAATCAGCTCTTTCCATATTTACGATGATGCATTGAATAAACAAACAATCCTAAATGATTAATGTTATCTAAAAGAGAAGAGTGCAATCCAGTTAAATCATAAATATCTTTCATACACTTTCAAAGAACAAACACAAGAAAAGCACCAGTATATTCATTTTCTCTCCAAGCTTATGCCATCGTACTGTATTGGTGTGCTATGCATTTGAGACTATCTTATGATACACAGAAAAGGACAAGTCTATGTAGAGCATATGTCTTGAAAGATCAGATCGATGCTAGAAGCAGACGAGTGATATCCATGATCAATAGACTTGTTGCAATTAATTATATGGCTGTGTCTTACAGCCAGTGAAGGCGAGACAACATAAATGCCCCCCATCATACTCCGACCACAGTCACAAATGGATTAAAACAGACATTTAATAATGGTAATGCACTTCTCCAACAAAAATAATACTTTCTTCCAGACTAGGGATGTAATTGGCATTGGAAAAAAATCGCATGGAATTACGAACCCTAGTTTTTTTGACTTGTTCTGTTTTTGTTTCTGTAATTTATGTATCAAGAATGGCAAGAGGACGACACTAACATTCCATGTACTAGATCCGTTATTCTTTTTCAGTAATTTCAAATTTTCATAGTCAAGAAGAATACATAGCAAATAGTATTATCACTTACGTTTTTTCTGTAGGTTTTAAGATCGACATAATGGAGAATCTATAAAAACATACCATCGCTTGAAGGTATGGGATATGCATTCCTATCATCCCTTACAATAAGGGGAATGGGGTGGCCTGACTGAACAGTGTACTGATTCTTTCGTAGATACTTGATTATTTTTTGTTACTTAGAATTATGATAAAGCAACTAAGGCTTCGTGATAAAAAAATCGAGTTTCAGGATGGGAAGTTCTTCCCCATTCCGTATAAGACCAGTTAACTTACCTTTAGATGAAAAGCCCTTAAGAAGGTTCTTCGCATTATAGGCAGCGCTCGAATCCAGATCTGTCCAACCAAAGAGCATCTTCGATGATTCTACTGCGGCTCTCTAATTTGGTGGTTCGAGCATTCTTTGAAATACACCGTAAAGAGCAGATAGAAATTACTACTTGTAGAATAAAGCCTGTTTGTTTATAAATTCATTCTTTCACTCCAACAACTTAAATTTCCCACTCACATTGAATATTAGAGAAATTCACCTTCATAGACGACAACTAACTGTCTGATAAAATCAAGACGATAAAATATTTACTTAAAATTTGAAGCATTATATTATTTTTTAAAATCCGTACTCACCCCTTAAAATCTTCGAATAATCACTGATTTTAAAACACTTGAATAAAATTTTAGAGTAACTATAATTTTCTGATATTAGATCAGAAAAAATTATTCCTCTTGACCAGAGCAACAATGTTTTTAAGTTTGGAATATTTCTATTTTGTTTGTGAATTTCATCTGTTTCTGATGAAATAAGGATCCTACCTAGCGCATTATATTTGATTATGATAATATTTATTCATCTGTATGTTTATTTTCACCAAACATTTTAGAAAGAAATCTTCAGTTTTTTTGGAGATACAAGTTCAGAGTTTTCAAAGTGGAAAAAATGCATACATAATGAGACTACATCGGAGTAAACCTTTTGTCCTCTTTAAACACTCCCACTTTAGAACGAACTTTAGTTCGTTCACAGTAGTGACTACAAAAACAAGAACACAGATGCTCACTAAGTTTGGAGATGTTTGATTTGAATTCTAGTTCCCAAAGGATTATTTTGTCTTCATCCACACACGAAAACTTTGCAACTTTTCTTCTTCAAAACAAGAAAGGCATTATACTTTGCATAAGATTTTCTCCAGAAAAATACCTTCTGCCTTTTCACATGTAAACTATGCAACAACCTTGGAAGAAAAAGCTTTTCTTCTACTTATGGGACTGAAAAATACGAATTCTTATCAGCTTAAAGAAACTTCTTGAGTAGAAATTGAGAGTTGACTTCTTTGAAGCGGTATCACAAACATCACAATCCTGCAAACTTTGTTTCAGTTGTCTAGTTATTTTTATGTGGTACATTGTGATATTTGAAATATCAATGCATTTTATTATAGTGTGCTGTAATTTGAAGCTATAATATATATATATATATATATATATATATATATATATATATATATATATATATATATATATATATATATATATATATATATATATATATATATAGCTCATACTACACATAACCAACCGATATTTCCTCTAGCAATAAATAAGCTACATGTGTAAATAGGTATCAGAATTGTAGTTCATGGCACGTTTATTGGGAAAGTGATTTGTGCTTCTAGTGTTTCGTTCCGTTTAGTAAAAGATACAAATCACAACTCACGTATAGTAAACAATCAGATAAGTTAGGAATGTAATACAACACGTTATTTCCGTGGATGATAGCAACTAGCTAACGAGGCATTTGGGAGTCATACTTTTATCTATATTGAGATTGGGATGTTTTTTACTCAGCTTTCTTGAAGCTCATAGAGAGGCATCTCTTTATACACATACTGGACATAGGATCAGATACTTTTATTTACTTCGCAGAAATCATATGCCAATACCTATTTACTTCAATTTCATTGCGCATAATGCAGTGAGATATGGATCAGGAACATTTTTTTTTCTGAACACAGGAAGTTCTGTTTAATCCTACTTCCTTCCTGGCAGACTGTCTTAGGAGCACAGTTACGCCTCTTAGACAAGCTATGACCGTTATTTTTCTATTGATTAATCACTCACCTTTTGAGTAACTAGTCCGCGCTCTGTTGTTTTCAAAATCATGACTCCAGTCAGGCGGACGCCTACAATAAGCCCTTTATCGACAGGCCTTTTGTTTTTCATGCTGTGATCAACACTATTGACGATTACTAACAGCTGCATTCTTATATAGTTACCTGTAATACCTGTGAATGAAGAGACAGTATTTTGCATGTAGACTACGTAAGTGACGTTTACGTATGCATAAAGATTTTTAATTCAATGGCCGGTATGTGCAGAAGAATTGTATATTAGAGATGTATTACTTGATATTATGCTTTGAACGTTATCGCATATTCGTTTAACTTTGATATTTCTTTGGTAGGGTGTCTATTGAAGATTAAAAGGATGATCGACTTTAAAACTGCTCCATCCGGTTTGATTGTAGCAGTTTACAAGAAACAAAGAAACCTAAAATATTTTGTATTAGAGTGAAGGTGTAGATTAGGCTCTATTTCTTAATAACTATTTAGTTAGTGCCTTAAGATATAAAAATAAAAGTTTTTTAAACAATTTGTTTTTTATAAAAATTAACAAATTATTTTAAACATTTTAATTCAACAGCTTTTCTCGTGAGAGATAGCCAGTCGCATATTAAAGTAGCAAGGGTTTCCTGAAAGAAATCCTAGTTTTTAATTTTTCAAAATATACAAACTGTCCAGAAGAACACACACAGTTTACAGTTATAATATATTCGCTTCACAGCCTAAGTTGCTTCGGACGTATTTCAAAATAACAACTTTTACGCATCGGCTAATGCAAAAAAGACACTCACAGTTTCAGCCGTTCCTGTTGCATGAACCTTAAACAAACAACCACATGAACCAGATGTTTCGTAGCATTTAGAATTCAGAATAACAAACAAATCAGCTTTGTTATATTACATAATTTCTTGGATAATGTAGGAAAGTCACAAGCACAGCTATTCTTCAAGCATGATAGTTTATGAAATATTCTACAAACTGAATTTTCAGTTGTTAAATTGATGTGTGGTTTAGTACAAAAATATCAAAGCAAGCTTATAAGTTTTAAAGATTAGGAGCACGATGAAACTAGCCTGTTTATTTCAGATTCAGATATAAAACACAGTCATATTAGAAACGAAAGCTTTAAATGGAAGTATGATAGAAAACTCAGCTTCATATATCCTTGCGTATAAGGTTATCAATGATAACGCATATGACTAACCGCCTTATTAACAGTGTGATTAAAAAAGTCAATTTGAGCACGTCACCAGCCTTAAAGCCATGTAAGTTCCGATGATTAACTCTTATTATTATGTTTGATCTATATATATTCAACTGACTTTGCATTTTCAATTTATCTTTGGACATATGATTATCTTCCTGGAAGACAGGTAAATTGCCAAGAATCTGGAAAACATCAGTCATTATGCACTTATTAAAACCTATCAAAAATCCTAGTGACTGTAAAAGCTACAGACCAATAGCTTTGACTATGACACTTTGCAAACTAAACGAAAGAATAATACATACCTTCAGACTTATGCATTGGATCTTAGAAAATAACGAGATCAACTTTTACCAAACAGCAAACAGGTCCCAAAACAGTACAGAAGATCAATTATTCTATATTTGCCAATCAATCATAGATGGCTTTCAAGAAAAACTACCAAAGAAAACAACAGCAATTTCTTAGATCTTACAGCTGCCTTCGATCGTGTGTGGATACAAAAATGTTAATAAAGATTGCATACGATACTGGAATAAGGGGAAATGCATTAATTTGGATTTCAGATTACATGAAAGGAAGAAATATTAAATTAAAAGTTAATGGAACTTCTTCCAACATACATCTAACTTGGGCTGGAGTCCGACAAGGTTCTGTTCTAAGCCCGCTCCTATTTCTCATTTATATGAACAATATTCATCCTCACGTCATAAATGACACAAAAATAGAATGAAATGCAGATGATATAGCAATCTGGCATACAAGCAGCAGTCCTCAACAATCTGGGAAACTCCTAAATAAATCAATAAAAGGCTCAGAAAGATGGGCAAAGGAACTCAAATTACAGATAAACCCAGAAAAAACAAAACTTAGTATCTTGTCAACTGATAGAAAACACAGACACTACAACCCCCAAATCAAAATATATAATGCCAATATAGGAAAAACAGAGTCTTCCAAATACTTTGGCCTAATCCTAGATACTGAACTAAGATTTTCAACCCATATCACAAATACATCTAATAAAGCTCTTAAAAAGCTTAATATCATCAAAATGCTTTGTGGAACAAAGTGGGGTGTAAAACCGAAGACACTCAAAACTACATATACAGCACTCATACGACCCACTATGGAATATGCCTCAACAATCTGGGCTCCAGCTTCCATTAGCTCAAAAGAAAAGAAAAGAGTACAATCAAGAGCAGCAAAACTTATTATAGGTGCAGTCTCATCCCCAAAAAACTTAAAAGCTCAACAAGAGTGTGGACTTCACATACTAGAAGACAGAAGAAAACTCTCCATAGTTAAGTTCACTAACAGAATCAAGAGCCAACAATAGGATCACATCCCACTCAGGACTTTCGATGCCTTGACCGGAAAATCTAGACTAAAGAGATTATCTACTTTACAATATGATCATGAAATTAGAAAATAGATAGACTTAGAGCACCTGTCCATTAAAATAAGCAAAGAGTCATTCTTTTTCACTAAACTACCAAAATAACACAATGATTAACTTAAATCTCCTAGAGCCATGTTCAAAAAAGGACTCACAGCAGGTAAATAAAAGAAAAGTACTTGACACTATACACTACTTAAATAATCTAAACCATATCATTGCCTACACCGATGGATCATCTGATGAAACTCTCGACCAAGAAGTAGAAGGGGTTTTTTATAACTCTACCTGGAGGTGAGGAAATGTAAATCAAAACCACAGCTGACAAAATAGCTTCAAACTTCACTTTTGAACTAACAGCCATACAAGCAGCCCTCGATTTCTATCTCTCTAATCCAGTAATAAATATTGCAGAAGGAATAACCATTTGCAGCGACTCAAAACATGCACTTGAAACATTAAAATTGGGGAAAAAAGTCACGCAGGAAATTCATGAACAATTAACAATTTTAAGTTTGATAAATAAGAACTGTACACTGCAATGGATACCAGCCTATGTAAATATTGAAGGATGAAAGAGGAAACAGACTAGCCAAAGAAGCAAGATACTTATCTCAAAAGTAAAAGTTAATGGAACTTTTACTTTTTAAATTTAATAACACCCACTATCACTAACTGATGCAAAACTCTGTCTCAAAAATAAGACAAGTAAAACAAACTATCAAGAAGAAGAATGAAATCAGCGAAATGAATAAAAATAGAGAAATAACCATAATCATCAACAGGCTAAGGACGGAACGTTGTAAAGGCATGAAAATTTATCCGGACGGTACCAGAAGTTATTAAACGTGCACGACGTGTCCAGGGGTCTAACTAACACTTGCCCATATCCATTTTTGTCCAGCGATTGCCGCTGCTCTACAGAAAATTGACAATAACCAGAAAAGCTCTACTCCATCAAAGCTCAAGAGACTGCAAAAGCAGTTCTACAGGCATATGGTCATATCTAGAAGCTCTTCAGTGGAATTGACAACAACAACCGTTTGTAGATCCTTAAGAATAAAATGAAAATGTACTTTTAAAATGTACTTTTAATATGTATTTTCTGATATGAAATCACGAGGGAACAGATTCCAGTTACTAATTGATGTTCAATTATTTGATGTGATACAGCTCCCAAAGAAAGGAAATTAAACGATAGTCAAAGATAATCCAGAATTTGGTCTATGTGGCAGAGACAACTTCAACATGACGACATAATATTAACGAGCATGCAACATAACACTACTTTGCCTACAAGCAACCGAGGAAGACGAAATTATTAGGCTTAGGATAAAAAAAGAGTCACGTCTGTGGGCACAACTGTGATAATAACCTTTATTTTCGAAGATGTTTTTCCATTATATATGTTTCTGAAGTGAAGTCGTTAAGATTATCTTAAATATATTTGTTTAAACTTGACTTCTATTCGTTAAAGATATCTAATTTCATTTTATGTGTTAATGAATAGTGTTGGTAGGAGACAGGAGATGTACAATGTTTCGCTTCTATGATATATACAACACTCTGTCCTCAGATTGTTTAAGATCGCTTTGCATACTTTAGAATGATATTTTGTGTTTATAAAACTTTAATTGTAAACCCTATCTTTAGAGCTTACGAACTAGATTTCGAATATGATAATGGAAATTTCGAATATTAAAATGGGCCAGCAAAGAACTTTCTGAAATAGCATTCATTATCTCGTTGTAAGTTTGATCTTGTGAACACAAATTCACATTGATAAACTACTGAAGAACTTGATAAACTACTATCATTTTATCATATTTTTGTAATGATGTCATAAATCCAATTACAATCTAAGAAATCAACCTACGTTTTAACTGAATAGGATCGTTCATATTCTATTGCTGACAGTGGGAGGGCATTCAAATTAAATGGACTCAATTTTTGAGAAAGTACATTGCGTGCTCAGCAGTCTTTCTGAATGTTTCTCCTCAAACTCTGCAAGTGCAACTACTGAAATACTGCACGCAAGTAAACAAAACTAAGCATTTCGCACTAGAATAGTTCGATAATTATATATTAGTAATTTGAATTCAGAATCTAATGCAGTGAAGTAACTGTCAAAAATGAATGAAATGTTTATCAGCCCAAGGCGAATTTATGCCATCTTCGAGTATTGTGGATTAAATCCAAATTTACTTAACGCCCATTTGAAAATTAAACTCAAGTCGACAATCTTCACGTTTTCACCATAATGGACTAAGCTCCTCTCTCTCTCTCTCTCTCTCTGTCTTGCAGTTCCACTTTTAACTGCTTCGATCAGTCTGAAAACAAAAACCCATTTGAAAGGCTCCCACATTTCTTTCTTTGAATTCTTATTACATTCGTATTATTTGAGTTTATTAATTCATACTCTATTATCTAATTTAAGGATTTAAATTAGCTGACTCACCGAAAACTTCATTCAAATTTAAAATGAATAAATGGAAATTTGAGAACTTTTGTGAGATTATTGAATGACAAATTTGAGCTCTCTAAGAAACTCAGGAACAAAAGTTAAAGAATGTTAATTATAATCTTCACTTTAATCTAAGTTAAATTAATTTGTTGCACAGTGAAAATTAAGAAATTCTGTCGTAAGTTTATGTAAACTTTAGCTTCGATCAATCATAAAAAATATCGGAAAATTAATATTGAATAGAGAATAAATTGGAGTATTAATCCCCGCATAGTTTTTATAGATTCCCAATTTTAAAGTGACCATGATGAATGAGATAATTCCATCAAAATTACGTTAATTATATACAATTTTAAGAGATAATCAATTACATGGCTAGCTATGAAAATAAAAGAAAAACTCTTGTCCAGATTTGTCGATATCACTCTTCTTCTTAAAATATGGAGTAGTCTCCACACTTTCAATTTCCTCCTTTTTTTGAAAGACAACTTTACTGTTGATATATGCCCGCTTTTGAGATTTTAGCGTTAGGACGGAAAGTTCCTCTCTCTCTCTCTCTCTCTCTATCTCTCTCTCTCTCTCTTTCTCTCTGTGGGGGCCAGAGAAACCACCCCTCGTGGAAAACCTCCCACTTTCAAGCGTATTTATAATAAAGTAGGAAAAGTGTTTATTTACATGTTTTTAATTATCCATACGGAAACAGCAGGAGCGTAGCATGGTGAGAGTCTATCTTTACCAAAAGGGGAAAGAGAGTGCCCTCTGATTTCGAAATGTGATTATATTAATTTGAAAATCCAATTATAATCATTTCAATATGAGTTATACAAATTTCAAAATCGGATTATATTAATACATTATTAGTAGCAGAATACGCCAATATAATCCTTGTTTCTTAAGAAACTGTTGCTAATTAACATGTGGAAGCTAATCAGCTTACACATTGTTAGAATTAATGCGATGTCAGATATTGGTTACAAACATTCGCACTTAGCCGCTGCTTCTGCAGTACTGAGCGTGTTTATACATTCATCTATTTACTTGTATTTTAAAATTTATTTCTCAGTTTTTGAGCTATTTTACCAATTTATATTTAAATTATACGACGATGAATGCCTTTCTAAAATATCGAACGTCAGAAAAAATAATAATGTTAGAAAAAATGTTATCGTTTTATAAATTAGCCAATTTATAAAACGATAACATTTTTTAGCATTTAAAAGAAGCATAAAACAGTTAAAGAATGTACGTTATTGGGTTTGTATCAGCTGTGGATATCTGTCCATTTACATTTTTATATCGCACTCTCTTTCTGTATTTTCAATAAATAACAGTAATATCGTGAAGTTCAGACCATCCAAGGAAAGACATATCATATTGGTGATATGCTATATCACCAATTAGAAACTTTACACTTGACACTTCAGAGTAAAGCCAATGAAAATGTTTTACAAATGATCACCAGTAAAGAATATTCATGTATTATGGAATTGATTGAGATTGCCCTTTTTAGAAGATAAGATATCTAAAGATTTTTGCCATATATTGATTTTGAGAATTGACAATTGCACTAATCTTTTTTGTGATAATGAAAATAATAATAATAATCAGCAGTAGCAGTACTTACAAAGCCCTTAAGAGCCAAGTCTGTCCTAGTTGGTTTTCGTAACAAAGTTTTACGATAAACTTGTTAGTCTCATTCTTGCTTAAATATATATTTTTTGTATGTGAACTGATTATGTTCCGCTGGTCAATTTTGGAATGCGGTATGAAGCGGTTTTAAATTTAAGACAAGCTAACTGATTTCAAATTGAAAATCCCAGATTAATGTTTTTCCTCATCCGTTTTGAATCCAATTTTGTGTGGGATTCAAACCTAGGTCTCCCCAATCAAAGGGAATCCTTTAATGTAATTTTAATTTTTAAAATTATTTCGTAATTTTTATTTCAAATTAAAAAAATCGAAGTATTTTTATTCGATTTTTATAAATTTTGAATTAAAATTCAAATTTCAAATTATTTTTTTAAATTTCGAATTTTTTAATTACGTTTTTCTAATTTCGAATTATTTGTTAGGTTTGAATTCGTTTTAAAAATTATTATTTTTTTATTTTTTATTTTTAATCGGACTTGATACCCAACAAATCTGAAGTGAAATGATATTTATGTTGACGATTACAAAAAATTGAATTTTGTTGATTTTTGTTACTTGTATTTTTTAAAGGGGTGGAAGGGGTGGTGAAGCGCAATACATAGCCTCTCCCACTCAAATGTCAACCTCACCTTCCCGTGGTCCATCCTGTTCTAAAAGTACAAACGAGGCACTGGCGACCGAGTATGGGCGGTATAACCTTAACACCCTAACAGAGTAAATGCTGTTAGATCTTGTCCAGAGGCGTTAGGTAGCAGCCCTACCACTGGACTTACCTAGCGACAGGTTAGTAACCTGCCCTGGGGAAATTCAAAATACTTTCAAGTTTCATGCAAAGAAAAGCCGGACGGACTGTCAGGGAAAAGACCACAACCCAGGAAACGGTAAACGAAATTGGAAAAAGGAACACATAATGAAGATTGCAACATGGAATGTGAGAAGCATTGCACACAAAGAAGAAGCACTTGATAAACAACTAAACCAAGCTAACATAAAGATATGTATAGTAACAGAAACAAAGAAAAAACAAAAAGGTACAAAAGAAACAAACTATATACAAATCTACAGTGGGGTAAAAAAAGAAGAAAGAGCAAAAGCAGGTATAATGATTACGGTACATAAATCCCTAAAGAACAATATTTACAACTACAACTATTTGAATGAAAGACTAATAGAAATTAGACTCAAGACATTAAGAGGCCACATAACAATATTTGGTGCATATGCACCAGAAGAGGGAAAAGAAGAAGACAGTAATATATTTTATGAAGAATTACAGAATGCCATAGATAAAACAAACAAAACTGACTATTTACTGCTATCAGGAGATTTAAATGCCAGAATAGGAAACAAAAAATACAAAACAAACATAGGAAAATTTGGCGAAGATACATGTAATCAAAATGGTCGCAGATTGCGCGATTTTGTCATTTATAATAATATGAGAATAATGAATTCAATGTTTAAACACAAGGAAATACATAAATATTCTTGGTCAGCCAGAGGATACAAATCAGTAATTGACTACGTTATCACAAATTTTAAATTAGCGGAGTTAATTTTAGACGTAAGAGCATATCGAGGCTTTGAATTAAACTCTGATCATTATATGGTATCAGCAAAAATTCGTTTTAAACCAAAGTGGCTAAAAACACATAGATTTGAAAATTCTTACCAGCCGAGCTACAAAATTTCTTCATTACAGGATCCTCAAGTTAGACTACAATATCAAAAATGCACAAACTTAAAAACAGAAACCACACATGAATCAAGTGACATAGAAGATGAATGGGAAAATTTGAAACAAATTCTCACAAAAGCAGCAATAGAAACCTTAGGAATAAAGCACAAATGGATTAGAAAAAGAGGACTACGAGACTGGAACAAAGAAATAAAAAATATAATAAAAACCAAAAACGACAGTTACCAGATATATCTAAATTCCAAAACAATAGAAGCAGAAATAGAGTATAAAAGAAATAGTGTAATTGCAAAACGAGAAGTAAGGAAAAAACATAGAGAAAGATGGAACAATTTCGTAACAGAACTAGAAAAGGATTTATTTAAACCATAACCCAAAACATATAAAGTAATAAAATACATGAATAAAGAAATAAAAGAAAAGATAAAAATACAAACAATAGATTTAGAAAAATGGGTGACCTATTTCCAAAATCTCTGGACAGATGAGAACAATGAATTAAATTTTTATAAGACCTAATAGAAAATATCACAATGTTAGAACTGAAAAATATAATAAAGAAGATGAAAAATAGGAAAAACGCCAGGAGAAGACAATATAAATATAGAACTATACAAAAATGCAGGTGAAACATTTAATGAAAGACTTTTGAAATTTTTTAATATGGTTTGGATGTCCGGAAAAACCCCTAACTCTTGGAAAAAAGCACTGGTCATCCCTATCTATAAAAAAGGAAATAAAGATAATTGCAATAATTATAGGGGAATTAGCCTGCTGAATACAGGATATAAAATATATGCAGGAATATTAAAAGAGAAACTAAGCAGCATTGTAGAAAACAAATTACTAGAAGAACAAAATGGCTTCCGAAAAGGCCGATCCTGCATAGATCGAATTTTTATTTTAAAATTATTAATAGAAAAGAGAAGAGAATTTCAAAAAGAAACACATGTGGCGTTTATTGATTATGAAAAAGCGTTTGACAAAATTAGTCGACAAAAATTGTTTAAAATATTAACCAATTTAAACATACCAAACCAACTTTTACAATCTATTCAAGAAATACATACAGGAAATAAAATAGCAGTTAAATTAGAACACACCTCAGAATGGAAAGATATATCAAGAGGAGTACGACAAGGATGTACCCTCTCACCTCTGCTTTTCAATATATATATATATATATATATATATATATATATATATATATATATATATATATATATATATATATATATATATATATATATATATATATATGAATGAAATATTAACAATCTGGAAACAGCATAACCCATTTGGTATACAAATGACCCCGCAAATGAAGATAGATACACTACTATTTGCAGATGATCAAATAGTATTAGCTACATCAGAAGATGACTTACAAAGATCATTAAAATCATTAAATGATATCTCAAAGCAATATAATATGACAATATCCAAAGAAAAAACAAAAATAATGCCATTCAAAGGAGAAAACCCAATAAGAAGTAAAATAGTGATAGATAATAAAATACTAGAACAAGTAAACACTTTCAGATACTTGGGATGTGATCTATCATACGAAGAAGAAAAAGACATAGACACTAAAATATCGAACTTTGTCAAAGTAAATGGCACAATAAATAGTATATTTAAGCCATCACTGGTACAAAAACACACTAGAATCAGACTATATAATGTCTTGTCAAAACCAACTCTACTATACGGAAGCGAAACATGGACCATGAAAAGGAAAGATGAAAAACGAATTCAAACAGCAGAAATGAAGTTCCTCAGAAAAACAGCTGGCTATACCAAGTGGGACCACAAAACAAATGAAGAAATCTTACAATCCCTAAAAATCAAACCAATTAATTACTACATAAGACAGTATAAACAAAAATGGCTAGAACATTTAAATCGAATGGACAACAGCAGACTACGAAAAATATTATACAGTTACAAAATAAGTGGAAAAAGAATAATCGGAAGACCAAGAAAGAGATGGCATGAGACCGGAACAGGCCACTTGGCCTATATTCCATGATAGGAAGAAGAAGAAGAAGAAGAGAAGTATTTTTTAAATTTCCAATAATGCTCTATATATATTGAATTCAACAAAATGTTCAAGTTCCATTTAGAAAACATTAACCTAATTTCACATTTTTGTATTTTACAGTTCGCAATCGATGATTTAAATGCTTAGTTTCGCTTGGTATTTGAATCAAAATTTACAAAGAACTAATTTAAAAGTGTGTGCGTTTGAGCGTGTGTACGCAAGCACGCGCGTGCACACAGACACAATCTGTGTGTGAGAGGGAGAGAGAGAGAGAGAGAGAGAGAGATTTTATTCTTTTAGGATATATATATATATAGTTTACTTTTTTTTAATTTTGAGGAATGCAATTTTATAAATATAAATTAGAATACTGTAATTACTAAAGACCAGTATTTATAATAGCACAATAGTAACTCAAATAACTAAACCATTCATCAAGAAAATTAAATATTCACGTGTTTATGATGATAAACAAATTAACTGAAAAAGAAAATTTTCATTTAATCTCTTACGGCGACTCAAGAAATAAATTTTAAAATAAATAAATAAATGGCAACAAAACTATATTCATGAGTGACGCCATTCAGTAACCTTTTCGCCCCTGGCTTACTGAGATATGTTGGATATAATTAAACCCCGTGTCATACGTTACTCGTGGTCACATTACATTAATATAAAACGCAGTTGAGTGAACAGCAGGAAATCTTCCCTGTGGGAATTTCTTGAGCGTCTGTCATTTACTTATTTAAATGTAAATTTAAATTTCAATGCGTCAATAAAATATTATTATCATTTTGATCTGCACGGATATTTTTAAAAAAACATATAACAATAACTATCAGGGATATTTAAAGATATTCAACAGCTCGGAAGACTATTCTCCCTCTTTAAAGTCTTTATTATTGATTAGTTTATTAAATATTTATATTCGTCAGTTAAACTAAAGGAGCATAAAATTTTAAGTGTATATTAATATGCCAACTTTAATTTATATGATATTTATTTCCTTTATAATATTCTGTAAGCTGTAAAGTTACGATTCAATTTCCTAAGGCTTAAAATGTGTGTGCATGTATATCTTACTGGCCTTTGTACTAATGTGTTGATAGATTAAGTCTGCTTCCCTTTTCTTAAAAATGAAACCGTTTCCCAGATTAAACACCATGAATTGGAAAAAAAGTCATTCATCGATCTTTACAATAAAATTGCATACTACAAAATAATATTTACATACTCATAAACTTCTATTCCTTAAAAACAGTTCAGTTTTTTTTTATGATTCCAGTACTAAAAATTCGATGTTAATGAAATATATTTAAAAATCTGACAGCAGGGAGATGAATGGAAATTTCGAATGAAATAAACTAAAACACGTATTCAAAATAATTCGAATAAACCGTATCGCATAAACTAAATCATTTGAGAAAAGGTTAAAAAACAAAGAAAGCATTTTAATTTCAGTGAGATGTCCAAGGATAAGATAATCCGTAAACACTCCTTTTGAACCCAATATGAAATTTTACGAATCCACAGTAAGATGGGTGCTGTCTCATACGGAGGTATAAAACGATATGCCATCTGAAGCTGACAAAAAAGTACTTCAGTGGAATTCTAATCCACAAGGGAATTTAATCTTACCAGTATTCGAATTTTTGTGGAAGTTATTATATAGTATACTATTTATATCACTCTTCGTGATACCGCCCTATTAATTAGGGAACTTCACACACATACATACACTTCATTATTTCTTACTTTCTAGCTTTTCGATGCCATTAGCATTTCAATAATGAACTGTACAATCGTATACTAGCAAAAAAATCTAATAGTCGAAGGTATATTTTCTTTTATACTATACTGATAACGTTTCTTAAATTAAGAGAATACTTAAAAATGCATTCGAAATATGTAATGACAAGGATAACAGACTAATTCCAAAAAAAAAAAAAAAAAAAGAACGAAGAAAGAATAGCTAAATATGAAGTGCTCCGGAACTCCACTTATAAGTTCTAGAATATACTGACCAAATGTGGTATTAAACTATTATATATATTTTGGATTTATGATTATAAATCCACTAAAATGAAAACTTCCAATGAAACGCTGTTAAGAACTCTTCCCATCGTCTCTGACTTTAAAAGTCAAGCGTGTGTTTGCTCTGATCTCAAGTTATACCTGATTTCTGCTCGGTGGTGTGTCATAATCAGAATAATTTGGTTTTGCACAAACCTAATTTCGAGTAGTATCCAAACGGAAAGCCTCCGTAGCTCATACGATATAGACGAAGCCATTTGGTCGGAATATCCTGGTTTCGATTCCCGTTCATGACGGGAGGAACCTTTATCTGGTCTCTTTCGACTAAAGGTGAGTTAAGCGGTCATTCATACGGAGGTGGAGGGGGTTTTCTCCCGGTAACTCGGATTTTTCATCCCTCAAAATCCCTTATAAGGGATTTTCAACTGAACTTCATGCTTGCACCTATTACGCATAAGGAATCAACACATATAGAAACATATGTATGTGGTGTACAAATACCATGACGTATTAACATAACTGAAAATAATTTAAATGATAGTCTTGCAGGTGAGGACTCTTGTACGGTTCCTCACCTTCTTAACCTAGGTCAAACACTGATACTACAGACTGTGCACGGAGTTCTTTTTGTTGGCTCGCATAGACGGCATTAAAATAAGATTAAAATCGATCAAGTTAAAGTGTGGTGATAGATAAATAGACAGAACATTTTATAACCATAAGATGCAACGATGCAGCGAAAGGAGATATTAACTGGCAAGGGAAGTAAACTTCATGCTTGAGTCTATTACGCTTAAGCAATCAACACATATAGAAACATATATGTGCTGTACAAACTACCATGACGTATTTATAGAATTGGAATAGTTTAAACGATAGTGTTGCAAATAATTTTGGAATGTATCCGAAATTTGTCGATAATCATCTTGTAAATGCAATGTATCGAAACGTAAGAAAGGAAGCATAACGAGTGTAAGTTTACTTTCTTTATTTATTTCTGAGATTGATTTAAAATAACACGTCACTAAACACTAATGTATGCAGAGTTTTGTTTAGTACTTTTTTTTTATACTTAATGGTCACTTCGTAGTGCGGTCATGAAGAAAATGAAGTATGTAGGGCTCTTCAAATGAAGTTCGCTGGGTATGCTCCTTTTTTCTTTTTTTAAACCGTTATAGAATGAAGAATGCTTAACTTGAATTCTAATCATCTGAAAATGCTGTCTCCAATACTAGAAATGTGTCAGAGCTCATTAGCAAGTGCCCAGGTCTGAAAGAAAATTTCTTTTCACAGCAACTAAGTATTCAACTGATGAAGGTGAAAGTGGGTTCGACAAAAGCAATTAGTGAGCAGTTAAGTTGCTGTTAATTTTACAAAAAATTGAGAGCAGACTGCTTTTAAAACGAACAGAGCTAAACCATTCACGTTCCAAGCCATGCTAAGATATCTGTAATGGAAAAATTGTATTCAGATTCAAATAAAAAATACTATGAAATATGGAGAGAATATTTATTAGAAAAGGGATTAAATAACGCCCTATAAATTTACTATTATTCCCTTTTAACTTGATAGACCTATTAAAGGAAAAGTAATTGGCATAATTCATCTTAATGAATTATAAAGTAAAAATCCAGATATTTTGAAATTATAAAGTAAAAATTCCAGATTTTTATTGAAACTTTTAGATGTAGTGAACTTTGTTGACTCTTTTCTTGATGACATTAGCACATTTTCGAATATCCTGAGTGAATATCTACTCGAAGGTACGTAATTTTTTCATGTAGTACTATCATATCCTGTATACCCCTTGAGGGTACATGGCAGGAATTTGATGATGATGAGGTACGTAATTTAGGAAAAGAGTGATATCTAATCGACGGGCTCACTGTTATTGATCATCCGTGGAAATCTCTAAGCGGAAGTTGATTTCCTGCACTTGTTATTGAGCGTTTTCCTCAGAAGTGGAGGGTAGATATTAGGTGAAGAGCAGAAACGCAATATCGACTAATTTGTCATCATTAATGTGAAAGTTTTTGTGGCACTTCGGTTTCCGGATTCATCTTTATATGTTCGTCTCGTTAAATATATTCTTATTAAGTACTTCAGTTTTCTTATGACTTATACATTACAGGTCTCTATTACAAGTAACTGAAACGAATGTTAGCACTGTAAACACTTTCCCCAATAAAGAGATATGGAAGCAGGATTTTTTTTCATAACTCACTAATACCGATTAGCCTCGTAGATCTACAATATTGATATGCAAATTCCATGAATTTCTGCTTTTGGTATATTTATCCATTATAATTTCGTTTAATAAAATGAATATTATTTTCTTATTTGTCTATCAATTTTGGAAATTTTGCGCGATGGACTTAAAACCGTCAACTTTTGCAACTATCCGCATGATTATGGGAATACCGTAATTTATGTATAAACTGAAAAGCTTGAGATCATCTTGATTAATTTACTGCTTGATTAAAATTTCAGATTATAGCATGAGCTTTTAGTAGGCTATTGGCTTTTCGCTCTTTTGTTTGTTTTGTAGAATCAATCTGCAAGGGCACTTAAAACGAAACAATAAAATTTATAGTCTGTACTTACATTTTCAACATACTACCTCCGAGAAACTTATTTAGAATTTTTTTTTCTTCCTGAGGTTTTCCGATTAGTTTTTGCTCTCATTCAAGTTACCGTACTAATAAATTACCTTGCTATTGAGGTTACTCCCAACATACATACGGGGGAGGAAGTCCGGAAAGTTCTGATAAACACCTAGAACAAAAATGATATTAAAGCAACTAATATAACCACAAGAAATAACCAGTACATAAGAATATAAGAACATAAGTTACCTTCATAACTCTGCCACTAGTATGTTCTTTCTTGGGTTATATCAATTGCTTTAATATCATTTTTATCAAGGTGTGTTTACAGAACTTTCCAGACCCCCATTGTATATAAATAAACCCATGAAAGAGCAGACAGCTATAGTGCATTAGGGCAGTAGAAATAATAATTAGATTATCTCGGAAACCTACTCCAGAGACCAAGAGATGAAGTGCTCACACTTCTAATATTTCAGGCTTACATTATTAGGAAGCGGATATTTTTCCCCCTTTACAATTGTTTTCTCTTTCTTATGCAGTTTATTCTAGTAGTTACGTCTTTCAGGAGAAAATCAATCTTCTTACGATCTGCAAGTAATTTAGTTTAATGGAATTTAGAATTAGAATTATTGTATCGTCCCCCAATGATAGTTTAGAGTAAAATGTGAAGGTTAATGTACATTAGAAATTACGATTACATGCATACAAATAAGACATCTGTAATAAATTTTACACTCTGCTTACATCGCTAAACAACTAATAGAATGTCTATGTGCTTGGCATATGTAACTAATTTCTAAGTAGGATTAATTATTCCATTCAAAACTAAACTCCGTGAAATATTTCTGTAATTGTAAAACGGTCAGCTTTGTTATCCGCATGCGAGTTCTGTAATGTAGTTTCCATCACTCTCGTGACAGTCCACAATTTATACTAACAGATATTTCGAAACAATTCTTGTGAAGAATCTGGTAAGCCATATGACTAGATTAAGCTGTCGTTCCATAAACTTTAATATTTTACCTTAACTGCTGAATAATAGTTATAAATTTTGTCCATAACGTGAGCATATGATATTATTTTTTCTATCATCTGAAATACTAAGCATCTTTCAGGCCTGTTAGTTAGAGTTTTTTTGTTTTTTTTTTTGAGGGAAAGCGAACTCCGAACTCCGAGAACAACGCTAAAAACTCCTTTTGAGGCTGGCTAATTCATTTTCATTAAAAACTCTGATAAAGATTAATATTCTGCATGGAATTGTAAGGTCTAGCCAGTCAAAGGGCATTATCGAAACCGATTTAGTTATGTATTCTACCCACCTTAGTTTAATCGATTGCTATTAAACTAAGGTGGGTAGATTACCTACATATATACATATGCAGTATTTAAATTATATATTTATTAAAAACTGTATATATATTCTACCCACGAAAGACGAAAGGTAAGAGACCTTAAGTAATTTTTATTACCGTGATTTAGTTAATTAAGGCTTATAATCATCGATACGCTTGCTCTGTACATTAAACGTGGCACTTTTCCAAACCAATGCCTTCTTCCAGTAATGAGGGTGATATAATAATCACACTGGTCCTCCGAAGCTCAATTCGTATATATGAGCCCTCTGATTGGAAATACTCGGGTTCGATTTCCAGGAATCTTTATCACGTGTATTCAAATGCTATGCGAGAGTAGTTAATTCATCTTCAGCTGGAATCTTTTAACATTCCTTACTTGGCAGGAGGGTTTCAAACTCAAGTCTCTCCGGATAAAGGATGTTGTTGTTGTCACTGAGGGATTCACAGAGAAGCTCGATGAACGGCAAAAATATTATTTTAGAAACTATGATATTTCTAGAGATTTGAGGAACTCAAAGTTTAAGCAAAATTAATATAAAAGTGATTAGTAACGAACTGTTATATATGCAGTTCCTGTATTTTAAGAAATAGTTGCAATTTTGCTGCTACTGATTATTAAATTACATTATTAATAGTATTAATAGTAATTATTAGTAAAAGGCGTAATTTTCAGAATTCACAGGATACATCTCATTCTTCCAATTGTAAAATCGGCTTCATACGCACTAAACAATACATAGTTGCCTCATAGCATTAAGTAAATTTAATTACTCATAAACAAAAAAATAACTGATCAAATTATTGTTCTGCGAGAAAGCTACAGAATGACAATTTTTTCTTTTCTTCTTTTTTACTAACGAATTTGTTTCATGAACAATTGTAGATATAATTTAATAGGACTTTCATTCTACCAGATTATTATGCGATTAATAGACATTATTACTAGAATTTCTACTAAAATTCTTAACGCATTATAAATTATAGAATTCGAACATATTAAATTTAAGTCTATTTTTCATCTCTATTTCTTTTCTGTTTTATTTTTCCAATCAAAGTCTTCTGTGCCAATTTCAACTTGCATTTTTTGCAGTCATATAAAGAGACTTTACGTACTACATATAAACAGACAGCTGTCAATTTAATCAGCAAATCTTCTCTATCTAAATGCCTTTTCAACTTTTCTAATCTAGCACTCGTATATTCTAGTAATTTTCAAAATGTAATTTTGCCCTCTATTCTTTGACCTTCCCTTACCTCCGTTCTCATAATGATTTAGATTAATTTATGTTGGGATATGCTAGGTCCGTCTCCAACGTGAGAGCACGATATAATGGATAATAACCATCATTGCCTATTAACGGATCTTATCAGTGTATTAGATGTTCTATAGTTCGCCCACCGATTAGAGATCCTTCGACACTTCTGCGCATCTCAGAAAAAGGAGAATCCATTCCGATAATAGGGTAATCAGTCTGTATTGTGGGATGAGTTGTTTATTATTACACGTCGGAAAATTAACTTCTCTTTTATGATTATTGTAGTTAACTTTGTTGCTTGTATAACAGTTGGAAAATTTTACCTATAAAGCACGTGATTTCACGTGTTGGACACCAATTCGGACGTCCTTCATTTCTTTCTCCCCTTCAGCATGAATCGACTATTCTTGGAAAGACACGAAGCAGGGACATACAAACGGTGGGCGAACTATATCTCTAATTTCCACCAATGAAATTCCATTCAATTATTCCTGTCCCTGTGTGCGTGTGTGTATAGTACGTAATTCACTCTAATTCACTCTTTTTTTAAAATAATTGAAGAGTTCTTACGGGTAATCATCCACCATAATTCATTCTAATTTCAACCCATTGACTCATATCGTATTTTCTCAATCAGTTTTGCCCATCGCTTTTCAGGATGCCTCAACAAGATCACTCATAAACTTTGCCACGTCTAATTCATCGCTTTTTTCAAAAAATCAAAAAATCAAGTTTATTTATTATTGTGCATTTCTTCATAATATTCGCTATTTTATTTATTATTTCATTTTTGTATTTGTTTCATTGTTCTTTCCATTTCAGTGAGAATTGTCTCATTTTTCCCTGTTGCTAAAAATCAATCAGACCGTTCATATTTTTTTTATTTTCATAGGACTAGTTTATTTTTCTACTGTCAACAGTTTGCATTTCACCTGTCATTTTATTTTCGATTGCTTTGCTCATTTCCAGGAGTATTCTACATAATTCTAAATATTATTCTAAAAGCTTTTCATTTTACCGAGAAAATATTTCATGCTAATTCAAGAGCCAAAACAGAGATGTTAAAGATAATATTTTCGATTTTATTTTTAGTAATATTTTAAGTAATTTAATTTTAGTTCTTCTAGATTTATAATTTAATTTTAGTTCTTTTAGATTTATAATTTATTTTTAGTTATATTCTTAAGTTTTCTTTTATTCTTTCCTATTTTTCATTAATTTTAATTTTAGATATGACAGCTATAAGATCACTTCTCTTGATAGTGTAAGTCGTTTAAAGGAAGCTCTTATTAATTATTATAAACTTAATTTCATTAAATTTCAGATATTTTTACTTCATAAATTTATTATTTAATTAGGTCCACTCTTAATTAAAAATATAAAGAAAGTTAGAATTAAAGAAAATAATGAAGATTATTTCCTCATCAGTAACACTCTGTCTCTGCCCAGTTCGTCTTGCTCAAGTGAATCTCAAGTGAAAAGATTTAGCAACAAAAGTCGCCGATAGCGGAACTTTTGGCGCTAACACACACACACACACACACACACACACACATTCGCTAAATAAATATTTGTTTTCAATTTAGTTTTTTTTTAATTAGTTGTTGGTAACATTTTACTACATACATATAAAACGAGAAAGAGTTAAATTTGGCAATACTGTAACTTCGTCACAAGCTTGGAAATGCTATTACCCACACTGTTTAACCAGACCAGAATACATATGGAGTCATAACTCATATGATCTTAGACCTTTTCTCATGTACGGATCTTGAAAATTTCTGATTTGATTTTGTCTAGTAATTCCCGATCCTTGGTAGCTGCTTTTAGTAAATTACAATTATATATCCTAATAATGCGTCTAAACAAGGAAGATGAGTGTAAGTGGCATCAGTTTAATTATCACTTCAGTAAAGTAAGAATTAATTTTTTACTTTTTTATTTGCAATTAAATTTCAGTTTGTTTTCAAATTTCTGATTTAGAATAAAATGTCGCATTACATACACTCAATAGACAAAACATCAGCGATAGGTATAATGGAAAGATGACACTGGAATACCCCCTTGAGCAGATTGAAACATACCCCAACCCAACGCAGCCATTCAATGGTCCAACTGGTAAAAAACCCAAGGGTTCTCGAGGGTAACTATATCAAGGATCTACCGCGAGTATACCATCAACGGACGTACCAGCGCCCATAGAGCAAGTGGCAGCCGGCCATACTCCATAGGTGACCGGAGTCAGTCGACATAGACTGTCCAGACTTGTACAGACCAACTGCAGGGCAATGGCGTCACAAATCACACCCAGTTTCAATGTTGGAGGTCCAAGCAACGTCAGTGAGCGAATGGTACGGCGTAACCTGCATACCATGGGTTACCCGAGACGACCCCTAATCGTTGACATTGTTGATAGCTCGTAATCGGGCACTGCGTCTTGCTTGTTGATGGCACCATCAAAACTGGATGAATCCAGTCAGCTCATTTATACCGAGCTGAGAGGAGGGTGTGGACTCGCAAGTTCGCCAGATTTAAATCCGACCGAATCTCTCTGGGATTCCTTAGATCGAGTCAGATCCATGTATCTGACGTCAAAGGCGGAGTTGTGGATAATGCTGCAACAGGCATAGCTGGAATTACTCGAGTCAATGCCTTGGAGAGTACAAGCTGTTATTCGGGCTAGACGAAGACGACACGCTATTAGGTAGGTATTTAGGTATTTCTAATGTTTTGCCCATTGAGTGTAATAATGATATTTTATATTAATAAATCTCCTAAATCAATACTGGATATGAGCACCACTATGTCGCTATCTATGATTGACTTCTTTATTTAATTTTATCTTGAGATGCAACTCTGCTAGCGTTAGGAAACTTGGTTACATATGATACATCTTGGATGAGAACTAATTTCTCTGCTTTCATCCTCGAAGCTTATATGTAAGCTTATCTCTGAGGATGACACCAGTTGGTTATTATTTATTGTTTTTTTTTTTTTTTTTGCTGTGTTGGGAAGCTACGAAATCTATGATTGAGAAATTCCCGAGCGAGCGCGCGCGCGCACGCGCGCACGCACGCGCGCACGCACACACACACACACACACACACACACACACACACACACACACACACACACACACACACACACACACACACACACACACAATAACTTGGAATGTCTTGATGCGTAGCTGAACTGGAAGCCTGAACGAATATATTGTGTTTCATTAAGTTTGTA
Organism: Typopeltis vanoorti; assembly: GCF_054136105.1. Lineage (NCBI taxonomy): Eukaryota > Metazoa > Arthropoda > Arachnida > Uropygi > Thelyphonidae > Typopeltis > Typopeltis vanoorti. Next base: position 84,898,944 of record NC_143564.1, on the reverse strand, counting down.
TGGTATTTTGGATGCGTGTTTCGTGTTCATAGTATGTTCTTAGAGCTCTTTTCAGCTTATTGTTGTAGTTTGTAAGTTTTCTGTATTCAAAAGGTAATTTGTTTATCATGTCTGGGATGTAGAAGTTTCGCGTGGCCTTTCCGTAGTGATTATTGTATTTATATGTGATATAATTAGTAGTCTGAGGTCTTGTTATACGGTATGTATTTCTAACTGTCCTGTAGGTGGGATCGAAATAATGTTTTAGCAAGGCTGCATAGTGACAAAAATGTTTTGCTGTCAGTATTTTGTGTTCTGACATTGCAATGTTTAGAAGGTTGTTATTTTCTCTTTGTTCCCAAAGGATCAGTTTTATCATTTTGTACTGTACCGACATTAATCTATTTAATTTGTAGGGTGAAGAAAGCATACGTTGTTATAGATCTTAGTATATTTTGGCATAGTGCTTTATATATTAGTGTTTTTAGGCGTATGGGAACTATGTATTTTAACCTGTAGAGTTTGCCACTTATTATCCGGAGTTGTTGTGTAGATGGTTTATGTGGCTAATCCGCTTCGTATCTGCATCGAAGTAAATTCCAAGGTATTGTATTGTTTCAACCTGAGTGATTGTAGTGGTTTTGCTGTTCTGTGTGTTTTTTTGTTGGAAAGTGGATGTTGGATGGTTATATATTTGTTATCAACTGGTCGTGTCAGTGGATTTCTGAATATCATTAATTTTGTCTTTTCTGAGTTTAGGTGTATGGAGTTTTTCGTGAGCCAGTCTATGATCAGATTTATATCATGTTGCATATTTGTTTGGGCTATGCTTGCGTTATTATGGATGGATATTATTGCTGTATCGTCTGCGTATTGGAATATCTTACCTTTGAGTGGTAACTGATTAATAAATGTTGAATAGAGTTGGGGAGAGTACAGCTCCTTGTGGTACTCCACAGGTTACTGGTAGTTCTCTGCTTCGGTTTGACCCGATACGTGTGATATGCTTTCTATTTTGAAGGTAGTTTGTAAACCACCTGTGAAGCGGCCCGTCTATTCCAACATGCCTCAGCTTTCCTAACAAGGTTTGATGTGTAAGTGTATCGAATGCTTTAGTTAGATCAATAAAGACTACCATGACAATTTTGTTTTTGTCTAAGGCGGTATTAATTACGTCTGTAAAGTCTTCCAAGAGAGATGTTGTTCCCTTATTTTTCTGAAAACCACATTGTGTTTGGGGATAATATGAAAGATCTCAGTGTATGCTGTGAGTTTCTTCAGCATGATCCGCTCCATAATTAGATTGATAATTGGTAATGTTGCTATGGGTGTGTAATTGCTGATTAAATTTCTTTTTCCATGTTTGTATATGGGTGTGATTATGGCGGTCTTTAGCATACTTGGTATCTCTCCTGTTTTAAATATTTTATTTATTAATTTTAGTAGGATAGGACTTAAACTAGTTGCATGTTGCTTTATATCTTTAGGTCTGATACCATCAATTCTGTGCAGTTCTTGGATGGAGTCTGCAAAGTATTGGTTAAAGTATAATGGTAAATAATAATAATAATAATAATAATAATAATAATAATAATAATAATAATAATAATAATAATAATAATAATAATAATAATAATAATAATAATAATAATAAAAGTGCTGATATTGCTAATATCAGCACTTTTATTATTATTATTATTATTATTATTATTATTATTATTATTATTATTATTATTATTATTATTATTATTATTATTATTATTATTATTTACCATTATACTTTAACCAATACTTTGCAGACTCCATCCAAGAACTGCACAGAATTGATGGTATCAGACCTAAAGATATAAAGCAACATGCAACTAGTTTAAGTCCTATCCTACTAAAATTAATAAATAAAATATTTAAAACAGGAGAGATACCAAGTATGCTAAAGACCGCCATAATCACACCCATATACAAACATGGAAAAAGAAATTTAATCAGCAATTACACACCCATAGCAACATTACCAATTATCAATCTAATTATGGAGCGGATCATGCTGAAGAAACTCACAGCATACACTGAGATCTTTCATATTATCCCCAAACACAATGTGGTTTTCAGAAAAATAAGGGAACAACAAAATAAAAATGCTAATATTAGCATTTTTATTTTGCATTATAAAAAAATGCAAACCTTTTCGAAAGAAATTCGTGTAATTTCTCATTTCTATCTGAATAAATTTAATGAGATATAGTGTTTAGGTAGGATACATTAAAATATATTGGTATACCTTAAATTTAATATAATCGGAACTATTTGGAGTTCTGAACGAGATTGGAACAAGACAAGTTTAATGAAACAAGAAAAAAGCTCTTGACAACAGTGTCAGTTCCTTATGAAACGGCTTTATAAAGAAACGTGAAGCTTTACTCTACTAACTTAAACAGATCCGATGGTCTACGTCTATCCCTTTTATGGGAGATAGTATTTTTTAAATCTGTTAATCTTTCCTAGCTTTATTTTATTTACTTATATATATATATATGTGTGTGTGTGTGTGTGTGTGTGTGTGTGTACACACACACCTTTTTTGATAACATTTTTTAGTTATCTTACATTAGCTACTTAGGTGGTGCCTTTCGGAATTGTCATCTATTATTTGATTAGATTTTTACATATACTGAAAATGCCTTTGATACTTAGACGAAAATTATACTAATAAAAATATTTTACGTGAGTTTATTCCAGTATTAGAATTTATTTCAATATGCTTACTCACGATATGTCCTTACTGAAGTAAGAAACGAACTATTTGGAGTAGCAGAATTAAACACACACGATGCATCCTTATGTGTCAGAAATGACTACACGTAAATTCTTTACAATGGATAAGTTGAATAGCACGGGTTTATTCCTTATGATATTGAAGATCATCACTGTAATAGAATAATGATATAATTGGATTATTTTTCAGACTTGCTGCATTCGCTATTTATTATGCAGATAAAAATCAACCAGATGCAACGAAACGTGTAGGGATTTCGATGGTGGACATTAAATCCCAAATCGCAATTTGTATACATTTCTTGTGTGAAAGAATTCGCAGAAATCAGAACAATTGCTAGTCAAATGGGAGGCTTTAATAATATGACTGCAATAAAGGAAAAATAAGAATTTATTGCCCAAAACTGACTGCGCATAGAATTACGCAAATCATAATTCCCGTAATAGAAATGTATTTAATGACGATTGTTATTAGATAATGTTACGTTAATGGATGTAGATAACAGTAAAATGTCTTTATTTAATAGAGGGACGAAATTTTATTGTCATCATTTTTGCTCGAAGATATATTATTGTGTAGTAAGCGAAAGAATGTAGTGTGTAGTAAGAATATTAGTGTGTAGTAAGAGGAAAGAATGACTTTAAAAGCATATCAGAGAAGTAATAGTGCATTAAATGAATTACAGTCGATATCTGAACAAGAGCCTACTATTCGTTAAGTTTACTACAGCAGAAAAATTAAAATGTATTGAATTATAGAGTAGATTAACCTTTCGTTTATCTGAACAATGTATGTTCATATAAATGAAGCTGCTTCGTAGTTAATGTGATAAATGAATGTGTAAATTGATTAATACATTAATATCCATTTTTACACCTATCTATTGAGTTGATGGTAGGTGTAGCAATGTTTGAATCAAATGTTTCTTTCCATGAAAAGCAAGGATATTCAACTGCGACTCACCACTACAATATGGCATTTCAACAGCCTTCCCAGAGCAGGAAACCAATTAGATTTAGCTCTGCTAGTAGAAACATTTATCCTCAAACAAATCGGTATTACCTTCTATTATTAATATTGTTGCTATACTTCAGCCCTCAAAAATCGTTCAATTATTATGAATAATTAGTAGCAATTATAGACTCTTACAGCAAACGACATTCATTATTCTAGAGAAGTATCACTTGTCGCAGGGTGATATACAATAAAATAATAAATAAGTAATTAAAATTACACTCAGCAGACCAGCACCTTCTTGCTACATAGTTTGTGGATACAGAATGCTGAGAATTTTGCGTTTGCCAAATACGGCATTGAACAAAATCTCGTAATGATGACATTAGCATATGTGTATTAGTAGTGACGTAATAAATTTAATCTGCTGTGCATGATTTCTCATTCATGTGATATAAAACACTTTTCCTAACAGTTACTGTGCTATAGAAGATGAAATGCATGCGAACTGAATGACTTGAATAAAACAAGTATCTGTTTATAAACCTTAAATAATGTCTGTTTATTTACTGAAATGCATTTCCATATGAAAATGAAATACACACTTTAGTTAGACCATGGAACTTGAGTAAAATTGACAAACTACGTACGAAACTCCAATTTGTTAAGCCTTTGTTAGATCATGGTTACTGCGTGCAATTACAGCACTATCGCAAATGGAACCATAATGGAATATTTTGGTGCTTTGCCATTAGAAATACACGACACGCTTCTGAGGTAATTTAATATTGAATGATACATTTTTTTCCTGTTTTTGAATTGCATTCCCATAGGAAATATCATGTTAAAATAAAAAAGGAAAAACGTATTACTAAATGAATATTTACGTTCATATTTTCTTTCAGTTATTAATAGTATGTACGTTTTGAGACGAATTTTGAATTTAAGATTTTGGCCTACCTATAGCTGACATTATAAAAGCAATGAACGTTAAAGTGCTCTATTTGTTAAAAAAATATATATGATTAGAGCAGTTGTTTCTAATAAATAAATTTAACAGACATCATATGTAATTGTGAAAGTACAAGAATGATCCAAATCTAAGGAAGAACGCGGTTTTATAGATAGTATATTGTTGTTGTTGTCGTCGTTGTTATTATTGCATTAACTCTTTTTGAGTCAAAGAAACAAATCTTATTCACCATTCCCTCACACAATTTCCAATGATGACCTCTAGTTTTTGCTGATTCCTGATGTTCTACTATCTAAACAATGTCTCTCGTAACAGTCCATCCAGAAATGATACCTCTAAAAGGTTTCAACGTCTCGATTCTTTCACATCCATGTATCTAATATTTCACAATTCTGCAATCATTTTGTAAACCACAGTACTCCATTTGTGGCCTGATCAAAGCCTTTTACAATGGAATCGCTATACTTTTATATTTACTTTTAAGTAGTTCACTACAGTTAGCTAGATGATTACGAGAGAAATATTTTTCTGATAATGGAACGTAAGGAAGGGTCATGAACTAGAGAGCATTTTTAAAAACTGTGCAAGGGAGAGATGAACAGCGGAAATCGAATCCGCAGCTTGTTTGGCTAGAGAGGAATACGCTAACAACTCGGGAAACCGGGCCAGTCTTGGCAAATTAAAGATTAGCCAATCCACGAAGCAGCGATGTTAAAGACAAAAATGGAACTTGACCGTTTATTGGGCTTCTGATAAGCAGAGTAGTTGCGATTTCATAAGAATGATGAAATTAATCTTTCAACTCATCACATAAATATCTATTCCCATTTAAAGAAGCCTCGTGGTTCAATCTCTGGCTTTTTTTTTAATGACCTCGGTTAGAATATACTTCTTGGAGTCGAGGAACCATTGTGAAAGCTTTTCAGTTCAAGTTGAATTAATCAATAAGGAGGTGGCAGTATTTTTCTCTCCTATAAACTTGAGTGTTACATCCCCCAAATACAAACACTAAGTAGAACATGTGCAACAAACAGCAATGGTTTTCAAGAGGTATAAAGCTAACTACTTTATCATAATGAAATAAAAGTGAGGAAAGCTAAGGACCCTTGGACAGTGAAGATGCATAATTACCGATGATGATGCTATCCACAGTGAACCAACTCAAAGAGATATATTCACCATTCCGTAAACCAGTCATTGTAAGTTTCTAAAAAGTTTTTAACCTAAAGCAAAGTGTGCGTGTATGTGCGTGTACACAAGAGCATGCACTACTATAACTTTAATGTATAAATTATAGTAGAATAACATTGCTTACATATTTTGTTTATTTGACAAAGACAAATCAATGATGTATTTTTTTAAACTCTTCTGTATAAAGAAAAATAAATGTTTTAAATTTCCATTATCGTCAAAAGCCACAACACGGAAAAAAAAAAAAATTGCAAACACGTAACCACTTTTTTCGCTACTCTTTTGCTAGAAAATTTCTGTTTCTAGATCAATCTATGCTCTGTTTAGTTAGTACAATGTTTACTTTGCTAGATAAAAATTGTTCTTTCATAAAATGGAAAACTACTGCCGATATTTATATTCCATGCTTATCTATGAACGTTTAGTAACTTAATTTCAAAAACGTTTTCTTACAAAATTACAAGAGTAACTGTTAAAAACAGTTACTCTTGTAATTTTTCCATTTAGTGTATTTCTTTTCTTAGGGTTGTTTTAAAAAAAGGAGCATTGATTTTCCGTTTGCTTTCTGTTTAACAAGACTTTTTTTTTGATAAACGTTTATATGCAATTCAGTATATTTCCTGCTTATCTTTTATACGTTACACTGAAAAAAAGTTTAAACATAAAATCCTTTTTAGGAGTGCTTCAGAAAGGAAAATATCTGTAAAATATTACGTGTTTAAATTGATGTATAAAGGGAAATGTTTTTTTTCCTTCTTGAAAAAATCTTGAATAAGTATTAATCAAACGTTCAGCACACGAAATGTTTGTAAACAATACTGAAGCTATGAAATAATAAAAAAAAAATATTCTGCTATGGAATTAGACAACATAAAACATTTCAGGAAATTAATATAGATTGCAGCCTAAAACTATGACAAAAGAAATATCCATTCTAAACAGTTGTAACTTCATTTCTTTACAATAGGTTATACTAACGGCATGACAGTTCGCTCATATAGCTAGTAAATGCATCCAAAATTTCTAATTAATATAACCGTAACAAAACAAAATGGTTCTCCTAAAAAACAAAGCAGAAATAACTAATCCCGCCAAAATGTTACTATTGAAAAACTAATATATAAATTGAGTATAAAAATATAACGTTGCGTGTAAAAATGTCTGTTTATTAATTGACGTTTGATTTTAAAGCTGATAAAGAAACAAAACCCCTACTTTAACAAACGATAAACAAAACTCTGAATTTTCTAGAATTTTTGATCAGTTAACACATTTATTTACGGCTCGAAAATCGATGGGTAGCATTTATTTCTGTGTGAAATAACTCTAGAATGCTGGTTTGGCAGCAACGTTCATTTACGTTTTATCAAATAGCCTTATATCAGAATGACACCATTTAAAGTAGGATCATTCAGGGAGTGTCCAATAAAGTAACATCTTGCTCTTTGGCAAGAGGTTACTTTATATAGAAGCGCAGATAACACTGTCTCCAAGAAAATCAATTCTCTGCCAGAATTCTGGCTTCGCATGCATGCCTTTCAAGAAATCATAGATGTTTTTCAGTTCTTTGGCAACTACAAATTAGTTCTCGTTCACGGATTAGAACCCATCGTCCTTTCACAAGCAGGATTAGATTTGCAACTGCAAGCAGAATTATTAACCATAAACTTCCCGTCCAATTTACTGCTAAGGCTGGATTTTTATTAGGAAGAAACAGAGAGATCATAGCAGACCCGTTATATTGGAAATCGATTATAGTGGAAATATTCGCGAAGAAAAAGATGGTTAAACTGTGCATTCAATTACAGAATCAGCAGTCAGCTTTTAAAAAAATACATAAAAAGAGTGATGCTGCTGTTAGTACTAGCTAACTAACTGCAAATGAAATAGCCTTTTCGTCAAAGTCCTTTCAGAAGGTAAATTTGTCAAAAAATGCATAATGAAGGAATCTGAGATAGTTTGTCCTGAAAAATTGCAATTATTTTCAGATATATCATTGTCAAGTAATACTATTGCAGATCGTATTATGGATATTTCGGAAAACTTAAACTTGAAACTTAAGAATAAAACTCATTATTTTCTTGCATTTTTCATTGCCATTGATGAAAGCACTGACATCACTGATGTGGCGCAACTTTGTACTTTTATTCGCTGTGTTGATGAAAATAAGTACGCCATAGAATATATTTCAATCTTTATTTATCTCTTTAGATAAATTAAACATAGACTGGAAACAGATGGTCAGTTTGACCACAGGTGGAACTCTACAAATCTTAGGCAGTTTTTAAGGTATGGTGTCCAGATTAAAATCAAAATTGCAGGCTATAAATAGAAATCACCATCTCTACGGCGTGTATTACATTATACATCGTCACGTGCTATGCTCCAAAGTTCTCAAAATGGATCATGTCATTGATGTAGTGGTTAAAATAGTTAATTTTATACGTGCGCTTGTCTTAAATCACCGAGAATTTGATAATTTATTAAGTGAGATCGATATTCCACATGGACTGTCCTATCAAGTAATGTTCGTTGGCTAAGTAAGGGTATTGTATTGAAACGCTTCTATGAATTGTTTGGTGAAATAAAATTTTTCATGGAAATGAAAGAAAAAAATGTGCCTGAAATTGAAGATACTAATTAGATTCAAAATTTAGCTTTTATGGTGACATTACTGATCATTTTAATAACCTGCACTTAAAAATGCAAGGAAGCACTAAGTTATTGATGGAAGTTACTTCATGCATTGAAGTATTTGAGATCAAGCTTGAGCTCTGGTCCGATCAAATGTTGAAAGGGACTTTATTTCCCTTGGATATTCTCCCACTCGAATGTTCACTCAAATATTCTCCCTTCTCCCAGTTATGATGAAATATCCTTCGAAAAGTACAGCTATGTGATTTCTGATCTAAGAAGGGACTTTCAAAAAACGTTCTTAGATTTACATTAAGCAAAAATTCTCTATTTTCTTGGATACGTTTTCTGTTGACATAGATACTGCTTGAAGAACTCGAATGTGATGCAACAGATATGAAGTGTAATTCAGCTATTAAGGATAAGTTTTCAAAAGTAGAGGCAAAACATTTTATCTGTATTTGGGAGATAAATATCCTGAATTCAAACTATTTTCTGCAAGAATAATGTCTATGTTTTGAAAATCATATGTTTGCGAGCAATTATTCTCTCGAATGCACATAGACAAATCAAAATGTCTTTCGAGAATAAGTGATGACCATTGAAACGTGATAAGGAAAGCGTCAACCTCCAAATCCTTCTCTCCAAACTTTGATATTCTGGTCGAAGAGAAGCCAAGTTTCAGGAGGCTGCAGCAAAAATTAAGGTAAAAAATTATTTAATTTCTTTTTGTCTACAAAAAATATCTAAAAATATTTTTGTCAAATTATTATGTACCAATACTATGAATTGGGTTTTCAGGAATAATTGTCCACAAGATCTAAATGATGCTTCAATCCAGCCCACAAAACGAAACGAGTTTTACATCCCGACTCTAAATATTTTCACAAAAAAGGGGGACAAAGCCACTTACAACTCTAATTTAGTCAGCTTAAATATAAACTAATAGGGATGTAGCGGATTCAACTTTTAAAATGTTACCATTTGTCCTTCACCACAGCCTTTTGTGATTAATTACGACTTAGAATTGTAAAATTAGAATTCTGCGTCCAAAGCATGAAATTTTCAGCTAAACTTTCGAAGAAACCCAAAGAAATTTTCTTCCTTTCTCATAAGAAATGCAAAAATGGGAAATCATTTTTTCTCGTCGTTTGAGAATATATGAATGTAGTTATAAAAAAACAAAAAAAAAAGTCATTAACCTAGATATAGCCTACGTTAAATATGAATATCAGATACGATAGTTTCCAATGGAATCGTGCTTTTACAAGTTGAATTCAAAATGGAAAGGCTGCAGCAGTTGTTGCAACTTTTATGATTTAGTGCATCCATCATTTCGTTTAGGTGACAGATAAAAATTCTTCTGCAGAACGAGAATTCAATATAATGGTTTATTTACATATTTATTTTCCGCTACATTTTTAAAAATGTCATTCTGATGCGATACATGCCGTGTAGGTTTAATGGAGGATGAACAGATTGAGAACGAATAAAGATATATATCCTGTCTGTGTTTGGCGATATGCCAAAGAAAGTGGAAGGAAAGAAACGAAAAGAAAAACACTTATTACCAATGGACAGCCCATGTTAAGAAGCAAAAAATATTTCTCGAAGATTCCTTGCTCAACTGGTTACCAAAACAATCTGTGGACGTGAGTCCCTTACAAAGAAAGGCCGTTGTAAGTCAAGTAATGTTTAATTATTTATATTGATGGTTGTTGTCAGTCACGTTTTAACAAAAGTTCAAAGAAACAAAGTATAATGTCAACATCCTACTCCAGCTGCGCGCGAAGTGGGGTATACTCGTATCTTTGCCTAAAAAGCATTTTTTGTGGTTTTGTTTTATTTCTGCATTTATTCTTTAATGATGATTTAAGTACTCTAATATTTATTTATTGAAAATTAATATCGATACGTTTAAATTTCTCTCAATTTCTTAAAATAATTCTCATTAATTTAATATTTCCCAAAATCGATTTTTATTTTAATTTAAGTTTTGTTTCACATATTTAATTATTAATTAATAACAAATCATTTAATTATTAATTAATAACAAATCATTTAATTATTAATTAACAAATCTCTCTCCCACAATTTTGGATCTGAAAATCATAGATATTCAGAATTAGCCAAAGCTTTTTTCTGGCTCTGGATTCAGCAATTAAAAAAAATAAAAACGATTTTAAATCAATTATAAAACAATTTGGATATATTAGCATTAAACATGTAATTTTCCAAGGTAAGTTCTTATCAATATTACTTTTTGACGTTCTTGAAACCTTTGTCTATTATTCTGAAAAAAACACAAATGGCATACGAGATTTATAAAAAAAAAATATATTAAAAATTCCCATCCTTTATGGATGATTTGAAGTTATCTGAAAAATTACCACTGCAAATATGGATTATTATCATCGCAGTAACCAGTGAAAACAACATGAACAGCAAGTTAAAAAAAAAAAAAAATGTTATATGGTATCGAGATTTGGCAATAGAAATCGGTCCTTTGTGGATAGAACAGATCAGGATCATCCTAATTATCATTTGTTCACTTACTGAATATTAATAATACTGTTATTTCCAAAACATAATTATATAATGTAATACATGAAGCACACAAATATTAGGCACTGATATACCATAATTTTTTTTGTCTTGAAAATCACTTTGAAATTGCGCGATCATATGTTCATGATAAATATCAAATAAGAAATAAATTCACTAAATATTTCATCTGTGATTCTTCTGCTATTTGAACTGTTATAGAAAAGAAGCTTTAGTTCAGAAGAATTAACACGTACTTCAAAGAAAGGAACGATGTAGAACATTCTCTGTTTTGGTCAAAATAGAAATTCACTAGCAAATATGGTTGCAAAACACCAAGAATTCAGGTACGATTGCAAAGTATTGTTATAACTGACTTACAAATTCCTTACTTCCGTAAGCAAGTATGTTTTGAACTATGGGATACTAATGCAATTGATGAGAAGTCATTAACCTCTGTGTACAAGTAGTCCAGTCGTGGATATACTTCATGCACAAACTTTGCTTGCTTACTCTTGGATAAAGGATGAAACCAAGAATATAATTTATAGTATAACTAAGTAAACAAAAACTTACAACAAGAAATACTGAATTCGAGATTGCAATATAGATTCAATGCATCATTCAATTCAATGCCTCCGTCGAAAACATTTGACAGAATCAAATGGTTTTCTGTATCTAAAAACAGACAAACGGTCCCTTGAACCCACATATCTACAGACATAGAATACTGTTGTACAAACAAGGCGCTCAAAAATAACCTTGCTTTACAATAAATCCTAGTAAAGTAGTATTGCTACCCTACCACCCATATGGTTGAGGAGATGCACACAAGATTTATCCATTCTGTTATAAAATACCGCATTTTAAAAATGATTCCCTTAGGTAATTTTCAGTGCCTTACGTTATTCTTATATGCCGCTAATTTCTCTACATTTCTGTGCTTTTGCATTTACTTAAAGTGCAGCCAAATAGGCTTAATTTCGAAAAAGTCCAAAAAATCCTGTATGTCTACTAAACGTCTACTGAATTCAAGCATTGTCCTACTAGACTTAACCTCAACAAAAACATAGGCAGATGCGCAAGAAACTCCTTCCTGTTTTAACAATGAAATAGAGAAAGCGTAACATGTTTCCTAATGTCTCAGAAATGTGTCACATCTGCTTAATTTAAAAACGTTTAGTCTCCTTCTTTCGAGTCGTTTTGCATTCTATGTAATTGACATTCATACTCAAAATAAAGTAAGAGGATTATATCAGTACTAGAGGGGCTACACCCCCCCCCTGGCACCTACGGCGCCCAACCCCCCGAGTTTCGGACTGGTAGGCCGGTTCTCCTTGTATTCTGGTGACTCGGATTTTGAAGACTCGACACTCAAGGTAGCCCCCTGAGTTTCAAAACGTTTCAAAAAACGTGACATAAAAAGGCTTATCATTATATATACAGAGAGTAGATATATATATAATGGATAGGAAAAAGTATGCAAATTATTTATTACTGTTTTCGCTAATTAGTGATTTTATTATTATTCAGTTTTGTAAGTTATAAACTTTTTCCCGAAAGAATATTTCACTTTAATATTGAACAGTTTTAATTAAGCTCTTGAAGAAGACGCAAGATTTTTTTTTTATGGCGCTTATGAAAGAAAATGAACGGATCACGCAACAACTTGTCGATTTTAATTACAGGAGCAGTAAAATTTTTTGTTCATCTAACTTAAAGACCATTGAAATTAGAAAAATCATATCAGCAAAGTAAAAGGGAACATTTTTTCTGATAAAAGGGGAAAGTTAACAGAACATAGCCTTTCTAACTAACCGCTCCCTACAGAAAAGTTTTCATTTTTGTTTTTGTCTTGACGGATTGCATGTGGATTAACATGAGCTAATTTTGTTTTTGTTAATTACGTCTCCCTTGATGAGAGCCTTGAACAATAATTTAGAAACCCTGTGTTTTTATTTAGATATTATTATTTTTTATATTATTAAGATACCGCAGATAAGCTGGCAACATTAATGTTGATCGGCTTATAACTTCGATGAAAGCCAAGAAATCGGTGATGTGCTAATTTGGGATAACTAAGTTCAATTACATATATTAGCCAGTTAAGCAGCTCGTACGCTCGTACGATAAAACGAGTGATTTGTGATATAGTATTACGGGGGGGGGGGGATGTCACGTGCCCAGTCATTATACACAAAAGTAGGTCATCTTGAAATTCCGGCCGTTTATGTATATTGGAGGACTTCAGTTTATTATGTAACATTAAATTACGTTCATATATCAAAGTTTTATTCAAAATGACCACGTATTTGCTTTCAGAGTGACGCAACAATGACTTCGAAATTGAATGAATTTCACCATATTAGTTGCGTTATGTATTACGTAAGGTTTCATAATTTAATTTTGATTGAATTTGCTTTGATTTCTTCTAAAACTATTGGTGTCGAAATGAGCAATTTGGAAAGAAAGGTAACAGAAGTCCATCTACTTTCAAACTTTTATTACAAAAGCAACAAAACACAGACTAATAAAATATACCATTAGGAAGAACTCTCGAACGTACTATGGAAATGTTCAGAGTTTTAGCATATTTGGATTTAGAGCAGCAAGAGAAACCAATGTTTCCTGAATTTCCTTACCTGTGTGTGTGCGCTTTGACAAATTTCAAATTTATTCTATTGTGATGTGAGCAATTATAAACTGTAATTGTATTTCCCTTCATCCTATGTATTCTTCAAAATTAAACAATAAATAATACAATCAGTTAAAGAAAACGACTGTTCTATTTTCGTCTATGATATTCATTTATGCATTGTAATTACTATTAATGTATGGCTTGGACTGTAGTATTTTGAAGTCTCCTCGTTTAAGAAGCAATGAGGGCATTTCACAAGAAAGCCTGCATAACAAAAGAGTGCATTTCGTAAAATAAGGCTACAACTACGCTTTTGTCAAGGGCTTTGTTGCATATATGCATAACACATATCTGCTCTGGCACATATCTAAATATGTGCCAGAGCAGATGTTTCTTCATTTATCCCATCTTGGGCATCTATCACAGGTGATTTTTTAAACGAAAAAAAAAGACAGTATTTTAATCGTCGTCAGTTACAAATTTCGCACCAGCTAGATGCTCCTTCAGTTGTCTGACGGGATAGAATTTACACTTTGCGATGTTCAGAATTGCTATTTAGCACCGCCCAATATTAGCGCTCTAACCTATCCCTTGTGTGATTGACACACACAAACAGTTCTGGCGAAGATGCTCATTATGGATGAATAGTTTCGGAATGCTACTGAGTAAAATAGCTCTTTTCTCTGGTTAATTCATCCGTCAACAAACATTCTCGTCGATGGATGCCAGTGATTTGTCTTCTCCATCGATCTTGAAGTTGACAAAGCATCAAACAAAATCCGAATGTTTCTGACTTTGCTTGCTCCGTACACAGCGAGTAACTTGCGATGACTGTTTACTAGTAGCCTTTCACATTCAGAAATCATATCATGCTGCTTGGTTGCCATATATAATCATGCTTCCAGCTGTACGCAATTAAGTGACTGATAGTGCGTCATAAATGAAACCTATATAATGTATGTTCTCTTGAGCAGAATCTACAGGAGAGGATGAATTTTCACGTGCGATGTGCTGTTACATTCTCATACAAGTCAGACAACGGACTCGCACTTCAATTTTCAATAAGGCGATGAAGAGGATCAGTAACAGCCAACAACAACATCCGACTCCTGTACCCCCTAGAGACTTACCAACTAAATAGTGACCAGCAATACTGATTCGGCTGCTTCGCATGCACAGTTGATATCTTCTAGATTTCGCCGCTCATATAGTCGCTCTCGATAATTCAAAATCATTTGATCGATTTTGACACAATTTCATTCTTAGCAAACTCCGATACGATCGTCTGCCTTCCATATAGAATGTGGATCTTTTTGTCACTGGTTGCTCACTACGTGTCATGGTGGATACTTTCCTCTTCTCATAGTTTTCGAATAATGCAGGAGTACTCCAGGGTTCTGCACTTTCTCTCGTTCTCTTCCTCCTGTTCTTCATAAATAGTATGGTCTCACAGACATCAGATCTATCCACAGCTTTGCCAATGATAGTGTACACAATTCCTCATTCACAAATCTTGTAATTCTGAATTGCTAAAATCCTCAAGATCCACAACACAACCAATGTCTCGAACTTCGATCTTCTAGCTATATTTCAATGAGGCAAAGACACTATTGTATCCTTCAATGCCAGCAGAACTTAGTCTTGTCTGATCTCCCGCAAAACAGGAGATCGTGTCCCTCTCCCTTACTGTCAGTAATACCCAAATATCGAATCACGATCCGATTTCCTTTCTTGGAATGGTACAATTCCATTTCAACCATACCATCTTCCGCCGTCAAAAATGTTTGTACCTTCATATCGATCTTTCTATCGATTTTTTCTTCGTATACGACTACGCGACTGCATTATATAGGTTTCGAAAATCATTATATGATTTTCCCATGTGAAGGGCATAATACTAGCAAATATGCATTGCACTTCACTTGAAGTGTACGGAGCAAGCATCGATCAAATACCTTCTCGCACATGGTTCTACGTCACATCATTACAATTGCTACTTATACAAATCCCAAATCCGCTCAACCATAAAATATTGCTGGAATATTTGGGATAGTGCACCAGAATCCTCTCTCAGATTGTGCTATTCTATCCAGAAGAAGACCGTTCAGTTAATTAATTATTCCTCTTTCACAGATCACTTCAATTCCTCTCCCATAGATATCCACTTTCCGCATTACCTTTTCTATATATATACTTATATCATATTTGTATTATTTCTTCACTTTCTTCAAAATCATAAATTCAAGAGCTGCTGCTAACCAACATCCTTTTACAATCCAGCTTCAAACTCATCCAACCGACTTCTCTGGATCCTCTTTCATTCCATTTACTTCTGTTCTTCAGAGTAACCGTCCCCACTCTGCTTTCTCCGAAGAATACAATCTTCAGTTGTAAAAAACACAATAAGATTCTTCTCTTCTTCTTTTTCTTACCCTTTTACTCACGCACAGCTCTGATATGTTATAGGTCTTATAACTTTTCTTGAGTGGGTTAGATATAAAAAAAATTAAAAAGCGATTTTAATAAAATAAATAATAGTGCACATTTAATTACTGAGGAGTTTTGCACAATCGAACAGCGGCGATGTCTCTGCTAACTCTTTGTTCATGTTAAGCAGGAGAAATATCAAAAGAGCCAGGATTTCAAAAACAGGTGTTTTTGATTGGTGGTGTGAAGTTCAAAGGTTGGGGCTTCCCGATTGGAGTTTCGAAAGCATGTAAGTGCTTAAATACCCATACAACAATGTTGAAATGTGAAGTGCATGCAAGAGTAAGACCAACTGTAGTTTGGAATGACGATCACAATGAAAATATCCAGTAAAATTCAAATGGCTTGATTTATCTTTATTCAAATTTTAGTCACTTACATGCACTTTAATGTTTATTAAAATAATTGCAAAATGCCTTTTAAATAAATTCAGTTTCTTCAAATTGAAGAATTAGTCACCTGTACACCTTTTAGAGCCTTTAATAACTTAAAAAAAAGTATACATAGTCTTTATATCACGATTCACAGATTATCACAGCATTATTCCCTACATTACGTAGAATCGATATTGAAGTTTTGTTAGAGAGATTTTGATAAAACTGTATATTATGACAGCGCGCATGTAATGATCATTTCTAACAAGGACTCAATTGTAATAAAATATCATTTCAAAGTAATCTTGCTCACTTGCTTCTTCAGGCGAACAATGGTAGCAATGTCACATTATAATAATTTGCATGGAATACTTGTGCATAGTGAGGTAACTTTTGTTTTTATGTAGAATGATTTGGTGCTTGATGTGGTTTTTAATTATTTATAATTTTATTCATTTAAAATTATATATGGCCAAGATGAAAGTAGTGTGAGAGAAGCAATGCAAAGCATAAATTGGATAACAGAAATTACTTTAAAATGAATTTACTTGAAATATCAATTACACTTACTGTCATCGTACTAGATTTCGTAAATTCAATAATGTATCGCTGACTTTCCATCGCGAAAGAATTTCACATATCTAGCCTTTTCCTGTCGATTAAAATATTCAACCAACATCGTGAGTAATAGGTAGAAACTAATAAAGTAGGTTAAATAATAATAAAGAAAAATAGAAATCCATGCTAATGAATTATTTTTATGAATCAATGTTTTAATAGCTGTTTGAATAACGGTCTTCATTTCTAATGCGCAGTACCTCACCAGTAGACAAAGTTGTTAAATACTACGATGAGTGGTCATAATTCTTTTTATCATCTAGGGTCATAAGAGATTATTAGAATGAATAAGAATTCAACTGTCACCGCGTCAGGCAAATCCAAGCTTATAAAAAATTGGATGATGAACACAACAAATTTTCTTCATAAGAACTTGATTTATGTTATGAGATGTTACAAACAACTCTTTTTACTTTTTCAGTTCTACTGTAATTCTAAATCTTGATACATATTTTTTGGTTGGGGCATTAAAATGTTTACGGCAAAATTATAAAATATTAAATGAAGGTTTAGTAAGCAAACTGTGAGTACATTGGGTCTTGACAATGAATGTATTTCGAAAATCTGGAATTTTAGAACAAATAAAGATGTAGGCGTTAGTTGCATTGTCCGATGGGAGACCCTCTCCTTATAAAAAAAAAAACATGGATTAGCTTAGAAAAAGTATCTTGTTTGTTTTCTTCTATAGGTAGTATACTGAATTATTTTACAAAGATAATCTTATTTTACAAAATTAAAAATATTAAAAGTTAAATTAAATATTAAATGCTTTAAAAACGACGAAGGTATTTAAATTGACATGTTTTAGTGTGATTCACCGTAGCGATGAGGCAGGTGAGGCTTGATTGTGGTATCTGATCTTGAACTCGGCCGAAAGACGTATAAATCTGTATCTAAGAAGAGTCTTGAAGTCAGTGTAGCTGATTAGAATAACATTCCATGGGGTTATTAAACAACATAATAAATCCGTCTCATATCCTTGATTACCTACGTCATTCTAAACAATATCTTTGTCTGTTTCGCTTTGAGTACTTCGCTCTCTTTCGCCAGTTTTTCTTACATTTTCATTGTTTTCATGTTTTATTCTTGCCTGCTTATTTTATTTATTTTATTCCTCTGAAAGAAATAATTCTAGAAGAATTATTTCTTTCAGAGGATCTGAATATTTACGCTCATCATATTTCGAGTTATTTGCATCACAGTTATTATCTTGAGACTAGGTAATGGGCCATCTTATTAATCCGCTGTGCAGACAGAAACTTGGATAGAATACGTTTTTGTTGAGAGCAACGTAAGTAGCTGGATACAACATTAATAGAAAATAGACATTCTTACTAACTTTGAAGAAAATTGGCGGCTTACACCCTCCGTTGATGTTGTCCTGTCCCATGTGTGCGTGGCTAGGAAATATCATTAATTTATATTCTGTTTCGGGGTGTGATCACTGCTGATAAACTCCAGAAATATCGCTTGCTGCGGATTTCTGTGTAGATATTTCCTACTTAAAACCGCAAGATAGTTATTCTTTTTTCCCGTCATTACCTTTCATAATTACTCCTCAGACTTGACACTGGAGTTTTTTTTTTTTCCTTTTTTCGAAAAGTTGATTTGAAGCCAAAAGGAAGTTTTTATGACAAAAACAAAACAAAACAAAACAAAAAAAAAACACTGTGTACCAAAGAGTACAAAAAGACTATGTTTCTGTAAGGTTTCACTATTGGCATATGGATGCAGAATACATTTGGGAGTTCATTTCAGTATGTAGAAACAAATAAGAATTTTGTAAACTTTCCTAGGATTATCAGTATCTGTATTTATCAAACATTGCTAACAGACCGCTGGCGCTTACTTTATATATTTTATTTATCTATTTATTTTGACTCCGCTTCTGTCTCCAGATAGAACCAAGAAACATTGTATATTCGTATTTTTGAAATGTATTTGAATCCGTAATCATATTTTAACTGAGCAAAAATCGTTTATATTTTCCTTATTCTGTTATTTGCTTTTGTTTTTCAGTTAATATTTTTACTTTTATTAAAATATTATATAATTTATGAAATTTCTAAACTATGCTTATCCAATTATCTTTTCTGTCATTTTCTTGAGAATGTATGGTAGTACAATTTATCTCAGAATAACATGAATATGATGAAAATTACAAATTACCCTTCTAACGACATAACACGTTATTTCGTAAACTATTTTAATGAGTTATATAATGAAAAGCCTCAACTGGAACGAGAACGCGATTTCGTTTAGTCTCTTAAAAGATGGAGTTTTGTAGGTTGACAGATGGCAAGCATTATCAAACTAGCTTCAAACAGTAATTAAGTTAATTACTGTTTGTAGTTAATAAATAAATGTTATTTACAAATTTAGGATATTATTTTCGATTTAGTTTTCCACTAAATCGAAATATGTATCCGCAGAGACAGATTTGGAAGATAAAAGAAGTAGATTTCATATTTAGTTCGTAGCATATTTTGATTAATTCTTCCGAGTAATGTTGATAAATGGGCTCTGATTTCGCCTGTTGACATTACTGCAATTATTCTTTAGTATGACGGCAGTTGTCTTATATTCTTGGCAGTGTACTGTCTTTCATAAATCAGATACGGACCATGTTATATACTGAAAAAACTGATTCATAAAATCTCTTGTAGGTATAACTTACATTCTATTTTTTGTATAAGTAATATTTTGTAAAGTTTATTCAGGCGAGACATATCATTTATACATTTCTCTTTGAATTTTCTTCAAGGAAATATCATGTGCATTAACAAGAGATAATGTGCATTTTAAATTTTCAAGTAATTTTATTATCACTAGCATAACTGATTTCAATTTCTATTATATAGTATTGTCTAGCGAGTTTCTAGGGATTCTCCATAAATCGTGTTACATTCATAGAGAGGCGATGGAGATAAATCACCACGGAAGAATATTAGCATCGAAGAAGCATCATAGAACATTTTAACGGCAGTACCTTTACGTATTAAAAAGTTCAAAACTGTTGCATTTCTGTTTAAAGATTTTAGTTTAGATTGCCAGACTTATTCTTCATATAAATATTTAAGGTAAAATTTATTTTAAACTTTTAAAGATTAAACCTCATGAATTGCATCTTGTTAATGCTTCTGGAAACATGTTACATTATCATTTAAGAATTAACCTTTAAATAGTTAAACCAGCGAATGTGAATATACATTTAAAGGAAACACTTCTACTGCTCTGAATGATTTATCAATACGGTGTGAAAATGGATTTTAATCTTTATATGATCAAAAGTTCCCATTAATTAAGATTTCCTATCATGACAAGGTGATATGCCTACATCGGTTCCTATCATGACAAAGTGATATGCCTACAGAAGAACAGCCTTTCACGGGTAGACCGAGATTGCACTTTAATGCAGTTAGGCATAGAAGTAGACTACCAAATTACTTCGTAACCAAGCAACAGTCATACTTGTCGCCTTTTAAATTTTACAAATAACTGACCAAAGTTGATAGGAGCGAATTTCTTTGCTCATTCGCTGAAGAAGAAAACAGTAAATAAATATTGATATGGAACAGAAGGAAACGGATAATTCGACGCGAAAAAAAGCAGATCTAAAAACCTGTGACTTTAGCTCTTGTTGATATTAACTCTCACAAAGAAAACTTTTTTTTCAGTTTAGTCTAGAAATTGTACTTTAATTCACAACCTTGTAATTCGAATACATGCTATTTTCGTACCAGTACAAAACAACTGATGTTGCATTTTTAAAAATTTAGTTTCCAGTCCAGTGTAGGAAGCGAATAATCTTTATAAAATTTTCCTTGAGGGTTACTAAGCTACGTTTTCCCTTCAGAAATGTGTAATTTATCAATTCTCAAATCAGGAAACTGTCTAGAAGAATACATATAGTTAAAAATTGTCTGAGCAGGCTAATACCTGTTTTCAGACTTCATTGCTTCTGCCATAATTCAAACAATTCATTAGTTGTCCTGAAATTTAAAATGTGACAGAGTATGTCTAGAGTGATGCAAAAGGTTTTGTATGCATATATTGAATTTCAGGAAATTAATTTTCTAGTTTACGTCGAACAGTTTTGACTTCCTCTTCATTAGAGGTTTAGAGATCACTCATTGTATCATCGTCATCATATGTCACGCTTTCGCACAGGCCTACACATTTTACCGCCTAAGCTTCAGTAACTGATAATCCCGCGGTATAGGTTGGTTGCTCCTTATTCCGGGAGTATCCCATGTCTGTCAAAGCGTGTGTTCACGCGGCCGATTTGCCTGCTTTGCGGGAGAAAAAACCCCAGGATAACCTGGGGAAAAACCCTGCTGTCCACGCCCAAGACCAGCTAAGTTGGCTATGGCTGAGGAAGATCCTTCAGCTCCTCACGTCACCGACGGGAATCAACCCTAGGACACTCCTTCCCCAGGCATATGGTTGCGAAGCGCACAGCCACCAGGTTAACCGAGCGGAATGATCTCCACTATGAATCAATATTTCGTTCAAAAGGCTGTTTTAAGTGGATACTATATTACAAATTTCTGTTTAAGAAAAATTAATTAAGAAACTTAATTACAAAGCTTCTCAAGTAATTTTCGTATACTGAAGTTGACTTGATTAACTTCCACTAGTAAACGAAAAGTAATAAGCTTATTTGGAGATTAGATTTTCTACTTTAAGAGATTTAAAAGATTCCCGTGTTACGATTACAATAACGAAATTGATATTCTGTTTGCTGCTCATTTATGAGAGTTTTTCATATTTAGGAAAACACTGAATTTGAATATCTACATTTTAGATATAAAACCGACCTGATTTTCGATTAGAACATTTTTTTTTTAATTTAAGGTGGGAAGTTTCCATTAGATATTACTTCTAAACTATCCAAAAAAGAAGTACTAAAAGTCTTCCAGCTGTGAGATCTACTAAATAATTAACTCAACGGATCTGCACGTATCGAAATGTGGACCACCATAGTTTATGGAATTTAAGCCACGGTAGTTTTAAGCTTCTGTCGTAACTGGACTATGCTAACCAGATGAACGCAAAGTAGTGGTGCATTTTGTTGTAACTTGCTCTTTCAAAGATGATGTTCTTGGGAGACGCTGATAAACAGTTTAAAACATTTTAAACTGTTTATCTTACTGATCAAACAGATATTTTTTCATTAAATGCTCTCATGACAAACGACTGATACAAATATCTGTGAAATTTATAAGTATGCGTCTTAAGTTTCAAACCTGGTGATCTGAAATCGTCTTAACTTTTGATTAAATTTTTGATTATTTTGAAGTAACTTGTGGTCGACCATATCAATAAGTTTCAGAAAATTATTGATATGCTCGACAATATACACTCTGCCTATTATGGATTTCTTAAGTTTCAGAATGAGTGAAGTCAGGTAAAACACTGCAAGTGGTCTAGAATCGGACGCATCACCCAGAACTATTTTCATTCTCAATTTCATCTATTTTTCAAACAAATCTTGTAGGATTCCAATATTTCTTGGTCTAATACCATTCTTATGTAATAATTCCATTACATCGAGGTGGCTAGAAGACTGAATAACATTGGAGACCAAATTTTATCTTTGGAGTGGCGTATAAAGTATTAAAAGTTGGTTAAAGGTAAAAATCGGAAAAAGGGCAGACAGAAATATGATCCTGTATAGAGGAAGGTATGGAAATCTATTACATATGTTGGAAATGGAAATGGGAATATGAGGCTGGGAGCATGGATGGGGCGGCTGGCAGACAGGCATAAGAGGGTGGTGTATGGAGGAATGGAATCAAGGCGAATGAAGGTGACTAGCGAAGTGCTCTGGGATTCTGTACTAGAGACACTACTCTAAATGTGTGTGCTAAATAACACAGCGGGAGGTTTAAGTGGATGTTCACTTGTTCGTTGACGATGCAAACTCAGTAAGGCAATAGTTGATAAAGATGTTGTAGATATGCTGCAGGGTGATTTAAATAAACTGGCAGTGTATGAAAACGACAATGGTTGCTACTTTAATGCTGAAAAATGTAAGGCGATGCACTTACATTTTGCAACATTCCTGCTATCCAGCCGTATGCTTTGTATCATATACAACATACGGCTGGATAGCAGGAAATTGACGAAGTAAGCGATCTGAGAGTTATGATGAATAGAGATTTGAAGTTCAGAGGACATATTGCAAACGTCGGCAAAATAGTTCAAAGGATGTTGAAGAAACTACTGACAAGTAAAGATAGTGAGGTTATTATACTCTTTATGAAACTATGATTCAATCACCTCTTTAGATTTGGTTACCTGGATTTCTCGGAGATCACAAGGTGGTACAGAGGATTCAGAGACGAGGGACAAAGATGGCGTGTGTGTGGGGGGGAGGAATCTGTGAAATGCTCCTTGATAATAGGTTGAAGGTGCGTGTGTGTGTGGATTGCGGAATTTAGTTCCAGGCGGAAGAGACGGGTCATGGTAGAAACGAATACATTACTAAAGGGATTCTATAAGATTTGACACAAAATAACATTTCAATTACATAAAGAGTAGAAGGAGAACAAAGGGTTACCTGTGAAAGTTGAGTAAGGGTGCGTTGGGAGGATCGTTGCTTGGAAAGTGGTAAATGAGTGGAATAAATTACCAGAGGTAGTTTCGAGTGCCCCTATGGTGAATAAGTTCAAGGAAACGTATGATCGATATTGCGCGAATAATAGTTAGTGTGGGTCGCCCGCGATAATTATTTTGAATACAAGGAGACACCGTATAATAATAATAATAATAATAATTTTTTTAATAATATATATATATATATTTTATTGATTGCTAAAATATTTATACATACAATAAACATCTTGTGTGACATTGCTCCTTATAATTTTACAGAGTTCAGTACTAAGTACTGCAATTCCTACATTGGATTTCAATTAAAAATTTTAAATAATACTTTTTTACCTTTATATTATGTATTTACAACACATGTTCTTCTAATATTAACAATGAAGATTATACAGAATTTTTTGTATAATTATTTATTTTATTTTATTTTATTTTATTTATTTTATTTTTTTTTAAGTTTGAGAAAGAGTGATTATACATAAAAATTTCTGCATTTGCTTATAAGGATTACTTGTAGAGGAGTGAGGCAAGTTAATCCCACCTACTTCGAAGCTTGGGTTAGCTTTTATGAAGAGAGTGGGATTTAGCCTTCACTATTTGTGTTGTTGCTACTGTTTATGTATGGGATGTTGGCATTGGATGCTAGTGATTTGTGATTTGTATATTAGTGTTAATGGTTTCTTAACTTTGTTGGTATATTTTCCAGAGTTCGTTTTTTAATGTTCTGTAGTTATTTACGTGTTTTAACTTTCTTGGTAGGTTGTTGAGTTGCGTGGGTATACGATGTGATCTCACAAAAGAACCGTATGAGTTGTTGTAGGTTGTGTTATACGATATATGTCTCTGTTGTTCCGACAGGTGATGTTGAAGTAATTCCTTGTTAATGTCATGTAATGTTTCAGGATTTTAATGCTCAGAATTCTGTGTATCGCCATGTGCTTGTCGGATATTGGTTGTTGCGTGCAAGGTGTCCAGATCACTGTTGACACGATTTTCCTGTGTAATGCTTCCAATTTTGTTAGGTGGCTGTTTGATGTATTTGCATAGACTGTTATTCCGTATCTGAGTAGCGATTCACAGATACCGTGATGTAGGAGTTTTTTTTTTTATGTTGGGTGGAATAATGTCTTTAACTTATAAGAGTTTTGCTACGATGATCCGGAGTTTTGGTGTGTAGGTATTCTATATGTTTTGTCCATTTAAGGTGGGAATCTATATAGAGACCGAGGTATTTTGCATGTGTTACAGCTTTGATTTCGGAACATTGGCAGGTATTTTTGTTGTTAATGCAGCGGTATGTGTGACAATCGATCGATAGTGATGCAGGGCGTATGATTCTTGGGTTATGTATTATCAACATCTGTGTTTTGGTGCCGTTGATTAGAATTGCGTTTTGGTGGAAGTATGATGTGATTTCTTTTAGATCTTGTTGTTCTTTGCAGAGAGCTGTGTTAATGTCTGTGTGGATTGCTAGTAGTGCAGTATCATCTGCGTACTGAATTATTTCACATCTGATGGATATATTATGAATATCGTTAATGTATACGTTGAATAGAGTGGGTGATAATATGGCACCTTGAGTACACCGTGTTTTACTTGTATACTCCGACTGTGACATGTACCTATTTTTGTTACTTTTGTTCTGTTTGAGAGGTAGTTCTTGAATCATGTATGCAGTGTTCCTCTTATACCTATTGAGTATAGTTTGGCGAATAGTATGTCATGTTCAAGTGTATCAAATGCTTTGGTTAGGTCCAGCAGTATAAGGACGGTGTACTTGTTTTTGTCGAAAGCTTTGTTTATTGTGTCGGCGATGTCTTCTAATAAAGTAATGGTGTATTGGTTTTGTGAGATGATGTTGTACTTCTGTAAATAATTCTGTAGTCTGGTGTGTGTTATTTTTTTCTAGAATTTTTGAGATGACTAGTAGTGTAGCTGTTGGTCTGTAGTTCTGAGTATCGTTTCTTTTGCCGTGTTTGTATATTGGTGTAATTACTGCAGTTTTTAGTTGTTGTGGAATAATGCCTGTGTCGAATGTTATGTTCTCGAGTTTCAGATGTATTGGATTTATTTGTTCAAAGTGTGTTATAAGGTCTGTGAGTCTTATTTTGTCTATTCCTGGAGTGGTCTTTGGTTTTAGTTTTAGGAGTGCTTCTTTCTGTACCTGTTTTGTAATGGGTGGAAAATACATTGTTTGTTGTTGACTTTGTGTCGGTAGTTTTTTGTTGATCGTTGGTAGTTTGTCTTTTTTGAGTTGTGTGATGTTGTTTGTGAAAGCATGGTTGAATGAGTCTGCTAGTTCCTGTTGGTTTGTGTCCTGATCGAAGCTTTTTGCGATAAAATCTTGTGCTGAAGTTTTCTTTTTTCGGGTTACTAATTCGTTAAGTGTATCCCATGTTTGCTTAATGTTGTCGTTATATTCCATGAATTTTTGGAAGTAGTAGCGTCTTAGCTCTACGAATTTTTGTTGTTAGTTTATTTCTCGTGTTTTTTTATGATGTTTGTAAATGTGTGTTACTGGGTGACTTTTTAAGTTTTTTCCTTAGATTTTCTTTTTCAGTAATAGTAGTTAGTATGTCGTCATTTCTCCATGGATTGTTGTCTGTTTATCGCCTCGTTTGTGTAGGTTTTGTTGCTTTATTTTTGTGTGTATTTATGTGAACTTTAGTTGAAAATTCTCCTATAATGTTACAGGATCGTTTATTTTAAGTAGGGAATTCCAATCTGTATTTTTTACTTGGTTATCGACAATGCTCTTTAGTATGATCGAGTTTTGTCGAATTTTGTGGTTGTGGGAGGGGGGGGGGGTAGGAAACGTAATAAAACGAAGTTGAGACAAAGTTGTGATCGGCAATTTTTACGTTAATTACTGATGATGTATATGTATGGATGGGAGCCCGTATGTTGATATGATCAATGCATGATTGTGTTAGTGAGTTATTGAGTATTTCTTCTCTTGTTGGGTAGTTAATGGTAGGGTTTATGTTGTACTGATTTAGTATATCAAGATATGTGTTAGTGGTTGAAGAAGCGTGGTCAAGAGTATTTATGTTAATGTCTCCTATTAGGATGAGCCTGTGTGTTGTACGCGGTTCGATGCCGCTTAGCCATGTTTCTAACTCAAGAAGAAAACTATGTGGATTATTATCTGGGGGTGTGTATATTGTGTTTATTGTGTATTTGATACTATTGTGGCTATTTGTGAGTTCTAAAATTAGTGTTTCCCCATTTTCGAAGTGAATTAATTTTTTCTGTCAGTTTGTATTTTTCTTTGATAAATGCCACAATGCCACTTCCTCTTTTGTTTGGTCTACATAAGTTGTAGGTTTGATAATCATTTTTGTTGTGTGCGTAAATTTCTGTGTCGTTTATTGTAACTTCGGTCAGTATTAGAGCATCTATGTTTATCATTTTATAATTGAGCTGTGTTATCAATGTAAACCAGTGTTTTTTATACTTCTTATGTTTGTGTGTATGATTGTGAAGTTGGTGTTGGTGGAAATGTTGTCTGACCACATCTTCAAAGAGTCAAAGACCTTGAAGTTTATGTTGTCTGACTGGATATGTTCGCCTATGTTTGAGATCTCCATTATATAGTTTTTAAATGAGTTCTAATCTTATTCTTAAGGGTGTGAAAAGTTAGTGTTTTATATTGGTAGGCTGTGTAAGTCGGATTCACTTGTAATTATGTATACTCGAGTGTTTTCATTCTTTCTCGAAAATATCTGGGAATTCTTTGTCCACAAGAGCTTGTAGTTTTTCTCTGGTTTTGTCTTCCTTGCTTGGTATAGAAGATTTTTGAAGAATGGATTCCAGTGTTCCGTTATATAGATTGGTGGTGGGAGTTTCTTATCAGTTAGGATAGGATCGTTGTTGTCAGCCTTGTTTTCTTGCTTGCTGTAAGAATGGAGTCTCTCAGATTTCTGTTGGTTTTAGGAGCGATGATTGGTGGCGGTCTTTCTTTATTTTGTTGTGGGCCTCGGTTGATATAGGTGATATCTGTGGTTACGATTTGAATTCCAATTTTCTTCCGATCAGTTGCATTATGTTGCTTAAGTCTTCTGTATTTTCTTTCGTTATTCCCTCAATTTAAAGTTCTTTTTTTCTTTCTTTCTTTTTGTAGCATGTGTTCCATTTGACACTTGAGTGTGTTTACTTCTTTCCGTAATTCTTGATTTTCGCGTTGGAGTGTTTCTTGCGTTTCTATCGCTACCGTTAATTTCGTCTTTATTTCTCGCACGGTTCCTAACATTTCTTCAGAGGTATCGTTATTGAAGTGTATGTAATGTTCATACTCCTCAAATTTTTTGTGAATTTGTTCCATGTGTGCATTTAATAAGTCTTTCACCATGAGTATAAATGAATTAAAGTTATCTGTAATTTTAGGATTCGGAAGCGGCTTACCTTGATGTGCGTCGTTACTTTTCTTTGGTCTCTGGTCTTTGTTTTTAATATTTTTTATTTTTATTATTATTTTTTATTGTTCTTTCAAATATTTACATATGTACAATGATCATCTATTCAGTATATTATTTTACAAGGTTCAGCACTTTGTGCTACATATAATGAGATTTAAATAGTAATGATGATAAAAATTTTTTTATATAACAATCATAATAATAATTTACAATTATATTGTTCAGTGTTACATAAGTTGTATAATATTACATGTTGTAGTTTACTATTTTTTTTCAAGTTTGAAAAGGTGTGATTATACAACAGTATTTACATATATGCAATCTAATTATTATATTTCCTTATTCTCACGAACATACAGTGTAAACTCATGATTTACATTTAAAAGATTTTTTTTTTTACATTGCATACATTTGTTACAGTTATTATATACATTACATACATTTGTTCACTTATGTTACATTTGCTTACATGTGATATTTACATTACGTACATTGGTTTACATATAATACATAAATTACATACATTGGTTTTCATGTGAAACGTACATTACATGTATTTGGTTACATATGATACATCTTGGATGAGAACTAATTTCTTTGCTTTCATCCTCGAAGCTTATATCTAAGCTTATCTGAGGATGATGCCAGTTGGTTATTATGTATTGGTTTTTTTGCTGTTTGGGAAGCTACGAAATCTATGATTGAAAAATTCGAGCGCGCGCGCGCGCACGCACACACACACACACACACACACACACACACACACACACACACACACACACACACACACACACACACACACACACACACACACACACACACACACACACACACACACACACACACACACACACACACACACACACAATAACTTGGAATGTCTTGATGCGTAGCTGAACTGGAAGCCTGAACGAATATATTGTGTTTCATTAAGTTTGTATGGTATTTTGGATGCGTGTTTCGTGTTCATAGTATGTTCTTAGAGCTCTTTTCAGCTTATTGTTGTAGTTTGTAAGTTTTCTGTATTCAAAAGGTAATTTGTTTATCATGTCTGGGATGTAGAAGTTTCGCGTGGCCTTTCCGTAGTGATTATTGTATTTATATGTGATATAATTAGTAGTCTGAGGTCTTGTTATACGGTATGTATTTCTAACTGTCCTGTAGGTGGGATCGAAATAATGTTTTAGCAAGGCTGCATAGTGACATAAATGTTTTGCTGTCAGTATTTTGTGTTCTGACATTGCAATGTTTATAAGGTCGTTATTTTCTCTTTGTTCCCAAAGGATCAGTTTTATCATTTTGTACTGTACCGACATTAATCTAATTAATTTGTAAGGTGCACAGAAAGCATACGTTGTTATAGCGTATAATAATAATAATAATAATAATAATAATAATAATTTTTTTTTTTTTTTTTAAACATTTTATTATGTCTCAGTATAAATTACATACAATAATAATATTTACAATATTTACAATAAGGTTTATACAGAATTTTTGAATTTAGAATATAATAATAATAATAATAATAATAATAATAATAATAATAATAATAATAATAATAATAATAATAATTTTTTTTTTTATTTTTTTTAATTTTTATTTTATTTTTTTTTTATAAACGACTTATTTGTTTTTACAATGAAAATGATAAGGTTTACTATCACACAGAGTATCTGCACACACAATGAAAAACATATTATCTTTTCTGTACAGTACGAAAATTCGATATACAAAATGCAGAGTACATTTTATAAATATGAATATACATTTTTTTTTTTAAACTAGCTAAATATGGATTGGCACCAATGTGCACACAATTCACGATACAATGCAGTAATGCAGCATACACACATAATTCAATAATAATAATAATAATTTTTTTTTTTTTTTTTACATTTTATTGTCTCAGTATAAGTTACATGCAATAATAATATTTACAGTATTTACAATAAGGATTATACAGAATTTTTTTTTTTTTTTTTTTTTTTTTTTATGTCTCAGATGAATTGCATACATAGTTGCTGTTGTAATTATATGTATATAATATTTATAACGCATAACAAGTGTGTATAACAGATACTTGCAAGTTAGTAATTTTCTTCCTCGAAGCTTAGCAGAGCTTATCTGAGGAAGATAATAGATGACAGAGGGTGGTGGTTTCATGGTTGTGTTCCTATGGTGGTCACAAGCCAGGTGTTGATTTTACTGTTTGTTGGTACGTGTTTGAAAGACTTTGACTGCTATTACAGTTTAACTTTTTTTTTTTTTTGTGCAAATAGGGTTGGATTTAGACATGGTGTGTTTGTTTCTTTGTGTTCTTGTAGTGGTAGTTTTTTGAGAGGGGGGGGTTGTCGTGGTTTGTGTGAGTGTGTATGTGTGGTGGGGGAGAGAGAAACAGGAATTGCTCTAATTTTCATTCTCGCTATAATATTTATATAGTGCCTGTTTCAGCTCTCTGTATGTTCCTAGGTTTCTGTTGTCGAACGGCAGTTTGTTTATCATGTCAGGTACGTAGAAGTTTCGGGTGGCTTTGCCGTGGTGATTGTTGTACTTATATGTTATGTAGTTTGTTGACTGTGGTCTTGTTATTTGATATGTTGTTCTGGTTACTCTATATGTTGGGCTGTAGTAGTGTTTTAACATGACTGTGTAGTGGCATAAGTGTTTCACCTTAAATATTTTGTGTTTTGTCCATGCTTCCTGCATAAGAGTGCGTTGTTCCCAGAATATCAGTTTTATCATTTTATCTTGCAACCATTGTAGCCTGTTAAGTCTATAGTCTGCGCAGAATGCGTATGATGTGATTGCATATCTTAAAATGTTTTCACATAATGCTTTATAGATTAGTATTTTTATGTGGGTTGGGGCAATGTCTTTTAATCTGTATAGTTTGCTTGCTATTATCCTAAGCTTGGTATGTAGGTAGTTTGTATGGCTATTCCAACTTTGATCTGCATCGAAGTGAAGTCCAAGGTAGCGTGTTGTTTTCACCTGTGTGATGGTTGTGATTTTAGGTTCTGCACTTTGTGTATAGGAGGATGAATGTTTGATAGTGAGATATTTAGTTTCTATGGGCAGGGTTTGGGGGTTTTTGAATATCATTAGCTTTGTTTTTCCAGGGTTTATATATATGCCGTTTTCAGTTAACCAGTTAGTGATTTGATTGATGTCGTGTTGCATATTTGTGTAAGCGATATTTGCATTGTTGTGAATGGATACTATGGCCGTGTCGTCTGCATACTGGAAGATTTTACTTTTTAGGAGGAGTTGGCTTATGTCGTGTGTGTATATGTTAAATAGAATGGGAGATAGGACAGCTCCTTGCGGTACTCCACAGGTTACATGTACCTCTTTGCTGTGTGCTGATCCTATACGTGTGATGTGCTTTCTGTTTTTCGTGTATGTTTTAAACCACTGGAGTAGACGACCTCCAATTCCGATATGGGTAAGTTTCGTTAACAAGGTTTTATGTGTTAGTGTGTCAAATGCTTTTGTTAGGTCAATGAATACCACTAATGTTATTCTGTTTTTATCCAATGCTGCGTTTATTTGATCTGTGAAGTCTTCCAGGAGTGTTGCTGTTCCTTTATTTTTTTGAAAGCCATATTGTGTTTTGGGTATGATTTGAAATTTTTCAACGTATGTGGAGAGTTTCTGATGTACAATGCGCTCCATGATTTGGTTGATTACAGGCAGCGTGGCGATAGGTCTGTAATTACTTATTATGTTTCTTTTTCCCTGTTTGTGTATGGGTGTGATTAGTGCAGTCTTCAGTGTTTCAGGTATGTGTCCCGTTTCGAAGATTTTATTTAACAGTTTTTGTATAACTGGAAGTAGGTCGGTTGTGTGTTTCTTGATGTCTTTTGGTCTGATTCCGTCTATCCCCGGTCCTTTGTTAGGATTAATTTGTTGAATTGCCAGTGATAGTTCTTCTTTTGTTACTGTGGGGAACCACATCGACTGGGTTGCTCGTGGACCTAGTGGAGAATGTTCGTATGTGTGAGGAAAGGTTGTTTCTTGTAGCTTTTGGACAGAGTTCACGAAGTGCTGATTAAAGTTGTTTGCCAACTGTTTAAGGGATTTGGGGTCGCAGGCGAAGCTGTGTTTTATTGTTTATGTGGCAGTGGTTCTGTGTATATTGTCCAGCATTTCATTAATCAGGTGCCAGGTTTCCTTTATGTCATTCTGTGCTGTTGTTAATTTGTTGCTGTAATAGTTTCTTTTTGCCGTTCGAATCTGGGTTGTTAGGAGATTCCGTTTTCTTTTGTATTCAGCTTTTAAAGCGATATTGTTCGGTGACTTCTTAAGTTGTTTCCATAGGGAATCTTTTCTTTGTATGTCTGTTAGTATGTTGTCTGTTATCCATGGATTTTGTTTCGTTTGGGAGCGTATTTTTATTTTTGTTAATGCTTTGTTGTATATTTTGTTAAATGCAAGTTTAAGATTATTATATACAGCTTCAGCAGAGTCTAAAGATGCTATCTGCATCCAGTCTGTTTTTCTGATTTCATCGTTCACTATTGCTTCGTTTACAATGCTATGATACTGTTTTGTAGTCTCAGTGATTTTTATGGGTTCTGGTTCAGTGTGTAACTGCAATGCTGTGAAATAATGGTCTGCTAATTTGCATGTTATGACGGCTGCTGTGTGGCTGTTTGGAGGGGCCCTTATATTTATATGATCAATGCAGGTTGAGGTTGTTGTGTTTCCGATTATCTCTTCTCGTGTATACGACTGTATCGATGGGGTTATGTTATATGCCGATAATAGGTCTAGGTATTGTTCTGTGTTGTTATTTATGTTCCTAATGTTTATATTAATGTCTCCTATTATTATCAAGTATTTTGAGGTGCCTACTTTCGTGGCTGAAAGCCATCTGTTTAGTTCTTCTAGGAATTTTGTGGTGCTTAAGTTGGGTGGTCTGTATATTGCGTTTAATATCAGGGAGTTTTCTTGTTTGATGTTTTTAATTTCGATGCATATGTTTTCTGCGTATTCTAATTTATAGTTTATTTCTGTTACTTCTAGTTTATGTTTGGTAAATATTATTATACCACCGCCTCGTTTTGTTTGTCTGCAGTGTTTGTGTTGTTGGAAGTGTGGCATTTGGTAGGAGGATGCCTCTTCGTTTGTCGTAGATACTTCAGTCAGTATTAAAATGTCTATTTCGTCTATATCTTCCTTCAGATAAGCTTGCAGGTTCAGCCAGTATTTTTGAATGCTTCTGATGTTAATGTGGAGAATAGATAGTCCTTTTTTGGGGATTGTCAGTTGTTTCCATTCTGATATTGATTTCAGAATGTGGCAATTATCATGTTCCGGGGTGATTACGTCTGCTTGATGGTGTGCATTCATGTTGGTTGGGGTGCTGGTCCTCCTTTACGAGTTGTCAATATTCCTTTCAATGTGACAGCCTGTTGAGGTCATCTACGGATTTTATTTCGATTGGTTTTGAGTCTTGTGTCTTTCTAAGGAATATTTTGCTGTCTCTTATCCATATAAACTGGTAATTGTTTTCTGTTTTTACTTTCCTTGCATGGTAGAATATTTTCTGATAGTGTGGAGTAAGGTATTCAGACAAGTATATTGGGGTGTTGTCGTGGTCTCCTTTCAGATCCTTTACTACTGGATTTTTAATCCTGCTAGCTTTTATAAGTGTAGTTTTTGTTAGGCTGTTGGTGAGTCGCACTACGACGGGAGAAGGACGGGTATTATTTTCTCTTTTCCTTTTTTGTGGTAACCGATGCACTGACTGGATGTCTCTTGGTTCAATGGGGGAGCCGAGTTTTTGGCTTAGTTGTATTACGGTGTCTCTTAGAGGTTCCGTAGCTATTTCTGGGAGACCATTTATGAGGAGGTCATTTTTGTGCTGCTGTTGGTTTGAGAGCTCGTACTGTTGCTTTAGAGAGTTTAGTTCTTGCCGTAGGTCCGTTGTCTCTTTAATTAAATTATGCTGTCTTTCAGTTAGCTCTTTGACGCAGTTTTTAATTTCTCTAACGGTCTGTAACATATCTTCTATCGAGTCATTATTAAATTTAATAAATGCCTCGTATTGGTTAAATTTTTCTGTAATTTGTGCGGTATGGTTTTTAAATAGTTCTCCAACAAAATCGATTAAACAGTCTTTTAGGTTTTGTAATCTATTTTCTAGTAATGCGTTTAAAGATGGCTCACCTGCGTTTCCGTTGTTGTTTTCTTTGTTTTTAATTCCCTCTGTTGTTGATAGCTGTTTACTGCCTGCGGTTGTTTTCTGCGTTGGCTGTTTTCCGCCTGCGGTCGAAGGCGACGTTCCTTTGTTATCTCTGCAATGGGGACACTTCCACTCGTCACGATTCTTGTTTGATTTTCGCTGCCAGGTAGTCTCGGACTATCCTGAACATAAAAAATGCATGTTTCTTTGGCAGTTCCTACATGTTACGTGGTTTTCTTCCCCCGTTAGGTCTTCTTGGCATTTGTAGCACTTCATACTTCTTGTTTGACGATCTTGCTGTATTTTCTAATATGGCGTCCTCCTTTGTTCTCTTCTCGCGTAGTTGACCAACGTATACTTCGAACTTTGAATACTTATATTTTACTTATTACTTAACAGATACGTACAGTTTTTACATCTATATGTTCGTCTTGAAGAACGGAGTTCACTGATGTACTTTAAATTTTAATTCACAAGAAAAGATCTACTTTGCAACTTAAAATATGGGAGCATCGAAATAGCGTGCTTACGACTGCTTGCTGCTAAAGCGCCCTCTAATAACAATAATAATAATAATAATAATAATAATAATAATAATAATAATAATAATAATAATAATAATAATAATAATAATAATAATAATAATAATAATAATAATAATAATAAAACCCTGATTTACTATGTTTATTTCGATACTATGGGTCTCCACCTTCTCTACTACGTACGATTACCTGCCAGTGGATCAATTAGATCAATTTGCAATGAAATGAAAGATTGTGGATTTGTTGAAGATTGTGGAAGAGGAACTGGAATAGAATAGAAATTTAATATTGACCTTATATTAATTGGTTATTTGGTTCAAATGATAAGTAATATCTGAAAACATATTCTACTATAAGTTAATTTTTAAAAGCGACGCCAGGTTAATTGCAATATAATAGTAATAGTTAAATATTTCGAACGTTGAATTAATATAACAAAATCATCATATTTGAAGATGCTTTGCTTTCATTCTGAATGTTAAATAATAATAGTTTCGTATGCCTTTACACAAATGCCTTTTGTTATCTCTTATTCAGTGCTTTCAATGGATGAGGAAAAGCATACTTTCATTGTAGTTATACTCGAGTATTTGACATGTTTTCTCCATATTGCGATACAGTTACTTGATCACATAGTTTCCTGCATACCATTCTAT
Source organism: Typopeltis vanoorti (assembly GCF_054136105.1). Classification (NCBI taxonomy): domain Eukaryota; kingdom Metazoa; phylum Arthropoda; class Arachnida; order Uropygi; family Thelyphonidae; genus Typopeltis; species Typopeltis vanoorti. Next base: position 84,863,358 of record NC_143564.1, on the reverse strand, counting down.
CAAAACGTCCTGAAGATTTCGCAATTTAAGCTAGCGATTGATATATCTTAACAAGAATACATTTTTTATTACATTTTTCATTCACCATTACAATCAAATTTTATTTAGAATACTTCTCAAAAGGAAATACTTCTACTCATAATTCTGCTATTGCTATTGAGAAGTGAACATTTCCACTCATTTACTCCACTCATAGTATTAAAGTACTATAGGATTGGAGTCAATTCAAAATTGCTTCACACTTCCCCGACCATTATCCTTGTACCTTTGAATTGAATTCTACTAGTTAGTTATTGTGAGGATTATAATCGTATACGTCTAGTGCTTGGATATCCATTCTGCCCAGTTTCAGTTTTCTCTCCTCAGGCACACTCCACTTGCTATATAACTATTGTACTTCTCTTTCAGATTTTGTGACTGTCTGTCGACTTCCATATGAGAGGAACTAATTCATCTGCTTTATTTCATTAACAAATTCCTCGAATTAGGAAAAATAGAATGTCTATCTCTTTCATTTTTGCGTAGTTATTCCGACTGTAAAGACGCTAAATACTTTTTCATACATTAACAGAACCCTAATTCTATTGCAAAGGAAATAATAGATGATAATGATTCTAAACTTGTTGGTAAGTTTAGAATGATTATCATTATTTCCTAATTCAACAAAAATTTTAAAAAATTAGCATTGCCTTATATAAACTGAAAGTCTGTTTCAGTGGCAATAAATGATTGAATAAACGAGAATATCCTATTTTTCCGATCACTAATCATAGATTTTATCTTTTAAGAGTCACTTGTTTTTCAGAGATGGCAAAGTATCCTAAACAAGATGAGTCATACCAAAAGATGTGCACAATATTTTTCATACAAAAGAGAAATTTCAATTCCATTTTCTCGAAGTATTATCTTTTTCACGAAGGATATATCATGGTATATCGTCTTTAAGTTTGAAAGTCGTTGATAAACTCGTTTCTTTAATGATGTGTTTAATATTAACGGTAGACGAATATCAAATATAATTTAATACTGATGTTACATATCTGAATATTGCAGTATGTCACGCTTATCGGTGACTCTCTGCAGACATCGGGTCTTCTGCCTACAAAAATATTTATGAAATACACGAAACTCTATGTGCTTTGTGTCCCTTGTTATGCATATATCACTTTTATATGTCCACTGACAGACAGAGTATGAGTTTAGTCCTAGAAACCTTTTACATATTTTAAATGATTTCTCTAGGAAGCACACGTGTCAGATGTAATATTCTCAGAAAATTGATCCATATCTGAAGTAAATTATGAACAAATTCTTTCAACAGATTTCTGTCACACACATTCAAAAATCATACGTTTGAATTTCTTACTAACTCCATAAAGTGACATTTACCGCAAAGTAAGTAACACAAACTATATCAAGACTTTAATACATGAAAGTACTTTACTTTACTTCAGCTAGTGTTTTTTGTATGTATTAGGCCGAACGACATGTCACCACAAAGACGTTTTGCACCAAATGACTATAATAGGTTGTGTCAATTTTGAGATCGATCAGTAAAGTTCCTTATAAAAGTTCTACGTAAGCTAAACTGGTTTCGATCTGAATTTGTCAATAAACTATGTTATGGGTGCATGTATGAAAGAATAAAGAAAATCGATTTATTTTACTCAAGATATTTATTAAGTTAAAACGTTTTCTACACGAGTGAGATTCTAACGGGTTCTTCTGTTAGTTAATAAAATCAGATTGAAGTAATTGCTCAGGTTAGAACTGATATTGCCGATTTTATAGATTATTTGCACTTTAGTACAGAAACTTACTAAGTTTGGTTTAACTTTATAGGAAGCGTATTTGAATTCTAGGCTAGATTTATTATTTAATTACGTAACCTGTTTATGATGAAAAACGATTTTAATGGGCACTTACTTACGCTTGCGTGCCTGCTGTAATTAAAAAACTTTATCTAAGTGAAGTCAATAACAAGCAAACCAATCGGATCTTGAAACTTTTACATAGCCGTAAAGTACATATTTCTTATATGTCTGTTTTGAAAGATAGTTTTCTTGAGACGATACCTGTCATATTTACTTCAATTCAGTATTGTCTGTGATTGTGAATACAATCATTCAAAAAATGCGCAAAAGTAATAAAATACTGCTTAAAATGGAATGAATATTTGAAGCACCAAGATGGTTCGAATGGAATAACAAAACAATAGTGTCACCTCGTAGGTCTGTAATTTCAGGATAAAATTCCATACGCTTATGCTCGTGTGCGTAACACACACACACACACACACACACACACACACACACACACACACACACACACACACAAACGGAGTTTCTATTTTATTTCTGAAAGATTACTTTCCACATTTTTCGAAGTTTCACGTTCTATTTAATTCTCATAAAAATACAAGAATATAGAATTCCTTTATATTTATTTACAAATATGCTTACAAATAAATACAAACGAAATGACTACTTCACATTGCATGATTTTCAAAATTAGACACCAAAAGCCATGAAAAACCAGTCACTTTAGCTCATCCGGGATACTTAGAGAATAATGATTACAGTAATCAATCAAACGTTTAAGTACTGTCCGATCAGATTGTTGCTAATTAAATATTTTTGAAGCCAAATAAAATCATTTTATCTTTCCCTTTGCGATTTTGGTATTACATCTTTTAATCTCAATTTTTTTGCAGAAGAATCTTCTCCGATACACACATAAACATAAAGGATAAAAACGTACTCTGTTGGATCCTTTTCTAATATGAGATTTCCAGCTTAAGTTGCTCTCAATTTTCAATCTTCAATAAGTTATAGAATTCAGCTTCTCTAAATCTACTGCTTATACTCATGAGTGTATTTCTCATGAAAGAATATTGTAATTTAGGTTAAGGGACACTTCTGTAGTTTTGGTTGCTTCTGCTATTTTAGATGTAGACGTTAAGTAGGATTTAAATCAGTCCGCAGATTTTAAAAAATATCACCGAATATTGAACCTAAAATTTTTTTGTGAGTCTAGAAAATTGCTAAATTTAGATGTTTGGTCTTGTGTTGAATAAATTAAGTTCAGCAATGCATGGTCGGTATCGGTATTTTGCTTCTGCCAAAATCCATTCTGTTTCCTTGAAGTTTAATTAAAAACTGTCTTAAAGAAATTTGAAGAAAACTAAGAAAAAGAGATACGCCTGTAATTTTCTGCATATCTTTTTATTATCAGAGCTTTCTTAAATACTGGTGAAACTTGCCAGTCATCAACAATAGCTTAAAAATAGAAATTACATTATCTGAAACTAATTTACCGACGGGATATTACCTCTGTTTACAGGCGCTTCTTTTTTTTTGACCCTACGAAGTAATTTTTTTCCTGCTAGGTTGTTTACAACTGTTGTAGTGTTAAACATTTTTTACATTTCAACCCTCCCATGAAACAGCAAAATAAATTTTTCATTTGAATACTTCATTATCTACTATTGAACAGAAATCGCCTTGAGATATCACTAAGAATCACTTAACATATATGAGTCTTTGAATCCATGGAGATTTTTATTATAATAATAATAATAAATATCTATCTTAATTTTTACCTGCATATGCTGATTTGAAAAAAAAAAGCAATATCGTCTCAAAAAAGCATACTCAATATGATTTTATTAGCTGCTGCACACTGTAGTTTGAGGAAGTTAACACTTTCTTCTAAATATTTAGCATACTTTAAAGCTTCGTTTAATTATTTTTCGATTACTTCCTAAAGAAGAACATATAAGCTTGTTTATTGTTTAGACTTATGAATCATTCAAGTTTAAGTTCAAAAAATATTCGCCTTAATGATAATAAGTCATTATACTAATTTAAAGAAAGATTAAAATTGGTCACTGAGAAAAAAATACCAACAAAAAATCAGTTAGTTAATCCCCTTAGCCATAAAGGATTTGTATTAAGTAATTGGTGCTATAAGTAGTGAACAGCCAACACACACACACACACACACACACACACACACACACACACACACACACACACACACACACACACAAAAGATATGAAGTCCTCGTTTTCAGCTCAATTAATTAATTTTATAAACTTGAAAGCAGCATTTTTATTAACTTGTTGCTAACGCACTTCTGTTTCAAGAAATTCTGATCTCTAAATAGTTAACCTTCATTTATTCTTGGTAGAGAATATTCGCTTATGAGTTTAATAATGGATTCATTCATTCATTCTCAATTCAAATAAAACAAGTCCCTTTGCATCCTGCAGCAAGTTCAATCTCTTATTGCCATTTCTTATAATTGAAATTCTCGTTAACCGCCACAATTACACTCTCGTTGACTTTGGCAGTACTGAAGCGGTTTCTTTACTTTGAACTAACTACTTAGTTTTCGACAGAATAATGATTAATTGTGTATTGCCAAGTTCTTGACGTAGGCGCTTTAGGTCATATTGGTTACTAGATGAATCCCTCAACCAGAATATAAATATATGTGTGTGTGTGTGTGTGTGTGTGTGTGTGTGTGTGTGTGTGTGTGTGTGTGTGTGTGTGTGTGTGTGTGTGTGTGTGTGTGTGTGTGTGTGTGTGTGTGTGTGTGTGTAGCCTGTCTGTAGCCAGTATAAATTGGAGGAATATGATGACCCAAAGTCAGTGCAACTGTGTCCGAGCGAAATGGCCCAAAGAAAGGCCCAAAGCGAAACTGGAGGAATGGGGAAGATGCCATGTATAGACCCATCTGTTCGGCAATTGTTGACAAATTGGGGCATTCCAGGTCAACAATCAATGATATCATACTGAGATGAAAGCGTACAAAGTCAACTGCATGAAGTAACAGCAGTGGACAGCAAACCACACTTACTGAAAGTGACCGTATGGTGCTAATGATAATAGGTGAAAACCACCATTCGTCGGCCGACACGTTGAATGGAGTTTCGGGCATCGACTGGAACCCATCTGATCCGCACAAAGATATTCGGAATATGTGTCTTTGCGACAACAATATGCGAGCTCCACGTTACCCGAACCATCATGCAGCGTCATCATCATCAGTGGTGCAAAGAGACTGCAGAGTGCGAAGCTTGGAAATCTATGTCATGAAGGGGCGAATCAAATCACACTACACACACTCTGCCAAGCAGATGGACAGGTGTGGTTATGTCGGATGCCCGTGTCGATTGAGAGAGTGATCCTGTTTTACATGGTTTGGCGTCGGACCTGTGTGTGTGTGTGTGTGTGTGGTGCCAGGAACATTAAATCCCTAGAGGTATCTGAATATTCTGGGCAATGCAATGTTTTCCTACTGTGTGGAGTTTCTGAGGACTAACCATTGCTTCTTTCAGCAAGACAGTGAACTGTGTCATAATGCTGCTGCTGCTGTTAATGCGTGGTTTGTGGACAAGAACATCACCAGAATAGATTGACCCCCCACAGAACTCTGATATGAATCTCTATTGAACATCTGTGTTCAATAGAGATTCATATCTGTGTATGAATATATGTATTCATGAATACATATATTCATGAATACATATATATTCTCGTGCTGAAACATGCAACATCCTTATACCATTACCGAATATCAACCAAACTTGACAGTTGGAATGATGCATTTATGCCGGAACCGTGTCCCGGGTAATCTCCAAATCCAAACATGGCCACTAGAGTGAAGCATTTCGAAGTGCGAATCTTCTTTCCACAGAATCCTTTTCCAATCATCTACGTTCCGGGAATGTGAAAGATACAGTCTAAACGTGTTTTTTCGTTGGGTAAATGATGTGTATCTTGCTCACAGCAGCTGTGCCATGGTAACCTAAAGCATACAATTCTCTGCGGTCAATTTTCATGCTAACAGATGTTCTTGCACCGTTTTACTAAGTGGACTGCGTGGATCAGCACTGATGACGTGCGGGACTCTCGAACGTTCCCAGAAGGAGCTAATCGATCTCGGTCAATGAGTGTCGGTGTCCTCCCGAAAGCATTTTCCTGCTGTGGTAGTACCATCAACTTTCCATATACGAATGACATAAGCAGCGATAGATTTCGGTTTACTGAGATGAGTAAAAATGCCACGGACAGTGCTAACGTCCTATTATTACAAGACTTACACCGACACTCATTGAATATTTGAATGCGGCATGATCAGACATTTTCAGGCCACGTATGGTGTCCATACACCATAGTGTAAATAGTCTGTTCACCAGATAAAAAAAAAATACAAAATAGTAACGTCCATAGAAACGCCATTCAAGATACCATTCAAAGAAAGATTCACTTTGTTGAAAGTAGTTAAATTTAAATTAAACTACTCTCTTGATGAATATTTGATAACCACATAATTCCAGGAAAGGCTCACCATAATGCCATTATTACAGAAGTTTCTTGAGTTGTTGGATCGTTCTCTGCGACAAGTCACGGTCGGTTGTTAAGTAATGTATCTATTTGTTACATAATCCTCGAAAATATCCCTGTATAACCATTACTTTTATATCAAAAGAAAAAGTTACAATATTTAGTGGATGACGCGAGGGGGAAAAAAAGGTCAAGCGATGATATGATATCATTACAGAAGAAATTTTAGTAGAAATGTCTCATTGAATTTATAATGATCTCTAATGAAAATATTAATTCGCTAAGAGTTGTTGCAAAGTGCACGGAATGTACGGTATCGAAGATATACGCTTACCTCCCTTAAACATTATTGATATTTAAGGTAGGTAAAGTCCTGTTGGTTTATCAATGTGGCAGTCAGTGGAATGATTATGATCATGATCACAATGTTATTTACTTTTTTCGAATTTAATGGATTTTATTTCTAACTGATGCTTTTCAACTTATTTTTCTATGCACACAGTATTGTCTATAAAATTTTTGTTGCAAAAATACATTCGGAATTCTTTCACATGACTTAAAATCTTGAAGATATAACTGTTTTACTATTTAAAATTAAAGAGCGTAGTTTAAATCAGATTCCAGTTGACTTGCTTCATTTGAGCAGAAAACGATTAAAAAACTAATTTCCTGTGAGAGGTTTATCTCTTTTAAGAGGAAGAAAAATCTTTCCGGCAGGAAAATATCTGCTGTCTATGTATTACAGGCTTATCTCGTGAAAAGCAATACCTCTTCAACTCAATCGCAAGGTTGGCGAATCATTTGCCCCTTCTGTTAAAAAGACTAAGTTTCAGTCAGGCGTAGTAAGCGAGAATCCTTTCATAAAGACTGATCCTGAAATTTTATTAGTAGATTTCGTACGGGAGAATGGAAGCCTGTTCCTCCTCGGAAACCATAGGTTTTCCTTCTGTGTGGTAAGTTAACCTGCTAGAAAATCTCACAATTGGTAGACTTAATATAATTGCCACATTGCCTTATTTGCATGACCCATAATTTGAGCCAATACCAGTTCTGTGAAATGACATACCCAAATTCTTTCTAACAAAAATATACGGATCGCAACTTATGTCTGAAGTGATACAACCTCTTTTTTTGTTTCTCTTAGAGTACATAACTGCAAGAGACTATGATTTGAATCCTACGTTACCGATGATGTTTTCAATTTTATTTAGTTTATTCGTAAGGGGGTTCTCCACGCCCCCTTGTTCTTCCTTCCCAAAGGGACGGGGGGAAGTTGGATCCTCCTAATGAGGGATTAGATAATGTTTTATGACTGTAAAGAGGTGTGTGTGTGTGTGTGTGTGTGTGTGCGCGTTCAACGGATCGCTTTGCCTATTCCGAGGGACGACAAAACCGCGTTTCTGGACGAAAAAAACTTCTACTTCCGTATGAAGTAGAAGGTTTCTTCTATTTCCGGGTAATTTACCTTTAGTCAAAAGAGAAAATAGATAAAGGTCCCTCACGTCATAGACAGGAATCGATCGTAAGTCTTTCCGACCAAAGGTTTTCGTCTATATCAACTAAACTACAGAGGCTCTATCGATGTATTGAAAAATCTTTAGATACTCTATGATTTTTATCTCCTAGTGTTTAAGTTCAGAAATGAAACATGAAAAATTTAATCCCGAGCATAGCTTTTGGAATCAGCTGTACTTATAGAGATATAGGCTTCCAAACCTTTTGGGGATGACATAAAATACAAATAAGAAATAAATGAAAATTATTAGTGTCAAATAAGACGTTATATAATCATACCACTATTTTTGAATAAATAAATCCTCTAACGTATTATTATTCACCAAAGGTAACTGGCGATGCACCCCTCTAGCCGTAACTTAATTTAATTTTTTAAATTTCGAATTAATTTTGGAAAAAAATCATCATAGGGGAGAATTTTATTGTAGAAATTTGGAGAAGCGTATTTCTGTGGCTGCGTGTAAATATAGACGAATAATTATACAGTATATATATATATATATATACACACACACACACACATACACACGCAAACCACTAATATATAAACATGAACTTAGGTTTAGCTAAAGCATTATTTTTTATCAATCCATCATCTTGCCTGAAAGGCGACTGTATATCTTTTTATCATTCACAACAACACTTTCTACATGAATGAACTAGTGTATTACAGTTACGGAGCGTTTGTATTTATAGAACTGTTACTTTTTTTCACTCATAAAAATTCAATGCAAGAAACTGCATTATTTTAGGAGACTATTCATTGCGATAACAATAACTGTTGTTTATATATTGTATTTATTTAACAGCAAAACTAAAAGCAGTTCAAAATTAATAGAAGTTTTCGTTCTGTATCATAAAATAGTTCTGTATGATAATCAAAATAAGATGTAAATACATTACGCTTTATCATTTGTGATAATAGATGGTTCTGTTTAGAGCCGCTGGGTATTTTCACTGAACTCATGTAGCCTATGAGTTCATATAATTAAGAAATAAATATGTTCAACATTATTCGTAAACCTTCTAAATTCAACTCAAATTTATACTTAAAAGTGGACGAGATTTTTTATATTTACGAGAGCGGAATTCTATTATTCATTTAACTACTTCTATTCATATATAAATAATAATATAGTGAGTGGTAGTGCAAGAGTTCCTATGGATTTGTTAGCAAGAGAGGAAATTTATGATGAACGTTTGCCACAAATGCATGTGAGCAGTGCTCGATCGACGGGAGTATTTGTGATCTGTACGGGTGATACAGCTATTCAGATGCAAATTAATATGACCAAAAGAAGAAGACTAATTTTTAGATGCTGAGGAACCAATATCAAGGAGAGAAATCTTATCTAACTAGGAATGTGGGTGTTGCCAAAGGCAAGGCTTCAAGAATATTGTTCTTCTTTTCTTCTATATAATAATGACCTGGTCCAGTTGACTCAACTTGTCTTGAACTGGACCAGGTCATTACTATATAGAAAGATAAGACTCCAATTTAGAAAATAGAACATTGTGGATCTCCAACATAGGTTTCAGAACATAGGGAACCGTCGTCCATCATCATGAGTACTGTGCATCCAGTGAGAAAACTGCGATCCTGTAGAAGAAGCCAAAGGAGAGACCTTTCAGTTCAACAATTCAGGATTTGCAAAAGTTTTCATAGTACTTATTCAACTGGGTGACTTAGTATCTTCGATGTTGGGTGTTAATTCATCACCTTGTAGGAATACTATATGTTGTACACAGGCTAGTTTCCGTGATTTAGGGTTGACACCTGTGGAATGCGAGAGTTTAAGGAAAACGCCAAACAGATCCGGTGGAGATCTGGGTGTTGCCTCTGGTGTGCAGTCTTCAGGACAATTACTGGAATGCCATCAGGACCAGGAGATTTTTTGTGTCTAATCTGGCATGATTTTTCTGATTGCATGTCACAGAAGACGGTAAGTTTTGAGTGTTTGGAATGGTTGGGCGATATTTACTAAAATCATCTACGTATGCATTTGAGGAGAATTGTGATGGCGTGAGATTGATGTTTTCTGTGGGAGACGATATAAGAGAGCTATCTAAATGCAAAATCATTTACAAAAATTATGACCCATTGCTTTTGGCAAGAGTCCAAAAGGTACAATTGCCATTTGGACACGATGCAAGTTTCTTGGTTTTGGCCCTTTGGAAAACGTTGATTTTCTTACAGCTATTTCGGATTTAGGTATACTTACTGAGGGCAAAGTACAGTTAGTGATGTTAGCAGTTGAGCAATGCTTGGTTCTTGCTTTACATATCGTAAGCACATCTTTTGGAGAAAATAGCTTAGTTATGAGATGGGAATATAGCGTGGAATGATGAAAATGCGCTTCCATGTTGAACACAAACTTAATGAGGCGTTTAGTGCATATGCTTGGATTGGAAGAGAGAAGGCAATAACCAACCAAAGAAATGAAGCATAAGTCACTGAATTCATCCGACGTTCGTAATGCCTGGAGACGTTTGTTTGAGAATGTTTTAGAATGATTATGCGGATGTTGCTCGGTTGGAAAAGAGGTAAGCACAAAATTGTATTCTGAATTATCTGAGGGAATTCAATCTTTACGGTATACTTGGAGGGGTCACAAGTCCAGACTAAGTGATTGAAGAGTGATTAGTTTTTCTGGTACTGTGGACATCGGAACAATTTGTATAAGGTCATTACATTGTATAAGGACTTCTTGGTGTCTGTGTGTTATTATAAGAAGGAAAGCCAGTTTTTATCGTGAACATTAAAATCTGCACGAGGAAGTTGGACGTTAAAATCTCAGCTAGGAAAGATGGACTGAAGAAAAACAGCGCATAAGGAGATGGAGTAAAAAAGACCTCAGTGGTTGGTATTATTGGGTGATCGATAGATACAGTACATCATATAAATTTGACAGAGTTGGTCAGAGGTTTTCTGCCAAATAAGATCATTGTCGGGAAATTCCAAGTTGACTACTGCATGGTGCGGTACTTCAGAGCAACCATATGCACAGGCACCATTTCATCTAAAAAACAATCGAAAATAGGGTTTCTTTCGGGAATAGAAGATGGGGGGGGTTTTACATGTTGGAGCAGAGACCACGTATATTAGTGAAGTGGATCCGAATGGTTTTGTGGTTTCTTGTTAACCAACTAACACGTTCTCTATGGAATACTTTGATTTCCTATTAGTAGCGCTAGATTTCCACACTGGAATTCCTCTTTTGTAGTCTGTGTTAAACATTTAATTACCACACTTTTCGTTTTCTTCCAGTTGTTGACAGAATTCCACGTCCTTATTGGTGCTGGCTGAATGTAAGGTTAGGCCCGGAATGTATTCGTTAATGGAGTGTATTGTCCTTTGAGAATTATTCATAGCCAGCATTAGTTCTGATGCGCTCATCTGTGTCCCAGGTTACTTTTAGCAGTCGCGAGAAGTTCCTTTCTTCTCTTCGCGGCCTTGTAGCAATAGCATCTTTGGATTTTCTGGGATCGAAACCAAGTATTTTTATTAGTTTAGTCATGCCATCCTTCAGCATATCGTCATTTTCGGTGAAGGGTTTGGAATATGGCGCTGTGTTTTTGTGTTTTTTGTATTTTGTGTCTCGATCGCTCGAGTACCGTCGATACAATGAAACTACGGAGCTGACTGTATCGCTGGCGGGTGATATTTCGTCGAAGCGCCGAACGTGGATATCTTTTAATATATATTCAATTGATTTAATTTTGAGATTTTGAGGGGGAAAGTTTTGTCGATAGCAGCGAGCCGCTGTTCACAGTTTTCAATGCATTTTCCTAAATTCGAAAACTGTTTTACTGAAGAGCAACACACTATGCAGAAGAAAGGTTAGTTCTCTCATCGATTTTTATGCAGCGAAAATTCGACCAGTGGTACCAAAAATAACGCAAGGTATCTGTGACATCTGATCTACAGCTGCCACATTTGATATCATCGTTGGATTTATTGGTGCTAGTGAAATGTGTTGCGTTTACTATAACCGGAATGTTCTGCTGACGATGGACTTTGTTACCATCTTACATTTTGAGATAGGCATTGGCGGACGCTTGCACGAGTGAGATTGTTGGATTAATAAAATACTGTTATAGGACACTAAAATAGTTCTTACAAGTTCTGCGGTGATACTAAGCCAATTAAGAATTGCAGCTACAAGTTCGACTTGGTGAAATTTATAAGAAATCACTTTGAAAACAGTAAAATGAGGAACGTTTGACGCGAACTTGGTGTTTGTTTTTGAAATATATTTATGTGAATATTCCGAAACCTTCATTTTTTAGATTTATCTGAATATTCTTATAGACACTTTTATAAAATGTTTTATTATAGTGAAATATATCATTAATTTAATATTTTATAATAGAAAAGTCCGTGCGGTTAGCCTAGTGGCTTTGCGCTTCGGAACCATATGCGACCATATGGACACCTTCCTGGGGAAGGAGTGTCCTAGGTTCGATTCCCGTCGACGACGTGAGGAGCTTAAGGATCTTCCTCAGCTACAGCGAAGTTAGCCGGTCTTGGGCGTGGACAGCAGGGTTTTTCCCGCCAGTTTATCTGGTGTTTTTCATCCCGCAAGCAGGCAAAACGAACCCGTGAAGACACAGGATACAGTCATAAAAATACGGCAAGGAAGGCACCCTGCGTCATTATCTTCCTATTAATCAGCTGCAATCCTCTCAAAGAGAGGAAGCCACAGGATCAGATCAGATAATAGAAAAAAATATATAAATATGAGTTTATGGTTTTATTGTTTTGTAGGAGAGAGTTTTATAAACAGGATCAATACTAAGCACATAACAGGCATTCCCTCTCTCTCTCTCTCTCCTCTCTCTCCCCTTACTGTTTAAAAAAAGAGGAAGTTTTGCAAAGAAATCCATCCTATAATAGTTTCGCATACGAGAAATTAAAATAAACTGCTTAGTTAATTACTAATTTTTGAATAAATACTTCATAATAAGATGCATATGTAAAGAATGTTATAATAAACAATTTGAACTCGCTTTCCAGCATATCAGATGAAAATACGATTTTCAAAGAGAAAGAAGGGAAAATTAATTTAATTTCAATTAATTAATTCATCAATTTTAGAAATTAATTCATTCATTAATTTTTGAAATTAATTAACTAATATAAATTAATTAATGCATTTAATTTAACATTATTAATTAAAGATTCAAACTGAGTAGTCTCATGATCTTCTTTGGCAGAAAACCTCTGAACAACTCTGTCAAATTTATGTGATGTACTGTATCTATCGATCACCCAATAATACCAACCACTGAGGTCTTTTTTACTCCTTCTCCTTATGCGTTGTTTTTCTTCAGTCCATCTTTCCTAGCTGAGATTTTAACGTCCAACTTCCTCGTGCATATTTTAATGTTCCATGTGCCTTTGGTAAAAAAAGAGAAAGAAAGTAAAAAAAAATCATTATATATAATGACAGGGATGAAAATACCCTTGTGACTTAAATTAAAAATGTAAACACAAATTTTCTTTTACTATGGTAATAAATACGTCTTGTCCCCATTAAAAATTCATTATTTACTTAACAATCGCACAGCGGGCACGTGAAATGTTCATCTAATTACATTTGTTACATGTCCTAATGTGAACCAGTCGGGAAATGGGAATTTGCATGGCGCTCATTGTAAATATTTTAAGAAAAACTATAATATGGAACCACCAAATTCAGCATCTGGATATCTCAGTGATGCTTAATCTCAGAAACGTATGATACTACAGAATTTCTCCGAGTTTCTTTTATCTTGAAGATTACTCACATGCATGCTTTTATACTTCCGCCAGGGAAAAGAAATCAACTGCATCAAACAAACTACCATATTCGGAAACATTTCATGAATTTGATCCCCAGGATACTGTTAACTGCTTCTGAATTTTGAATAGTTTCTTTCTACACTTACCGATCTCTGTAATATATCAGTAACTCCATTTACATAAAATCAGAAGCGTGCAGAATTAGTCAGTTATTTCGTAGCATACAGTGGCCGCACACTGTTAGAGAAGGCATACATTATTCGATAGTGAGATCTAAGTAATACAAATGAGCCTTTCTAATGAAGTGAATATCCCAGCCATTAATTTTAAAAACATAAAAGGTTCCAAGTAATGGCCTTGTAGCCTCAATACTCCGAGCTTCTACAAAATTCGTGTCATGTTATGGAAATTACTGGAAATTAAGGACGTTCATATACCCTGTTAAAATTAAATTTTGTATGCTGCGTTGAGATACCGCACGCCGTAGTCCATGATTAAGAGAAACCATAACATATTGTTGTTAAAATAATCCAATGTTGTTATCAAACGTTTCTATTTGGAGTGTAAAGTACCTTAACAATGCTTTATGTGGATGTCATTTGCAGCAAGGTTATCGTGAAGTACACTTGTAAGTTTATAATTGGATCTTCATCCCATTAATTAATGCAGCACTTAGAATATTCGCATTAAATTTATGAGATTTCTGGAGCAGTTTTTTTGATATGAAGTGAAAAATTTAAGCTTATTATAATTCTCTTTGATACAATTATTTCCTTAATGGTATAAGCTGTTAAACAATAAAATAAATCATATCAGCTCCTTTGCATGTGGAAAATATGCATTTTTCGAGGGTTTAATGGTAAAATAATAAATCATGAAATGGCAACTTCTTAGTGGGCACTTTTAGAGGAAGACTGATCGTGTACAAAGGAACCGCAGCCCCCCCCCCCCATTCGCTTCGCTCTCTCTCTCTCTAAGAAATTGAGATAGGAAGGACCAAGGAAGAAGCGAGAAATAGCAATGAAGGGGATTAGTGAACCTAGGCGAGCATGAGCTCCCTGGTTTTATTTATTGTTTTTTATTCGGTTTTCATCTTTCATTTTTGCATTTAGTGTTCTTGTCGTGCGTAGTTTACTACGTCTAAAGATGGCTCAAGCAATATTAAAACGAAAGATGACTTTCAGGTTCAAAGCCCTCTTCTTTTGTATGCAGAAATGTAATCGATTGTGCAGGTTTTACCTTAAAATTTAAATGCTCCTTTACGTTTCCTCAGGAGTAGGCCACGAATTTTAATAAAGAAGAAAATTTTTGAAAGATCTGGATGTGTTTTGTAAACACATTATTTCTGCGGTACGAAGAAATCATTACAAATGTCATACAAGAATATTTCGAAAAGGATGGGCGAAAAATATGGTGGGACACGAGCATATATTGAACACTACTTGATGACCACAATGTATGCTCATGCTTCCTTTTTTGTAAAAATAATTGTGATAATAAAGCAAGGCTTCGAGACCCTAAGTTTTAAAATGACTAATAGACTCTACTTATAGACCTCGAAGATAATTAATGTAGGATATTTGGGTATGACTATTGCGTCGTTTAATTTTGAAGCACTAATGAAAATTATACCTCCAGTTGATGGGAATAGTAGTATGACACGTTTATCCTACGAAATGTTATCGACAAAAGATGTAGGCAGTGAGCCTCTATGAAATTATTTATTTGCAAAACCTAAAGCAAAAAATAGCTGCCTTATGAATTAAATTTTCTATTTCAGAATAAACTAGAAATATTTCATGAACTTATATTCATTTAGATTTGTAACTCCTTTTGATAAACGACAAAATGGATTGTACCCAATGATTGCATTTTATTTTCAATCATTGGGTACATATACATAAAGAAGAGCAAAATAAGTGCCTTTAGTTAATCGCAAGTGTTTATAGAATTTAAAAAGAACTACTTAGCGTCCTATCATCATGATGTTTTAGATGTTCAGACAGAGAAAACTAGCATGTCGTTGCAAAATATAGAATATAAGCCACGTAATTAATTGGATTGTCAGATTGTGTATAGCGTCAGTTTTAAGGAAGATTTTGATGCACCAATCCTAATAAATTTAATAATGTGGATATTTGCAATACTCAGGAGCAGCTAATTTTTCGAGTTTTGCATGAAAGTTCTACGACTTGGAATTAATCGAACTAACTTCGCTCTATTTTATATTGAAATGACATGAAGTGAGAGAACGATAGGATACGAAAATCTCTTTCACACGTGATCTCTTTTGTAAATAGGACATACAGTCGGAAAATTGATGTATTACTGAAAATGAAGAAATGTAAAATTCTACGGGGAATGAAATACCTACTTACTTTAGATGTCCTGAATAGTAAGTGAAGAAGTCTTTCTGATGCGCTGGACTTTTTAACCACGATCATTTCATTGTTCTCATCACCTCCATTGTTGGTAACGATGCGTCACTAGTTTTTCCATTAAATCATCTTTAACTACTTTTCCATAATCAGAATCGTTTTCAACTAATTTTCATATTCAGAAATATTGTTTCGGAAAAAAGTGGTTGAATTACCTCCGGGAAATAGTGAAGATCTGAAGAATTTAGTAGTGAAGGGACACAAAATTTGATTTAGTACTTTTGAAGGTCTGAAAATGATAAAAGTTGGTTTTTAAATATTATAAAGTGAATACTAATTTATATACACATGTAAATTTAAGCATATTATATCAATTATTTTTATATTGATTTCTGATCATTTCATAGGTTATATTTTGTTGCATTTCTATAAAAATCCAGGGTTTAACAACTACACTTAAAGTAGTGAAAGAGGATTAAGTGTGATAGATATTGACGCAAAAGATAAAAGTGTGTGTAGCCATCCACTTTCCGACTGTAGACGCAATCAGTTTATTAATGTTGACAGCACTATTAAAGCGTTGCAGAAATCTAAGCCTACGTCCGAGGCATTTGCCCACGTGCAAGGCGGTTCCTACCGAACAAACATATCAAATATAAAGAAATCGTATCAACTACAAATAGCAGTATAATTAGTAACACAGAGACTTAAGCAGTCAAGATATTTTCCAAAACGCATTATTACAATAGTCAATGCGTATCACCCATCAAACACAGATATAAATACAGAACTAGTTTAACAACTAAATCAAACAACGTCAGACACAAAGATCCTTTTAGGAGATCTAAATACCAAAAGTTCAACTTGAGGCTCCCCATAACTAGATCGGGAAGATGCAAAAATAGAAGACATAATTTACGATCTAAATTTTGAGATCATAAACAACAAGCAAAATACATATTCATCAAAAACAACAGGCACAGAATCAGCATTAGACATCACAGCAGTAGATTATGAAACTGCGAGTCAGTCTTACCCAGTGGAAAATACTAACGAATGCCATCAGTGATCATAGACCTATGATCACAATCATTAATTTGCAGCTAGGCCAAAAACTCTAGATAAAGAGATCTTGGAACTTCAGAAAAGCAAACCTAATACACCCAACTATTAGAAACATATTGTACTGGCACACCTACCAGTAAAGAACTTGATCAGCATCTACTAGAACTAACTAACAACATACAGAAAGCTGCAAAAAATTCAATTCCCAGAGGACTCAGGAAAAATAATTGGGTTAAAAAGAAGACAAAAAGTGCAGGAAAATTTCAAAACATCTGCTAATACAATCCAGAACCTATTCTTCTGAAGACATCTTTACTCAGGACCTCACAATGACAGAATTAGAAACAGCAATTAGTCAAATTGACCCTAACAAATCACCCCGAATTGATCTTAATCTTTGGACATATAATTAAAAACAAGGGAAAATA